>NC_079194.1:79756963-80956963 GCF_029499605.1 Hyla sarda | reverse complement strand
CGATGAAAGAATAAAGATGTTCATTCTATCAGGGGAATCCGGTATTAGAATTTTCGGAAATTCTGCCGTGTCCACTGTGCAGCAAAATCCCATTGAAATAAATATGGGCTGCTGCACTTGATTTTGTGAGCATAACTTTTGTTGTTTATCAAAAAGAGCAAAAATAACTGAAAATATAGAGCCTTGTCAACAAACACAAACTTTCACATGTATTAATACTTTGCAGACCATAAGTAGATACAATACCATAGACAGTTTTGATCTTGTATTTTATAGACACATCGCTGTATTTAAGGATTTATCTAGCTCATTTATTTTCATTCCAGTTGCAGATTTTGCATCGTTGGCTTAATCTGTGTGTACTATATTAGTATATGGTTTTATACCTGTTTCTTTCTCAGTTCAATAAAAATGTAAGAAAAAAAAAACAACTAAGTTGTGGGAATAGAAATGACACTCAAAAGGACCCTGTGCCTAGTTTATAATTGGAAATATAGAGTGGTGTTCTGTGTGGCCTATAATGGAATAAGATACACTGGAAAAGCAGCAGTGTCCTGATATTACATTTCTTTCATCTGCAGCATCATTATTATTAATATACATTATCTACTTTAGATAAGATACAAAGAAGCTGTCACGAAAGAGAAGACACTATCACTGTTTATATTATTAACCCCTTCATGACCCAGCCCATTTTCACCTTCATGACCTGGGCATTTTTTGAAAATCTGACCACTGTCACTTTAAACATTAATAACTTTGGAATGCTTTTACTTATCATTCTGATTCCGAGATTGTTTTTTCGTGACATATTCTACTTTATGTTATCGGTAAAATTTCACTGATATTTGTATCCTTTCTTGGTAAAAAATCTAAAAATGTCATGAAAATTTAGAAAATTTAGCATTTTTCTAACTTTGAAAGTCTCTGCTTGAAAGGAAAATGGATATTCCAAATAAATTACATATTGATTCACATATACAATATGTCTACTTTGTGTTTGCATTAAAAAATTGACAAGTTTTTACTTTTGGAAGACACCAGAGGGCTTCAAAGTTCCGCAGCAATTTTCCAATTTTTCTCAAGATTTTCAAAATCATAATTTTTCAGGGCCCAGTTCAGGTTGGAAGTGGATTTTAAGGATCTTCATATTAGAAATACCCCATAAATTACCCCATTATAAAAACTGCACCCCCCAAAGTATTCAAAATGACATTCAGTAAGTGTTTTAACCCTTTAGGTGTTTCACAGGAATAGCAGCAAAGTGAAGGAGAAAATTCTAAATCTTCATTTTTTACACTCGCATTTTCTTGTAGACTCAATTTTTGAATTTTTACAAGGGGTAAAAGGAGAGAAATCACCCTAAAATTGGTAACCCAATTTCTCTTGAAAAAGGAAATACCTCATATGCGTATGTAAAGTGTTCGGCGGGCGCAGTAGAGGGCTCAGAAGGGAAGGAGCGACAATGGGATTTTGGAGAGTGAGTTTTTCTGAAAGGGTTTTTGGGGGGCATGTCCCATTTAGGAAGCCCCTATGGTGCCAGAACAGTGGACCCCCCCCACATGTGACCCCATTTTGGAAACTATACCCCTCATGGAATTTAATAAGGGGTGCAGTGAGCATTTACACCCCACTGGCGTTTGACAGATATTTGAAACAGTGGACTGTGCAAATCAAAAATTTTATTTTTCATTTTCACAGACCACTGTTCCAAAAATCTGTCATACACCAGTGGGGTGTAAATGCTCACTGCACCCCTTATTACATTCCGTGAGGGGTGTAGTTTCCAAAATGGGGTCACATGTGGATATTTATTGTTTTGCGTTTGTCAGAACTGCTGTAACAATCAGCCACCCCTGTGCAAATCGCCTCAAATGTACATGGTGCACTCTCCCTTCTGGGCCTTGTTGTGCGCCCCCAGAGCACTTTGCGCCCACATATGGGGTATCTCCGTACTCACGAGAAATTGCGTTACAAATTTAGAGGGTCTTTTTTCCCTTTTACCTCTTGTGAAAATGAAAAGTATAGGGCAACACCAGCATGTCAGTGTAAAAAATTTATTTTTTTACACTAACATGCTGGTGTAGACCCCAACTTCACCTTTTCATAAGGGGTTAAAGAAGAAAAAGCCCCCCAAAATTTGTAAGGCAATTTCTCCCGAGTACGGCGATACCCCATATGTGTCCCAAAACTGTTGCCCTGAAATACGACAGGGCTCCAAAGTGAGAGAGCGCCATGCGCATTTGAGGCCTGAATTAGGGATTTGCATAGGGGTGGACATAGGGGTATTCTACGCCAGTGATTCCCAAACAGGGTGCCTCCAGCTGTTGCAAAACTCCCAGCATGCCTGGACAGTCAATGGCTGTCCGGCAATACTGGGAGTTATTATTTTGCAACAGCTGGAGGCTCCGTTTTGGAAACAGTAGCGTACCAGACGTTTTTCATTTTTTGGGGGGAGGGGGGCTGTGTAGGGGTATGTGTATATGTAGTGTTTTTTACTTTTTATTTTAGGTTAGTGTCAGTGTAGTGTAGTGTTTTTAGGGTACAGTCACATGGGCAGAGGTTCACAGCAAGTTTGCCGCTGGAAGATTGAGCTGCAGCGCAAAATTTGCGCCATCTCAAACTTGCAGCACTCACTGTAAACCTCCGCCCATGTGAGTGTACCCCGTACATTCACATTGGGGGGAGGGGGCAAACATCCAGCTGTTGCAAACTCCGAGCATGCCCTTTGGCTGTCCGTGCATGCTGGGAGTTGTAGTTTTGCAACAGCTGGAGGAACACTGGTTTGGAAACACTAAGTTAAGTAATAAACTTTCGAGTGTTTTGCAACCAAACTTAGTGTTTCCAAACCAGTGTGCCTCCAGCTGTTGCAAAACTACAACTCCCAGCATGCATGGTCTGTCAGTGCATGCTGGGAGTTATAGTTTTGCAACAATTGCAACAGCTGGAGGCACTGAGGTAGGAAACGGACAATGTTTCCCAACTAGTGTGCCTCTAGTTGTTGCAAAACTACAACTCCCAGCATGCCCAGACTGCCAAGGCATGCTGGAAGTTGTAGTTCGGCAATATCTGAAGGATCAGATGTTGCCGAACTACAACTTCCAGCATGCTTGGGCAGTCTGGGCATGCTGGGAGTTGTAGTTTTGCAACATCTGGAGGTCCACAGTTTGGAGACCACTGTATAATGGTCTCCAATCTGTGCTCTTCCAGTTGTTAGAGAACTACAACTCCCAGCTTGCCTGGACAGACTGAGCATGCTGAGATTTGTAGTTTTGCTACATCTGGAAGAGCACAGATTGGAGACCATTATACAGTGGTCTCCAAACTGTGGACCTCCAGATGTTGCAAAACTACAACTCCCAGCATGCCCAGAAAGCCAAAGGCTGTCTGGGCATGCTGGGAGTTGCAGTTTTGAAACTCTCAGAGGCAGCAGTGAGATCGCTTTACGGCGATCTCACTGCTGCCAATGAAGATGCCGCACTGCTGCCGGAAACTCACCTCCGGGAAGCAGCGCAGCCAGGACCGCACGGAGGACGCCGGGACCGCACGGAGGACGCCGGGACCGCTCGGGACACCGCTCCGACGGGTAAGTGACGCTGGAGGACGGGTCAGGGACACTTAGCAGAGCGGTGTGTGTCCCGATCCCCGTGATCGGAACTCACACACCGCGCTGCTAAGTATTCTGATAGCGAAACGCTGCTATCAGCTAGTCAGATTTGACCAGCTGATAGCAGCGATCGCTGGGGGGGGGGGTGGGGGACGAAACCCCCCGTGGTCGCACGGTAAGATGGCTGGCTATCAGTGATAGCCACCATCTTTCCGGGCGCTGCGGGATGCCGCGAGTAGCGGCAGTAATGTCCATGACGTACCTGTATGTCATGGGTCGGGAACACCTTGCCACCCATGACGTACAGGTATGTCATAGGTCGGGAAGGGGTTAAAGGGGTATTCCAGGCAAAAATTTTTTTTTTTTATATATCAACTGGCTCCGGAAAGATAAACAGATTTGTAAATTACTTCTATTAAAAAATCTTAAGCCTTCCAATAGTTATTAGCTTCTGAAGTTTTCTGTCTAACTGCTAATTGATGATGTCACGTCCTGGGAGCTGTGCATGATGGGAAAATATCCCCATAGGAACTGCACAGCTCCCGGGACGTGAGTCATCAGAGAGCAGTTAGACAGAAAACAACAACTCAGCTTCAGAAGCTAATAACTATTGGAAGGATTAAAAAATTTTTATCAAAGTAATTTACAAATCTGTTTAACTTTCTGGAGCCAGTTGATATATATATATATAAAAAAAGTTTTGGCCTGGAATACCCCTTTAATTTAGTTGCAAAAGAAATAGTATTAGGAGACACTGAAATATGTAAAGATGGTGTTTCTGAACTGAAAGTGTTACACAGTTTTCTTTCAATCTGCTGGTTCACTCATCAGTACAAACATATGAAAAATTATAAATAAAGGGTGAACATCAGAGACCAGACAGGTTCATTTTTTGATCCAAAGTTTATTGATAATATTAACCCCTTCCCGCTATTGGACGTATGCATACGTCCAGGCGAATGACACATTCGCGCAAATGGACGTATGCATACGTCCAAGCGATCTCCTGCTCTGCCGCGGGCAGCGCAGGAGATCGCGAGTGGGACTCAGCTGTCAATCACAGCCGGAGTCCCACCGCAGCTGCCGGGGCCGCGATCGCGCCGGTCCCGGCAGCATTAACCCCATAGATGCCGTGATCAGTTCTGATCACGGCATCTATGGTGTTTGCAGGGGGAGCGCTCTCCCCCTGCCCATCAATCGCGGCGCCGCGATAAAATAAGGGGGATCGGGGGTGTCCAAGACACCCTCGATCCCCCTTGAAGAGATAGGAGTGAGGTGGCAGGGTTGCCACCCCTCCTATCCCTGCTATTGATCAGCAGAGTGGCCGACCAATAGCAGACTGGGGGCGGGGGGGTTAAAGTTCGGTTCCCCCCGCTATGCCCACCCTGTGTCCGGGCACAGCGGGGGGAACTGTGTAATAGCGGCGGCAGCGGCGGCCACTTACCCGGCGGCGGCTGTGATTACGGCGGTGGTGGAGGTAAGTATGACGCCGCGTGTCCAGGAGTCTGTTGCCTAGCAACATCTGCAGGGCGACAGTTTAGAGAGTGGTCTCTAAACTGTCGCCCTCCAGATGTTGCAAAACTCCAACTCCCAGCATGCCTTGACAGCTGTTTGCTGTGTTGGCATGCTGGGAGTTGTAGTTTTGCAAGATTTAGAGGGGTTCAGGCTGGAGATCACTGACAGTGGTCTCTAAACTGTAGCCCTCCAGATATTACAAAACTACAACTCCCAGCATGCCCAGACAGCAGTTTGCTGTCTTAGCATGCTGAGATTTGTAGTTTTGCAACATCTGGAGGGCCACAGTTTAGAGACCACTGTCAGTGATCTCCAGCCTGAACCCCTCCAAATCTTGCAAAACTACAACTCCCAGCATTCAGGAACAGCAAATGGCTGTCTCGGCATGCTGGGAGTTGTACTTGCGTGCCTCCAGCTGTTGCATAACTACATCTCCCAGCATTCCCTTTGGCAATCAGTACATGCTGAGAGTTGTAGTTCTGAAACAGCTGGAGGCACACTGGTTGGGAAATACCGAGTTAGGTAATAGGTTCTATTACCTAACTCAGTATTTTCCAACCAGTGTGCCTCCAGCTGTTGCAAAACTACAACTCCCAGCATGCACGTTCTGTCAGTGCATGCTGGGAGTTGTAGTTCCCCCCCCCCCCCTCCCATGTGAATGTACAGGTTACATTCACACTGGCGACGGATTACAGTGAGTTCCCTGCTTCAAGTTTGAGCTGCAGCCGCCGTCAGTGTGAATGTAACCTAAAAACACTACACTAACATAAAATAAAGAGTAAAACACTACATATACACACGTACACTGCCCCCCCCCACCACCCCTTCCCCCCCAATAAAAATGAAAAACGTATCCTACAGCAGTGTTTCCAAAACGGAGCCTCCAGCTGTTGCAAAACAAAAACTCCCAGCATTTCCGGACAGCCATTGACTGTCCAAGCATGCTGGGAGTTTAGCAACAGCTGGAGGCACCCTGTTTGAGAATCACTGGTGTAGAATACCCCTATGTCCACCCCTATGCAAATCCCTAATTTAGGCCTCAAATGCACATGGCGCTCTCTCACTTCGGAGCCCTGGCGTATTTCAAGGCAACAGTTTAGGGCCACATATGGGGTATCGCCGTACTCGGGAGAAATTGCCTAAAAAATTTTGGGGGGCTTTTTCTCCTTTTACCCATTATGAAAAGGTAAAGTTGGGGTCTACACCAGCATGTTAGTGTAAAAAAAACATTTTTGTACACTAACATACTGGTGTTGCCCCATACTTTAAAATTTCACAAGCGGTAAAAGAAAAAAAGCCTCCAAAATTTGTAACGCAATTTCTCCTGAGGACGGAGATACCCCATATGTGGGCGCAAAGTGTTCTGGGGGCGCACAACAAGGCTCAGAAGGGAGAGTGCACCATGTAAATTTGAGGTCTAAATTGGTGATTTGCACAGGGGTGGCTGATTTTACAGCGGTTCTGACATAAGTGCAAAACAATAAATACCCACATGTGACCCCATTTTGGAAACTACACCCCTCACGGAATGTAACAAGGGGTACAGTGAACATTTATACCCCACAGGTGTCTGACAGATCTTTGAAACGGGTTTGTGAAAATGAAAAATAACATTTTTAATTTGCACAGCCCACTGTTCCAAAGATCCGTCAAATGCCAGTGGGGTGTAAATTCTCCCTGCACCCCTTATTACCTTCCGTGAGGGGTGTAGTTTTAAAAATGGGGTCACATGTGGGGGGGTCCACTGTTCTGGCACCACGGGGGGGGCTTTGGAAATGCACATGGCCAAATTCTCTCTCCAAAAGCTCAATGATGCTCCTTCTCTTCTGAGCATTGTAGTTCGCCCCCAGTGCACTTCACGTCCACTTATTGGGTGTTTCCATACTCAGAAGAGATGGGGTTTTACATATGCAAAAGTCGTGAAACACCTGTGGGGTATTAAGGTTCACTTTACCCCTTGTTACGTTCCCCAAGGGGTCTAGTTTCCAAAATGGTATGCCATGTGGGTTTTTTTTTCTATCCTGGCACCATAGGTGCTTCCTAAATGCGACATGCCCCCAGAGCAAAATTTGCTTCCAAAAAGCCAAATGTGACTCCTTCTCTTCTGAGACCTGTAGTGCGCCAGCAGAGCACTTTTCATCCCCATATTGGGTGTTTTCTGAATCGAGAGAAATTGGGCTTCAAATTTTGGGGGGTATTTTCTGCTATTACCTTTTTTAAAAATGTAAAATTTTTGCTAAACCAAGCATTATTGGTAAAAAAAATTTTTTTTTTTTACATATGCAAAAGTCGTGAAACACCTGTGGGGTATTAAGGTTCACTTTATCCCTTGTTATGTTCCTCAAGGAGTCTAGTTTCCAAAATGGTATGCCATGTTGTTTTTTTTTTGCTGTCCTGGCACCATAGGGGCTTCCTAAATGCGACATGCCCCCCGAGCAAAATTTGCTCTCAAAAAGCCAAATATGACTCTTCTGAGCATTGTAGTTCGCCCGTAATGCACTTCAGGTCAACTTATGGGGTACCTCCATACTCAGAAGAGATGGGGTTACAAATTTTGGGGGGTATTTTCTGCTATTAACCCTTGCAAAAATGTGAAATTTTGGGGGAAACACACATTTTAGTGAAAAATTTTGGGTATTAAGGCTCACTTAATTCCTTGTTACGTTCCTCAAGGGGTCTAGTTTCCAAAATGGTATGCCATGTTTTTTTTTTTTGCTGTTTTGGCACCATAGGGGCTTCCTAAATGCAACATGCCCCCAAAAAAACCATTTCAGAAAAACGTACTCTCCAAAATCCCCTTGTCGCTCCTTCGCTTCTGAGCCCTCTACTGCGCCCACCGAACAATTTACATAGACATATGAGGTATGTGCTTACTCGAGAGAAATTGGGCTACAAATTCAAGTATAAATTTTATCCTTTTACCCCTTGTAAAAATTCAAAGATTGGGTCTACAAGAACATGCAAGTGTAAAAAATGAAGATTTTGAATTTTCTCCTTCACTTTGCTGCTTTTCCTGTGAAACACCTAAAGGGTTAAAACACTTACTGAATGTCATTTTGAATACTTTGGGGGGTGTAGTTTTTATAATGTGGTCTTTTATGGGGTATTTCTAATATGAAGACCCTTCAAATCCACTTCAAACCTGAACTGGTCCATGAAAAATAGCGAGTTTGAAAATTTTGTGAAAAATTGTAAAATTGCTGCTGAACTTTGAAGCCCTCTGGTGTCTTCCAAAAGTAAAAACTCATAAATTTTATGATGAAAATATAAAGTAGACATATTGTATATGTGAATCCAAAAAAAAAATATTTGGAATATCCATTTTCCTTACAAACAGAGAGCTTCAAAGTTAGAAAAATGCTAAATTTTCTATTTTTTCATCACATTTTGGGATTTTTCACCAAGAAAGGATGCAAGTTACCACAAAAATTTACCACTATGTTAAATTAGAATATGTCACGAAAAAACAGTCTCGGAATCAGATTGATAAGTAAAAGCATTCCAGAGTTATTAATGTTTAAAGTGACAGTGGTCAGATGTGCAAAAAAGGGCTGCGTCCTAGAGGTGAAAATGGGCTGTGTCCTTAAGGGGTTAAAGAATATCTGACAGCTGGTTTTCCCACACTAAACCCAATATACTGGGTTAAAGCTGTAAAAGGAGGGGTCACTTACTTTGATTGGTGCCTTCTGTGCAGACTTATGAATGTTAATAGTTTTATTCATTTGCGCTGGAAGCATTTGAGGTAAGGAGCCGTCTCGCTGAGCTCCCCTGCCTTATTTATATTCTAAAACAAGCATAGGCAACCTTTGGCACAGCAGATGTTTTGGACTACATCTCCCATAATACTGTTACAGCTAAAATGCCGCCAAAGCATCATAGGAGTTGTAGTCCAAAACATCTGCAGTGCCGAAGGTTGCCTATGCCTGGTCTAAAATCATCTCCGTTCAAGTGTCTCTCCAGCTGTTGCAAAGCTACAACTCCCATCATGCCTCTAAAGCTTCAGGCATGATGGGAGTTGTAGTTTTGTAACAGCTGGAGAGCCAAAGATTGAGGTACAGTTTCCCCTGTCAGGCAGAATACACAACAGTATAATGACTCACAGGAGACGTCTTCTTTGTTGTCTTCCCTTTTTCCTTTCTTCTTCATTTGGTCAAGATGCTGTGTCTTCTTCCAGCTCCATCTCCCTCTACAGAATCTGAGGCCCGGACATCATTGGTTCCTCACTTTGTCAGCAAATACACATCCTCTGTATGACAACAATAATCATTATAATCTTGCAATTCATCGTAACCCCTAAAAATACTGTAATACTACCAGATGCAGTTTTTTCTGATTGGCAAAATCCTACCCCTGTACTATCCTCCCCAGACTCATCCTTCCCCTCATCCTCAGGGCTCCTCCACACTGTGGACATTCAGCCAGCAGAATGTCTGCTTGCAGCAGGAACCGCCAATGCCATTGGCAGTAGGACTGCATAGACGTGCGATCTCTCTTTAGATGGCAATGCAGTCTGGTAGAATTCTGCCAGCAGAATGGACGTCCACCCAAAACACACACATGTTCATTCTTTGGATGACTGTTCATTCCAATGGCAAAATTCTGCTGCGGTGATTCTACAGTGTGCACAGAGCAGCGGAATCCCATTGAAAACAATTGGACTCTCCAAGGTGTATTTCTGCCAGCGCAATGTTCTCAATATGGATGGGCCTTAAGTCCCACAAGACCTCTTAGTGCTCTTCCAGACTGATCTTTCCCCTACTCCTTCAGATCTCTTAGCCCTCCCAGACCCCTCAGTTATCCTCCTTTACACCTTTGTCACCCCCAACCCCTCTGTTCCCTTCTCCCCTCCCCCCCCCAAGCCTCGATCATCCTCCTTCATACTTTCTTACCCCCCCCAGACCCCTCTTCCCCCTTCTTTTCCCCAGACTCCTCTGTCCCCTTCTTTCGCCAGACCCCAGTGATCCTTTTTCCAACTTTCGTGCCCCCTCAGACCCATCTGTCCCTTTCACCCCCAAGACACTCATTCATCCTTCTTTCAACTTTTGTATCTCCCAGACCCCTCTGTCCCCTTCTCCCCCCAGACCCCAGTCATCCTTATTCCAACTTCTGTGCCCCCTCAGACCCTTCTGCCCCTTCTCTCCCCCCAGGCCCCTATGCCCCCAGACCCCTCAGTAATCCTTTGTCCAACTTATGTGCCCCCTCAGACCCCTCTGTCCCCTTCTCTCCCCCCAGACCCCTCTGCCCCCTTCTATTCCCCCCAGACCCCTCTTCCCCCTTCTCTCCCCCCCCTAGACCCCTCTGCCTCTTCTCCCCTACCCCAGACCTCTCTGCCCCCTTCTCCCCCCAAGACCTCTCTGGATTGTGTGCTGTCAGAGGATAATAAGGCCTTTGTGAACTGGTTGACTCGTTCTTGGTAAACATAGGAGGAGGAAGAGTCTGATCATATGACATTGAGCCGGGTGTCAGTGGTGTGGTGGAATATATGTCCTAGACAGTCTGTTCCATCATCTCTGTTTTTATTTCACTCCAGTGGTGCTAAGCAGAATGATAGCCTTAGCCACGAGGAGGAGTTGTGTGAGGACAGTCAACTTTTGGACTATGTTGCAGACGTGGTGGAGGTTGAAGCAGTGGACGAGCATAGCACTAGAAGATATGGTAGTAGATATGGTGGTGGTAGGTGTGGTGGTCAGGGGCAGATCCAGGGGGGGGGGGAATTGGGTCAATAGCCCCCTGCCACTATACTATGTGTAATAATATGTACTGATTTCCGTGTAGACATTCCCCTGTGTAAATACAGCCTGATAGTGCACCTCCCGAGACTAGACTCTGGATTCGCCGCTGATGGTTTTGAGATTGTAAAGCATCATATTGGATATGCTGTGGGGGAGCGAGGAGTCCATGATCAGACATAAGAAGTTCATACTGAGAGGAGTGGTAGGGACTATGAGGAGGAGTTTGGTGATGTCAGCAACTAAGAGCGGAGCCGAGGTAGGGCCAGAACATCAAATGTACCATCCGGAGGCCCTGCTGCATCTGTAGGATTAGAAAAAAAAAATTTGAGGAGGGGCATAGTCGGGTGTACCTATTTCTTTACTGTATCCTCGTGTCCTAAAATTCTTTTCCATACTACCATTAGTCAGACCGCACATGGAGTATTGTGTTCAATTTTGGGCACCTGTATATAAGAAGGACACGGCTGAACTAGAGAGTGTGCAGAGGAGGGTGACAATGATAATTATTGGTATAAGAGGATTACAGGACCAAGAAAGGTTATCAAGCTTGGGGTTGTTCAGTTTAGAGAAAAGACGTCTTAAGGGCAATTTGATCACAATGTAAAAAATATATGAATGGACAGTACAGAGATCTTTCTAATTATCTTTTTACACCTAGGCAAGTAGCCATGAAAAGGGGGCATGCTCTATGTCTAGGGGAAAGAAGGTTTCACCATCATCACAAACAGGGATTCTTTACTTTAAGAGCAGTGATACTATGGAACTCTCTTTCCCATGATATTTTGATGTCTAACTCGATAAACAAGGGGGGCTAGATTTTTTTCTGGAAAAAATATAATATTACAGGTCATGGATACGAGACTTATGCAGATAGAATGTTGATCCAGGGATTTATTTTAAAGCCATATTGGGGTCGGGAAGGAATTTTTCCTTCAGACCCCAGACTAATAAATAATTGTGGTCGTTGCTACATGACTGATATGCGTAAAACCCTAGTACTAACCTAACAACCAACTGTAACCAATAACCTATCAACCTCAACTAAGCAGTCTGAAGTGTGCCATAACTGCGGCGTAAAGAATATGACTGGAAAAGAGGGCAAAACCCGAATTTAAACAAACATTTGTTTATTGCAGATTACAACACAAGAGACTGGAATGCGCTAGCCATTTCTTTGCGAGGGTTAGGGATATACTGCATGTAGCATCCGGATTTCCAACGTCCTAATTTCATGATTACGTGGGCTGGGACCCCGTGCTTAGAAGCGGCTGTAGCTGCGCCAATACGGAAGGAGTGACCGGATAATGAAGTCGGGTCTCCTCCCAGCGACCTGACCAAAATGCGTAAATGTTTGATGAATTGAGAAGTAGTTAGCGGGTTGGATCTGAAACGGAGTAAAGGGTCGTCAGCTGATAGGTTAACACGGCATTCAACAATTCACGGAGGACTGTGACAGGACACCATTTGTGCACAGTGGGGAAAACCGGACAATCGCAGTTTGACCCGGAGACGAGGTCTTGGTCTGACTGAGGGACAGCTCGAAATGATCAGAGACATGTGACAGCTGACTGACCTTAAGAAAGGGCGCGTTAACGGTCCGAGCAGTACACTCACCCGGTCTGAGAAACCCATAATAGGCAAGGTACATGGCCGCTTTTAATGTGAGGCTATCACGAATACCCAATGGTGCGGAGTCTAACAAGTCGGACAACTGCCTGAACATGTTGCCTGTGATTGGTTGTCTGACTGGGCTGCGAGGGACTTCCTTCTTAAGGATGCCCTTCAGAGCGGACTTCACCAAGCGAGAAGAGAGTATAGAGTAACTACGGGTATTGGTCAAGGATAAATGGTGTTGGATACCAGCTAGATAACTCTTAATAGTATTGTGGGATAAATGCAGTGTGGTATGGCAAAACCCGACATATGCTAATAGGAAGGGAACTGAAATCTTGTCGCCCTCGGCGTGCTTGGATCTGAATTTGGAGAATGAGTTCCACGCCGTACCATAAATTTTTCGTGTATTTGCGGACAAGGAATCACTGACCAAACGTTTGGCTATCCGAAGGTGCTGGTTCAGTTCATGACTAGTGAATGGAATGGGGGAACTTGCGCCCCTATGGAATCGGCTTCTGACATCACCTGAAAGAAATGTGACAGGTTGTTCCTAGATAAGGCATCTGCTGCAATATTCTGGACTCCTTCAATGTGAGCACATGTGAAAGTAAATGTATGTTGTAGGGACAGCCAAACTAACCGTCTAGCCAAGCTCATTTATCTATAACATAGCTGACCGTCTAACACCAGGACAGAGAGAGAGTATCCGAAGACGTGTCGGATGAGAATTGTATACGTGACTGGACCTAGACAAGTATGTGCCCGGTGACAAGTGCGAAACGTTATACAAGTACCTTAACAACCTAGAACACCCTGAAGAGCATCTTTAGGAACGAGACTACACAGAGAAAGGAGTGCACCAACAACGCAAGCAATCACAACCTGAAAACGTGTCAGGTTCATGAGGTGATTACTTGGAGAACAATGTACGACACTTTAAACCAGAACAGAGGGAAAGTATCCGAAGACGTGTCGGACGAGAATCGTATGCGTAACCGGGCCTAGACGAGTATGCGCCCGGTGACAAGTGCGAAACGTTATACGAGTACCATGTCAACCTAGAACACCATGAAGTACATTTTTGGGACATGACTACACAGAGAAAGGAGCGCATCGACAGCGCAAGCAATCACAACCTGAAAGCGTGTCAGGTTCATGAGGTGATTACTTGGACAACAATAAACAACTCTTTAAACCAGGACAGAGGGAAAGTATCCGAAGACGTGTCGGACGAGAATTGTATGCGTAACTGAGTCTAGATAAGTGTGTGCCCAGTGGTAAGTGCGAAAGTTTATACGAGTACCATGACAACCCAAAACATCGTGAATTCCGTTTTTTGAGAACGTGACTAAGAGGTGCACCGACAACACAAGTAAACACAACCTGAAGACGTGTCAGGTTCATGAGGTGATTACTTGGATAATAAAACAAATCTTATCACCTATGTGTGGCGTTATTGCTGTTCTGAAGGCGTGTCAGTAACAACCGTGCAACGTACCCCCTGCAGGCGTGGCAGGCATGATGGGTATACATCACCTATGTGTGGCGTTATTGCTGTTCTGACGGCGTGTCAGTAACAACCGTGCAACGTACCCGCTGCAGGCGTGGCAGGCATGATGGGTATACATCACCTATGTGTGGTGTTATTGCTGTTCTGAAGGCGTGTCAGTAATAACAATTATGCGATGTACCCTTTCTGCAACATGACATGCTTAACAGGTAAACACCACCTATGCGTAATGTCAGTGTCGTTCAGAAGGCATGTCAGTACCAACGATGATGAAACATACCCCGTCTGCAACGGTTTACTGGGTAAGCCCCGCCTGTGCGTCGTGTAATTGTCGTTCTGAATATGTGTCAGCAGCGACAACTGCTATGTATCACCCGGCCTATATAAAGATGCGTGCAGAACGACTACGTGTGAAACTGTCGTGAACCGCTATGCATGGCTGTACCACCAACTTGATGAACCTATACTCGGGCCAACCATATACGCGTATAGACCACCAGTGAACGCCTGAAGCTAACCACGACCGATAGCAGAGAATATGCCGGCAAGTAGTAACTATTATGACCACATACCTGCGTACGGGGCCACACCCCATGTGCTGTATGAGCATGTGCGCTGCACAAAACTGCGGGCGTACGAACTTCACAAATAGCACAAGCGCATGTACAGAACACATGCCACGAGTGCACACGCAGCCTGATTCCCGCGTGCACCCGAGTAATATAACCCTACAAACATGCGTGATACAAGTCCTGCGAGCGGGTGTGCAGCACAATCCTTATGAGTGCATATTCAGTAGTAATCCTACGAGCGTGGGGCCATGTAATACTATAAACGTGCGTACAGTGTGACTCTTATGAGCGTGTACATAGTATGATTCCTATGAGTGTGTACAACATGACTCCTACAAGAGCGTGTGTAGTATGAACCCTGCAAGCGAGTACAAGCGTGTATACCACGTAAACCTACGAGCAAGTGTACAGTATGGATGCTACATTGGTATGCACCGCATGAACTTTATGAATTATGCGAGCGAGTGTACCGTATAAATGCTACCGGCGAATGTACTGCATAATCCTAACGCGTGTAAAGTAAGAATCCAACAAGCGTGTGTACAGGATATCCTACCAGTGTGTACTGTGTACGGCATGAATCTTATAAGTATGTACGCAGCATAATGCTACAAGTATGTACAACCGTGTGTATAGAGTAAATGCTACAAGCATGCACCCCACAAATATGCTCAAGCGTGAGTGCAGTATGAATGCTACAAGCAAGCGTACAGCATGAATCCTAAGGGCGAATGTACAATACAATCCTACAAGCGAGTGTACAGTATGAAACCTGTAGGCAAGTAAACGGCATAAACTCTACAAGTGTGTACTGTATGAATCTTACAAGCGTGTGTGCAGTATAAACCTTACAAAGGGGGTGTACAGTATGACCCAAAAAGCGTGTGTACGGTATAAAACTACAAGCGCGTAGAGAACGAATGAACCCTATAAGCGTGTGTGGCGTATAAATGTTACCGGCATGAATCCTACCAACGTGCATGGGTACCAGGATGTGTACAGCATGAATCCTACGGCATGATTCCTATAAGTGAGAATCGTAGCTCCACAACAGCTGGAGGCACACCGCCCGGAAACACAGAAGTATAAATATAAAATAAATGAAAAGAAAACTGTGAGGAAGTTAGTTAAGAGACAAAGGTTGGAAGTGAGTGCAGCTGTTGGTGTAGCGTGCCTTAGACTGACCAGATTGGCAGCTGTGGGGGTGAAGCATAAGCCCACAGGGTGGGGCGGAGCGGTGAGTCCGATTGAGTGTAAAGGTGTGCGAGTCTCAGTATACCGGAGACACATATAGATCCTCCCAGCGGCACAGAACTACAAAATGTGATAATGATATATATGTGCAGGAGACTGTTCACGTGGTGCGGAAATGATAAAATATGCAGGAGACTGTTCACATAGTGCGGTAATGATATGCATGTGCAAGAAGCCTATCACATAGTGCGGTAATGATATGCATGTGCAGGAGACTGTTCACATAGTGCAGTAATCATATACATGTGCAAGAAGCCTATCACATAGTGCGGTAATGATATGCATGTGCAGGAGACTGTTCACATAGTGCAGTAATCATATACATGTGCAAGAAGCCTATCACATAGTGCGGTAATGATATGCATGTGCAGGAGACTGTTCACATAGTGCAGTAATCATATACATGTGCAAGAAGCCTATCACATAGTGCGGTAATGATATGCATGTGCAGGAGACTGTTCACATAGTGCAGTAATCATATACATGTGCAAGAAGCCTAACACATAGTGCGGTAATGATATGCATGTGCAGGAGACTGTTCACATAGTGCAGTAATCATATACATGTGCAAGAAGCCTATCACATAGTGCGGTAATGATATGCATGTGCAGGAGACTGTTCACATAATGCAGTAATCATATACATGTGCAAGAAGCCTAACACATAGTGCGGTAATGATATGCATGTGCAGGAGACTGTTCACATAATAAAGTAATCATATACATGCGCAGCAAGCCTATCACATAGTACGGTAATGATATGCATGTGCAGGAGGCTGTTCACATAGTACGGTAATGATATACATGTGCAAGAAGCCTAACACATAGTGCGGTAATGATATATATGTGCAGGAGACTGTTCACATAGTGCAGTAATGATATACATGTGCAAGAAGCCTAACACATAGTGCGGTAATGATATGCATGTGCAGGAGACTGTTCACACAGTGCGTTAATCATATACATGCGCAGCAAGCCATTCACATAGTGCGGTAATGATATGCATGTGCAAGAAGCCGAATGCCGATATGTAATACTATAACCTGGGGCCGGGCTGACCAAGGGTTTCCCTGAACTCCGGCTTACCTCCGGAGTCCGGGAACAGCCAGCGTAACCCCCGGTCAGCCACGGCCACTTACCACCACCATGCCGGCTGAAGCGACCTTCCAGTCAGCTGACTCGTGCAGTCAGCTGACCGGTGGGAACGTGACTCCACCTCCTGCCGACATCACGTGACAAACCCTTAACCGAAGAACCCACGGCGTCATTGAAGGGGGGAGAGCCGTGGGTTCTTATGGTCATCCCGCTCCTCCCACAATTACAGGCCAGCTGCGCAGGCCTTACCATATATCTTGAACCAGAGTCAAATACATGTCAAAATTAATTCAGACACCAGACCAAATGTCATAGTTTATCTACACCCTTAAATTAATATAATATCACCTGCATTACGTCAAACCTTAAAGCTGGGCCCCCGTCCAGACATCTAAATTACTTTGCACCCCATACCAGAGCCCTCAATTAAATTTAGACCTCAGATCAGACCCCAAACAAGACCACAGAACAGATGCAAATAAATCCCCCCCCCCCCCCCAATATTACTACAGACTCCATCACATATGGGGTCATAACACTGGAAAGTTTAGGACATTGTATGCACTGATACTTCAGCATGGTGCTGGACAGCTTCACTACACAGTGCTGTATAACACAAAGCTACAAAGATGCCAGAAGTGGGTAGAGGTGAATATTGTCAAACTACATTTATTGGCTAATGTTGACGTAAAAAAAACTAAAATGGAGCTTAATTGCTTATCTTCTGCTGTGAACCTCAGTTGCATGCTGCTGGCTAGTTTGCCTGTGTTATCTTACTCCTTGCTCTTATTACCTGGATCCTTGGTCTTTCGGAATTGTGAAGTGTGGCTCCAAGTTGATTCTGCCTTTACCTGGATAGTTGTTGATGTTGTCAGTTAAGTTGGCCAAATACTTTTATTAGCTGTCGGATAACAACTATTCTTTCTGACTCCCCTGCACACATGAACGTTCTGCATAGCAAAGGGGGTCCATTACCTAAAGAAATGTGTGTATGGATTCAGGATCAAAATCCCTATACAGCCATGCTCTTATCTTATACCAAAAAAACCTACTGACAGGACCGCTTTAAGGATATAAAAATGAGGTTCTAATTCACATTAGACACAAAATTGGGGACATATAGCAATACAACTGAATTTGTGCATACAGTACTTTCTTCCTATGGGAGCTGGAAAAATTTGTTTACCACATAGAATTGCTAAGTATTAGAACCACATCTCTTTTTTTGTCTTTATTTTCAGAATTGTTTCAGCACATTGTACTGTATAGATATATATACCTTTATTTCCTTAGTTTTGTAACTATTAAGCACTGTGGCTTTCCCATTCTGTGTCATATGTTGGAACCAGAGATTATGTTGTGCATGTTTCTGGTATTTGACTACCATACTGCATAGGTGGTGGCTTCATTTCCAGGGTGTATAGCCTGTTTTTAGTAGTCCGAGTTAAAAGTGTAAGACTGTACAGTTAACACTTAGGCTAGGTCCACACAATGTTTTTTCAGGCATAATTAAAGAGGTTCTCTGCCCACAGATATGTTATCCTCTATCCATCATGACATCACGCCCGCTCCATTGATGTCTATGGGAGGGGGCATGACGGCCGTCATGCCCCCTTCCTTAGACATGAATGCAGGGAGTGTGGCATGACATCACGAGGGGGTGTGACGTCACATCACGTCTCAGGCTGTGGAAACCCAGCATTCTAAACTTTAGAATGCCGAGTGTGGCACGGTGGCTGCACAAAGATCAGGGGGGATCCCAGCGGCAGGACCTCGGCGATCAGACATCTAATCCCCTATCCTTTGGATAAGGGATAAGATTTTTGTGGGCGGAGTACCCCTTTGATTTGTAAAAGTGTGGCTGCAAAATTGCGGACAAATTACTTTATTCACACATTTTTAACATTTATGTGCTCTATGTAGGTCTATAGGAAAGTGTCTGTGCACACAATTTGTAAAAATATGGACTCATTTTTTTTTTACAACTGTGTAGATATAAAGAAGTGACATATCACTCATTTATGCAACTGTAAAAAATGTTATCATATTTTTACGTATTCTGTTCACAGACATTTTCCTATAGACTTACAGAGAGCATATTAATGATAAAAATGCAGACAATAAAAATAAAAGGGGATGTGTACTGAGCTGGTATTCATCATATATGCAGGTGCCTTCAAGAGCACATATGCATATATATGCAGGTGCCTTTCCATATCCTGCAAATTTGATTTTCACTCAAGGTGGACAGGTGAAAAACAATCTTCCATAGTCCATACCTGTGTTTATTAAGTAATTCCGTTGAGAGTGAACATTAAAATAACACTTCACTTTGACCTTGAGAAAAATATATACAAAATGCTTAATACAAGCAGGTTTTATCATGTATTTTTTGCATCTTTAAAAATAAGTGACATTTTTAAAGATGTTTCCCATAGTCTTACATGGAGCACATTATTGTTGCAAAAATGGTTGCAAATTTTATGTAATATTACGAACACTAATTTTAAATTAAGTACACCTGAAAATACACTGTGCCAAAATGGGTGAAATTGCTAGCTTAGAAAAAATGATTTTGCCATACTGTGTTGGGAGATGTATATGCTTGACGTGTCAATGTGTGGCCACGCAGTGGCTGTGATGTGGACTGTAGCCTGCTGAGGGCTGTGCTAGCATGTTGCTGAATTTGGAATTGTAAATTGTTTTAGAAAAAGCTTTTCATTTAGAAAAACTTTTGACACATGCATGTAAGTTTTGATCGGCTGGGGTCTCAGGGTTAAGACACCACCGATCTCTAGACATGGCCAGGTGAAGTATGCGCTCACTATGACTTACTGCAGTAGAGTTGGTCCATTATAGTCTCAGGAGCCATCTCCTGCAATGAGTCAGAGTAAATGCCGAGTCTGAGTGAAGAATGCTGCTGTGCACCTTACCCAGCTGTATCTAGAGATTATGGGGTCGCAGCACTGAAAACCTTTAACATATTTTTATGATAGGCCAGAATTTTTTCTGAACGACAATGATGCTTTAACTAAATTAAAGGAAAGGCGCTCATTCACACTACAGAATCTTCGCCCGAATATAATCAGCTGATTCCACTTGGACCAGGTGTCGGCAAAACAAGCCAGTACTAGGACTTCTTGAAATGTTCCCTCTCCATAGACAGTAATGCATTTCTAGGCGCATAACTCCAAAAGAATGGACATGTTCACTGTTTCGGCAAACTCTGGGGTTCATAGTCTGAATAGTGCAGCAAAATCCCACTGACTGCAATGGGATGATTCTGCGCCAAATTTTCTGCAGCTGAGCTCCAGAGTTCTTCTCAGAAAATATGTAGTGTGAATGTACCCTAAGGGTAGGCACAACTGTATAGGAACATTTTATATCTGATTAATTATCTCTGAATCATATACAATAGGGTTCTTCCTGTTTCTCCCTATAATAATGTGTAATATCATAAAGAATTGGGTTATTACTGTTTCTCCATTTTATCATAGAGACAAAACCATTAATCTTCAACATATATGAAGTGAAAGCTTTGCTTTATCTAGTAGACCGCAGAGCAACTATTTTCTGTATCAAAATAATTTTGTAACCGGATCATTCCTCATTAGGCACTGTAATACACTTTGACATTTTATAAGTTTCTGTCACTACATGGGCAACATCTTTATATTATTTATTTTTTATTCATTGTCCTTGTTCTCATGGCTGCTGCAGACTCACACATGCAGCTATTCCCCGACTTGTCTTTAGTCACATTGGGAGAGATTTAGCAAAACCTGTCCAGAGGAAAAGTTGACCAGTTGCCCATAGCAACCAATCAGATCACTACTTTCATTTTTAACAAGGCCTCTGCTAAATGAAAGAATTGATCTGATTGGTTGCTATGGGCAACTGGGCAACTTTTCCTTTGCACGGGTTTTGATAAATCTCCCCCATTGTTACTAGAGATATTAGAGTAACTAGCAATAGAGATGAATTATTGATTTTAGTAGTTTTGAATTGGCTCCAAATTCCTCAATAAATCTGTAATTATCCAAATCTATTTTTTTTTTTTTTAGATTCATTTTGGGCAAATCCAAACTAAGATAGAAGGTCCTGCTTCTGGACAGGTGGTGAAACATCCACAGTATGCCTCGCTGCTCAAATCAGGCTGGGTTCACATATATCAGGCATCCGGCATAGTCTCCCTCTGGGAAACTGATGCCAGAACTGATGCCATTCATTTGAATGGACAGTTCACAATCATCCAGCGTCTAAATTTTGACGCCCGATGGTTGGACACGCCGGAGGGCACCGGACAAGGGAATGCAGCTTGCTGTATTACCCTGTCTGCCATCCAGAAACAATGGACGCCCGATGCACTACAACTGATGACAACTTGGCAACATGGCATCAGTTGCATCGATTTCTAGACTGAGTTCACCAATGCGGATGCCGGACATATGTGAATCCAGCCCAAAATCTCTAGGGCCAGGCCCAGTGGTAAGCGGCAATATTGTGTGCATTACCACTTAGACTCACTACATTCTCTGGGCCATGCTCTCTGTGTATGTCCCTGGTCCTGCATGAATTCTAATTGCTCACTGAATATAAATCAAATCTGATGGCTGATTCTAAAAAAATCTACCCAAAACTAATATCAGGAGATGAACTCCTCTCTACCCAGCAAGGCAAAATTATATGTAACCATGAAGAGAACTTTGTCCTATGTAAATAATACAAATGTGCTCTACATCTAACCTTACATTACAGTAATATAGATCTTATTTTTTACCTAAGCGTGTTGTGTGGTCTTGGGCTTTGAACCTGTGCCATAGTAAACATTTGTTGTGTGTACAATCTAGTAGGAGCAGAAAGGACATCCAGCTGTAGTAGACAGTCAGAGACCAAAAGAGGATAAAAGCAGTTTGTAACATCTTCTGTCTTCTTATCTGCAGTCTAGGTAGAGCTGAATAATTGTTATGTAGTGAATAGATGCAGTAGAAATGCAGCCGTCTCTCGTAGACAAGGTGTTTAGTAGATCATTAGTTGCTGCCCAGTCTTACCAGACCCAGATCAGCTCTGCCAGGGACAAATGTCACAATGGAAGACTGTTGTCCCTGTAACTTAGACTCTAATGGATCTCCTCAAGCTGCCGCCACCTCCAGGCTGTGTCCTTCTGCCACCAAATGTTCTCCTCATGCTGATGCCACCTCCAGGCTGTCATTCTGCCACCATATGTTATCCTCATGCTGATGCCACCTCCAGGTTGTGTAATTCTGACTTTATATGGTCTCTTCATGCTGCCGCCACCTCCAGGCTGTATCGTTATGCCACCATATGTTCTCCTCATGCTGATGCCACCTCCAGGCTGTGTCATTTTACCACTAGTGTTGCTCGCGAATATTCGCAATGCGAATATAGCACTATATATTCGTAAATACGAATATTCCTTTTTTTTTTCCACAGTACACATCACAGTGATGACCCCTCTCTGCTTGAAGCTTGTGTGGTGTAAGAAGGCTCTAATACAGGGGTCCTCAAACTACGGCCCACGGGCCACATGCGGCCCGCGGAGCGCATTTACCCCGCACGCCAGGTGTTTTTGCCTTAGGACATCCCTGTGTTCCGAAAGATGCTTTCGGAACACAAGGATGCCTCTGAAGTCCCTGCGGCCCACGCGTTTACTTTAAAAACGCGGGGACCGCCGGGAGCAGGCGCACGCAGCGACATCACTGACGTCCCATGCGTGCGCCCATGGCAACTGAGCGCGGAGCAGAAGAGAAGAAGCAAGGACACGCGCGCTGGTAAACACTTACCTACTACCTGCGCGCGCGTCCTTGCTTCAGTGTTCTGACCACCGATACTCCGGTCCTGCTATGGCCGGAGCGGTGATCGGAACACTGAAATGGGACAGTACACAGGCATACAGCCTCCAGCCATACTTTATGGTTGGAGGCTGTATGCCTGTGGGGGAACATACTGCCAACGTAATTTGGGGGACTATACTGCCAGCCTAATGTGGGGGAACATGCTGCACATAATGTGGGGGACTATACTGCCAACCTAATGTGGGGGACTATACTGCACCTAATGTGGGGGGACTATACTGCACCTAATGTGGGGGAACTATACTGCACATAATGTGGTGGAGCTATACTGCACCTAATATGGGGGAACATACTGCCAGCCTAATGTGAGGGACTATATTGCACCTAATGTGGGGGTACTATACTGCCAGCCTAATGTGGGGGACTATATCGCACCTAATGTCGGGGGACTATACTGTCAGCCTAATGTGGGGGACTATATTGCACCTAATGTGGGGGAACATACTGCCAATGTAATGTGGGGGACTATATTGCACCTAATGTGGGGGAACATACTGCAAGCCTAATGTGGGGGACTATATTGCACCTAATGTGGGGGAACTATACTGCCAGCCTAATGTGGGGGACTATATTGCACCTAATGTGGGGGAACATACTGCCAGCGTAATGTGGGGGACTATATTGCACCTAATGTGGGGGAACATACTGCCAACGTAATGTGGGGGACTATATTGCAACTAATGTGGGGGAACATACTGCCAACGTAATGTGGGGGACTATATTGCACCTAATGTGGGCGAACATACTGCAAGCCTAATGTGGGGGACTATATTGCACCTAATGTGGGGGAACATACTGCAAGCCTAATGTGGGGGAACTATACTGCCAGCCTAATGTGGGGGACTATATTGCACCTAATGTGGGGGGACATACTGCCAACGTAATGTGGGGGACTATATTGCACCTAATGTGGGGGAACTATACTGCCAGCCTAATGTGGGGGACTATATTGCACCTAATGTGGGGGAACTATACTGCACCTAATGTGGGGGAACTACAACCTAATGTGGGTGAACTATACTGAACCTAATGTGGGGGGAACTACAACCTAATGTGGGTGAACTATACTGCACTTAATGTGGGGGGGAACTACAACCTAATGTAGGGGAACTACTACCTAATGTGGGGGAACTATACTGCCAACCTAATATGGGGGAAGTATACTGCACCTAATGTGGGGGAATTGTACTGCACCTAATGTGGGGAAATTGTACTGCACCTAATGTGGGGGAATTGTACTGCACCTAATGTGGGGGAACTGTACTGCAAACCCTAATGTGGGGGAACTACAACCTAATGTGGGGGATCTATACTGCCAACCTAATGTGGGAGGAACTGTGCTGTGTACTTAACCCCTTAAAGACCGAGCCCTTTTTCACCTTAAGGACCGGAGCGTTTTTTGCAATTCTGACCACTGTCACTTTAAACATTAATAACTCTGGAATGCTTTTAGTTATCATTCTGATTCAGAGATTGTTTTTTCGTGACATATTCTACTTTAACTTAGTGGTAAAATTTTATGGTAACTTGCATCCTTTCTTGGTGAAAAATCACCAAATTTGATGAAAAAAATGAAAATTTTGCATTTTTCTAACTTTGAAGCTCTCTGCTTGTAAGGAAAATGGATATTCAAAATATTTTTTTTTTGGGTTCACATATACAATATGTCTACTTTATGTTTGCATCATAAAATTTATGAGTTTTTACTTTTGGAAGACACCAGAGGGCTTCAAAGTTCAGCAGCAATTTTGAAATTTTTCACAAAATTTTCAAACTCGCTGTTTTTCATGGACCAGTTCACGTTTGAAGTGGATTTGAAGGGCCTTCATATTAGAAATGCCCCATAAAAGACCCCATTATAAAAACTACACCCCCCAAAGTATTCAAAATGACATTCAGTAAGTGTATTAACCCTTTAGGTGTTTCACAAGAATAGCAGCAAAGTGAAGGAGAAAATTCAAAATCTTCATTTTTTACACTCGCATGTTCTTGTAGACCCAATTTTTGAATTTTTGCAAGGGATAAAAAGGAGAAAATGTTTACTTGTATTTGAAACCCAATTTCTTTCGAGTAAGCACATACCTCATATGTCTATGTTAATTGTTCAGCGGGCGCAGTAGAGGGCTCAGAAGGGAAGGAGCGTCAAATGGTTTTTGGGGGGCATGTCACCTTTAGGAAGCCCCTATGGTGCCACAACAGCAAAAAAACACACATGGCATACCATTTTGGAAACTAGACTCCTCAGGGAATGTAACAAGGGGTAAAGTGAACCTTAATACCCCACAGGTGTTTCACGACTTTTGCATATGTAAAAAAAATTTTTATTTTTTTACCTAAAATGCTTGGTTTCCCAAAAATTTTACATTTTTAAAATGTGTAATAGCAGAAAATACCCCCCAAAATTTGAAACCCAATTTCTCCTGATTCAGAAAACACCCCATATGGGGGTGAAAATTGCTCTGCTGGCGCACTACAGGTCTCAGAAGAGATGGAGTCACATTTGGCTTTTTGAAAGCAAATTTTGCTCTGGGGGCATGCCGCATTTAGGAAGCCCCTATGGTGCCAGAACAGCAAAAAAAAACACATGTCATACCATTTTGGAAACTAGACCCCTCGGGGAACGTAACAAGGGGTAATGTGAACCTTAATACCCTACAGGTGTTTCACGACTTTTGCATATGTAAAAAAAAAAATTTATTTTTTACCTAATATGCTTGGTTTCCCAAATTTTTTACATTTTTAAAAAGGGTAATAGCAGGAAATACCCCCCAAAATTTGAAGCCCAATTTCTCCCGATTCAGAAAACATCCCATATGGGGGTGAAAAGTGCTCTGCTGGCGCACTACAGGTCTCAGAAGAGAAGGAGTCACATTTGGCTTTTTGAAAGCAAATTTTGCTCTGGGGGCATGCCGCATTTAGGAAGCCCCTATGGTGCCAGGACAGCAAAAAAAATAACACATGGCATACCATTTTGGAAACTAGACCCCTCGGGGAACGTAACAAGGGGTTAAGTGAACCTTTATACCCCACAGGTGTTTCATGACTTTTGTATATGTAAAAAAAAAATTTTTTTTTTACCTAAAATGCTTGTTTTCCCAAAAATTTTACATTTTTAAAAAGGGTAATAGCAGAAATTACCCCACAAAATTTGAAGCCCAATTTCTCCCGAGTACGGCGATACCCCATATGTGGCCCTAAACTGTTGCCTTGAAATACGACAGGGCTCCAAAGTGAGAGTGCCATGCGCATTTGAGGCCTAAATTAGGGATTGCATAGGGGTGGACATAGGGGTATTCTACGCCAGTGATTCCCAAACAGGGGGCCTCCAGCTGTTGTAAAACTCCCAGCATGCCTGGACAGTCAGGGGCTATCTGGCAATACTGGGAGTAGTTGTTTTGCAACAGCTGGAGGCTCCGTTTTGGAAACAGTGGCGTACCAGACGTTTTTCATTTTTATTGGGGAGGGGAGGGGGGCTGTGTAGGGGTATGTGTATATGTAGTGTTTTTTACTTTTTATTTTATTTTGTGGTAGTGTAGTGTAGTGTTTTTAGGGTACAGTCACACAGGCGGGGGTTCACAGTAGTTTCTCGCTGGCAGTTTGAGCTGCGGCAGAAAATTTGACGCAGCTCAAACTTGCAGCCGGATACTTACTGTAATCCTCCGCCCATGTGAGTGTACTCTGTACGTTCACATTGGGGGGGGGGGACATCCAGCTGTTGCAAAACTACAACTCCCAGCATGTACGGTCTATCAGTGCATGCTGGGAGTTGTAGTTTTGCAACAGCTGGAGACACACAGGTTGTGAAACACCGAGTTTGGTAACAAACTCAGTGTTTTGCAACCAGTGTGCCTTCAGCTGTTGCAAAAGCTACAACCCCCAGCATGTACGGACAGCGGAAGGGCATGCTGGGTCTTGTAGTTATGCAACAGCCGGAGGCATACTACATTGGCTGGGGATGCTGGGGATTGTAGTTATGCAACAGCTGGAGACACACTGGTTTACTACTTAACTCAGTGTGCCTTCAGCTGTTGCAAAACTACAACTCTCAGCAGTAACCGACAGCCAACGGGCATGCTGGGAGTTGTAGTTATGCAACCACCAGATGCACCACTACAACTCCCAGCATGCACTTTAGCTGATTGTGCAAGCTGGGAGTTGTAGTTACACAACAGCTGAAGGTACATTTTTACATAGAAAGAATGTGCCTCCAGCTGTTGCAAAACTACAAGTCCCAGCATGCCCATAAGGGCATGCTGGGAGTTGTGGTGGTCTGCCTCCTGCTGTTGCATAACTACAGCTCCCAGCATGCCCTTGTTGCATGCTGGGAGCTGTTGCTAAGCAACAGCAGGAGGCTGTCACTCACCTCCAACGATCCTCGCCGCACAGGTCAGTCCCTCGTCGTCTCCGCCGCCGCCGCCGCTGCTCCTGGGGCCCTCATCCCAACAGGGACGCCGGGGATCGGGGTCCCCAGCACCGGGGGTCGTCTTCCCGCACCCGCTCACGTCCTCCGGAAGAGGGGCGGAGCGGGTTGCGGGAGTGACACCCGCAGCAGGCGCCCTGATTGGTCAGCCGGTAATCCGGCCGACGAATCAGGGCGATCGTGAGGTCGCACCAGTGCCACCTCACTCCTGCAGACTCTGGCTGTTCGGGGCCGTCTCTGACGGCCCCGATCAGCCAGTAATTCCGGGTCATCGGGTCACTGGAGACCCGATTGACCCGGAATCCGCCGCAGATCGCTGGACTGAATTGTCCAGCGATCTGCGGCAATCGCCAACATGGGGGGACATAATGACCCCCCTGGGCGATATGCCGGGATGCCTGCTGAACGATTTCAGCAGGCATCCAGCTCCGGCTCCCCTCCGGCTAGCGGTGGGGGCCGGAAATGCTCAGGGCGTATCCATACGCCCTCGGTCCTTAAGGACTTGGAAACGGGGGCGTATGGATACGCCCTATGTCCTTAAGGGGTTAAAGTGGTAGTCCACTAATAAGATATATAAGTGTTCATAGGAATTCATTCATGTTTTGTTATCTATAGTCCGGCCCTCCAACGGTCTGAGGGACCGTGAACTGGCCCCCCGTTTAAAATACCCCTGCTCTAATACTACTGTGTGAGACTGGCATGTGAATTTCCACATATGCAAATTTTCGCTTATGCTAATTTTTGTATATGATAATTTTCGTATATGCAAATTTTCGCATACACGAATTTTCGCATATGCGAAAATAAAATGTGAATATTACGAATATGCAAATGTAGCGAATATATGACGAATATTCCTCCATATATTCAAGAAATATTGGGAATTCGAATATGGCCTATGCCGCTCAACACTATTTACCACTAGACTGTGTCACTGTGCCGCCATATGATCTTATGCTACTGGTGGCACATTAACTGGTTAACGACCATGGGCATCTATACTCGTCCAATGGCCGTTAAACAGGAATGACGCGGCCTCCCGACTCGAGCCCGTGTCATACCGGCCCGCCCCCAGCTGATTCTTGTAGCTGGGAACTGGTGTTAATAGCCGACATGTGGCGATTGCCGCGGCTGGCTATTTACCCTTTAGATCACCGCTGTCAAAGCTGACAGCGGAGTCTAAAGGTGCCTGTATCCCGTCCCTGGTGGTCCAGAGGGGTGGATCGCCCCCCCCCCCCACAGCGCTATCGTGGGGGGTGGGGCGATCCACTGTGGAGGTAGCCTGAGGGCTTACCTCTCCTTTCATGCCGTCTCTGGTGCTCAGAATGATAAAGCCTGGCAGGACCAGGCTTTATCAATCGAACGCAGAGCAGACAGATGAATGTGATTTTATAGAACCACATTCATCTGTACGAGGAATCAAATGATTCCTACTAAAAGTCCCCTAAAGGGACTAAAAGTGTAAAAAAAAAAAAAAAAAAAGTTTCAAAACACACACATTAGTATTCATTTTCGTGCATGTAGTCATGATTTTTTCCAAAAGTACGACAAAATCAACCCTATATAAATAGGGTATCATTTTAATCGTATGGACCTACAGAATAAAGATAATGGTTGGTATTTATGAAGGATTTTACCCTGTTTTTTTTACTGTGATTTGTCTCAAATTTCCTTCTATGTCACTTTTTGCGACAAACAATTGCGCCAAATGGTTTAGAACAAAATCACTGATTTCACTTTGTTAGCCGTGATTTCAGTTACAATCATTCTTTGGTCTGGAATTCACTAATTGCGACTTTTCGATTTGGCGCAAGTTTAGGCGCAAATACCTTCATTTAGGTGCAAATCTACACCATGAATAAAGTGACAGAGAAAATTGCTACAACAATAGAATGTCCCACAGTCAGATTTACTGCCTGGAATTCTGGGGTCTGCGCCTTTTGTAGGGCTACATTTGTGCCAAAATTACAAACTTGCGTTCGACAATTGATAATTTTTGCGCAAATATGCTCCATTTGATGCAAAAAAAACATACATAAAATCCCACATTGCTACACCATTATTGATACATACCCCCAATGTCATTGTTACCGAAAAATGTACTGCGTAGAAATGGAAGCCCCCAAAAGTTACAAAATTGTGTTTTTTCTTAAATTTTGTCGCACAATGAATTCTATCCCGCTTCGCCGTAGATTTTTTAGTAAAATGACTGATTTCATTACAAAGTAGAATTGGCGGTGCAAAAAATAAGCCCTCATATGGATTTTTAGGTGCAAAATTGAAAGGGTTATGATTTTTAAAAGGTAAGGTAGAAAAAATGAAAGTGCAAAAATAGAAAAAACGCTTGGTCCTTAAAGGGTTAAACTCGTTAATTTCTTTAAACTATTAAATTGACGTCTCAAAAATCTATTTAATCTCTTCAAATGGGACGCCATATGGTCTCCCGACCCTGCTGCCACATCCAAATGCTCTGCGGCAGTGATTCTAATAGTGACGCCTGTAATCTGCTTGTCATACTGAATAACAGTATTATTTCACTACCCCAGCACACTCCCTAAGCGTGTTATGGCAAGTAAAGTGTTATACACCTCTATTGAGCCTCTCTGTAGCCCAGAAATAGCCATTTTTAATATTGATTCGCCGCAAATAAATGTGATTCACCCCAAATAAATTCGGATCAAACCAAATTTTTTTCGGAAAATTTGCCAAATCGGCCAAATCGAATTTTTCAAAATGTCACTCATCTCTAGAAGTGACCAAAAATCAGCAATTCTGGACTTTTTATTTTTTTCATGTTTACGCCATCGACCGCACGGTTTCATTAATGTTATGGACATTTATGCACGTGGCGATAACACATATGTTTAGGTTTATTTTTGCTTATTTTATTTTATTTGGAAAGGGGAGATTTAAACTTTTATTAAGGGGAGGGGGCTCTTTCACATTTGACTTTTAATTTTTTTATTTTATTTTTTCACAAATTATTTTTTTTTGTCCCTATGGGGCAGTGCTTTCACACAGTGTGTCTCCAGTTGTTCCAGAACTACAACTCCCATCATGCCCAGACAGCCAAAAGCTGTCCAGGCATGCTGGAAGTTGTAGTTTGCAACAACTGGAGACACACAGATATAATCTTCTGCTTCTAGACACTGATCAATGCTGTGCCATAGGAGCCTATAGCACAGCCCTGATCAATATTGTCGGTGCTACAGGCTGCTAAGCTGCCTGCATTAATGGAGGGCCGATCGGTAGAGCTGGAGGCAGGTAGGGAACCTCCACTCGTCCTCTTAGATGACCGGGACCCCTCAGGTTTTGCCACGGGTGTCCGGATCAGCTCCACTGAGCTAACAGCACTTGTTTTCGGAATAGACGTTGATTGTGGCGTCTAAATGGCTAATGACAGACATCACCCGAATCGGTGATGTCCGGCATTAGCCAGTATGAAGCAAGCAAAGCTCCTGAGCTCGCTTCATGCGCTTGCCACACTGCTGCACAGTTTATTAATGGCGGTCGGCCATGGTGGGGTTAAGGTACCTCCTCCCAGTGCTAAGCACTGCTGGAAGGAGAGACAGTCAGCCGCACACCGGCACACTGAAGGGCCCGAGCAGGGACGCTCTGCACGGGAGCCTACCACCGGAGCTAGACTCTGCTCCCTTGTTTCACCTAATTGTCAGCTCCCGTGCGGTGCAGCTCTACCCCTTTAGTGTGTGGCCCACTGTTTCTCCTCACAGTAGTGTTTAGATAATTGCTAAATTTTGCTGAGGGCTAAAATCGACATATCGCAATCGGCAATACTGTAAACACCATTTGATTGCCATTGCGATATATAGTGCAGCCCTAATATGCACGCAACACTTTTCAGATTTTTATTTTTAAACACCTGTCAAATCCATAGAATATTTCCTCCCACTTCCATACGATGAAATATTTTGTTTTGGTCCATTAAATAAAATCCCAATTAAATGGAATATATTTTAATCTGTAGTTATACGGTGACAAAATGTGAAAAAAAAAGTCCAAAGTGGGGTGTATACTTATGAAAGATACTGTATATTCTCATGTTTGCCATGACCTAAGTATATTTTAATGGTGTTGCCTTGTAACACCTCCTGTCCATGTGGCTAGTGGCTACATGCTTTCAATATGTGGGTTTGTACCATATGTGGATGTAGTATACAATGACTATGGGGGGAATTCATCAAACTGTTTACCCTGTTGTTTTTATAAAAAAAAAATTTTTGTCGCAGCCCATTTCCGTGTCACTTTTCTGTGACTTTTCATTTAGAGCATTTTAAAATCATAACCACATTTTGGACAGTTTGAGGGTGCGTTCACACGGGCGGATTACCTGCGGAATTTCCTACCATTGACTTCAGCGGGTCAGCCGAAAATCCACAATAGAGACAAATTTGCAGATTTCCTTTGTACCCATTGGAGTCAATGGTAGCAAAATCTGCTACAGATTTTCCACAGCAGATACGGTGCGGAAATTTCGAAGCTAATCTGCCTGTGTGAACGGTCCTTTAGCAGTGATTAGTTTTTGCAGTGATTAGTGACTTATCAAGTGCAACATTTGGAAAAAAAGTTGCTAATTTGTTGTACATGAGCTCTTTTAGGCGCCAACTCCCACCAGCCATACAAAAGTATCTAAACTGTAGTATTGAGCGCGAATATTCGAAATGCAATTTTTTTCCGCGAATATCAGCACTTCGGGATTTCGCAAATATTTAGAATAAAGTGATATATATTCGTAATGATGAATATTTGCTTTTTTATGCACATTTTTGTGCAAGTTTTATGCACATTTTTAAGCGAATATCGGCACTTCCAGACTGGACACTGATCTCTCCCTTCTTTTAGGTGAAAGATATAATTGTGCATGTGCACTATGCGAATTTCATTACGAATTTTCGCATGAAAAAAACGAACATAGCGAATATGTAGATTTTGCAAACATAGGACAAATATTTGTCCACATATTTGCGAAATATCTCAAATTTGAATATGGCCCCTGCCGCTCATCGATACTAAACTGGCACCATGCTGAGGTAATGTGGCCAAGTAAAGAGTAGACCATAAATGATGAATTCCCCCTATGTGTCTGAAACATGTCTATCTATCTAGCATAAAGTCAACTGGGGAGATTTATCAAAACCTGTGTAGAGGAAAAGTGGTGCAGTTACCCATAGCAACCAATCAGCTCGCTTCTCTCATTTTTAAAGAGGCCTCTGAGAACATGGACTAAAAAAAGTTATGGAGTTTTAACCAACAACCTCCCCGGCCTCTTACTGTCTTCTGTATGATATGAGTACTTTTCAGCAAAAAAAAAAAAAAAAAAGGTACTTGAAGGCATAATTAGTGAGTGCCACTACTTATTTAATTTTAAGGCTAAGTTTACACAATTTTCTGGTCAAAATAAACGCAATTTTCCTTTTTTTTTTTTTTTTCATGTGTTTTTTTCTGGCGTTTTTGCCTTTGTGTGGTAATTGCATTTTTATAAATTTTTAAATAGGGACCAATTTATGTGGGCAAACAGGAACCTAAAAATGTAGCCGGCAATATTAAAAATGTGGGCCATTTAATTGTAAAAATAATATATTTTTTATAATTCATTTTGTGAAACTTTTTATTGGTAATGTATTTTAATTATGTGTTTAATAAAGTGTGTGTGAGTGTGATTTTTACATTTTTCACTTTTTTTCTTTACTTTTTAAAATTTTTAGGTAGTATTACTACTCCCAGCATGGCAGACTGTTCAATGCTGGGAGTAGTAGCAGTAGTAGTAGTAGTAGTACCTGTACTTATAGACAGATCGCCCCAGGTGTCACTTCTGACACCCGTTGCGATCCTCCTATATAATGTATAGAAGTGTGCGGCATGGCCGCTTCTCCGCTATTCTGCACTGTACTCTGTGATGTAAAGTTCTTTTCACATCAAATAGACATATTTCCCGCTGAGAGCTGTAAATGGCCGGATGGTTCCAGCCATTCACAACTCTCAGCGGCATATACGAATCTGTGATGTAAAGAGAACTTCAAATCACAGAAGGCAGGGGACCAGACAAGTCAGAAGTGACATCTGCTGCGATCTGTCTATTAATGCAGGCACTACAGCTCCCAGCATGGAGCAGAATGTACTCCATGTTGGGAGCTGTATTACCTGCAGTTAAGGACAGATCACAGAAGGTGTCACTTTGGACCCCCTGCTGTGATCATCCTTCATCCTTCTGAGATGGTGAGTGCCTTTCTCTTGCACTCTGTATCTCTGCACTATATTCCGGGTCGGCCAATGATGTGAATAGAAATTCATATTTCCCAATGAGAGTGGTGATTGGCTGGCATCATCCGGCCAATCACCACTCTGGGCAGCAAATATAAATCATTGATGTGAAATTCTATTCACATCACTGGCTGGCCTGGAGTATGGTGTAGAGATGCGGAGCACAGGAGAAAGCCGCTCCGCATCTCAGAAGGATGAAGGATGATCGCATCGGGTGTCAGGAGTGACACCCACTGTGATCTGTCCTTAACTGCATGTACTACTGCTCCCAACATGGAGCACACTCTGCTCCATGCTGGGAGCTGTAGTATCTGCATTAATAGACAGATCGCAGCGAGTGTCCCTTTTGACACCTGTTGCGATCTGTCTATTAATACAGGTAAGGACAGATTGCAGCAGATGTCCCTATGAAATGGTACCCTATGAAATTTTATTTAAGAAGGTTTCTCCATCGCTAAAGTCCAAAAAGGAATAAAATTGCAATTGCAAAAACGCCAAAGTTAAAACCACATGGCGTTTTTTTCTTGGTGTTTTTTCACTCCACTAGACTTCTATGGGAGAAAAACGCAATGATTTCAGTGAAAAAAACGCCATAGTCTCAAGATGCTACGATTTTTAAAAACTGCCAAGGAGCACGAAAACACCAAAAAGGAGTGAAAAAACACAAAAGGAGTGAAAAAACACCAAACTGAAAAGTGCCAAGGGAAAAAGGCATGTTGCGTTTTCCTATTGACTGGCCACAGCATTTTTTCACTGAAAAAACACCATGAGGCAGATTTGGCGTTTTTTTAAATTTATTTCTTTTTTTTTGGGGGGGGGGGGGGGGGGGGGTTTCAACCTTAGAGTTGTCTATTTTTGACTGTGATTTTCAGTAGGAGCATCACCACTTGCCATGTCCGTGTGCTACATAAAAGTCACATTGCTGGGTCACATTGTGTCGACCACTCTTCCTTCTGATCCACCCCTGTGGAGAAGTGCTGAGTCATCTGAACTCATTTTTCCTTGTTCACAAAGTGTAGTGGTTTTCCTTGTAATAGAATAACTTTTACTCTTTATTTTGTCTTGTTTTTCTTTTTCAATATTTGCTCATGGAGCCTCTGCTAAATGTGTTTGAGGAGAAATGAGATTATATGAATTTATTTTCTATCTATGTTTTGAGAACATTGGGGGATATTTATTTTGGCTGTAATTTGTCACTTTTTCTTTTACTAACTGAGGCGCATATCTACACCAGTCTTCAGTTGGCTTACTATCTGACTAAGGAAACATTATTACAAAGTCGCACATTTGTCACACAGGTTTAAAAGTTGCACAAAGCGTTGCAAAAAAAGCATCATGCAAAGTGGAGTACTGAAGTAAGAAATGCGATCAGTACCATATTCATCACATGCTCTACACAATACATTTGGTGCAGGTACACAGTTTTCACCGCATGAATTAATAGAGTAAAAAGATGTTCAACCACTCTATATTTCATTAATACCCCCCTTCTTTATGTTTCTTTCTATGTCTCTGTATTACTATTTCTCTTCTAATTTATTAGTTGTCTATCATTAAATAATGTCTAGAAATAAATAGAAGCAAATTAATAATTTATGATATCATCTACTTCTGAATACCTGGGATCCCCAAATGGATTTTCTTTATTAAAAGGAAATCTCCCTAGTCTAGTCTGTAGTTAGGACACTGCAGTTGTCTCAGACCAACTTAACATGCATATTATGCTGCTGAACAAATTTCTATCTCAGATAAAAAGTTCACAATTAAAGTTGAGCGGGCTTTTCAAAAGTTCAATTCACCAGGCTCTCAAAACTTTTCTGAAAATTTTGGTTCTCTACGAATGGGTTCTATGCGAACCAGCAATACAATAACCCTCAAAACTCATAACACTACCTAAGAGCTCTGGTTTTCTGCATCTAGTAAGATAGAAAAGAATTTTCAAACAGCAGAATAATGTAAATAGATAGGAACACCACAAAGCGACTGTATCCCTTCTCTGGAAGGCTTTTTCTCAAGCCTCCAGATGCAGCAGTGTTTCTTTCCTCTGCTCCTGTGCTGATCATGCCAGCATGCCTACATTTGGTATGTTGTTCTTGCCCTGCTTCAGCTCCTCTCTTCATCACTGACATCGCTTCATCGTCCCCACCACTTCTCTCAGTATGAACTTCTGCGGTCTGATCATGGCCTCCTTGCTCACCCCCCCCCCCCTGCATATCCACCATGCCAACAACCACCAGTCCCACTAGTACTATGCTTGATCACAAAATAACTAATGGAGATGAGGAATCCACCGACACATGACTTAACATCTGTCACGATGCCGGCTGGCGGGTAGTGGATCCTCTGTGCCAGAGAGGGATTGGCGTGGACCGTGCTAGTGGATCGGTTCTAAGTCACTACTGGTTTTCACCAGAGCCCGCCGCAAAGCGGGATGGTCTTGCTGCGGCGGTAGTGACCAGGTCGTATCCACTAGCAACGGCTCAACCTCTCTGGCTGCTGAAGATAGGCGCGGTACAAGGGAGTAGACAGAAGCAAGGTCGGACGTAGCAGAAGGTCGGGGCAGGCAGCAAGGATCGTAGTCAGGGGCAACGGCAGGAGGTCTGGAACACAGGCTAGGAACATACAAGGAACGCTTTCACTGGCACAATGGCAACAAGATCCGGCAGGGAAGTGCAGGGGAAGTGAGGTGATATAGGGAAGTGCACAGGTGAAGACACTAATTGGAATCACTGCGCCAATCAGCGGCGCAGTGGCCCTTTAAATCGCAAAGACCCGGCGCGCGCGCGCCCTAGGGAGCGGGGCCGCGCGCCGGGACAGGACCGAGGGAGAGCGAGTCAGGTACGGGAGCCGGGGTGCGCATCGCGAGCGGGCGCTACCCGCATCGCGAATCGCATCCCGGCTGGCAGCAGAATCGCAGCGCCCCGGGTCAGTGGATCTGACCGGAGCGCTGCAGCGGAGAGAGTGTAGCGAGCGCTCCGGGGAGGAGCGAGGACCCGGAGCGCTCGGCGTAACAGTACCCCCCCCCTTGGGTCTCCCCCTCTTTTTAGGGCCTGAGAACCTGAGGAGCAGACTTTTATCTAGGATGTTGTCCTCAGGTTCCCAGGATCTCTCTTCAGGACCACAACCCTCCCAGTCCACTAAAAAAAAAGTTTTCCCTCTGACCTTTTTAGAGGCTAAGATCTCTTTGACAGAGAAGATGTCCGAGGAGCCGGAAACAGGAGTGGGAGGAACAGATTTGGGAGAAAAACGGTTGAGGATGAGTGGTTTAAGAAGAGAGACGTGAAAGGCATTAGGGATACGAAGAGAAGGAGGAAGAAGAAGTTTGTAAGAGACAGGATTAATTTGACACAAAATTTTGAAAGGACCAAGATAGCGTGGTCCCAACTTGTAGCTAGGGACACGGAAGCGGACATATTTAGCGGAGAGCCATACCTTGTCTCCAGGGGAAAAAACGTGAGGAGCTCTTCTTTTCTTATCCGCGAACCTCTTCATGCGTGAAGAAGCCTGTAAGAGAGAATTTTGGGTCTCTCTCCATATAATGGAAAGGTCACGAGAAATTTCATCCACAGCGGGCAGACCAGAGGGCAAGGGGATAGGGAGGGGGGGAAGAGGGTGACGGCCGTACACCACGAAAAATGGGGATTTGGAGGAAGATTCAGAGACTCTGAAGTTATACGAGAATTCGGCCCATGGAAGGAGATCTGCCCAGTCATCCTGGCGGGAGGAAACAAAATGTCGCAAATAATCACCCAAGACTTGGTTAATTCTTTCTACTTGTCCATTGGACTGGGGATGATATGCAGAAGAAAAATGTAATTTAATCTTGAGTTGTTTACAGAGAGCCCTCCAGAATTTAGACACGAATTGGACTCCTCTATCCAAGACGATCTGCGTAGGCAACCCGTGAAGACGAAAAATGTGTACAAAAAATTGTTTAGCCAACTGAGGCGCTGAAGGAAGACCAGGAAGAGGGATGAAATGTGCCATTTTGGAGAATCGATCAACGACCACCCAAATAACAGTGTTGCCACGGGAAGGGGGTAAATCAGTAATAAAATCCATACCAATCAGAGACCAAGGCTGTTCGGGGACAGGCAGGGGATGAAGAAAACCAGCGGGCTTCTGGCGAGGAGTCTTATCCCGGGCACAGATAGTGCAGGCTCGCACAAAGTCCACAACATCCGTCTCCAGAGTCGGCCACCAATAGAAGCGGGAGATGAGTTGCACAGATTTCTTGATGCCCCCATGACCAGCGAGATGGGAGGAGTGACCCCATTTGAGGATTCCGAGGCGTTGGCGTGGAGAAACAAAGGTCTTTCCTGGAGGAGTTTGCCTGATGGAGGCTGGAGAAGTGGAGATCAGGCAGTCAGGTGGAATGATGTGTTGCGGAGAGAGTTCAACTTCTGAGGCATCCGAGGAACGAGAGAGAGCATCGGCCCTAATGTTCTTATCGGCAGGACGAAAGTGAATCTCAAAATTAAATCGGGCAAAGGACAGAGACCACCGGGCCTGGCGAGGATTCAGCCGTTGGGCAGACTGGAGGTAGGAGAGGTTCTTGTGGTCGGTGTAAATAATAACTGGAAATCTTGATCCCTCCAGCAGATGCCTCCATTCCTCAAGTGCTAATTTAATGGCTAGAAGCTCTCGATCCCCGATGGAGTAGTTCCTCTCCGCCGGAGAGAAGGTCCTAGAAAAAAAACCACAAGTGACAGCATGCCCGGAAGAATTTTTTTGTAAAAGAACAGCTCCAGCTCCCACTGAGGAGGCATCAACCTCCAATAGGAAGGGTTTGGAAGGGTCAGGTCTGGAGAGCACGGGAGCCGAAGAAAAGGCAGACTTGAGTCGTTTAAAGGCGTCTTCCGCTTGAGGAGGCCACGACTTGGGATCGGCATTTTTTTTGGTTAAAGCCACGATAGGAGCCACAACGGTAGAAAAATGTGGAATAAATTGCCTGTAATAATTGGCGAACCCCAAAAAGCGTTGGATAGCACGAAGTCCGGAGGGGCGTGGCCAATCTAAGACGGCAGAGAGTTTGTCTGGATCCATTTGTAGTCCCTGGCCAGAGACCAAATATCCTAGAAAAGGAAGAGATTGGCATTCAAACAGACATTTCTCAATTTTGGCATAGAGTTGATTGTCACGAAGTCTCTGAAGAACCATACGGACATGCTGGCGGTGTTCTTCTAGATTGGCAGAAAAAATTAGGATATCGTCCAGATATACAACAACACAGGAGTATAACAGATCACGAAAAATTTCATTGACAAAGTCTTGGAAGACAGCAGGGGCGTTGCACAGGCCAAAGGGCATGACCAGATACTCAAAGTGTCCATCTCTGGTGTTAAACGCCGTTTTCCACTCATCCCCCTCTCTGATGCGGATGAGGTTATAGGCGCCTCTTAAGTCCAATTTAGTAAAGATGTGGGCACCTTGGAGGCGATCAAAGAGTTCAGAGATGAGGGGTAGGGGGTAGCGGTTCTTAACCGTGATTTTATTAAGACCGCGGTAGTCAATGCAAGGACGTAGGGAGCCATCTTTTTTGGACACAAAGAAAAATCCAGCTCCGGCAGGAGAGGAGGATTTACGGATAAAGCCCTTTTTTAAATTTTCCTGGACATACTCAGACATGGCAAGAGTCTCTGGGGCAGAGAGAGGATAAATTCTGCCCCGGGGTGGAGTAGTACCCGGGAGGAGGTCGATAGGGCAATCATAAGGCCTGTGAGGAGGTAGAGTCTCAGCTTGTTTTTTGCAGAAAACATCCGCGAAGTCCATATAGGCCTTAGGGAGACCGGTTACTGAGGGAACCACAGAGTCACGGCAATGGTTACTAGGAACCGGTCTTAGACAGTCCTTGGAACAAGAGGGCCCCCAACTCTTGATCTCCCCAGTGGACCAATCCAGGGTTGGGGAATGAAGTTGAAGCCAGGGAAGTCCAAGGAGAATTTCCGAGGTGCAATTGGGGAGGACCAAAAGTTCAATCCTCTCGTGATGAGATCCGATGCTCATTAGAAGGGGCTCCGTGCGGAAGCGTATGGAACAGTCCAATCTTTCATTGTTTACACAATTGATGTAAAGGGGTCTGGCGAGACTGGTCACTGGGATGTTGAACCTGTTGACGAGAGAGGCCAAAATAAAATTTCCTGCAGATCCAGAGTCCAAGAAGGCCACGGTAGAGAAGGAGAAGGCAGAGGCAGACATCCGCACAGGCACAGTAAGACGTGGAGAAGCAGAGTAGACATCAAGGACTGTCTCTCCTTTGTGCGGAGTCAGCGGACGTCTTTCCAGGCGGGGAGGACGGATAGGACAATCCCTCAGGAAGTGTTCGGTACTAGCACAGTACAGGCAGAGGTTCTCCATGCGGCGTCGTGTCCTCTCTTGAGGTGTCAGGCGAGACCGGTCGACCTGCATAGCCTCCACGGCGGGAGGCACAGGAACAGATTGCAGGGGACCAGAGGAGAGAGGAGCCGAGGAGAAGAAACGCCTCGTGCGAACAGAGTCCATATCTTGGCGGAGCTCCTGACGCCTTTCGGAAAAACGCATGTCAATGCGAGTGGCTAGGTGAATAAGTTCATGTAGATTAGCAGGAATTTCTCGTGCGGCCAGAACATCTTTAATGTTGCTGGATAGGCCTTTTTTAAAGGTCGCGCAGAGGGCCTCATTATTCCAGGACAATTCTGAAGCAAGAGTACGGAATTGTACGGCATACTCGCCAACGGAAGAATTACCCTGGACCAGGTTCAACAGGGCAGTCTCAGCAGAAGAGGCTCGGGCAGGTTCCTCAAAGACACTTCGGACTTCCGAGAAGAAGGAGTGTACAGAGGCAGTGACAGGGTCATTGCGGTCCCAGAGCGGTGTGGCCCATGACAGGGCTTTTCCGGACAGAAGGCTGACTACGAAAGCCACCTTAGACCTTTCAGTGGGAAACAGGTCCGACATCATCTCCAGATGCAGGGAACATTGGGAAAGAAAGCCACGGCAAAACTTAGAGTCCCCATCAAATTTATCCGGCAAGGATAGGCGTAGCCCAGGAGCGGCCACTCGCTGCGGAGGAGGTGCAGGAGCTGGCGGAGGAGATGACTGCTGAAGCTGTGGTAGTAACTGTTGTAGCATAACGGTCAGTTGAGACAGCTGTTGGCCTTGTTGCGCTATCTGTTGTGACTGCTGGGCGACCACCGTGGTGAGGTCAGCGACAACTGGCAGAGGAACTTCAGCGGGATCCATGGCCGGATCTACTGTCACGATGCCGGCTGGCGGGTAGTGGATCCTCTGTGCCAGAGAGGGATTGGCGTGGACCGTGCTAGTGGATCGGTTCTAAGTCACTACTGGTTTTCACCAGAGCCCGCCGCAAAGCGGGATGGTCTTGCTGCGGCGGTAGTGACCAGGTCGTATCCACTAGCAACGGCTCAACCTCTCTGGCTGCTGAAGATAGGCGCGGTACAAGGGAGTAGACAGAAGCAAGGTCGGACGTAGCAGAAGGTCGGGGCAGGCAGCAAGGATCGTAGTCAGGGGCAACGGCAGGAGGTCTGGAACACAGGCTAGGAACATACAAGGAACGCTTTCACTGGCACAATGGCAACAAGATCCGGCAGGGAAGTGCAGGGGAAGTGAGGTGATATAGGGAAGTGCACAGGTGAAGACACTAATTGGAATCACTGCGCCAATCAGCGGCGCAGTGGCCCTTTAAATCGCAAAGACCCGGCGCGCGCGCGCCCTAGGGAGCGGGGCCGCGCGCGCCGGGACAGGACCGAGGGAGAGCGAGTCAGGTACGGGAGCCGGGGTGCGCATCGCGAGCGGGCGCTACCCGCATCGCGAATCGCATCCCGGCTGGCAGCAGAATCGCAGCGCCCCGGGTCAGTGGATCTGACCGGAGCGCTGCAGCGGAGAGAGTGTAGCGAGCGCTCCGGGGAGGAGCGAGGACCCGGAGCGCTCGGCGTAACAACATCATATTGTCAGACACTTCCTTAAATCAACCAGTCCACAATGGCCACATTATCCTCCAAAATAACACAACACAACATGTTAGTTGTTCTGCCACAACATGATTACTGGCAGAGGACATGGCAGGGCTGCTCTTTCCTTTTTTGGGGGATGATTCAACAACTAGTCAAGTGGCAGAGAAACTGTCAGTCCACTTTGCATTTTTTGTTAAACCCAGAAAATACAAGTAACATCGCATAATGCATTTTGGATAGCATCATCCATTCTTGAGCCATGTATAGTATTACAGCTCAGCCCTTATTAAAGTGTACCTGTCATCAACAAAAACTTTTTATATAATGTAGATAATTCCATTATATGTAAATTTGTAATATACATTGGTTAAAAAATGTGTATATGTTTGTCCCTTCAGCTATTACCTGTGTGTCTCTATGAGGAGTCCAAATACAGGAAGTGAGAGTGGACAAGCAGGGCTCGGTGCAGTGGGAAAAAGCAGGTCAGTGTGCACTGAGGCTCTATAACATGCTCCTGGCTCATACATCTGGATGATTGACAAGCCAGGAGCCTGCACAGAACCCTGCTTGTCCTGCCCTCACTTCCTGTTTTTGGACTCATCATTGAGACACACAGACAATAGCTGCAGTGATAGCATTTTTTTCACCCCAAAATATACACAATCTTTTAACAATGTATATGACATATATACATATAATGGTATTATATAAAAAGTTTTTGTTGTCGACAGTTACACTTTAAAGAAAATGGTAAAAACAATGGGGGGAATTTATCATTGTTTGCTTTGGTAAGCAAGTTCTGAAGTAAATTTTTTGCTTTAGTATTGCTTATGTGCTACATATTTATCATACTATCACAGGGATTCGATACATTTGGATCACATAAGCAAAACAAAAACGTTTTTTGCTACTTTTTTTAAAAAAATGTGCTCATGTACGGGAGTTTTGTCTGACCTGAAGTAGTCTTGTGGCTTTTTGTAAGGGGTTTGTAACTTTTTTTTTTTTTGCCTATGTGCTACTTTTGCACATCATAAATACCTGACCACTGCAAAGTAAAACCTGAAATTTACTTAGGTAAGGCTGTTTGTAACTTTTTGCTTACTCACAAAAGTCGCATAAAAAAAAGTGCTTAGGCGCATGTGTGACTTTTTGTGTGACTTTTGCATGCAAAAAAGGCTCTAAATACCTTGATAAATGTCCCCCGATGATGCTGTGACTGCAATGACAGCAATGTATCAATTTCACCAGTTTTTTTCACCCAATTCCAAGACTTGTTCAGCTCAATATGCAGATGGACTTCCATTACAAAAAGAAAATCACTGCGTCAATCCATGCCACAATAAATATTAGATAGGTATTCTGCTTTTGGTTTTATGGGACAATGTAGTACACAAACAGAAGTGTAAATAAAAGCCCCCCAGGCCTCAGTGTTAAATCTGTAACCAGGTTCCCCCATCTGTAATATTCACGGCAGAGTTTTCTGGGTGCACTATAATGACCCAGGCTGACTTATGAAGACATTTATGGAATAAAACAATGACAAGTATAGGGGTTTTACAGTATGGTGAAGGAGGAGGTTTGCCAAAAAGAAGCTAAGCGTTGTAAGGCTAACCATGGCTAAGAACTTTCAGAAATGAGAGATTGAGGGCAAATCACTGGTTCTGTACTTTCCATTCAGATATGATATTTCTATGTATGACCCAGAAGAAAACCATGCAGTTGTGTGGCTGTAAGTGACATCTACAAGCTCATAACTTGTGGAGACAGGCGTTCTGCATGTCATACTCATATACGCAGACATCCTTCAAGACTCTACAAGGGTCAAGTATATTTGAAGAGACACAGTAGAGTAGATTACATGGTAGGCATTAGCAACTTCATGCAGAAGAAAAGATACGCTCAGTGATGCTTCATAGGCTCTAGGCTGTAACCTCAAGTGGATATTTCACTTTTATGTGATATATTATTATAAGGCAGCATATTATAAATACAGGACTGCTGTTATTTTATCAAGCAATTGCTATTATTAAAAGGAATATAATAGAGTACAAGCAGATCATGAGTCTGCTGTATGCAGGAGTCCAGCGGTTCCTAACCTCACCTCCCTTTCCCCCACTGAATGACAGCAACCTTGGAATTAGTCTGTATAGAGATTCTGCTATTACTAAGCCTTAGGCGGGTAAGGAAAGTGGTGGGTGACTTACCTGTTCAAGCTTACTCTGATGCATTGAGCGGTTTAAAAAAAAAATGGTTTACAAAAATAGCCAACTAGATAAATGTACCTGTGCCTGTAATATACTGCCCTAAATCCATGAACATGTTCACTTTAACAGGAATCTCTCAGCAGGTTAGGGCTGAGGATTATGTGTCGGCAGCCGTATACATACTCTAAGGGGTAAATTATAAAAATAAATTAATTTTTGGATGGTCACAATGTAACTAACCTTCCGTTATTCATAGCATTAACCGCTATACTGAGACTCAAACAGTAATGCTACTTTACTCCTTCATATCCATTATACACCATTATATCCTTTTCAATAAACTTTTTTTTGTGTGTGTGTGTGAGTGAGTGAGAGAGTTTTATTAGCTTTTGATAAAAAAAAATGAAAAAAATTACAGTAAAGCAATTGGAATGATTAATTAAAATAATGCTGGAAAAGCTGAACTGTATGCATATTTTTTCATAAGTTGGCTTAGTGTAGAGCCCAAAAGCCAAGAAGGCACTCATATGCAATCAATAATAGTTCAGGTTCTTTTTTGGCATTTCACCTGAGGCTCAAGAGATTCAAGTTATCTCTATACAGTACATTGAAGAATTGAACTGGCTCATAGAGCTTGTAACACATACTGGGGAGTCCAGTTGTGTACTGGATTTATTAAGAGGCATAGAACAGCAAGATTTGACTTAAGAACAACTTGTAAAGTTCTGGTCTCAGTATATTTTACCCTATAGTGTCTGAATAATGAGTCAAATTTTAAATATGCTTCAAAACATACTAAATTTGTATTTAGTAAGATTTTTTTATTATGCAGTCCACAAAATAGTTAACATTTCGGTTCTATCGGGACCTTCATCAGATTAGAACCGGACTGCTGTTGAGGTAATGTGATTGAAGGCAGGGTGAGGTAGTGGTGACAACAGTCACCGATGAAAGCTCTGGTGACTTTTGTCACCACTACCTCACCCTGTCAGCATGGCACTTGGCCATTTTACTCCTCAATCACATTACCTCAACAGCAGTCCAGTGCTGTTCTGTTGAAAGTCTGGATAGGACCAAAACATTAACTATCTTGTGGACTGCACAATAACTAATAATACTAGTTGCAAATAGAATGCCAAGTGTGTTTTGAAGCTTGTTTATAGAGTGGGATTCCTACTTGAGTACCAGATTGAAGGGAGTGCCATATTAATTTACTTTCCACAAATTTTAAACTGCCGTTGTGCCCCGTCGGAAAACGCCTGTTAAGGCTCTTCTTTTATGCCTTTAACGTCCGTTATCCAGACGGGGCACAATGGGCAACAACGGGTCCCCACAGATTTTATTATGGGGTCCGTCAGGCACCGTTGTTATTTAACGGGAGTAGTGTGAGAAAAAGATGTGGCATGATGTATTTTTTCTTCCTCTATTCTCCCATTCCCCTGACGTACGTTGCACTGCCGTGTTCAAATGGCAGTGTGAAAGTAGCTTTAGATACATTGGGAGAGCTTTATCAAAACCTGTCCAGAGGAAAAGTTGCTAAGTTGCACATAGCAACCAATCACATTGCTTCTTTCATTTTGCTGAGGCCTAGTTAAAAATGAAAGAGGCAATCTGATTGGTTGCTATGGGCAACTCAGCGACTTTTCCTCTGGACAGGATTTGATAAATCTCCCCCCATTAACTTTAGCTACATGAAGACTAGAAATGATAAGGGATGTGTGTGTCTGCATTTAGAGTTCGAACATTTATACACAACGGTGATATCTACTTTTGTATTCTAGGAGCCTTCCTCATTCCCTATGTGATATTCTTTATATTCTGTGGTATACCGGTGTTCTTCTTGGAGACTGCGCTGGGGCAGTTCACCAGTGAAGGAGGGATAACATGCTGGAGGAAAGTGTGTCCATTGTTTGAAGGTATAGTATGAATTTCCTTTCAGTTTTTCTAATGCAGTAGTTATATTCTTACCACAGCAGCACAAATTTATTACAATGATTCAGATTTGTTAATTTTTAGACATGTTTTCTGCTTTTATTAATCACGTGCACACCTTTCCCGACAGATTTATCATGAGTTTCCATTAATCTTACACCTGCATAGGGGATACTCCGTCCCTAAGACATCTTATCCCCCATTATCTCTCATGCAGCACCCACCTATCTCATCTGCACGAAGCGATGATCACTCCGTGTCTGAAGCCTCACGACTAAGGTGCTGGAGTAATGTGATGGCACGACTCCGCTCCCCTGTGACGTCTCAATGCAAGCCTAGGGGAGGGGGCATGATCGCTGTTTGCAACTTTTTAAGCCGGTTGTGACTTTTTGTGCGACTTTTTAACAAAAGTCGCTGTTAGTAAATCCCTGCCTGCAGCTAAGTAAAAAACAGAACTCATACAAAACATCTGGATTGTAAGAAATTGCGCAGCCCGGCATACCACTAAAAGTCGCACAAAAGTTGCACGTGCAGCTTTTTTGCGACAAATATAAACCAAAAATCCTGATTAAATCCCTTGATAAATTCCCCCCTTTGAGGCAGAGTTATCAAAACCTGTGCCGAGGAAAAGATGACCGGTTGCCAGATTGCTTCTTTCATTTTTCAGAGGCCTTTTCAAAAATGAAAGAAGCGATCTGATTGGTTGCTATGGGCAACTAGTCAACTTTTCCTCTGCACAGATTTTGATATATCTCACCCTTTAAATTCAGTGGGTAGAAACGTAATCTGCTTGTGGATTTTCCTAATGATTTTCAAGATTTCTGCTTGCTGCCAGTAAATGAAATAATCCATTTATATGTTAAAAGGGTACTCCGGCAGAAGGTTTGAAAAAAAAAAAAACATGCCAAGGCTGTCTGTTATTTAAAAAAAAAAAAAAAAAAAAAAACCTATGTTCCCTGGTGGCTCCTCCGGTCCCCAGCGGGGTGGGTGGATGCTTCATAGTGCAGCTCAGCAAACATCAGTGCCCAGCAATTTCTTGAGCAATAGTATGGCACATTCACGCCTGACACCAGGATGAGGTTATGAGGATCGCGTCAGGGACTGGAGCAACCATAACGGAGACACCAGGGTGCATGGGTCATAAGTAAAGGTTTTTTACAGACAGCCCAGGCATATTTTTTAACAATATATTTCAGAGTATCCCTTTAACATATAAATGGATTCTTCCATTTACTGACAGCTAGCAGAAATCTTGAAAATCATTAGGCATTTTCCCAGCGATACTGAAGGCACTGGGGAAGTGAATAAAGGTTTGTTTTTTTCATGCAGGCAGCTTGGAGATATATATATATATATATATATATATATATATATATCTTTTTTTTTTTTTTTTTTTTTTTTTTTAATCCTTCCCCTGGAGTACCCCTTTAAGACTAAAACCTTTATATAAATGCAGTAGTCTTATTTTTTTGCTTGTTACAGGACATCAGTCTAAATAAGCATGTACCTTATTGCCTAGCCCTGAATCTAGTCAATCCTTTCTGAGATAATTGCAGCAACAATACAAATATCTTTCTCTTTTCTGCACTGGTACATTGTAACAAATGGAATCAGTGTGAAAATATAACAAGGTGTGTAAAGGTTTTCGTCTTTTGAGCATATAGTCGCCTTCCCTAACTGCAAAAAGACATAGTGAAAGTGATAAAGAATTGAAAAGGAAACCTGTTAGCTTTGCTGACATGTCTGTATCTGTAACATCTACTGCACCTTGTTCACACCAAGATTTGTGAAAAACTTAGCTTTGATCTTCGCACTATTTTTCTCCGGGGAATGTGTATGAGTGAATTGACAACTAGATGCTATTATTTAGCTTGTCACAGCTTGTTCCTACACAGTCTATCCACAGCATAGGGCAGTATTTCCCAAACACTGTGTCTCCAGCTGTTGCAAAACTACAACTCCCAGCCTTAACCGCTTAAGGATGGTCCCATTTTTTTACCTTAATGACCAGGCTCTTTTTCATTTGACATGTGTCTCTTTAAATAGTAATAACTTTAGAATACTTTTTCTGAGCGGAGAGATTCTGAAATAGTTTTTTGTGACATATTGTACTTTATGTAAGTAGTGCATTTTTGTTGACACATGAAGCATTTTTTGTGAAAAACTCAAAAATTTCTGGCTTTAAATTTTTTTTTTATGGTGATCACTGTGCGGTAAAAGTGATTTTATATTTATTCTGTGGGTTGGTACGATTATGGCGATACCCCTTTTATATAGCTTTTTATTTTCTTTTTCCTTTTTCTTCGCAAAATTATTTTTTTCCCTTTTTTGTGTTATCATGTTCCGACAACCGTAACTTTTTCATTTTTAATCCGACGCCATTGAGTGAGGGCTTATTTTTTGCGTGACAAGCTTTACTTTTTATTGGTATCATTTTTGTGATACATGCAACTTTTTGATCTTTTTATTCAGCTATTTGCACCAAAATTGGCCAATTTTGCCCTTTTTTGTTGTTGTTTTTTATGGCATTCACCGTGCAGGATAATTTACATTATAGCTTTATAGTACACATCATTATGTATGTGGCAATACCTAATATGTATATGATTTGTGTTTTTTTTTATGACAATATAGGGCTTTTATTAGGAAAGGGGCTTTTTTTTATACTCTACTTTTATTGAAGAACTTTATTTTTTTTAGCTTTTTACAGGTTATACTATGCTGCAATACATTTGAACTGCAGCACAGTATAGCCTGATCGGCTGCACATACTGCTGCCTGTGCGATCCAGCCTGTGGTTGGATCTCACATGCTTCCATAGCTGGCAGACAGGAGGTCATCATCTGACCTCCTGCTGCCATAGCAACCAATGGCGACCCGCGACTCCCCTGTCAACACTATAGATGCTGGGATCAGGATTGATAATTCTACTTTAACATAGTGGTAAAGTTTTGTCGATACTTGCATCATTTCTTGAAAAATTAGCATTTTTCTCACTTTGAAGCTCTCTGCTTGTAAGGAAAATAGACATTCCAAATAAATTATATATGGATTCACATATACAATGGGGACATTTACTAATCTAGTCTATTCTGGGTATGATTATAGACCAGCGTATGTGGTAGTCTCCTGTCTATTGTGCTCCTAATTTATCAAAGGTCTCACAGACCTTGATAAATTCTGTGCTCAGACTTCAGGGTCTACAGCTTAAACTGCATTTAGACCTGCTCCAACATGGTCTGACATTTCAGTGTATTTTGGGCAGATGCGACTTGTCGCACAAAAGTCGCACTTGATAAATTCAGCACCAATGCATTTTCCAATGCATTTCCGTCTAAAATAGACTTGCATGCATCATGTCCTAAAAATCCTCTAGAGCAAAAGTCGCAGAAAAGTCGCACATATTTAGACTGCGACTTTCTGTGAGACAAATTTAGTCAGGAAAAAACAGTCTAAATCCTTTGATAAATCTCCCCCAATATGTCTACTTTATGTTTGCATCATAAAGTTTACATGTTTTTACTTTTGGAAGACATCAGAGGGCTTCAAATTTCAGATGCAATCTTCCAATTTTTCACAAATATTTCAGGGACCAGTCCAGTTTTGAAGTTGATTTGAGGGGCCTTCATATTAGAAATACCCCTTTAATGACCCCATTATAAAAACTGCACCCCTCAAAGTATTCAAGATGACATTCAGAAAGTTTGTTAACCATTGTTTGTAAACCAGTGTTTCACAGGAATAGCAGCAAAGTGAAGGAGAAAATTCAAAATCTAAATTTTTTACACTTGCATGTTCTTGTAGTCCCAGTTTTTGAATTTTTACAAGGGGTAAAAGGAGAAAAAGCCCCCCGAAATTTTTAACCCAATTTCTCTCGAGTAAGTGAATACCTCATATGTGGATGTAAAGTGTTCATTGCATGCACTAGAGGACTAGAAGGGATGGAGCGACAATGAGATTTTGGAGTGAATTTTGATGAAATGTTTTTTGGGTGGCATGTCACATTTAGGAAGCACCTATCGTGCCATAACAGCACATGGCATACTATTTTGGAAACTACACCCCTCAAGGCACCTAACAAGGGGTCCAGTGAGCCTTAACACCACAGTTTTTTTATCCCAAATTTACCATTTTTACAAGAGGTAATAGGAGAAAATTCCCCCCAAAATTTGTAACCCCATTTCTTTTGAGTATGGAAATACCCCATATGTGGACGTAAAATGCTCTGATGATGCACTGCAATGCTCAGAAGAAAAGGAGCCACATTTAGAATTTTGAAAGATTAAAAATTGTTCTTGGGGGGGCATGTCGCATTTATGAAGCCCCTATGGTGCCATAACAGCAAAAAAAAAAAACACTTATCACACTATTTGAGAAACTGCACCCCTCAAGGAATGTAGCAAGGGGTATAGTGAGCCTTAACAACCCTCAGTTACTTGAAAAATTTCTGCTAAAGTTGGACATGAAATTGAAAAATGTGAATTTTTTCACTAAAATGCTTGTGTTACCCCAAATTTTTCATTTTTACAAGGGGTAATAGGAGAAAAATTTGTAACACCATTTCTGGAAAGTGCTCTGCAGGCGAACTACAATGCTCAGAAGAGAAGGAGCACCATTGAGCTTTTGGAGAGAGAATTTATTTGGAATGAAAGTAAGGGGCCATGTGCGTTTACAAAGCCCCCATGGTGCCAGAAGAGTGGACCCCCCCCCCACATGTGACCCCATTTTGGAAACTACACCCCTCACAGAATTTAATAAGGGGTGTAGTGAGCATTTAAACCTACTCGTGTTTGACAGATCTTTGGAACACTGGGCTGTGCAAATGAAAAATTATTTTTTTTATTTTCACGGACCACTGTTCCAAAAATCTGTCAGACACCTGTGTGGTGTAAATGCTCACCGCACCCCCTATTACATTACGTGAGGGGTGTAGTTTCCAAAATGGGGGTCACATGTGGGGGGGTCCACTGTTCTGGCACCATGGGGTCTTTGTATACACTCATGGCCGTCAATTACTTCAATGGGTTTTTTCTTATTTTCCCTTGTGAAAATGAAAAATTTAGGGTAACACCAGCATTTTAGTGAAAAAAATTTATTTCTGATTTTCACATCCAAATTTAAAAACAATTGTAAAACACCTATGGGGTGTTAAGGCTTATTATACCCCTGGTTATGTTCCGTGAGGGGTGTAGTTTGCAAAATGGGGTCACATGTGGGTATTTATTTTTTTGCGTTTATGTCAGAACCGCTGTAAAATCAGCCACCCCTGTGCAAATCATCAATTGTACATAGTGTGCTCTCACTCCTGAGCCCTGTTGTGTGCCCGAAGAGCATTTTAGGTCCACATATGGGGTATTTACATACGAAATTAAGTTACAAACTTTTGAGGTCTTTTTTTTCCTTTTAGCTCTTGTGAAAATGAAAAGTATGGGGCAAGATCAGCATGTTAGTTTAAAAAAATTACATTTTTTCACAATAACATGCTGGTATAGACCCCAACTTTACGTTTTCATAAGGGGTAAAAGGAGATATAGACCCCAACTTTACGTTTTCATAAGGGGTAAAAGGAGAAAAAGCCTCCCAAAATTTGTAGTGCAATTGCTCCCGAGTTGCTAAACTCCCAGCATGCCTGGAAAGTCAGTGGCTGTCCGCAAATGCCGAAATTCCCATGGGCGTTCAGGTACTCTCTTGGTCCTTAACTCCTTAAGGACGTAGGGCGTACCTGTAAGCCCTACGCCCGGTGTACGCCCTACACCTGTACGCCCTACACCGTGACCCCGCATCACACCGGGTCGGTCCCGGCTGCTAATCACAGCCGAGAACCTGGGCTAACAGCGTGCGGCATCGATCGTTGTGCCGCACGCTGTTAACCCTTCAGACGCGGCGATCAAAGTTGACCGCCGCGTCTGAAAGCAAAAGTAAACGCTTCCCGGCAGCTCAGTCACAATTTTCCAATCAGCTGGGATGCAGGCGGAGGTCTCCTTACCTGCCTCCGCAGGCTTGAGCAATCGAGCCCCTATCTGACTGATCCGTGCAAAGCTATAGCTTTGCAGGGATCAGCATAGAAGATCAGTGTGTTCAGTGCTATAGCTCCCTATGGGAGCTATAGCACTGCAAAAAAAAAGTCAAAAAAAAAAGTTAACAAAGGTCATTTAACCCTTTCCCTAATAAAAGTTTGAATCACCCCCTTTTCCCATAAAAAAAAACTGTGTAAATAAAAATAAAAATAAACATATGTGGTATCGCCGCGTGCGAAAATGTCCGAACTATAAAAATATATAGTTAATTAAATTGCACGGTCAATGGCATGTGCGCAAAAAAAAATCCAAAGTCCAAAATAGTGTATTTTTGGTCACTTTTCATAACGTGAAAAAATTAATAAAAAGCGATCAAAAATTCCGATCAATATAAAAATGGTACCGATAAAAACTTCAGAACATGGCGCAAAAAATGAGTCCTCATACCAGCCCGTACGTGGAAAAACAAAAAAAGTTATAGGGGTTAGAAGATGAGAATTTTTAACATATAAATTTTCCTGCATGTAGTTATGAAGTACGACAATATCCAACCTATATAAGTAGGGTATCATTTTAACCGTATGGACCTACAGAATAAAGATAAGGTGTTATTTTTACCGAAAAATGCACTGCGTAGAAACGGAAGCCCCCAAAATTTACGAAATTAAATTTTTTCTTCAATTTTGTCGCACAATTAATTTTTTTTCCGTTTCGCTGAAAAAAACTGAAAAACCCTACATCCTTAAGGGGTTAAGTACCAGGCCGTCAGGGCATACCTGTACGCCCATGGTCCCTAAGTGGTTAAAGCCGCACGTTTGAAAAAGTTGCCCAAAAACATACAAAGTGGAGTATTGAAGTAAGAAATGTGATCAACACCGTACTTATCACATGCCCTGCACTATCTTAGTGATTTGTCTTAGTGTAAAATTTGTGACTTTTCCTGCCACTTTAGGTTTACACAAGAAATCAAGGTGTGTTGTGATACAGATACTTCTAGTAACTGTAAAGCTAGGACTCCACTGAGATTTTTGCCCTGCGATTTTTGTGGCATAAAAATGACCGAAAAAATGCCAGAAAACTGCCAGTTTTCCCCTGCGTTTTAAAAATTTTTCTGGCGTTTTTACCTTTTTGTGGAATTTGCCTTTTTTGGCCCCTTTTGCGTTTTTTTTTTCCAAAATAGTTGGGTACCACAAAAAACAAAACAAAAAAAAAAAAGGATGCAGTAGGGATGTAAAAATGTATTTAACTAAATGTTTATTTTTTATCACAAAATTTTAATACATTTTTTTATAAAGTGTGTGTGTGTTTAACTTTTTTTTCTCTCTCTTTTTTTTTTATACATTTTTTATGTAGTACTACTACTCCCAGCATGGAACAGTGTGTTCCATGCTGGGAGTAGTAGTACTACATAAAAATTGGAAGAAAAAAAAGAGAAAAAAAAGTTAAACACACACACTTTATAAAAAAAAATATTAACATTTTGTGATAAAAAATAAACATTTAGTTAAATACATTTAGTAGTAGTACCTGTACTATAGACATATTGCCCAGGGTGTCAATCTGACACCCCATGCGATCGTCCATAATATAGCAGTGATGTGGCTCTATACAGCGCTCACATCCCTGCTCTATTCGCATCACTGGCCATTCATATTTTCCACCCAGAGTGGTGATTGGCCGGATGGTTGCAGCCAATCACAGCTCTGAGGAAAATATGAATGAATGAGTGGCCGGCCCGTAGTATAGTGCAGAGCAGGGATGCGAGCGATGTATACAGCCGCTCTGCATCTCTGCTATAGACAGGACGATCACAGCGGGTGTCAGTAGTGACACCCACTGTGATGTGTCCTTAACTGCAGGTACTACTACTCCCAACATGGAGCACACTCTGCTCCATGCTGGGAGCTGTAGTACCTGCATTAATAGACAGATCGCAGCGAGTGTAATTTCTGACACCTGCTGCGATCTGTCTATTAATGCAGATACTACAGCTCCCAGCATGGAGCAGAGTTTATTCCATGTTGGGAGTAGTAGTACTTGTAGTTAAGGAAAGATCACAGCGGGTATCACTCCTGACACCCGCTGTGATCCTCCAGTATAATGTATGGATGCGGCCGGCGCTCTTCTATGGTCCCCTGCACTGCCATATATATACACATATTCCTAGAGTTGTGATTGGCTGGAACCATCTAGCCAATCACAGCTCTCTGCTGGAAATATGAATATGTGTATATATACGTCAGTGCAGGGGACCAGAGAAGAGCTGCCGACCGCATCTATACGTTACACAAGAGGATCGCAACGAACCCTGGCGATCTGTCAATTAGGACAGGTACTACTACTCCCATCATGGAACAGTGTGTTCCATTCTGGGAGTAGCAGTACTACCTAAAAATGTAAAAAAAAACTGTGAAAAACACACACACACACACTACGTTTTTATTATTGTCGGCTACATTTTTAGTGCTTTACCCGCCCACATAAATTGATCCCTGTTTAAAAATTAATAAACATTTCATAACAAAAAAAGATACATTTTTTTTCCATCACTGCTGTATCTTTTTTTATGATTTTTTTTTTATGGTACCCTACGAAATTTTTATAAAAAAGGTATCTCCATAATTTTTTTGGATCGCTAAAGTCCAAAAAAGAATAAAAACCTGCAAAAACGCAAAATTTAAAACCAACATGGCGTTTTCTTTTGCGTTTTTGCTCTCCCATAGACTTCTATGGGAGGAAAACGCCATGATTTCAGGGCAAAAAACGCCAAACTAGGTTTTGTCGAGCGTTTTGAAAATCCAGCCTCTGAGCCCGAAATTGCTGAAAAATGCCAAAAGGATTAAAAAAAACTACAAATTGAAAAACGCCAAGTGAATCTGGCATTTTGCAGTTTACTATTGACTTGCAGCTAACATCTGGATGCAGCATTTTTTCACTGAAAAAACGCTGTGTGGGAAAATTGCCGTTTTTTTTCAGCGTTTTTGCAAAAAATCCTCAGTGGAGTTCCTGCCTAATGCAGCTACTAATAAATTAATAGATTTATGATAGCGATTTGTTGCACAATTTGTCACAAAACCCTCAATTTGTCCCAAATTACACAAGCCCAGGCCTGTCTTACGAAGCTGGACAGCACTGTATAAAGTGGTATGTTTTGGTGTAAACGGGTTAAAAAGTGGTGTGCTGAAGTAAAAAAATGCGTACCAGCCCCATATTTATTACATATCACATGCACTGCAGCATTAAACACATTTGGCCTCCATACACGTTTCCACCCCACAAATTAAAATTGTAAAAAGACCTACACGACACTTGATAAATCTGCCCCCTCTTCCCAAGGACGTAAAATACTGACTAAAATACTGGAGGAGATATTCAAAGAATTTAGTACACCTTGGGGGAGATTTATCAAATTCTGTGTAGAGGAGGAGTGGTGCCCATAGCAACCAATAAGATTGCTTCTTTCATTTTTAATAAAAAGGCCTTTGAAAAAGAAAAGCAGCAATCTGATTGGTTGCTATGGGCAGCTGCCCCACTCCTCCTCTACACAGGTTTTGATAAATTTCCCACTTTTTTTTTTGCTGTAGCTGCATACTATTAGTGCCACATATTCAGATATTTAGCACCTGATTTAGCGCCCTGTTAGGCTGGGTTCACACCTCGTTTTGTACTTACGGCTCCCGTATATGGCTGGGAGGAGGGGTGGGTGGGGCTTAATCGCGGCACCCGCACTCAGCCGTATAGGGGAAACGTATTTAATGCATGTCCATGAGCCGACCGGAGTGAACCGCAGCCTCCGGTTGGCTGCGTTTTCGGCCGTATGCGGTTTCCCGACCGTAGGCAAAAACCCGCTTGACCACGTTTTTGCCTGCAGTCGGGAAAACGCATACGGCTGAAAACGCAGCCGACCAGAGGTTGCGGTTCACTGCAGTTGGCTCATAGACATGCATTAAATAAGGTTCCCCTATACGGTTGAGTGCGGGTGCCGTGATTAAGCCCCGCCCACCCCTCCTCCCAGCCGTATACGGGAGCCGTAAGTACAAAACGAGGTGTGAACCCAGCCTTAGCCAATTTTTGTTAAAAAGCGTGGCTAGGCTTTTTGTGCTATTATGACCTTATTTTCTAAGGTGTATAGCAACTTTCTGGTGCACAAAAGTGTTGCAGTTAATACTAAGTATACCTGGTATTAAATTATGTACTCTATTTTTTGTTCTTTTTTTAGTTGCTGTTGTTTTGGCCGTGGGACAAACCTGCCCCAAGTTTTCAAAAGCCATGCCCCACTTCTGAAAATCTGGCACTAATAACACTATTAATGACACTAATAAAACAGTCCTGATAGCACAAGTCTTTGAATATTCCCTGCACTGTGTGTAAACTCAGCCCTTTAAATGAACAGACATGTAATATTCATACTGTAAATTACACTACTATAACTAAGGCTTGATTTACATGTCAGTATTTGCCCCCAATGTTTTGCATCAGTATTTGTAAGTCAAAACCAGGAGTGGGTCCAAAACATGGAAAAGATACAAATCTTCCCATTACTTTTTTTTCTGAATTTGGCTTACAAATACTGACATACAATACTGATGTAAAATAATGACCTATAATACTGATGGGAAAAATCGATGTATAATACTGATGTAAAATACTAATGTATAATACTGATGTAAAATACTGACTTAGAATATTGATGTAAAATACCGATGTATAATACTGATATAAAATATGAATGTATGATACTGATATAAAATACTGACATAATACTGATGTTAAATACCGATGTATAATACTGATGTAAAATACTGATGTAGAATACTGTTTTGTGAAATCAGCCTTAAAGCGGAACCCAGGTGCGCCAGCAACAAATGAACGCTCAGAGCCAGAGTCCATGATCGTCATGTCACGGCCATGCCCCCTCGTGAGGTCATGCCACACCCCCTCCATTCATGTCTATGGGAGGGGACGTGTTGGCCGACAAGCCCTCTCCCATAAACATGAATGGAGGGGGCATGGCATGATGTCACAAGGGGCGTGACCATGACATCATGACCACTGCCGCAGGAACCCAGCATTTGTTTAGAACGCCGGGTGCTGTGGGAGATCGCGGGGGGGTGGCAGCAGCTGGACCCCCGTGATCAGACAGTTTACATATATCGTTTACATAGAGCTCTCATGTCGCCGGCAGTTTACATATAGCGTTTACATACAGCTCTCATGTCCTGAGCTCTGACAGCTGAAAGCAGTCATGTGAGAGCTGTAGTTATGTGAGAGTTGTATGTAAACTGCCTGCGCATGCACTCTACCGATAGAGCGCAGCGCTCACGTGACATGCGACTCACGTCACTAGGGCGTGGAGTCGCAGAATATGCTAACTAAAGGGATGACTGATTGAGAAGATGAAAAAAAGCAGGGGCGGCCAGCCGGCAGGGTCCCACCTCCTGCGTGCGACTCCCTGAATTCAGAAGGGGAACTTAGCCAGTCAATATTTCAGAAACCACAGTGCCGGTTATAATAAGTGACCCCTCTTTGGATTCCTAGTCACCCACACTATAACCCAGTGTATTGGGTTTAGTGTGGGTGATCAAGGTGACAGTTTTCCTTTAAGAGAATCCCCTCCATTGCTGGTAATAAATGTCCTGGGATATCTTATCATTGTTCCTCCTGTTTTCTAATCCTCTGCTCTGATCCTATTCACTGCGCTAGTAACACATATTATTTTCCATTTTCTTTGTAGGCATCGGTTATGCTACCCAGGTGATTGAAGCGCATTTAAACGTCTATTACATCATTATATTAGCTTGGGCAATTTTCTATTTATTTAATTGCTTTTCTGCTGAACTGCCCTGGGCCACATGTGGACACAAATGGAATACAGGTAACACAATGATTTAACATTCTACATAAATAATAATAATCAATGTGTATGGAATTATTTAAAGCGTTGTGTTTAATACATTCTACTTGGTATTTTCTAAATGGAGTTGTATTAGAAGTTTCTGTTTCATTGTGTTTTTCATGCATTTTATAATTTTTTGTGCCAAATAATGTTACTACCAGATGATATATAAAAGTCAATAGAGAAATAAATACTGTACTACAAGCAATGTTTGTTTTTTGTTTAGCAAACAGTTCTAGGTCTCATCTTTTCAACAGCAAAAAAAAAATGTGTTCTCTTTTTCTCAAAAAAACAGATGTTAAAGGGGCTATCTAGGAATAGAAAAACAGAGCTAATTTCTTTCAAAAACAGCTCAACGTCTGTCCCCAGGTTGGGTGTGGTATTACAAAATGGCTCTGTTAACTTCAATAGAACTGAGCTGCAGAATTACACCCAACCTGGAGACAGACGGGGAGCGGTTTTTGAAAGAAAGTAGCTCTATTTTTCTATTCCTGGATACCCCCTTTAATAATATGTAATTGTTTTAAGTTCCACTTTATAACTGGAATTGAGTGGAAGTGATTTTAACACATTTACTAAGAGTGTCAGGTTTATCTCTGAGTGTTTCTTGATTTACTTCGTGTATTTCTCTCCCTGATGTGTCGCACGGCAAAAAAAATTGTATCGCACAGGTTGGAAATACACACCACAGCGCATGTATATATATATATATATATATATATATACAGTATATGTTACGCCGAGCGCTCCGGGTCCCTGCTCCTCCCCGGAGCGCTCACGGCGTCTCTCTCCCTGCAGCGCCCCGGTCAGATCCGCTGACCGGGAGCGCTGCACTGACATTGCCGGCGGGGATGCGATTCGCATAGCGGGACGCGCCCGCTCGCGAATCGCATCCCAAGTCACTTACCCGTCCCGGTCCCCGGCTGCCATGTGCTGGCGCGCGCGGCTCCGCTCTCTAGGGCGCGCGCGCGCCAGCTCTCTGAGACTTAAAGGGCCAGTGCACCAATGATTGGTGCCTGGCCCAATTAGCTTGATTAGCTTCCACCTGCTCCCTGGCTATATCACATCACTTCCCCTGCACTCCCTTGCCGGATCTTGTTGCCTTGTGCCAGTGAAAGCGTTTAGTGTTGTCCAAGCCTGTGTTACCTGATCTCCTGCTATCCATATTGACTACGAACCTTGCCGCCTGCCCCGACCTTCTGCTACGTCTGACCTTGCCTCTGCCTAGTCCTTCTGTCCCACGCCTTCTCAGCAGTCAGCGAGGTTGAGCCATTGCTAGTGGATACGACCTGGTTGCTACTGCCGCAGCAAGACCATCCCGCTTTTCTGCGGGCTCTGGCGAACACCAGTAGCCTCTTAGAACCGGTCCACCAGCACGGTCCACGCCAATCCCTCGCTGACACAGTGGATCCACAACCTGTAAGCCGAATCGTGACAGTATATATTCCCCCCGGCGCTTTCATATATATATGCCGCCCGTAGCGCGTTCATAAGCCCCCAGCAGCATTCAGTATATATTCCCCCCGGCACTATCATATATATATGCCACCCGCAGCACGATCATAAGCCCCCAGCAGCATACAGTATATATTCCCCCCCCCCGGCGCTATCATATAAATAAGCGCATGTGTATATATATATATGCCCCCCGCACAGCGCAATCATATACTCACCGCAATGCATGTAGATATATATTATATATGCTCCCCGCACAGCACATCTATGCACATATGCCTCTGAAGCGCTATCAATGACTAATGCTTGTCAGTGATAACACTTCAGAGGCATATGTATATAGAAGCGAAGTGGGGACCAGACGTATAGCGTTATCTGGTCCCCACTTCGCTTCTATACACAGTCCTCCTGAGTACAAACACCACAGCTGCCCCATCACCTCCCCCATCCCCGGTGTTATAATTACCTGTTCCCGAGGTCCGCGATCCTTCTGGCTCCAGCGCTGTCACTGTGCGCACTGACGGTGATGTCGTGTTGGGGACATCACTCGTCATTGCGCAGCGATCCTTCTGGCTCAGGTGCTGTCACTGTGCGCATTGATTTTTTTTTTTTTTTTGCGTTTGTCAAAACCGCTGTAACAATCAGCCACTCCTGTGCAAATCACCTCAAATGTACATGGTGCACTCTCCCTTCTAGGCCTTGTTGTGCACCCCCAGAGCTCTTTGCTCCCACATATGGGGTATCTCCGTAGTCGGGAGAAGTTGCATTACAAATTTTGGGGGGCTTTTTTCCCTTTTACTTCTTGTCAAAATGAACAGTATAGGGCAACACCAGCGTGTTAGTGTAAAAAATTAATTTTTTTACACTAACATGCTGTTGTAGACCCCAACTTCACCTTTTCATAAGGGGTTAAAGGAGAAAAAGCCCCCCAAAATTTGTAACACAATTTCTCCCGAGTATGGCGATACCCCATATGTGACCCTAAACTGTTGCCTTGAAATACGACAGGGCTCCAAAGTGAGAGCGCCATGTGCATTTGAGGCCTGAATTAGGAATTTGCATAGGGGTGGACATAGGGGTATTCTACGCCAGTGATTCCCAAACAGGGTGACTCCAGCTGTTGAAAAACTACCAGCATGCTTGGACAGTCAATGGCTGTCCGGCAATACTGGGAGTTGTTGTTTTGCAATAGCTGGAGGCTCCATTTTGGAAACAGTGGCGTACCAGACGTTTTTCATTTTTATTGGGGAGGGGGGCTGTGTAGGGGTATGTGTATATGTAGTGTTTTTTACTTTTTATTTTATTTTGTGTTAGTGTAGTGTAGTGTTTTTAGGGTACAGTCACACAGGCGGGGGATTACAGCGAGTTTCCCGGTACGAGTTTGAGCTGCCGCGCAAAATTTGCTGCATCGCAAACTTGCAGCCTGATACTCACTGTAAGCCCCACAGGGGGGGGGGGGGGACCTCCAGCTGTTGCAAAACTACAACTCCCAGCATGCACAGTCTATCAGTGCATGCTGGTAGTTATAGTTTTGCAACAGCTGGAGGCACACGGGTTGGGAAACACTGAGTTAGGAAACAGACAATGTTTCCCAACCAGTGTGCCTCCAGTTGTTGCAAAACCACTACCCCCAAACATTCTCAGGCATGCTGGAAGTAGTAGTTTGGCAACATCTTTAGAGCCAGATGTTGCCGAACTACAACTCCCAGCATGCTTGGAGTTGTAGTTTTGCAACATCTGGAGGACTACAGTTTGCAGACCACTAATACAGTGGTTCCCAATCTGTGCCCTTCCAAATGTTGCAAAACTACAACTCCCAGTATGCCAAAACTGTCCAGGCATGCTGGGAGTTGTAGTTCTGCAACATCTGAAGGGCCAGATGTTACAGAACTACAACTCCCAGCATGCCTGGACAGTAAGGGCATGCTGAGGATGTGTAGTTTTGCAACATCTGGAAGGGCACAGTGGTCTCCAAACTGTGGACCTCCAGATGTTGCAAAACTGCAACTCCCAGCATGCCCAGACGCCAAGGGCTGGCTGGTCATGCTGGGAGTTGTAGTATACAGGGTCCCATTACAGCAATGCATGTCGCTTTACGGCGATGTGCATTGCTGTAAAAGGCCCGACCACGGCTGAAGAGGAACTCACCTGTCGCCGCCGCCGTCTTCATCGCCGGGATCCGGGACTTCAGGGACGAGGTAAGTACCGGGGCCGGGCCCCAGCACTCCCCCGTCCCCCGCCTCGTCCTCAGGTCTTCCTCCCGTCCTCTCCAGACTTCCAGGGCCCGGGCAGGGCGGGAGGAAGTAACCGCCCCCCCCCCCCTGCGATTGGCCGGTTAGCTAACCGATGGATCGCAGGGGATAGGAGGAGGTGGCAGGCTTGCCACCTCACTCCTATACTCCAGCATGGTCCTGGCTGTCTGTGACAACCGGGATCATGCAAAATTACCGGGCGATCGGGTCCCAGAGACCCTATCAGCCCGGCATCACCGCAGATCGCAAGGGCATGGGGGGCCTACATGGCCCCCCTCGGTGTTTGCCCTGGATGCCTGCTGAAGGATTTCAGCAGGCATCCGCTTCCAATCTCTGCCTGGCGAGCGTCAGAGACCGGAAATACAATAGGACGTTCTCCAACGTCCTTGGGCATTAAAGCCCAGGTAGCGGGGACGTTAGAGAAAGTCCTATGTCCTTAAGAGGTTAAAAAAGGATGTTAAACGTACGTTACAAAATCCCATTAAAGCCTATGGGATTTTTTGATTATCCGTTGACTAAAGGACGTTAAAATTGCACTAATGTTTCTTGCACTAATGTTTCTTCCGTCACAAGAAACGGATACATTAACAGCTGTTATTTTTAACATTGAAGTCTATGGGAAATGGATGAGCCATGTCATCTGTTTGTACCCGTTTTATAATATCCGTTATTACTTCCGAGCATGCTCAGAAGAGGTGACATCAGCAGACTCCTGCAGTGCTGAGGGACTACTACTGCTCCAATCATGGAACAGACTTGTTTCCATGATGGGAGTAGTAATTCCCTGGCTGCAGTAGTCTGCAGACAGCTGGGGAGGCTACATTAGTGTTTGTACTACTACCCCCATCATGGAACAGAGTCTGTTCCATGCTGGGGGTTGTAGTACAGGGGCTGAGGGATTGATCGCACCTGGTTTCACTTCTGAGACCCGATGCAATCCAAAGTTATTAAGCAGGGGAGCGGGTGGCAAGCTCCACAACCCTGCGATGTATGGTGTGTTTTAATTTTCATTTTTGAATCCCCGCGGGGAACCCTGAATGGCTCCTTGGTATCGACCTCTCCTCTCAGAGGAAGATTTAAAAATTAATTTCTATTAGCAGCGCATAGTGCCAGCAGCTGGCTACTATAATAGAAATACTTTTCATTCATAGCGCTGCAGGGGTATATGTATATAGATGTGCTGGGGGGGCAGAAATATAGCGTTATCTGCCCCCCCCCAGCGCATCTATAAACATATGCCGCCACAGCGCTATGTATGAAAAGTATTTCTATCAACAGCATCGGGCCGGGCGATCCTGCTGCTAGAAAGCTTTTCACATATAGCGCTGCAGTGGCATATGTATATAGATGTGCTGCACTGCAGAGGGTATATTATACATGCGCTGCGGGGGCCACATTATACATGCGCTGAGGGGGTTATATAATTATTAATGCGCCGGCAGGTTGTATATATTTATTAATGCGCCGGCGGGGGTCATATATTTATAAATGCGCTGCAGGGGGCATATTATAAATGCGCTGTGGGGTTAGATATATAGGATACATTTCTGCCCCCTGCAGCGCTATATATCTTGCCCCCCCCACAGCGCTTTTAATATAGATATGGCCCCCCTGCTACTCACAATGTTCATTTTTAAATCTCCCGCTGAGATACCGAGGAGCCATTCAGGACTCCCCGCGGGGGATTCAAAAATGAAAGTTAAAACACACAATGCATTGCAGGGTTGCAGAGCATGCCCCCCACTCTCTGGCTTAATTACTTCGGATCGCATTGGGTCTCAGTAGGGAAACCTGGTGCGATCAATCCCTCAGCCCCTGTACTACAACCTCCATTATGGAACAGACTCTGTTCCACGATGGGGGTAGTAATACAAACACTAATGTAGCCTCCCCAGCTGTCTGCAGACTCCTGCAGCCAGGGAATTACTACTCCCATCATGGAAAGAAGTCTATTCCATGATGGGAGTGGTAGTTGTCCCGGCTGTGGGAGACTGTAGGAAAAAGTGTTTATACGGCCATACATGAGGGATGTGGGAGTCTGTAGGCAGAGGTGTTTATACAGCTATACATGAGGGATGTTATAACGGGTCTTAACGGATGAATATTTATTCAGCTGTTTGCACCCGTTTTTTCATCCATTATTATACATCTGTTTTTAAACCTAAAGCGGACGTTTAAGAACGGATGTATGCTCATAGTGTGAAAGCAGCCTAAGAAGCATCTATTTTTCCTTTGCAGTTTGGTTTTCATATGCATATGTTTTTATAGAGACTATTTGATTCTTTGTAGGATGACTGTATATCGTACTTTCTGGCTATATGGTGTCCATGCATGATCTTCTAGCAAATACATGAAAAATGTCGTAGGGCAGGAATAGAGTGCAGCCCTAAGCTTGCCCACTCCCTCTGTCCCTGCCTACTTGCATACCTGCCCTAGGCAGCAGGTCCCCAACCATGGAGCCGGTCCCTTCCTATATAACTGATGGGCAGTCACTAGTCAAAACAATAAACTACAAAAAACTGACAAAGGTCGGGAACAGCTGGAGGTATACAAAACCAACAGAAATAACCATAAACACACACACACACACACACACAAATGTGCAGTCAACGAGCCGAGTCCAAGCCAGGAGGGAATGAAGTACAATAACAGAATGTCAAAGGGTAGTCAAAAGCCGAGCCAAGAGTCACAGAACCAGAATAAACAATATAAACAAGGTTGCTAGGTTAGTTACAAGAACTTTCACAGGCAAGGAATGACTGGGAAAGACCTCCTTATGTATGCCTGTACAGCCAGCAAGAGGATTCTAATAGGCTGCAAACTGCACCCCACCCTGAAGCACAGAGGCGTGGTCCCAGCCAAGATAAACAAAACTCTCAAGGAAGTTTAACCCCTCAGGTCAAACACGGGCGAGTCATTACAAATAATGGTGATAACATACTTATTTTACTTGGTACATATTACCTAAATAAGAAATGATAATAGATATGGAAAGGGAATTTTTGGACAAAATGTAGAAAATTACTTATCTTCAAAAATGCAACTTTTGGCATGAAACATAAATATTTAAACACTTGTATGTCTGCTCTTGTCATAGGGGAGCATTTATCAAGATACTCCATGGGTCCTGTTGACTTTTATATCTGTGCCATTATCTTGGAGACAGGAGTAGTGGGCTGCATAAGATTGACCGAGGGATAGGACCACTGGTTCAGTTTTAAAATTTTAAACAATTATTTGTAAACAAATAAAAAAAAAAAAATTATATATATATATATATATATATATATATATATATATATATATACAATGATACAGGTAAGAAGGTGCATTCACAAGGGCGGCATCAGATCCAGCCGGACCGGCGTCCCTTTGTGGACAGTCTGCATCTCCAAGTAGTTGAGCACCTCCATACGCAGTCCCCCTTGCGAATCACTTCCATACAGAGAAGAGATAGAGCAGTGCCGGTCAGCCGTTTCTACCTACCAGGACTTGTATATATATATATATATTTTTTTTTTTTTATTTTTTTTATTCTGTATTCACGATTAGCCAGGGCCAGGAGAAGTAAATCCTTTTGTGTTAAATCAATATCAGTGCCTCTGTTTGAACAAGTAGGGCAATATGAAGATTTCTTCACATTTCTGATTTCTTTGCCTTGTGGCTTTCCATTTTAGTCAGAATAACCTTCGGAACTATTTATGTTTGTTATAGTTGAAGGAATAGAAAATGTCACATTCGCTGCGCAGACATGATAGAAATGACCTAGTTACCACTTGTAGAAAATTAGTTATATATACTATACATGGAGGGTTGTCAATTCTACTCTGACAAGTTTACCTTGTGACTGCTTAAAGTGTTCATCTAGTAAAACAGAAGGAGTGTTCTGTATTGAGATAATAGGTTAAACCAGTACTATCGTACCAGTTAGAAATGTAGGTATTGTGCATAATGGGTTTTTTGATTAAGATATGAGATGAGTGGAGAGAGGACACTGCACTTTAAAATATTAGTGTAATATATTAATGTTTAGAGGTTAGCCCGGTAAACCTGGTCTCACTCAGAACTTTGGGGTGACAACAGCTTGCCGAACTTTCAAACATTGCCAGGTCTGGCTCGTGAAAGCCTGGCGTCTGTGGTAATGATAGCAGAAGGGATAAGAAACATGTGGCTTTTTGGTGCCTGAATGAAAGGAGAAAGTACTTGAAACACTAAGATGATGTCAGGGTAGCCCAGCATACCTTACAGCTAGCAGCAAGATCACATGATCTCATGTTATCCAATCACTGATTTTCATTGTGTTCCAGACAGCTACCTGGCCAATGAGGACACAGCCTAAAGGTCTTGCAGACATCATGTTGAGGAGAGAAAGCTAAAAGAGAGAGCAAGAACTACTGATCCAAGAAAACCTTACAAATTCAATAGAACTTCAAAGCAAGCTGGGCAAAGCATTAATCAGTGCACTTATCTCAGACAGTGACCTCCTGTCACCTGCAGTACTGTGTCTGGTTGGTGCACTTCAAATCCCAGCCAGCAGCAAATGAGCCCATAAAAGCTATCACATTACAAGCAGAGCAAAGCATTGATCAGCGGGCTGACCACAGATAGTGGCCTCCTGTCACCTGTAGTACTCTGTACAGTTGGTACATTACTAATTCTAGCCAGAAGTGCACAAACCCATAAAATCTATCACATAACAATATTTTGCAAGCTGAGCAAAGCAGTAGGCTGACCTGCATTTTAACATAAATACGCATTGCAAGCATGAAATCACAATCTAAGCCTCAGTTACGTGTATTTTCTGGGTTAATCAAACATACAGTATTTTTTCCTCAGTTTCATATAAATACGCATTTAAAAACATTAAACATGGGAGCACTCCCCCCCCCCCTCAATGTGAGAGGCAAATATATCCCTTATACGCAAAAAGTCAGGGGATAATGTAGGGGATCCAGCAGTGTTTAGACCCATATCTCTCTTAAATGTTTATACATATACCAGCGCTTCCACTAAACAGTTCTAGTATTAAGCTGCCAGGTACTGATTAAGGATCCCTGTTTTCCATAAATGGGTTACTGATATTGAAAGATATAATACAATAATACCGGCGTTAATGTAAACAATTATTTATTTCTTAATTAATAAATAGTGGACAAAATGAATAAAATCAATTAAAAAGAACGGTAAAATATTTGTCCTGTATACAAGGAATTTTTTTCTTGTAAAAAATGATAATCTCCTGCAGCTATGGTGGTGTCCTCCAAGGGAAAGATATAGGCTCGGAGCTGCTGAGGAGAAGTGGGAAAACTCTTGAACAGTGCGTAATGTGCAACAGGGCATATACAGCTATATATATAAGCTTGTTCTCGTACCTAATTGCCGGGGCGATGGCAAAGAAGTTGCGACAAGCGCTTGGATGAAGCAACAGTGTCGAAGTGGGTAACAGTATCTTTTGGATCTATGGGTGTTCAAAAGAAGATGCTTATACAATTGTTACACTTTCTGTATCTATAAGGTATCAATTCAGAGAGATGTTACCTTTAGATCTTTAGAGGAGTTTTTCTGCGCACAACTTGCGGTGTGAAAGAGGAGGACTGTAAGCGAGGGATCTGAGCGGAAAAAAGTGAGTATGTATATGGGAAAAACATTGGAATCAGCTTTGTAGAAGGAGAGAGACGATTATAAAGTAAAATAATACATACTGTTACGCCGAGCGCTCCGGGTCCCTGCTCCTCCCCGGGGCGCTCACGGCGTCCCTCTCTCTGCAGCACCCCGGTCAGACCCGCTGACCGGGAGCGCTGCACTGACATTGCCGGCAGGGTTGCGATTCGCATAGCGGGACGCGCCCGCTCGCAAATCACATCCCAAGTCACTCACCTGTCCCGGTCCCTGGCTGTCACGTCCTGGCGCGTGCGGCTTCGCTCCTTAGGGCGCGCGCACGCCAGCTCTCTAAGATTTAAAGGGCCAGTGCACCAGTGATTGGTGCCTGGCCCAATCAGCCTAATTAGCTTCCACCTGCTCCCTGTCCATATTACCTCACTTCCCCTGCACTCCCTTGCCGGATCTTGTTGCCTTGTGCCAGTGAAAGCGTTTAGTGTTGTCCAAAGCCTGTGTTCCAGATCTTCTGCTATCCACATTGACTACGAACCTTGCCGCCTGCCCCGACCTTCTGCTACGTCTGACCTTGCCTCTGTCTAGTCCTTCTGTCCCACGCCTTCTCAGCAGACAGCGAGGTTGAGCCGTTGCCGGTGGATACGACCTGGTTGCTACCGCCGCAGCAAGACCATCCCGCTTTGCGGCAGGCTCTGGTGAAAACCAGTAGCAACTTAGAACCGGTCCACCGACACGGTCCACGCCAATCCCTCGCTGACACAGAGGATCCACTTCCAGCCTGCCGAATCGTAACACATACATTATGTGTGGAAGAGATAGTGGTTCGTCAGGGAGAAAAGGTGTCCTGAGACTTGTGGAGTTTTAAGAATATTTTCAGATCATGTGTCCTGTCTTGTAACGGTCTTAAAGGACAACTGCAGCGGTATGACACTTATCCCCTATCCACAGGATAGGGGATAAGTGTTTGATTGCGAGGGGTCCAGCTGCTGGGACCCCCTGTGATCTCCTGTACGGGGCGCTGCCATTAGCGCTCATGGTGAGCGCTAAGGCACGTAGTGTCGACCTAGAGGTCGACGGTGACGCCCCATCTCCTCCCCGTCCCCCATACAGTTCTATGGGGGAGGTGGGGAGACACGAAGGCTGCCCCCCCGCCTCTCCCATAGAGATGTATGGAGGAGTCGTGCCAGCTGCAACGTCATGCTGCGGCCGGCACGCCCCCTGCACGGGACAGCCATGGCCCCGTAAAGGAGATCACAGGGGGTCCCAGTGGTTGGACCCCCCGTGATCAAACACTTATCCCCTAAGTGGATATCCTGTGGATAGGGAATAAGTGTTAATCCCGCTGCAGATGTCCTTTAAGGCTATGCAGAGCACCGAACTGGGAAGGCAGAAAAGGCGGAAGTACTGTATGAAAGAAATGTTTTTGCTTTTTTTTTGGGGGGGGAATTAATAGAGGAACTTTAAATCTGACACAATGCTGTATACTTGTTTTCTTACTTTTGCCGCTTTGTAGGGTAAGGAAGTGTCCGTTTTAATGAATGTGGTACGAATCGCTGCTGCAGGTGAGATAGTCTGCAGTTTGTAGCTCCAAGAGGTATGATGGTACGTATAGAGAAAATTTGTTTAGCGATGATAATTTCAGGGCGCTCAACAAATTATCTCTATACGTACCATCATACCTCTTGGAGCTACAAACTGCAGAATATCTCACCTGCAGCAGCGATTCGTACCACATTCATTAAAACGGACTCTTCCTTACCTTCCCAAGCGGCAAAAGTAAGAAAACAAGTATACAGCATTGTGTCAGATTTAAAGTTCCTCTATTAATTTCCCCCCCCCAAAAAAAAAAAAATGTTTCATTCAGTACTTCCCCCTTTTCTGCCTTCCCAGTTCGGTGCTCTGCATAGCCTTAAGACCGCTACAAGACAGGACACATGATCCAAAAATATTCTTAAAACACCACAAGTCTCAGGACACCTTTTCTCCCTGATGAACCACCATCTCTTCCACAGATAAAGTATGTATTATTTTATTTTATAATCGTCTCTCTCCTACAAAACTGATTCCAACATTTTTCCCATATACATACTCACTTTTTTCGCTCAGATCCCTCGCTCACAGTCCTCCTCTATCAAGCCGCAAGTTGTGCGCAGAAAGACTCCTCTAAAGATCTAGGTAACATCTCTCTGAATTGATACCTTATAGATACAGAAAGTGAAACAATTGTATAAGCATCTTCTTTTGAACACCCATAGATCCAAAAGATACTGTTACCCACTTGGACACTGTTGCTTCATCCAAGCGCTTGTCGCAACTACTTCGCCATCTCCCCGGCAATTAGGTATGAGAACAAGCTTAGAAATATATATATATCTGTATATGCCCTGTTGCACATTACATAGTTACATAGTTAGTACGGTCGAAAAAAGACATATGTCCATCAAGTTCAACCAGGAAATTAAGGGGTAGGGGTGTGGCGCGATATTGGGGAAGGGATGGGATTTTATATTTCTTCATAAGCATTAATGTTATTTTGTTCCATGAATGTATCTAATCCTGTTTTAACCCCTTAAGGACTCAGCCCATTTTGGCCTTAAGGACTCAGACAATTTAATTTTTACGTTTTCATTTTTTCCTCCTCACCTTCTAAAAATCATAACTCTTTTATATTTCCATCCACAGACTAGTATGAGGGCTTGTTTTTTGCGCGACCAGTTGTCCTTTGTAATGACATCACTCATTATATCATAAAATGTATGGCGCAACCAAAAAACACTATTTTTGTGGGGAAATTAAAACGAAAAACGCAATTTTGCTAATTTTGGAAGGTTTTGTTTTCACGCCGTACAATTTATGGTAAAAATGACGTGTGTTCTTTATTCTGAGGGTCAATACGATTAAAATGATACCCATTATTATATACTTTTATATTATTGTTGCGCTTAAAAAAAATCACAAACTTTTTAACCAAATTAGTACGTTTATAATCCCTTTATTTTGATGACCTATAACTTTTTTATTTTTCCGTATAAGCGGCGGTATGGGGGCTCATTTTTTGCGCCATGATCTGTACTTTTTTTTGATACCACATTTGCATATAAAAAACTTTTAATACATTTTTTATAATTTTTTTTTTAATAAAATGTATTAAAAAAGTAGGAATTTTGGACTTTTTAAATTTTTTTTCGTTCACGCCGTTCACCGTACGGGATCATTAACATTTTATTTTAATAGTTCGGACATTTACGCACGCGGCGATACCAAATATGTCTATAAAAAATGTTTTTTACGCTTTTTGGGGGTAAAATAGGAAAAAACGGACGTTTTACTTTTTTATTGGGGGAGGGGATTTTTCACTTTTTTTTTACTTTTACTTTTACATTTTTTTACATTTTTTTTACACTTGAATAGTCCCCATAGGGGACTATTCATAGCAATACCATGATTGCTAATACTGATCTGTTCTATGTATAGGACATAGAACAGATCAGTATTATCGGTCATCTCCTGCTCTGGTCTGCTCGATCACAGACCAGAGCAGGAGACACCGGGAGCCGCACGGAGGAAGGAGAGGGGACCTCCGTGCGGCGTTATGAATGATCGGATCCCCGCAGCAGCGCTGCGGGCGATCCGATCGTTCATTTTAATCGCGAACTGCCGCAGATGCCGGGATCTGTATTGATCCCGGCACCTGAGGGGTTAATGGCGGACGCCCGCGAGATCGCGGGCGTCGGCCATTGCCGGCGGGTCCCTGGCTGCGATCAGCAGCCGGGATCAGCCGCGCATGACACGGGCATCGCTCCGATGCCCGCGGTTATGCTTAGGACGTAAATGTACGTCCTGGTGCGTTAAGTACCACCTCACCAGGACGTACATTTACGTCCTGCGTCCTTAAGGGGTTAAAGCTGTTAATTGTTCCTGCTGTGACCAGTTCCTGAGGTAGACCGTTCCATAAATTCACAGTCCTCACGGTAAACAAGGCGTGTCGCCCCTTGAAACTAAACTTTTTCTTCTCCAGACGAAGGGAGTGCCCCCTCGTCCTTTGGGGGGGTTTAACCTGGAACAGTTTTTCTCCATATTTTTTGTATGGGCCATTAATATACTTATATACGTTTATCATATCCCCCCTTAAACGTCTCTTCTCAAGACTAAACAATTGTAACTCCTTTAATCTCTCCTCATAGCTAAGATGTTCCATGCCCCATATTAGTTTAGTCGCACGTCTCTGCACCCTTTCCAACTCTGCAGTGTCCCTTTTATGGACAGGTGCCCAAAACTGAACAGCATATTCCAGGTGAGGCCATACCAATGCTTTATAAAGGGGGAGTATTATGTCCCTGTCCCTTGAGTCCATGCCTCTTTTGATACATGACAATATCCTGCCGGCTTTGGAAGCAGCAGCCTGACATTGCATGCTATTCTGTAGTCTGTGATCTACAAGTACACCCAGATCCTTCTCTACCAGTGACTCTGACAGTTTAATCCCCCCTAAGACATACGATGCATGCAGGTTATTAGTACCCAGATGCATAACTTTACATTTATCCACATTGAACCTCATTTGCCAAGTGGATGCCCAGACACTTAGTCTATCCAAGTCATCTTGTAACTTATGCACATCCTCTATAGACTGTACCGTGCTACAAAGCTTGGTGTCATCTGCAAAGATAGAAACAGAGCTGTTAATACCATCCTCTATATCATTGATAAATAAATTAAACAACAGCGGTCCCAGTACTGAACCTTGGGGTACACCACTAATAACCGGGGACCAATCAGAGTACGAATCATTAACCACCACTCTCTGGGTACAATCCATGAGCCAGTGTTCAATCCAGTTACAAACTAAAATTTCCAAACCCAAAGACCTTAACTTACCTGTCAGACGTCTGTGAGGGACAGTATCAAACGCTTTAGCAAAATCCAGAAACACTATATCCACAGCCATTCCTCTGTCAAGGCTTCTACTCACCTCTTCATAAAAGCAAATTAGATTGGTTTGACAACTTCTATCCTTAGTAAACCCATGCTGGCTATCACTTATAATACAATTATCCCCTATGTATTCCTGTATGTAATCCCTTATAAGTCCTTCAAACAATTTACCCACAATGCACGTTAAACTTACCGGTCTATAGTTTCCTGGGGAAGACCTAGAGCCCTTTTTGAAGATTGGCACCACATTCGCCTTGCGCCAGTCCCTTGGCACAATACCAGACACCAGAGAATCTCTAAATATCATGAACAGGGGTACAGATATTACTGAACTTACCTCTCTAAGAACTCTTGGGTGTAGTCCATCCGGCCCTGGGGATTTGCTTACATTTATATCACTTAACTTACCTTGTACCATCTCTACATTAAGCCAGTTCAGTACATTACATGATGTGTTACCAGCACTGACCTGGCCAATGTCAGCTTCTTCTTCCATAGTGTATACAGAACTAAAGAACCCATTCAGTAGCTCCGCCTTCTCTTGATCGCCTGTGATAACCTCCCCATTATCATTATTAAGGGGTCCTACATGCTCTGTCCTTGGTTTTTTTGCATTTATATATCTAAAAAAATATTTAGGATTAGTTTTGCTTTCTTTGGCCACCTGTCTCTCATTTTGAATTTTTGCTGTTTTTATTACATTTTTACAGATTTTATTAAGCTCCTTGTACTGTTTAAATGTTATAGCTGACCCATCAGATTTGTATTTTTTGAAGGCTATTTTTTTGTTGTTTATTGCTCTTTTAACATCATGTGTCAGCCATGTAGGATTTAGTTTTAATCGTTTATATTTGTTCCCCTTTGGTATATATTTAGATGTATAGTTATTTAGAGTTGATTTAAAGATGTCCCATTTACCTTCTGTATCAGTATTTGAGAACACCTCCCCCAGTCTATGTCCTGTAGTGCAGCCCTCAGCCCAGGGAAGTTTGCCTTTTTAAAGTTATATGTTTTTGCCTTCCCCGCCTGTCTTTGTTTTCTACATTTTAAGTCAAAAGTAACTATATTGTGGTCGCTATTACCAAGGTTTTCCCGCACAGTTACATTACCAACCAGCTCTGCGTTGTTGGAAATGATCAGATCCAACAAGGCATCACTTCTTGTTGGGTCCTCCACAAACTGGCCCATAAAATTATCCTGCAATAAATTTAGGAATTGTCGCCCCTTTGTAGTTTTAGCCAACCCCGGACCCCAATCTATACCTGGATAGTTAAAATCTCCCATTATTACCACTGTACCTGCCCGGGCGGCCCTCTCTATTTGTTTATGAAGCCAAACTTCTATCTCTTCAGTGATATTAGGGGGTCTGTAGATTACCCCAAATATTATTTTTTCAGTATTTCCCTCCTTTTGTAATTCTACCCACAGTGATTCCACCTCCTCAAAGTCATCACACACTATGGCATCGTTCACACTGACTTTCATACCACTTCTTACATACAGACAGACTCCACCACCTTTTCTGTTCATTCTATCCTTGCGAAACAATGTAAACCCCTGCAGATTGACAGCCCAGTCATGCGAGGAGTCCAGCCATGTCTCAGTGACCCCAACTATATCAATATATTCCTCCAGTATCAAGGCCTCAAGCTCCCCCATTTTATTTGCTAGGCTTCTGGCATTTGTGAACATACACTTTACATTTCCATCCTTTATGTTATTGGGGTTAATGGGATTCAAGGGTGTAAGTTTTATTTTCCTATGAAGCCTATTCCTATTAACTATTCTAACCCCTCCCTCCGCTCCACCCCCAGGTACATTTATAATTCCCACCTCTCTATCTACACTATCTTCCCCCCCTCTTTGCTGTAGGTTCCCTCCCCCCAAGTCCCTAGTTTAAACACTCCTCCACCTTTCTAGCCATCTTCTCCCCAAGCAAAGCTGCACCCTCCCCATTGAGGTGCAGCCCGTCCCTACGGTAGAGCCGGTAACCGACAGCGAAGTCAGCCCAGTTCTCCATGAACCCAAACCCTTCCTTCCTACACCAGCTTCTGAGCCACTTGTTTACCTCCCTGATCTCCCGCTGCCTCTCTGGTGTGGCTCGTGGTACTGGTAGTATTTCAGAAAATACTACCTTGGAGGTCCTTGCCTTAAGCTTGCGGCCTAAGTCCCTGAAATCATTTTTAAGGACACTCCACCTACCTCTTACTTTGTCATTGGTGCCAATATGTACCATGACTGCTGGGTCCTCTCCAGCCCCGCCCAGCAACCTGTCAAGCCGATCCGCGATGTGCCGAACTCGTGCGCCAGGCAGACAACACACTGTTCGGCGATCCCGGTCTTTGTGACAGATTGCCCTGTCTGTCCCCCTAATAATTGAGTCCCCCACCACTAGTACCTGTCTGGCCTGCCCTGTACTCCTCCCTCCCTCCTTACTGGAGCAGACACCCCCCTGGCGGTCAGAGGCGGTATCCTGCTGCAGTTCTGCTAGCTCTGTAATGGCATCCCCCTCATCTGCCAAGCGGGCAAACTTGTTGGGGTGTGCCAGTTCAGGACTAGCCTCCCTGACACTTTTTCCCCTACCCCTCTTTCTAACTGTAACCCAGCTAACTGCCTGACTGTCCTGCAACTCCGTCCCACTGTCCTCCCCCACCTCTATTCCCGAGAGTGCCTGCTCAGTGAGCAGGAGACTCCTCTTCATGTTGTTAATGCTTCTCATTGTTGCCAGTCGCCCCTCTAGATGCAGGATCTGGGCTTCCAAACGGACAACTAGCACACATCTCGCACAACAATATGCACCCTCAAACTGTTGTTCAAGGATTGCATACATTGAACAGGATGTACATTGGACTGCATTTTCCAACATGGAGGCCATTTAGTTATGGGGATTTCACAAATGTATAGGAAAAAACAGACAGTCAAAATTACACTTAAAATTTTTTGTAGACCTTGTGGGTTTAGAAATTAACACTCACACCGATCTCAACCTCCTGCTTTCAAACTCCTGTTTTTGAAACTCCTCTTTCACGCCCCCTCTTATACAGCAACACTCAGAAGAGCAAGCTGCGCAAGATTTTTTTTTACATAAACTAAGTTTTCCCACTTCTCCTCATCAGCTCCGAGCCTATACCTTTCCCTAGGAGGACTCCACCAGAGCTGCAGGAGATTATCTTGTTTTACAAGAAAACATTTCCTTGTATACAGGACAAATATTTTACCGTTCTTTTTAATTTATTTAATTCATTTTTGTCCACTATTTATTAATTAATAAATAATTGCTTACATTATTGCCGGTATTATTGTATTATATCTCTCTTAAAGGGAACCAATCATCAGATTTTACCCTATATAACGCTTGCAAAGTGTTATATAGGGTAAAATCTTTCTTTTCACCATTCCCGGGGGACACTCCTGCCCCCAGGGATGGTGAAGATATGAAGTTATAAACTAGTTACCGCCGCCACCATAAGTAGTCACCTGGGCAGGGAGCTCTTCTCATCTACTCACGTTCTTCAGGCCGGTAGCGACGCCCCCTCCGCTTGATTGACGGGCCGCGTCATCACTCTGCTCCGTCTGTTCAGTGAGCGGAACAATGAGGCGGACCATCAATCAAGCGGAGGGGGCGTCGCTCCCGGCCGAAGAACCGGAGTAGATGAGAAGAGCTCCCTGCCCAGGTGACTACTTACGGCGGTGGCGGTGACTAGTTTATAACTTCATATCTTCACCATCCCTGGGGGCAGCAGCATCCCCCAGGAATGGCGAAAATAAGGATTTTACCCTATATAATGCTTTGCCAAGCGTTATATAGGGTAAAATCTGATGATTGGTTCCCTTTAAATGTTGATGTAAAATTATTAGGGAAAATTTTAGCAGGTCGGCTAATAAAAGACATACCAGTGTTGATTTACCCGAATCAATCAGGATTTATTCATGGTAGGTTAATTCAAGAAAATATTGCAAGGGTATTTGCCAACCTGGAAGTAGATGGTGGGCCCCTCTGTTCCATCCTGTCATTGGACGCAATGAAGGCCTTTGACAGGGTGAAATGGAGGTTCCTCTGGAAAGTATTGGAGGAATATAATATTGGTGGGATTAAATGGATTCAATTCCTTTATAGAAATACAAAGGCCAGTATCATCATCAATGATAGGCTAACTGACCCTTTTCCACTCTCTAGAGGCACGCGTCAAGGGTAACCCCTAGCCCTTATTTTGTTTTTCTTATATATAGAGCCCCTGGCAGAGCTATTGATGAAGTCAACAGAGTTTCACAGATTTAGGTTAGAAGTAGGAAATGATAAGGTATTGTTATACGGGGATGATCTTTTACTCTTCCTCGATAATCCGGAAATGATGCTACCTAAAATTATAAATATAGTTAATGACTTTGGTGAAGTTGCAGGCCTTAAAGTGTACTGGGCCAAATCCTTGTTGTTCCCGGTGATAGATGAGAAATATGATGAGATAATTGAAGTCTTGGAAGCGCCATATTTGGAGTCAGGAAGACATTTTTACCTCAAGTATGAGGTTCTTTTTGCCTTCCTCTGGATCAACTCATTAGGAACTTATTAGGGTTATAGGTTGAACTTGATGGTCTCTGGTCTTTTTTCAACCTTATGAACTATGTTACTATGTCTCATAGTAACATAACTTAGGCATAACCAGGGTAAGAGTTTAGGAATTACAGCTTCACATAAGCACATGGAGAGGTGGCACAAAGCCTATCTAGAAGTATCACCAGTCCACCACTGCCTTCTGTGCACTAGATATTACTAGCACTTATCCACCACTGCCTACTGTGCATTAGCTATTTCTAGCACTAATCCACCATTGTCTGCTGGCTACTACAACTTAAATTCTTTTTAACGTAATATTCACCAAAGCTATTTCTTCTCCATTATCTACAAGCTCTTTACTATTTTGAAACCCTGTCAGCAATTCTATTGTAACTTCCAAAAAGGGATTTAACACCAGCAGGCATCTACCAACAAAAATGGGATACTTTATGTTGCTTTATTTTAGTGTTAATAACCATACAAAATCTGCAGCTCATTTTCAGCTTAAAGGGGTAGTCCAGTGGTGAAAAACTTATCCCCTATCCTAAGGATAGGGGATAAGTTTGAGATCGCGGGGGGTCCGACAGCTGGGGCCCCCTGCGATCTCTCTGTACGGGGCCCCGGCTCTCCGCTGAGATAGCGGGTGTCGACCCCCGCACGAGGCGGCGGCCGACACGCCCCCTCAATACATCTCTATGGCAGAGCCGGAGATTGCCGAAGGCAGCGCTTCGGCTCTGCCATAGAGTTGTATTGAGGGGGCGTGTCGGCCGCCGCCTCGTGCGGAGGTCGACACGCCCCCTTCCAGCGGGCTGTCGGGGCTCCGTACAGGAGATCGCTGGGGGCCCCAGGGGTCGGACCCCCCGCGATCTGCAACTTATCCCCTATCCTTAGGATAGGGGATAAGTTGCTCACCACTGAATCACCACTGGACTACTCCTTTAAGGACGCAGCCCTTTTTTACAAACCTGACCACTGCCACTTTAAGCGTTAATAACTCTGGGATGCTTTTACCTTTCATTCTGATTCCAAGATTGTGTTTTCATGACATATTCTACTTTAAAATCATTACTTGCATCCTTTCTTGGTGAAAAATTCCCAAATTTTCTAACTTTGAAATTCTCTGCTTTTAAGGAAAATTGATATTCCAAATAAATTATATATTGATTCACAAATACAATATGTCTACTTTATGTTGTCATAATAAAGTTGCCATGTTTTTACTTTTTCAAGACATTAGAGGGCTTCAAAGTATAGCATCAGTTTTCAAAATTTTTGTGTAAATTTCAAAAACTGAATTTTTCAGGGACCAGTTAAATTTGAAGTGGATTTGAGGGACCTTTCTGTGAGAAATAGCCCATAAATTACCCCTTTATAAAAACTGCACCTCTCAAAGTATTCAAAATGACATTCAGAAAGTTTGTTAACCCTTTAGGTCTTTCACAAGAATAGCAGCAAAGTGGAGGAGAAAAATCTAAATCTGCATTTTTTACAATAAAATGTTCTTGTAGCACCATTTTTTTTTTCATTTTTAAATTTGTGTAAATTTCAAAAACTGAATTTTTCAGGGACCAGTTAAGTTTGAAGTGGATTTAAGGGACCTTTCTGTGAGAAATAGCCCATAAATTACCCCTTTATAAAAACTGCACCTCTCAAAGTATTCAAAATGACATTCAGAAAGTTTGTTAACCCTTTAGGTCTTTCATCAGAATAGCAGCAAAGTGGAGGAGAAAAATCTAAATCTGCATTTTTTACACTAAAATGTTCTTGTAGCACCATTTTTTTTCATTTTTAAAAGTAGTATTAGAAATAAAAGCCCCCCAAAATGTGTTGCCCAATTTCTCTCGAGTATGAAAATACCTCATATGTTAACATAAAGTGCTCTGCAGGCTCACAACATAGCTCAAGAGGGAAAGAGCAACTGTGGGATTTTTTAAAACAAATTTTGCTGTCATGGTTTTTGGGGGCCATGGTGCCAGAACAGCAAAAAAAAAAAAACATGGCATATGATTTTGGAAACTACACCCCTCAAGGAATGTAACAAGGGGTATATTGAGCCTTAACACCTCACAGGTGTTTGACGACTTTGCATTGAAGTTGGTCGTGAAAATTGGATTTTTAACACTAAAATTATGGTGTTACCCCAAATTTTTCTTTTTCACAAGGGATAATAGGAGAAAATGGACCCTGAAATTTGAAGCCAAATTTCTCCAAAACGCCCCATATGTGGATGTTAAGTGCTCTGCTGGCACACTACAGTGCTCAGAACAAAAGGAGCGCTATTGAACTTTTGGAAAGAGAATTTTGCTTAAATTGAAGTCGGGGACCATGTGCATTTTCAAACCTCCCATGATGCCAGAACATCAGAAACCCCCCACATGTGACACCATTTTGGAAACTAGACCCCTCCAGGAACGTAACAAGGGTTACAGTGAATACTTACACCTCACAGGTTTTTTGAACAGTGGGCTGTAAAAGTGAAAAATTAGATTTTTAACACTAAAATGATGGTGTTAATCTAAATTTTTCATTTTCACAAGGTGTAATAGGAGAAAGTGGACCCCAAGATTTGAAGCCCCATTTCTCCTCATTAAAAAAGGCCCCATATGTGGACAGTAAGTGCTCTGCTGGCGCACTACAGTGCTCAGAACAGAAGGAGCGCTATTGAACTGTTACGCCGAGCGCTCCGGGTCCCCGCTCCTCCCCGGAGCGCTCGCTTCACTCTCGCTGCCGCAGCGCTCCGGGCAGCTCCACTGACCCGGTGCGCTGCGATACCGTCTCCAGCCGGGATGCGATTCGCGATGCGGGTGGCGCCCGCTCGCGATGCGCATCCCGGCTCCCGTACCTGACTCGCTCTCCGTCTGTCCTGTCCCGGCGCGCGCGGCCCCGCTCCCTAGGGCGCGCGCGCGCCAGGTCTCTGCGATTTAAAGGGCCACTGCGCCGCTGATTGGCGCAGTGGTTCCAATTAGTGTGTTCACCTGTGCACTCCCTATTTATACCTCACTTCCCCTTCACTCCCTCGCCGGATCTTGTTGCCATTGTGCCAGTGAAAGCGTTTCCTTGTGTGTTCCTAGCCTGTGTTCCAGACCTCCTGCCGTTGCCCCTGATTACGATCCTTGCTGCCTGCCCCGACCTTCTGCTACGTCCGACCTTGCTTCTGTCTACTCCCTTGTACCGCGCCTATCTTCAGCAGCCAGAGAGGTTGAGCCGTTGCTAGTGGATACGACCTGGTCACTACCGCCGCAGCAAGACCATCCCGCTTTGCGGCGGGCTCTGGTGAAAACCAGTAGTGACTTAGAACCGGTCCACTAGCACGGTCCACGCCAATCCCTCTCTGGCACAGAGGATCCACCTCCTGCCAGCCGGCATCGTGACAGTAGATCCGGCCATGGATCCCGCTGAAGTTCCTCTGCCAGTTGTCGCCGACCTCACCACGGTGGTCGCCCAGCAGTCACAACAGATAGCGCAACAAGGCCACCAGCTGTCTCAACTGACCGTGATGCTACAGCAGCTACTACCACAGCTTCAGCAATCATCTCCTCCGCCAGCTCCTGCACCTCCTCCGCAGCGAGTGGCCGCTTCTGGCCTACGACTATCCTTGCCGGATAAATTTGATGGGGACTCTAAATTTTGCCGTGGCTTCCTTTCTCAATGTTCCCTGCACTTGGAGATGATGTCGGACCAGTTTCCCACTGAAAGGTCTAAGGTGGCTTTCGTAGTTAGCCTTCTGTCTGGAAAAGCTCTGTCGTGGGCTACACCGCTCTGGGACCGCAATGACCCCGTCACTGCCTCTGTACACTCCTTCTTCTCGGAAATTCGAAGTGTCTTTGAGGAACCTGCCCGAGCCTCTTCTGCTGAGACTGCCCTGTTGAACCTGGTCCAGGGTAATTCTTCCGTTGGCGAGTACGCCGTACAATTCCGTACTCTTGCTTCAGAACTATCCTGGAATAATGAGGCCCTCTGCGCGACCTTTAAAAAAGGCCTATCCAGCAACATTAAAGATGTTCTGGCCGCACGAGAAATCCCTGCTAACCTACATGAACTCATTCATCTAGCCACTCGCATTGACATGCGTTTTTCCGAAAGGCGTCAGGAGCTCCGCCAGGATATGGACTTTGCTCGCACAAGGCGTTTTTTCTCCCCGGCTCCTCTCTCCTCTGGTCCCCTGCAATCCGTTCCTGTGCCTCCCGCCGTGGAGGCTATGCAGGTTGACCGGTCTCGCCTGACACCTCAAGAGAGGACACGACGCCGCATGGAGAATCTCTGCCTGTACTGTGCCGGTACCGAACACTTCCTGAAGGATTGTCCTATCCGTCCTCCCCGCCTGGAAAGACGTACGCTGACCCCGCACAAAGGTGAGACAGCCCTTGATGTCAACTCTGCTGCTCCGCGTCTTACTGTGCCTGTGCGGGTATCCGCCTCTACCTTCTCCTTCTCTACTATGGCCTTCTTGGATTCCGGATCTGCAGGAAATTTTATTTTGGCCTCTCTCACCAACAGGTTCAACATCCCGCTGACCAGTCTCGCCAGACCTCTCTACATCAATTGTGTTAACAATGAAAGATTGGACTGTACCATACGTTTCCGCACGGAGCCCCTCCTAATGTGCATCGGTTCTCACCATGAAAAAATTGAGTTTTTGGTCCTCCCCAATTGCACTTCCGAAATTCTCCTTGGACTACCCTGGCTTCAACACCACTCCCCTACCCTGGATTGGTCCACTGGGGAGATCAAGAGTTGGGGCCCCTCTTGTTCCAAGGACTGTCTTAAACCGGTTCCCAGTACTCCCTGCCGTGACCCTGTGGTTCCTCCTGTAACCGGTCTCCCTAAGGCCTATATGGACTTTGCGGATGTTTTTTGCAAAAAACAAGCTGAGACTTTACCTCCTCACAGGCCTTATGACTGTCCCATTGACCTCCTCCCGGGTACTACTCCACCCCGGGGCAGAATTTATCCTCTCTCTGTCCCAGAGACTCTTGCTATGTCTGAGTATATCCAGGAAAATTTAAAGAAGGGCTTTATCCGCAAATCTTCCTCTCCTGCCGGAGCCGTATTTTTCTTTGTGTCCAAAAAAGATGGCTCTCTACGTCCTTGCATTGACTACCGCGGTCTTAATAAAATCACTGTAAAAAACCGCTACCCCCTACCTCTCATCTCTGAACTCTTTGATCGCCTCCAAGGTGCCCACATCTTTACCAAACTGGACTTAAGAGGTGCCTATAATCTCATTCGCATCAGAGAGGGGGATGAATGGAAAACGGCATTTAACACCAGAGATGGACACTTTGAGTATCTGGTCATGCCCTTTGGCCTGTGCAACGCCCCTGCCGTCTTCCAAGACTTTGTTAATGAAATCTTTCGTGATCTCTTATATTCCTGTGTTGTTGTATATCTGGACGATATCCTGATTTTTTCTGCCAACCTAGAAGAACACCGCCAGCATGTCCGCATGGTTCTTCAGAGACTTCGTGACAATCAACTGTATGCCAAAATGGAGAAATGTCTGTTTGAATGTCAATCTCTTCCTTTCCTAGGATACTTGGTCTCTGGCCAGGGACTACAAATGGATCCAGACAAACTCTCTGCCGTCTTAGATTGGCCACGCCCCTCCGGACTTCGTGCTATCCAACGTTTTTTGGGGTTCGCCAATTATTACAGACAATTCATTCCACATTTTTCCACCATTGTGGCTCCTATCGTGGCTTTAACCAAAAAGAATGCCAATCCTAAGTCATGGCCTCCTCAAGCGGAAGACGCCTTTAAACAGCTCAAGTCTGCCTTTTCTTCGGCTCCCGTGCTCTCCAGACCTGACCCATCTAAACCCTTCCTATTGGAGGTTGATGCCTCCTCTGTAGGAGCTGGAGCGGTCCTTCTACAGAAAAATTCTTCCGGGCATGCTGTTACTTGTGGTTTTTTTTCTAGGACCTTCTCTCCAGCTGAGAGGAACTACTCCATCGGGGACCGAGAGCTTCTAGCCATTAAATTAGCACTTGAGGAATGGAGGCATCTGTTGGAGGGATCAAGATTTCCAGTTATTATTTACACCGATCACAAGAACCTCTCCTATCTCCAGTCTGCCCAACGGCTGAATCCTCGCCAGGCCAGGTGGTCTCTGTTCTTTGCCCGATATAATTTTGAAATTCACTTTCGGCCTGCCGATAAGAACATTAGGGCCGATGCTCTCTCTCGTTCCTCGGATGCCTCGGAAGTAGAGCTCTCTCCGCAACACATCATCCCCCCTGACTGCCTGATCTCCACTTCTCCAGCCTCCATCAGGCAAACTCCTCCAGGGAAGACCTTCGTTTCTCCACGCCAACGCCTCGGAATCCTCAAATGGGGTCACTCCTCCCATCTCGCAGGTCATGCGGGTATCAAGAAATCCGTGCAACTCATCTCTCGTTTCTATTGGTGGCCGACTCTGGAGACGGATGTTGTGGATTTTGTACGAGCCTGCACTGTTTGTGCCCGGGATAAGACTCCTCGCCAGAAGCCCGCTGGTCTTCTTCATCCTCTGCCTGTCCCCGAACAGCCTTGGTCTCTGATTGGTATGGACTTTATTACGGACTTACCCCCATCCCGTGGCAACACTGTTGTTTGGGTGGTCGTTGATCGATTCTCCAAGATGGCACATTTCATCCCTCTTCCTGGTCTTCCTTCAGCGCCTCAGTTGGCAAAACAATTTTTTTACACATTTTTCGTCTTCACGGGTTGCCCACGCAGATCGTCTCGGATAGAGGCGTCCAATTCGTGTCAAAATTCTGGAGGGCTCTCTGTAAACAACTCAAGATTAAATTAAACTTTTCCTCTGCATATCATCCTCAATCCAATGGGCAAGTAGAAAGAATTAACCAGGTCCTGGGTGATTATTTACGCCATTTTGTTTCCTCCCGCCAGGATGACTGGGCAGATCTTCTACCATGGGCCGAATTTTCGTATAACTTCAGAGTCTCTGAATCCTCCTCCAAATCCCCATTTTTTGTGGTGTACGGCCGTCACCCTCTTCCCCCCCTCCCTACTCCCTTGCCCTCTGGTTTGCCCGCTGTGGATGAAATATCTCGTGATCTTTCCACCATATGGAAAGAGACCCAAAATTCTCTTTTACAGGCCTCATCACGCATGAAGAAGTTTGCTGATAGAAAAAGAAGAGCTCCCCCCATTTTTTCTCCTGGAGACAAGGTATGGCTCTCCGCTAAATATGTCCGCTTCCGTGTCCCTAGCTACAAATTGGGACCACGCTATCTTGGTCCTTTCAAAATCCTGTGCCAGATTAATCCTGTCTCTTACAAACTTCTTCTTCCTCCTTCTCTTCGAATTCCTAATGCCTTTCACATTTCTCTTCTTAAACCACTTATCATCAACCGTTTCTCTCCTAAGTTTGTTTCTCCCACTCCTGTTTCCGGCTCCTCGGACATCTTCTCCGTTAAAGAGATACTGGCCTCCAAGAAGGTCAGAGGGAAAACCTTTTTCCTGGTCGATTGGGAGGGTTGTGGTCCTGAAGAGAGATCCTGGGAACCTGAGGACAATATCCTAGACAAAAGTCTGCTCCTCAGGTTCTCAGGCTCTAAGAAGAGGGGGAGACCCAAGGGGGGGGGTACTGTTACGCCGAGCGCTCCGGGTCCCCGCTCCTCCCCGGAGCGCTCGCTTCACTCTCGCTGCCGCAGCGCTCCGGGCAGCTCCACTGACCCGGTGCGCTGCGATACCGTCTCCAGCCGGGATGCGATTCGCGATGCGGGTGGCGCCCGCTCGCGATGCGCATCCCGGCTCCCGTACCTGACTCGCTCTCCGTCTGTCCTGTCCCGGCGCGCGCGGCCCCGCTCCCTAGGGCGCGCGCGCGCCGGGTCTCTGCGATTTAAAGGGCCACTGCGCCGCTGATTGGCGCAGTGGTTCCAATTAGTGTGTTCACCTGTGCACTCCCTATTTATACCTCACTTCCCCTTCACTCCCTCGCCGGATCTTGTTGCCATTGTGCCAGTGAAAGCGTTTCCTTGTGTGTTCCTAGCCTGTGTTCCAGACCTCCTGCCGTTGCCCCTGACTACGATCCTTGCTGCCTGCCCCGACCTTCTGCTACGTCCGACCTTGCTTCTGTCTACTCCCTTGTACCGCGCCTATCTTCAGCAGCCAGAGAGGTTGAGCCGTTGCTAGTGGATACGACCTGGTCACTACCGCCGCAGCAAGACCATCCCGCTTTGCGGCGGGCTCTGGTGAAAACCAGTAGTGACTTAGAACCGGTCCACTAGCACGGTCCACGCCAATCCCTCTCTGGCACAGAGGATCCACCTCCTGCCAGCCGGCATCGTGACATGAACTTTTGGAAAGAGAATTTTGCTTAAATTGAAGTCGGGGACCATGTGCATTTTCAAACCTCCCATGATGCCAGAACATCAGAAAACCCCCACATGTAACACCATTTTGGAAACTAGACCCCTCCAGGAACGTAACAAGGGTTGCAGTGAATACTTACACCTCACAGGTTTTTTGAACAGTGGGCTGTAAAAGTGAAAAATTTGATTTTTAACACTAAAATGATGGTGTTAATCTAAATTTTTCATTTTCACAAGGTGTAATAATAGAAAGTGGACCGAAAGATTTGAAGCCCCATTTCTCCTGATTAAAAAAACGCCCCATATGTGGTCATTAAGTGCTCTGCTGGCGCACTACAGGTCTCAGAACAGAAGGAGCGCCATTGGTCTTTTGGAAAGAGAATTTTGTTGCAATTTAATTAGATTTAGATTTTTCAGACTATATTGATAATGTTACCCCAAATGTTTCATTTTCACATGTTGTAAAAGGGCAAAAGGCCTCCAAAATTTGTAGCGCAATTTCACCTGAAAAAGAAAATACCCCATATTTGGATGTAAAGTGCTCTGCAGGCGCACTGCAATGCTCAGAATAGAAGGAGCGCCATTGGGCTTTTGGACTGAAAAGTTTGTTGGAATTGAAGTCGGGGGCCATGTGCATGTACAAAGAACAGCAAGAACAGCAATAACCCCACACATGTGACACCATATTAGAAACTACACCCCTCAAGGAACGTAATAAGGGTGATAGTGAGTACTTACACTTCACATGTTTTTTGAACAGTGGGCCGTAAATGTGAAAGAATAGATTTTTAACACTGAATTGCTGACATTAACCAAATTTTTTTGCTGTCACGCCCCCTCCCATAGACTTGCATTGAGGGGGCGGAGCGTGATGTCACACGGGGGCAGGGGCCTGATGTCACAATGTTCCGGCCCCCGTGATTGCCAGTAATCAGACCCGGAGTGAACATGCTCTGGAGACTGATTATAACGGGGTGCTGTGTGCAAGATCACAGGGGTCCCCAGCGGCGGGACCCCCGCGATCAGGCATCTTATCCCCTATCCTTTGGATAGGGGATAAGATGTCTTAGCACCGGAGTTCCCCTTTCAGCTAAGTGCACAGGCTTTTAAAGTGTCTTTTACATCACCTCTATATTGCCTTTTGATGGTGAGCCATTTACAAGGTATTTTGGGATTCCCTGAGGTTATGTGATCCTTTTTCCCTCTCTTTTCTGCCAGGTGGCTGATGTTATTTAAGCAGGTTCTGCTGAACTGCGCTAAGTTTGAGTTTTGGTTGAAACAAACTTTTAGAAAAGTTCTGACCAAGTTCGGTTTAGTCATCTGAAATGCACATTATCATTTTTTTTTTTTTTTTTATAATAGTTGCACAAGGTAACACTATTTTTTTTCAATGCACATATTTTAATACATACTGAAGAGCTTAAAGTGTTAGTGTGATTAAAAACAACATAGTCCATCAGAAAAAAATTCTGCTACCAGAATACCCCATTACATTTTTTTTTGTCAATTTTTTCTGCTTTATGGTAAGTGAAACCAAAATATGATTTCTCCACTTTTCCAATTTCTTTGCCCTGTGGCCTTCCATGTAATAACAGCCAAGGAAAGTAAGTCAGAATAACCTTCAGAACTATTTATATTTGGTATAGTTCAAGAAATAGAAAATGTCACATTTGCTGCAAAGACAAGATAAAAATGACCTACTTACTACTTGTAGAAATTTTAGAGTAGTGTATATTTCTTTTTATAACATTGATTCTTTTTTTTTTACATTATTAAAAATGAAAACTTTCAGTTCTTTCCACTGCAGCAATCATTATGCTTATGGTCCAATGCTTGTAGCCTTTCCTATCAAATGATAAAGTACATTCCAGTGAGTGCTCATTCAAATATTTGAGATTTTACAGTGAGTATACATTTTTTGGTTAAAATATGAAGTTTTATTCTTCCTTTTTTAATTCTTTTGGCTCCAAATTATACCAAGGACAACATCTGTAAGGAGTTCAAATCTTTTCCCTGTACTGATGTGAGTTTCCTCCAACACTCTAAAAAAATTAAAAACATACTGATAGGAGAATATGAAAACTAGATTGGGAGCCCCATTGGGTACAGGGGGAAATTTGAGTGACTGCAGCACTACGGAATATGTGTGCACCATATATATATATATATATATATATATATATATATATATATATATATATATATGTGTGTGTGTGTGTGTGTGTGTAAATACAGTGCATACTTTAAATAGGGAGGAGACATCCACCAGCTCTGTGTAATGGCAGTGTTAGGCACCTGCGCCTAGATGCACACAGGCTCCGCTGGCTGTGCACGTGACCGGCAACCGCCGACGCTGTAAACGCGGCAGCGCACGGGGAGCTCAGACCAGGGGAGCACAGAGCCGCGTGTATAAGTGTGAATAGGGTTTTGCCAGACTCTGGGCAAAATATATAACATTGAAGCCACAATGTATAATCTGTATAGTATGCACACATTACATGCATGTAGATTACCTCTGTATATAATATATACAGTGGTTATATTGCTAAAGTTTTAAATAAGCACTGGCCTATTCCTTAAAAGAGCTTTGATACTAAAGGAGAATTCACAGCCTATCCTCTTATGTCTTACAAAAGGCCAAGGAATCTAAGAGATAGGCTGGTGAAGTCTGAAATTAAACCACCGCAAACGACAAGACAAACCTTTTTGACCACACGAAGGACAGGTTTAGAGATGAGCGAATCGAACTTAACGAACCCGAATTCGTTACGAATTTCATGAAAAATTCGATTCGCAATGAATACGAATATCGCCGCGATTCTATCGCACGAATCGCTTCATTAAACTCCATTTTACAGCGTTCCAGGCTATTGTAGAGCTAAGATGGCGGATCCATATGTGAGTACATGGTCCAGGGGATTATGGGAGGGCGGGAAACAGCGGCGGGAATGAAGGTAGGCGGGCTGACCCAGAACCACATGTGAGATGCAGCCTATCAGTGTTCACTGACTCCTGTGATGTCACAGCCCCTATATAATCAGCGGCTATCTTGCCTCACTTCATTTCATCTATGCCCTAAGATAGAGAGGACTGTGTGTGTGTGAATAGCTCATACCACAGCGTTACACTGCAACTGCTAGTCACATCAGCATTAGGGAAAGACAGGAGTGCAGAGTGCTTTGCTGTTACTCTGAGAAGGATCATTGATAGCTAAACCTCCTATTCACGTTATTGAGCATTGCAGCAGAGAGGGGCAGATACCTGTCAGCTGCCTCATACAGATCTCCAAGCTGCCTGAACTTTCTGAAGCATCTCATCTCCTCATTTTTCAGCTCTATTGAGTTTTTTTTTCTCCACAAATCTTCTGCTGCTCAGAATTGTGTGACAGAGTGTAATTTAGGGTTTAATCCCTGGATTTTTTTTTTGTGGTGCTGCACTGTTGGGTCCTGCTGCTGTTCAGAAATAAGTCATATTAGTGTGGACTTTAGTGCCTTTTTACCATTTTTCACCTGTTACGTTATACATCTGCCGGTGTATTAAATAATTTTTTTTTTCCTGAGTGCAAATACGCTTAACAGTGGCCTTATCATTGCAAAGGGCCTAAATACAAGCAAATAGAGTACCATATACTACCTTTTTTTCTGTCTCTGTGCTAAATTAAGTGTTATACCACACGTTATACACCTGCCGGTGTATTAAAGAAAAAAAAGTTTTTCCTGAGTAGAAATACGCTTTTTCAGTGGCATTATCATTGCAAAGGGCCTACATACATGCAAATAGCGTACCATATACCACCTTTTTTTCTGTCTCTGTGCTAAATTCAGTGTTATACCACACGTTATACACCTGCTGGTGTATTAAAGAATTTTTTTTTCCTGAGTAAAAATACGCTTTACAGTGGCCTTATCATTGCAAAGGGCCTAAATACAAGCAAATAGAGTACCATATACTACCTTTTTTTTCTGTCTCTGTGCTAAATTGTTATACCACACGTTATATACCTGCCGGTGTATTAAAGAAAAAAAAGGTTTTCCTGCGTAAAAATATGCTTAACATTGGCCTTATCATTGCAAAGGACCTACATACAAGCAAATAGCGTTCCATATACTACCTTTTTTTCTTTCTCTGTGCTAAATTAATTGTTATACCACACGTTATATAACTGCCAGTGTATTAAAGAAAAAAAAACGTTTTCCTGCATAAAAATACGCTTAACAGTGGCCTTATCAATGCAAAGGGCCTACATACAAGCAAATAGCGTACCATATACTACCTTTCTTTCTGTCTCTGTGCTAAATCCAGTGTTATACCACATGTTATATACCTGCCGGTGTATTAAAGAGAAAAAAGTTTTTCCTGAGTAAAAATACGCTTAACAGTGGCCTTATCATTGCAAAGGGCCTAAATACGAGCAAATAGCGTACCATATACTACCTTTTTTTCTGTCTCTGTGCTAAATTCAGTGTTATACCACATGTTATACACCTGCCGGTGTATTAAAGAAAAAAAAGTTTTTCCTGCATAAAAATACGCTTAACAGTGGCCTTATCATTGCAAAGGGCCTAAATACAAGCAAATAACGTACCATATACCACCTTTTTTTCTGTCTCTGTGCTAAATTCAGTGTTATACCACACGTTATATACCTGCCGGTGTATTAAAGAAGAAAAAGGTTTTCCTGCGTAAAAATACGCTCAACAGTGGCCTTATCATTGCAAAGGGCCTACATACAAGCAAATAGCGTACTATTTAGTACCTGTATTTCTGTTTCATACCACACGTTATACACCTGCCGGTGTATTAAAGGAAAAAAAGGTTTTCCTGTGTAAAAATATGCTTTTTCAGTGGCCTTATCATTGCAAAGGGCCTAAATTCAAGCAAATAGTGTACCACATACCACCTTTTTTTCTGTCTCTGTGCTAAATTAAGTGTTATACCACACGTTATACACCTGCCGGTGTATTAAAGAAAAAAAAAGTTTTTCCTGCGTACAAATACGCTTAACATCAGCATAACATCAGCTCATCATTGCAAAGGGCATACATACAACCAAGTAGTGTACTATTTAGTACCTGTATTTCTGTCTCGGTGCTAAATTCAGTGCTATTCCACACATTAGTATACACTGACTGGTGTATACAACAAAAAAATAGTTTTTTTCTGCGTATAAATACGCTTAACAGTGCGCTCATCATTGCAAAGGGCATACATACAACAAAGGAGTGTATTATTTAGTAACTGTTATTCTGTCTAGGGCCTATATACTTTGAAAGGACAGCCATAAGTAATTGCCTGCTGCTGTTCTATACCCTCATAAATGCACTAAGTATGTCAGGCAGGGAAGTGCCAGGACGTGCACAGAGAAGGGGCAGAGGCCTACATACGTCAGGCAGAGTTGGCAGCAGGAGTCACAGCAATAGGCCTGAGCTCCCGTTAACACCCAGCGGTCGTGTCGTCGACCGATCTCTCCTCGTCAATTGGTTTGCACACTCATCCCCATCATCACAAGCGACATCTGACAACCCCAGTCAAGAGTCAGTGGGTTCCTCAGACACAACCCTCAGTTGGCATGGCCCAGGAGCAGTCCCTGTAATCCCATTGCCTTTGTCCTATACTGTTCCCTCTCCCAAAGAAGTATCTCATGCTTTGGGTTCAGCTCCACTATTTAGCGAGGACGATGTAATAGAGGACAGTCAGCATCTAATGGGCAGCCAAGAATGTGAGGAGACATGCGTCCCTTGCTCCGCAAGGCGGCCAAGAAGTGATGCGGAGAGTGACGTTGGAGGCGGTGTTTCAATTGCTCAGGGTCCTGAGGCAGACACTGTTGTGGAACACGAGGAGGACATCAGTGACGTGCACACATCTTTTGATGATGATGAAGCCGATCGCAATTGGGAGCTGGGTGCAGAAGCCGGGGCTTCATCATCATCAGGAGAAGAGATTTGCTCTTTGTCTATGAGGCAGCAAGGCGGTAGCACGGTTGGCAATCAGCGTGGTGGTGGCAGTAGTGGAAATTCAGGAGCCAAACATGCCAGAGGGAGACAATACATGTCTTTTACGGCCCACTGGGTAAATGTTGTTCCTGCACAGCCACAGCAGCAACTTGGACAGGTTACACCGCTTCCTCCTTCACGCTCTCGCTCCCAGGCAGTTGGTCCTTTTACAGTGTGTGCCTCCTACTCCTCCCCCGTGTCCTGGGCCTCCACTGCACATCCAAATCTCGGTGGCCCTTCATCATATGTGTAGGGCACAGTGGTGTCAAGCCGTCCTTCACATGGTTTGCCTTGGCGAACGGAGTCACACAGGGGAGGAACTGCTGAAGTTCATTAGGGAAGAAATCCGAATATGGCTTACTCCACGAAATCTGCAAATGGGAACCATGGTGACCGACAATGGGAAGAACATTGTGGCCGTGCTGCGACAGGGAAGTGTGAACCATTTTCCCTGCATGGCACACGTGTTGAATCTGGTTGTCAAGAAGTTCATCAAGTCTTCACCCCATTTGCAAGACGTCCTGACAATGGCAAGGAAACTGTGAATGCACTTCAGCCACTGGTACACCGCCAAGCACACTTTGCTTGAGCTGCAGCGTCAGAACGGTATCCCACAACATAGTCTCATTTGTGACGTTGCAACACGTTGGAATTTCACCCTCCATAAGTTGGACAGACTATACGAACAAAGAAAAGCCATTACGGATTTTTCGATGATACAAGCAGATAGGAGTACTCCCCTGTGTAACTTCAATGTGAACGAGTGGCAGCTCATACGTGACACCTGCCGTTTGCTGAGGCCCTTTGAGGAAGCCACATTTTTTGTTAGTCGCTCGAATTACGCCATGAACAACGTAATTCCACTCCTACATTTACTCCAAAAAATGATTGAAAACATGGCTGGTCACGGCAATGGAGATGTTGCGCCTACATAAGAAGGCTACATGAGTCCTGTGGGGGATGAACTGGAGGAGGATGATGAGGGGCAGAGCGGAGCACAGTTTACGGTGGATGAGATGGCCGGTTTCTGGTCATTGGACAGGAGGGGAGGAGCAGGAGCAGCCAGAGGAGCTGGAGGGTTATTATGAGGGAGGCGAGACAGAGGACCCGCCCAGACACACCGTGGCAGTATGCAGTGGAGATGGAGGCAGGTAGTCCCAGTGAGTCACTGTCACAAATGGCACGATGCATGCTGAGTTGCTTGCGTAGTGACCCCCGAATTGTCAAAATTCGTCAGTGCGATGACTTCTGGATCTCCACCTTATTAGACCCTAGCTACCGGCCCAGAATGGGGGCCTTTTTTACACCCACTGAGAGGGAGGACAAACTGAGCTACTTCAGGGAGCTTCTACGTAGTCGGCCACATGGTCCATCCACTCGCAGGTCTGACTCGGGGGGCCCTCTGCGCTCAATTTCCACTGCCACGGCTGCTGGGGAGGGGAGGGGAGGGGTGGCAGGAGCAGTACCGGCTCAATCAGCAGCAGCCTGAGTCTACAGTCGCTGATGAGTAGCTTCCTTCAGCCGCATAGTGAAGCTACTCATCAGCAGCAGGTGGACATGGAGCAGGACCTGAACCAGCAGGTGATGGCTTACCTCGACATGACCCTGCCAACAACCGTTGAAGATCCGCTGGACTTCTGGGCAGCCAAACTCGATTTATGGCCGCAACTAGCGGAGTTTGCCCTGGAAAAGCTGTCCTGCCCGGCCAGTAGTGTGCCATCAGAGCGGCTGTTTAGTGTGGCCGGGGCCATAGTCACCCCAAGGTGAACTCGTCTGTCCACTAAAAATGTAGAGAGACTGACGTTTGTCAAGATGAATCAGGGATGGATCAGCCAGGATTTCCAGCCATCAATGACAGATGGGTCGGAGTAGATTGACCATGCTCCTACAACAAAATTTTCTCTATTGTGGTTGGTCATGAAACCCTCTGGGGCAGACCTGGGGATTGTACGGCCCGCTTGACACATACGGCCATTTGATTGGCTCTGATCGGCCCGCGCTGATTGGGGGACAACTATGCTGCCTAATATGGGGGACATCTATGCTGCCTAATCTGAGGGACAAGTATGCTCCTAATCTGGGTGACATCTATGCTGCCTAATCTGGGGGACAACTATGGTCCTAATCTGGGGGACATCTATGCTGCCTAATCTGGGGGACAACTATGCTCCTAATATGGGGGAAACTGAAGCTTCTGGCTTTGGGCCTATAATTTTTTGAAGTTTAGCAGTAGCTAAATACATGCTTAATGCAAATGTCAACATTGATCTTTAAATGTAAGGGGTTATGAAACCCTCTTGGGTACTGCGAATGACTGCTCCAGACTCATTCTGTGTCTTTCACAAATTACTTGCCTCCCTGGTGCCTCAGGCCTTGGGCCTATAATTTTTTGAAGTTTAGCAGTAGCTAAATACATGCTTAATGCAAATGTAAACATTGATCTTTAAATGTAAGGGGTTATGAAAACCTCTTGGGTACTGCAAATGCATGCTCCACACTCATTCTGTGTCTTTCAGGAACTACTTGCCTCCCTGGCCTTGGGCCTTAAATTTTTGGATGTTTAGCAGTAGCTAAATACATGCTTAATGCAAATTTCAACAATGATCGTTAAATTCTCGGCGCTCTGCCAGGGCCTTCTCCTACCCCACCTGGGCCGATCCGAGGACCTCACTAACCAAATCACTAACTAATCCAATCGCTTATAGCGACGGGCGGTGTGTACAGGGCAGGGACTTAATAAACGCCAGCTTATGACCCTCATTTACTGGTACTTCCTCGTTTTAAATAATTGCAATCACAGATCCCTATCACGAACTGGTTTCAGCGTGCAAAACGCACCTGTCCTTGAAAGATAGAGAGACGCTAATCCGTTCAGTGGAGCGCTAGTGCGGCCCAGGACATCTGAAGCCATAACACACCTGTTATTGCTCGATCTCACAATTGATCGGGCAAGGTAAGGGGTTATTAAAGCCTCTGGGGTACTGCTGAGGCCTACTCCTGACTGCTCTTGGTGCAATGTATGGGGTAATTAAACACTCTTGGGTAGTGTTATTGTTAAATTTACTGATAATTTTATCAGTAATAAAATAGAATTTTGGAGAATGCTAACCGTTACACAACGGAACGCTTGTTGCGTGTGATTTTTTAATGAAAATAAAAAAATATAAATACGGAAAGGGATTAACTCTGCTTAATCATTTTTGGCGAAAAAAATCCTTTGGTGATCTGATCTTTTGGAGACAGATGCGCTTACACACATGTAATAATTTTTTTAACCAAATTTCAAACATTGTGTGGTTTATTATTTTTGAGAAAAATGTCTTTGGGTGGTACACCGTCCTGCATTATAGAGTCTTGTGAACTGTTGGATATGTGCTTGTTCTTACACAAAGGTATTTCTTTAAAAAATTTCTAAAATGTTGTTGTTTTTTGGAAGGGATTGTGAAGCCCGGGTGTGTACTGGTGCATTAGCCAACTCCAGGCTGTGTCCTTCAGGCAATATATGGGTTCCTGATGCCGCAGAGGTGGGGCCTGGGTCTTGAAATTTCAAATTTTTGGATAGCGGGTGCTACCAATGAGAAATCTTTGACAAAAATATTATATATTGTGTTGGTTTTTGGGGGGATTGTGAAGCCCTGGTGTGTACTCTTGCATCAGCCAACTCCAGGCTGTGTCATGCAGGCAATATATGGGTTACTGATGCCACAGGGGTGGGGCCTGGTTCTGGAAATTTCAAATTTTTGGATATCGGGTGCTACCAATGAGAAATCTTTGACAAACATTTCTCATTGTGTTGATTTTGGGGGGGGGGGGGATTGTGAAGCCCTGGTGTGTACTGGTGCATCACCCAACTCCAGGCTGTGTCCTCCAGGCAATATATGGTTCCTGATGCCGCAGAGGTGGGGCCTGGGTCTTGAAATTTCAAATTTTTGGATAGTGGGTGCTACCAATGAGAAATCTTTGACAAAAATTTCATATATTGTGTTGGTTTTTTGGGGGGGGATTGTGAAGCCCTGGTGTGTACTCTTGCATCAGCCAACTCCAGGCTGTGTCCTACAGGCAATATATGGGTTACTGATGCCACAGGGGTGGGGCCTGGTTCTGGAAATTTCTAATTTTTGGATAGCGGGTGCTACCAATGAGAAATCTTTGACAAAAATGTCATATATTGTGTTGTTTTTTTGGGGGGGATTGTGAAGCCCTGGTGTGTAGTGTACTAGTGCATCAGCCAACTCCACGCTGTGCCATTCAGCCACTAAATGGTCTCCTCTTGCCATGCTATGTCCACGCTATGTCATTCAGTCACTATATGGTCTCCTGACACTGATGCCACCACCAGGCTCTGTCATTGTGCTGTTGTGCGGCAGTGATTCTAAGAGCGATGCCGGTAATCTGCATGCTATTCTGAATAACAGTATTATTTCACTACCCCAGCACACTCCATATGCGTTTTACGACACAGCAAAGTGTTCTATACCCCTATAGAGGCTGTATGCAGGCTAGAAATAGCCTTTTTTAACATCGATTCGCCGAGAATAAATTCAGATCGAAACAAACTTTTCGGGAAAATTCGGCAAATCGGCCGAATCGAATTTTTGAAAAGTTCGCTCATCTCTAATAAAAACATATAGCTACAGAGCTAACTAACTGCCAAAAGTAGGTTAAGGCAGTGGAGAACCCCTTCAAGGGGTCAAGCTTCATTCATCCTGTCACAAATGTTGAGTATCCTCTAAATTATTACCTCACATGCGACTACACCTGGGTAATTTATTTACTTGTCAGCGCAACCTTATTTACATAGGACAAATGACCTGGAGCTTAAAAAACGCACATTAACAATCATAGATTCAGTATAAGTAAACGTAAATTAGACTTACCAGTTTCCAAACATTTTGCAGACCTTGGGCATTCTGAGAGAGATCTTCGCTTCATGGCAATTGACCATGTCTTGAACCTTGTGAGAGGGGGTGACAGATTGGCATTGCTTAGAAAACGTGAGTTATGGTGGATTTATAAGCTCAATACATTGCGATCATTTGGTCTTAAAGCGGAGATTAATGTGATATAGATGTGGCTGGGAGAGATAGTTGGACACCAATAGGGACTGCCCATTATTTATTTGCTCTTTTCATGTATATGATGTGATACACACTGAATAATTATCAAGAGTGACACCCGCTGACACCCACTGTGATCCCAACAAGGAGCACACTCTGCTCCTTGCTAGGAGCTGTAGTACCTGCATTAATAGACAGATCACAGCGGGTGTCACTTCTGACACTTGTTGCAAATTGTCTATTAATGCAGGTACAACAGCTTCCAGAATGGAGCAGAGTGTGCTCCATGTTGTGAGCAGTAGTACCTGCAGGTATGGAAAGATCACAGCGGGTGTCACAGCAGGTGACACCTGCTGCGATCGCCCTGTATAATGTATAGATGCGGGTGGCCGGCCGCTCTTCTCTGATCCCACCGCAGAGAGCTGTGATTGGCTGGAACCATCTGGCCAATCACAGCTCTCTGTCGGAAATATGAATAACTGATGTGAATTCTATTCACATCACTGGCCGGTCGGAATATAGTGCAGAGATACGAGCGCAGGAGAAAGCCGCTCCATCTCTGCAATAGATAGGATGATCGCATCAGGTGTCAGGAGTGACACCTGAGGCGATTTGTCTATTAGTACAGGTACTACAGCTCCCATCATAGAACAGTCTGTTCCATGCTGGGAGTCGTTCTACCTAAAAAAAAAAATAAAAAAATTGAGAAAAAAAGTGAAACACACACACTTTATTAAACATATTACTAATAAAAATTGTTTAAAAAATAATTTTTTTAAATAAATAATTTTGACATTTAAATGGCCCCTTTCTACATTTTTATTATTGTCGGCTACATTTTTAGGTCCCTGCCCACCCACATAAATTGATCCCTGTTTAAAATTTCATATTAACATTTTTTTTTCCAATTTTCGGAAGAGGGCAGGGACCAGAAAATTCAGCGCTCAATATTAAATATGAATGAGGAGTGCATTTCATAATTTTTTTTCTAGTTTTTGTTCTACATCATTTTTTTATTTTTTTATTTCCACTCACAAAGCAGACAGATGAATGAAGAACAGGACACAGTAGGAAAGACCTTAATTGAATAATAAAAACCACAGCCAATTAAGGTCAAACCACTTGACCTACATTCCTTTGATGTTCTATTACCTATTTGACCTTAATTGGCTGGGGTCTCATTATTCAATTCACCTTAATTTGCTCCAGTTAGAGCAGCTACTGTATAATTCAAAACTTCCTTTCTTCCATTCATATGGCCCCAGTGACTCCTTGCCAGTCCCCGCTGCAACCACTGTGATTGCAAGCGGGGACAGCTGGAATTCAAGAATTAAAACTCCCATCATCCCCTACATAAAAATTAAAAGCTTTTTCACATATATAAAAAGGTAATCCCAAATCCCACATCCATGGTTACATATTCCCTTCTACAGCTTACGGCAACGAAAAAGTCCTTTACATCCTACTGAAATTATATATTCCTGCATATGCAGAGACATAGGAATTACAAGAAAAGTTTTGCAGTAATTTGTCATTTAAATCCAGCTCATTTTGTATAATTACAATGACATTGTCTTTCACATTTACATTAAATACATACATACATTATTGTTCCGGCCATCTGCCACTGCAAATTACAATTTGAAGTATCTTTAATTTCTGATAGAAGACCTCTGTAAATTTATGATTTTTGGTTAATTAGGAAAACTCAGCCTTTTTTGCCTACTGTATTATACATATCACTGATGTCCCTGTCCTTGTCTCGTCTCTGACCCCCACAATAATTCATGGCAGCACATCTAAATGCCCTAAACATTTAATAAAAGAAATGGGGCTAAAAAAATTAAGTGAAAAAAAATAAAAAATGATATAGAATAAAAACTATAAAGATAAAAAAAAAAAAAATAACGCACTCCTCATTCACTTTTAATATCGAGCGCTAAATTTTCTGGTACCTGCCGGCTCCTGAAAATTGAAAGACAAACAAAAACAAAAAAACATGTTAATGTTAATTTTTAAACAAAGATCTATTTATGTGGGCTGGCAGGGACCTAAAAATGTAGCCGACAATAATACAAATGTAGAAAGGGGCCATTTAAATGTAAAAATAACATATTTTTTTTATAATAATTGTTTTTCTTTATTTTTAATTAGAAATGTATTTTAACATTGTCTTTAATAAAGTGTGTGTATGTGTGATTTACTTTTTTTTCTCAATTTTTTACATTTTTTAGGCAGTACTACTACTCCCAGCATGGAACAGACTGTTCCATGATGGGAGCTGTAGTACCTGTACTAATAGACAGAATGCCCCGGGTGTCACTCCTGACACTTGATGCGATTGTACTTTCTATTGCAGAGATGGAGCAGCTTTCTCCTGCGCTCGCATCTCTGCACTATACTCTGGCCGGCCATATACTCATACTACAGTGGGACCAGAGAAGAGCGGCCGGCAGCCCGCATCTATACATTATACGGGAGTGAAACCTTACCTGCTGGTACTACTGCTCCCAACATGGAGCACACTCTGCTCCATGCTAGGAGCTGTAGTACCTGCATTAATAGACAATTCGCAACAGGTGTCAGAAGTGAAACCTGCTGCGATCTGTCTATTAATGCAGGTACTAAAGCTCCCAACATGGAGCAGAGTGTGCTCCATGTTGGGAGCAGTAATACCTGCAGTCGAGGACAGACACCCGATGCGATCGTCCTCTCTATTGCAGAGATGCAAGAAAGCCACCCGCATCTATACATTATACAGGAAGATTGCAGCGGGTGTCTGGAGTGACACCCGGGGCGATCTGTCTATTAGCACAGGTACTACTACTACTCGCATCATGGAACAGTCTGTTCCATGCTGGGAGTAATAGTACTACCTAAAAAAAAAAAAAAATCAAAAAAAAAGTGAAACACACACTTTATAAAACACATTATTAAGATATATTATTAATAAAAATTTGCCGCAAATTTTATCGGATCAAATAAAATTTTGGGGAAAAATTGGGCAAATCTAATTTTTCAAAAACTCGCTCATCTCTAATACTGATGTCCCAGTACAGCGGTGAGGAGACATCACCTACTCTGATTTTTTTAATGAAATTTAGAAGTTATGGTCTTTTTTAACCTGTTGGGGACGAAAGGCCCTTGCGTCCTGGTACTTAAGGATGAAGGGTGTATCCATACGCCCGTGGGAATTTCGGTCCCCGCCTCGCGCTGGGCAAGGACCGGACCGGGGTGACTGCTGATATCCATCACCAGGCACCCTGTGCAAATTCACACTTGCGATTTGTGCCGATTCTGGGTCATACAGGTCTATGGTGACCCGGTGACCCAGAATATAAGGGGGATCGCGGTTGTCTAAGACACCTACGATCCCCCTGAAGGGATAGGAGTGAGGTGGCAGGGGTACCACCCCTCCTATCCCTGCTATTCGTGGTCTAGACACGACCACCAATAGCAGATCGGGGCGGGGGGGTTAACTTTCATTTTCCCCGTAACTGCCCACCCACAATAGGCGGGGCAGAATGGGGAACAGAAGATCCACTTACCCGTCCGGAGGCTGCGGGCGAAGGAGATCGGCGGGCAGCGACGTCGTGCGGCAGAAGAGGACGGCTCCCTGGATCCTACGGAAGCCGGTAAGTTGCCTAGCAACATCTGGAGGGCTACAGTCTGAGACTGCAGCCCTCCAGATGTTGCAAAACTTCAACTCACAGCCCAGACAGCTGTTTGTGCATGCTGGAATATGTAGTTTTGCAACATCTGGAGGGCTGCAGTATGAGACCACTATACAGTCTCCAAACTGTATCCCTCCAGATCTTGCAAAACTATAACTCCTAGCATGCCCAAACATCTCTTTGCTGTCTGGGCATGCTGGGATTTGTAGTTTTGCAACATCTAGATGGTCACAGTTTTGAGATCACTGTGCAGTGGTCTATAATCTGTAGTCCTCCAGATGTTGCAAAACTGCAAATCCCAGCATGCCCAAACAGCAAACAGCTGTCTTGGCATGCTGGGAGTTGTAGTTGCGTAACCTCCAGCTGTTGATTAACTACATCTCCCAGTATGTCCTTCGGCAATTAGTACATGCTGGGAGTTGTAGTTTTGCAACAGCTGGAGGCACAGTGGTTAGAAAATACTGAGTTAGGTAACAGAACCTAACTGAAGGTTTTCCAACCAGTGTGCCTCCAGCTGTTGCAAAAGTACAACTCCCAGCATGCACGGTCTGTCAGTACATGTTGGGAGTTGTAGTTTTGCCACAGCTGGAGGCACACTGGTTGGAAAATACTGAGGTAACAGAACCTAACTGAAGGTTTTCCAACAGTGTGCCTCCAGCTATTGCAAAACTACAACTCCCAGCATGCACGGTCTGTCAGTACATGCTGGGAGTTGTGGTTTTGAAACAGCTGGAGGTTTGCCCCCCCCCCCCCCCCCCCCCATGTGAACGTACAGGGTACATTCACACAAGCAGGTTTACAGTAAGTTTCCTGCTTCAAGTTTGGGCTGCGGCAAATTTTTCGCCGCAGCTCAAACTCCTAGCGGGAAACTCACCGTAACACGCCAGTGTGAATGTACCCTAAAAATACTACACTACACTAACACAAAATAAAGAGTAAAACACTACATATACACCCCCTTACACTGTCCCCCCAATAAAAATGAAAAACGTATTGTACGGCAGTGTTTCCAAAATGGAGCCTCCAGCTGTTGCAAAACAACAACTTCCAGCATTTCTGGACAGCCACTGACTGTCCAGTCATGGTGGGAGTTTAGCAATAGCTGGAGGCACCGTGTTTGGGAAAAACTGGCATAGAATATCCCTATGTCCACCCCTCTGCAATCCCTAATTTAGTCCTCAAAGGCGCATGGCGCTCTCTCACTTCGGAGCCCTGTAGTATTTCAAGGAAACAGTTCAGGGACACATATGGGGTATTTCCGTAATCGGGAGAATTGCACTTCAAATTTTGGGTGGCTTTTTCTCCTTTTACCCCTTATGAAAAGGAAAAGTTGGGGGCTACACCAGCCTGTTAGTGTAAAAAAAATTTAATGTTTACACTAACATGCTGGTGTTGCCCCATACTTTTTATTTTCACAAGCAGTAAAAGGAAAAAAAGAGCCCCAAAATTTGTAACGCAATTTCTCCTGAGTACGTAAGTACCCCATATGTGGGCGTGAAATTCTCTGCGGGCACACAACAAGGCTCAGGAGTGAGAGCGCACAAGATACATTTGAGGCCTAAATTGGTGATTTGCACAGGGGTTGCTGATTTTACAGCGGTTCTGACATAAATGCAAAAACATAAATACCCACATGTGACCCCATTTTGGAAACTACACCCCCCACGGAACGTAACAAGGGGTATAGTGAGCCTGAACACCCCACAGGTGTTTGACGAATTTCCATTAAATTTGGATGGGAAAATGAAAAAAAAAAATGCTAGTGTTGCCCTAAATTTTTCATTTTCACAAGGGAAAATAGGAAAAAAGCCCCCCAAAATTTGTAACCCCATTTCTTCTGAGTAAGAACATACCCCATATGTGGATGTAAAGTGCTCTGCAGGTGAAGTACAATGCTCAGAAGAGAAGGGTCACCATTGGGACTTTGAAGAGAACATTTGTCCGGAATTGAAGGCCACGTGTGTACAAAGCCCCCATAGTGCCAGAACAATGGACCCCCCACATGTGACCCCATTTTGGAAACTACACCCCTCATGTAGTGTATTAAGGGGTACAGTGAGCATTTACGCCCCACAGGTGTCTTACAGACTTTTTTGAACAGTGGTCCATGAAAATGAAAAAATTTATTTTTTATTTGCACCGTCCACTGTTCCAAAGATCTGTCAAACGCCAGTGGGGTGTAAATACTCACTGCACCCCTTATTAAATTCTGTGAGGGGTGTAGTTTCCAAAATGGGGTCACATTTGGGGGGGGTCCACTGTTCTGGCACCACAGGGGGCTTTGTAAACACACATGGCCCCTGACTACCATTCCAAACGAATTCTCTTTCCAAAAGCTCAATGGCGCTCTTTCTGAGCAATGTAGTTCACCCGCAGAGCATTTTATGTCCTAATATGGGGTATTTCCATACTCAGAAGAGATGGGGTTACAAATTTTTGGGGGCTTTTTCTCCTATTACCTCTTGTAAAAATTCAAAAACTGGGTCTACAAGAACATGCGAGTGTAAAAAAGGAAGATTTAGAATTTTCTCCTTCACTTTGCTGCTATTCCAGTGAAACACCTAAAGGGTTAACACACTTACTGAATGTCATTTTGGATACTTTGAGGGGTGCAGTTTTAATAATTGGGTAATATGTGGGGTATTTCTCATTTGAAGGCCCTTCAAATCCACTTCAAAACTGAACTGGTCCCTGAAAAATTCAGAGACTTTATGTCTAGCTCACGGTCCGCAACTACTGCCAGTCACTAAGCAACCTAAGGACTGTTTGTATGAGACTGTTACCGTGCCATGGTTATTGCAAGCACTTCAGTAAAAGTTATTCAAGTTCAAGTTCAAATCTCCTTGTGGACCTTCAGTTATTTTATGCACCTATCGTTACTGGGAAGGGCGGCGATAGGCCGGAACACTGATTCAGCATACCAGCCCTCAGCCTGGTGTCAGGAACTCTAGGTTTAATATTAACCCCTTAAATACCTATAACATGCCACCACTACCATACACCCCCCAAGGGCTACCACATGTCTTTTTCAAGTGAGGCTTTTCACTTTTCTGCACTATTTAGCACTCATGCACTTTATCACTTATGTTAGGTTTATGCATTTTATTTGCTTGTGGATATGTGAACATGATTCATGAGATTTTGTATGTATTTCGATAATTGATATAATGTCTAGTGGATTCGCACTTAATGAGTTGTATGGGTATAAAAATCCTATCTGTGTGTGTCACTATGCTTGAAAATGGCCCCAGGAGTAGCTGAAACGTTGTAATGCCTACATGAAAAAATAATTCACATTCAGTTGGAGTGCTCTGCTTTTGTTTGGTATATATATATATATATATATATATATATATATATATATATATATATAACGATGAAAATAGTAGGGGCTTCAAGCCCTATAGTGTAAATCTGCGGGTGCTCAGCCGGCTCCAACCTTGACCAAACGTGCATCAAACAAGAAAAAGTCCAACATGAAGCATGAGGCTGCACTCCAGCAATTTCAAGATAAAGAAAGTTCTTTTATTCACCCATAGTGCTACGTTTCGACCATCTCAATGGAGTCTTGATAAAGACTCCATTGAGAGGGTCGAAACGTAGCACTATGGGTGAATAAAAGAACCTTCTTTATCTTGAAATTTCTGGAGTGCCGCCTCATGCTTCCTGTTGGACTTTTTCATATATATATATATATATATATATATATATATATACACACACTGCTCAAAAAAATAAAGGGAACACGTAAACAACACAATGTAACTCCAAGTCAATCACACTTCTGTGAAATCACACTGTCCACTCAGGAAGCAACACTAATTGACAATCAATTTCACATGCTGTTGTGCAAATGGAATAGACAACAGGTGGAATTATAGGCAATTAGCAAGACACCCTCAATAAAGGAGTGGTTCTGCAGGTGGTGACCACAGACCACTTCTCAGTTCCTATGCTTCCTGGCTGATGTTTTGGTCACTTTTGAATGCTGGTGGTGCTTTCACTCTAGTGGTAGCATGAGACGGAGTCTACAACCCACACAAGTGGCTCAGGTAGTGCAGCTCATCCAGGATGGCACATCAATGCGAGCTGTGGCAAAAAGGTTTGCTCTGTCTGTCAGCGTAGTGTCCAGAGCATGGAGGGGCTACCAGGAGACAGGCCAGTACATCAGGAGATGTGGAGGAGGCCATAGGAGGGCAACAACCCAGCAGCAGGACCGCTACCTCTGCCTTTGTGCAAGGAGGAGCAGGAGGAGCACTGCCAGAGCCCTGCAAAATGACCTCCAGCAGGCCCCAAATGTGCATGTGTCCACTTAAACAGTCAGAAACAGACTCCATGAGGGTGGTATGAGGGTCCGACGTCCACAGGTGGGGGTTGTGCTTACAGACCAACACTGTGCAGGACGTTTGGCATTTACCAGAGAATGCCCAGATTGGCAAATTCTCCACTGGCACCCTTGATCTTTACAGATGAAAACAGGTTCACACTGAGCACATGTGACAGATGTGACAGAGTCTGGAGATGCCGTGGAGAACATTCTGCTGCCTGCAACATCCTCCAGCATGACCGGTTTGGCAGTAGGTCAGTAATGGTATGGGGTGGCATTTTGTTGGGGGGCCGCACAGCCCTCCATGTGCTTGCCAGAGGTAGCCTGACTGCCATTAGGTACCGAGAAGAGATCCTCAGACACCTTGTGAGACCACATGCGTTTGCGGTTGGCCTCCTAATGCAAGACAATGCTAAACCTCATGTGGCTGGAGTGTGTCAGCCGTTCCTGCAAGAGGAAAGCATTGATGCTATGGACTGGCCCGCCCTGAATCAGATTGAGCACATCTGGGACATCATGTCTTGCTCCATCCACCAACGCCACGTCCATCAGTCTGCAGAAGCTTTAGTCCAAGTCTGGGAGGACATCCCTCAGGAGACCATCCGCCACCTCATCAGGAGCATGTCCAGGCATTGTAGGGAGGTCATACAGGGAGGTGGAGGCCGCACACACTACTGAGCCTCATTTTGACTTGTTTCAAGGACATTACATCAAAGTTGGATCAGCCTGTAGTGTGGTTTTTCACTTCGATTTTTAGTGTGACTCCATATCCATACCTCCATGGGTTGATAAATTTGATTTCCATTGATAATTTTTGTGTGATTTTGTTGTCAGCACATTCAACTATGTAAAGACGAAAGGATTTCATACGATTAGTGTTAGGATCTATTTCTCCCTGTGATCAGTCAACTCCAGCCGTGTTGATTAGCAGACAGATTTAATGCACATGTATTGATACAGGTGGATGTTCTCTTACATCCAGATAAACAGCTCTACAGAAGAAAATCATACCCCAAAATAGATTACAGCCCTTTTATGTGGCAACACTCTGAGTGTGAGCTGATTGGCTAAGGAACACTGGTGGCTCATGGTGCATAACTTTATTACCAATCACAATGTTCATTTTACACTTTCTTATTGTTGCAAAAGCTTGTTATCCTACAATTGCCTCATTATTTTACCAAAGTCATTGGGATAGTTTCGAGCATCACTGAGCGCTGTCCAGAACTAGATAAAACCCGACCATCGCCATCTAAAGTTAGACAATATTTATGTAGATATATAAGAATACAGAGAACATTGATATCAAAATCTAATTTTACAAACATTCCTTCCTCTGATATCTATGTTCAGTCTCTCAGTTTATTTCAACATAATGTGAATTGAGGTAGAAAAAACAGGCATGGTCGCACATCTACAATTTTGTATAATGATCTAATTGCTTCTCAGCATAATATCAAAACAGGTACCATCTAATGTTAGACAATATTTATCTAGATATATTAGAATACAGAGAACATAGATATCAAAATATAATTTTACCAACAATTAGTTCATTCATTCAGATCTAGGATGTGTTATCTTAGTGTTCCCTTAATTTTTTGAGCAGTGTATGTATAGCAATTGTTATTATTTTTAAGATTCAGTTCAGACTTCAGCTCCTTTTTTGTCCATAAGCTTTGTCTGGCATTGCTGCTTCTTTCCACTACAGCGGATGAGAATGCAATAACAACCTTTTTATAACAGTGGCACTAGTGGCACTAGTGGCAACAAATAATAACCATAAAGCATCAGTTTTCATTTAATTGAACTTTAGCCCATGTCTGCTAAATGCAATAGACAAGATCTTTGAGGGACATTTATCATTGTGTGTCTTTTGAAACTGTGCTGTGAAGCTTTTTTTTCTTTTAATTTGTTTTTTCTTTCCTGGGACCTATTTAGTATAATGGTGCATGGAGGTTGATAAACACAGAGGTAAAAGTTCAGAAATCACTTTAAAACACTACTTTGTATGTATTTTTTGAAACTTTTACCCCATTGTGTAAATAATGTGCATCTTTTACCTATTTGTAAAAAAAAAAAAGTGTGACTTTTTAACCCTTTAACCCCTTAAGGACATAGGGCGTATCCATACGCCCCCGTTTCCAAGTCCTTAAGGACCGAGGGCGTATGGATACGCCCTGAGCATTTCCGGCCCCCACCGCTAGCCGGAGGGGAGCCGGAGCCGGATGCCTGCTGAAATCGTTCAGCAGGCATCCCGGCATATCGCCCAGGGGGGTCATTATGTCCCCCCATGTCGGCGATTGCCGCAGATCGCTGGACAATTCAGTCCAGCAATCTGCGGCAGATTCCGGGTCAATCGGGTCTCCAGTGACCCGATGACCCGGAATTACTGGCTGATCGGGGCCGTCAGAGACGGCACCGAACAGCCATTGCCAGCAGGGGTGAGGTGGCACTGGTGTCACCTCACGATCGCCCTGATTCGTCGGCCGGATTACCGGACGACCAATCATGGCGCCTGCTGCGGGTGTCACTCCCGCAACCCGCTCCGCCCCTCTTCCGGAGGACGTGAGCGGGTGCGGGAAGACGACCCCCGGTGCTGGGGACCCCGATCCCCGGCGTCACTGTTGGGATCGGGGCCCCAAGAGCAGCGGCGGCGGCGGAGACGACGAGGGACTGACCTGTGCGGCTGGATCGTTGGAGGTGAGTGACAGCCTCCTGCTGTTGCTTAGCAACAGCTCCCAGCATGCAACAAGGGCATGCTGGGAGCTGTAGTTATGCAACAGCAGGAGGCAGACCACCACAACTCCCAGCATGCCCTTATGGGCATGCTGGGACTTGTAGTTTTGCAACAGCTGAAGGCACATTCTTTCTATGTAAAAGTGTACCTTCAGCTGTTGTGTAACTACAACTCCCAGCTTGCACAATCAGCTAAAATGCATGCTGGGAGTTGTAGTGGTGCATCTGGTGGTTGCATAACTACAACTCCCAGCATGCCCGTTGGCTGTCGGTGACTGCTGAGAGTTGTAGTTTTGCAACAGCTGAAGGCACACTGAGTTAAGTAGTAAACCAGTGTGTCTCCAGCTGTTGCATAACTACAATCCCCAGCATCCCCAGCCAATGTAGTATGCCTCCGGCTGTTGCATAACTACAAGACCCAGCATGCCCTTCCGCTGTCCGTACATGCTGGGGGTTGTAGCTTTTGCAACAGCTGAAGGCACACTGGTTGCAAAACACTGAGTTTGTTACCAAACTCGGTGTTTCACAACCTGTGTGTCTCCAGCTTTTGCAAAACTACAACTCCCAGCATGCACTGATAGACCGTACATGCTTGGAGTTGTAGTTTTGCAACAGCTGGATGTCCCCCCCAATGTGAACGTACAGGGTACACTCACATGGGCGGAGGATTACAGCAAGTATCCGGCTGCAAGTTTGAGCTGCAGCAAATTTTCTGTCGCAGCTCAAACTGCCAGCGAGAAACTACTGTGAACCCCCGCCCGTGCGACTGTACCCTAAAAACACTACACTACACTAACACACAATAAAATAAAAAGTTAAAAACACTACATATACACATACCCCTACACAGCCCCCCTCCCCTCCCCAATAAAAATGAAAAACGTCTGGTACGCCACTGTTTCCAGAACGGAGCCTCCAGCTGTTGCAAAACAACTACTCCCAGTATTGTCAGATAGCCACTGACTGTTCAGGCATGCTGGGAGTTTTACAACAGCTGGAGGCCCCCTGTTTGGGAATCACTGGCGTAGAATACCCCTATGTCCACCCCTATGCAATCCCTAATTTAGGCCTCAAATGCGCATGGCGCTCTCACTTTGGAGCCCTGTCGTATTTCAAGGCAACAGTTTAGGGCCACATATGGGGTATCGCCGTACTCGGGAGAAATTGGGCTTCAAATTTTGTGGGGTATTTTCTGCTATTACCCTTTTTAAAAATGTAAAATTTTTGGGAAAACAAGCATTTTAGGTAAAAAAAAAAATTTTTTTTTTACATATACAAAAGTCATGAAACACCTGTGGGGTATAAAGGTTCACTTAACCCCTTGTTACGTTCCCCGAGGGGTCTAGTTTCCAAAATGGTATGCCATGTGTTTTTTTTTTTGCTGTCCTGGCACCATAGGGGCTTCCTAAATGCGGCATGCCCCCAGAGCAAAATTTGCTTTCAAAAAGCCAAATGTGACTCCTTCTCTTCTGAGACCTGTAGTGCGCCAGCAGAGAACTTTTCACCCCCATATGGGGTGTTTTCTGAATCGGGAGAAATTGGGCTTCAAATTTTGGGGGGTATTTCCTGCTATTACCCTTTTTAAAAATGTTAAAATTTTGGGAAACCAAGCATATTAGGTAAAAAAAAAAAAAAAAATTTTACATATGCAAAAGTCGTGAAACACCTGTAGGGTATTAAGGTTCACATTACCCCTTGTTACGTTCCCCGAGGGGTCTAGTTTCCAAAATGGTATGCCATGTGTTTTTTTTTTGCTGTTCTGGCACCATAGGGGCTTCCTAAATGCGGCATGCCCCCAGAGCAAAATTTGCTTTCAAAAAGCCAAATGTGACTCCTTCTCTTCTGAGACCTGTAGTGCGCCAGCAGAGCAATTTTCACCCCCATATGGGGTGTTTTCTGAATCGGGAGAAATTGGGTTTCAAATTTTGGGGGGTATTTTCTGCTATTACACTTTTTAAAAATGTAAAATTTTTGGGAAACCAAGCATTTTAGGTAAATTTTTTTTTATTTTTTTTACATATGCAAAAGTCGTGAAACACCTGTAGGGTATTAAGGTTCACATTACCCCTTGTTACGTTCCCTGAGGGGTCTAGTTTCCAAAATGGTATGCCATGTGTGTTTTTTTGCTGTTCTGGCACCATAGGGGCTTCCTAAAGGTGACATGCCCCCCAAAAACCATTTGACGCTCCTTCCCTTCTGAGCCCTCTACTGCGCCCGCTGAACAATTAACATAGAGATATGAGGTATGTGCTTACTCGAGAGAAATTGGGTTTCAAATACAAGTAAAAATTTTCTCCTTTTTACCCCTTGCAAAAATTCAAAAATGGAGTCTACAAGAACATGCGAGTGTAAAAAATGAAGATTTTGAATTTTCTCCTTCACTTTGCTGCTATTCCTGTGAAACACCTAAAGGGTTAATACACTTACTGAATGTCATTTTGAATACTTTGGGGGATGTAGTTTTTATAATGGGGTCTTTTATGGGGCATTTCTAATATGAAGGCCCTTCAAATCCACTTCAAACGTGAACTGGTCCATGAAAAATAGCGAGTTTGAAAATTTTGTGAAAAATTTCAAAATTGCTGCTAAACTTTGAAGCCCTCTGGTGTCTTCCAAAAGTAAAAACTCATAAATTTTATGATGCAAACATAAAGTAGACATATTGTATATGTGAACCCCAAAAAAAAATATTTTGAATATCCATTTTCCTTACAAGCAGAGAGCTTCAAAGTTAGAAAAATGCAAAATGTTCATTTTTTTCATCAAATTTGGTGATTTTTCACCAAGAAAGGATGCAAGTTACCATAAAATTTTACCACTAAGTTAAAGTAGAATATGTCACGAAAAAACAATCTCGGAATCAGAATGATAACTATAAGCATTCCAGAGTTATTAATGTTTAAATTGACAGTGATCAGAATTGCAAAAAACGCTCCGGTCCTTAAGGTGAAAAAGGGCTCGGTCCTTAAGGGGTTAAGGACATATTTTTACATTAAAGGGGTTATCCAGGAACAAAAAAGGGAGATTCAAAAACAGCTCCACGTCTGTCCCCAAGTTGTGTGAAGTATTACAACATGGTTCCATTCTACTTCTGTTTTTCTACTTCTGGATAACCCCTTTGAGGACCAGGCTATTTTTCATTTTTGCTTTTTTTATTCACCTCCTCTCCTTTTTAAAATCCATAACTCTTTTATTTTTCCATCTACAGACCCACATCAGAGCTTGTTTTTGTGCTACCAATTGTACTTTTTAATGACATCTTTCATTTTACCATAAAATGTACCGCAAAACCAAAAAATTATTAATTGCAGGTGGAAATTTGTCAGAAAACTGCAACATTTTATTATAAAATTTTATGCTTTGCACTTAATGAAAAAAAATTATAGAATATTTTTATTCTGTAGGTTGATTCAATTAAAAGTATACCAAATGTATATATATATATATATATATATATATATATATATATATATATATATGTACGGTATAGGTCACAGCAAAAAGTAAGCGAACTCCCATATGCAAAAAAGGCTGTGGTTTTATTTAGGTCATCAGCAGTGCAGCGTTTCGGCTACAATCTAGCCTTTGTCATGCTTGACAAAGGCTAGATTGTAGCCGAAACGTTGCACTGCTGATGACCTAAATAAAGACCACAGCCTTTTTTGCATATGGCAGACCGCTTACTTTTTGCTGTGACCTATACCGTATGGATGTTGTGATGGATGGATGGCTGGTTACCCAGATGGTCATGAGCATAGGAGCTGGGACCGATGCTGTCTTCCTATCTGGATATATATATATATATATATATATATATATATATATATATATATATTATATTGTACTATTTAAAATACTTTTTTAACAAAATTGGTATGCATAAAATTGTCCTTTTCTGACCCCTATAACTTGTTTATTTTTCCGTTAACAGAGATGCATGAGGGCTCATTTTTATTGGCACCCTTTTTGTTTTGATGGGACTTTTTGATCTTTTTTTAAAAAAAAATTCTGATATAGGATGAAAAAATCAGTATTTTTTGTGGTTGGTATTTTTTTTATGTTTACACCGTTTACCATGTGGGATTATTAACATTATATTTAAATAGCATTAACGCATGTGGCAATACCAATTTTTTTTTATTTTTTTTTGCCACGCCCCCTTTTCTAGGGGATACTTTTCGTCAAACTGCCCACTGGAAGTAAAGTGACAGGTGCCATTCCCCCTTTTTCTAGGGGATACCTTTCGTCAAACCGCCCACTGGAAGTAAAGTGACAGGTGCCTCGCCCCCCTTCCCATCACCAGGTCACACCCCTTTCTCTGCATAGCTTCGCCCCCCTTTATCCCACATTCACTGAAGTAGTCTCCTAAATGGATGTGAATGTTTATAGTGTGGGGGCCCCCCACCCCAAATAATAGGTAAACATGTCCCGACAAGTCTGCGTAGCAGAATGTCTTATAGTAAGAAACAGACAGTAATGTATAATTTTATAAAGCTTTATTAATAGAAGTAATCATATATTCAAACATGTTTCAAAGAATTGTTTCTACATTTATAGGGATAAATACAGTTTATATAGTTATTGAATCATATTTTAAAAACTTTTATAAAAGATAAATGTACATGGTGAAGTTTAATACAGTTTAGTTATTAAAACATATATCAAAATAGGGCCTCTCACAAAAATTTCCCACAGGGGGATCATTCTCTTGACTGTCAATTAAATACATTCCAGCTGTAAATTATAACAAGGGTATCATAGTAGTACAACAATCTGTCATGGTATACATTTCAGTCAGTGTATATATTTCACCAGGGTCGTGAGAATAATTTTTTTCTTACTAAAATGATTGAGAGTTGACATATAAAGCTTACATTTTTCTAATACACTCTCAGAAAGTATAAGCAAACATTACATAACTGCAATTAAGAACAGATGTGCATACAAAGAGCATCACAGTCTTAGAAACACTTCTCTAGGTCACAGAGAGGCTATGATTATAACACATTATATAGAAACAGATGCACAGCATGTTATATAAATGTATAGCCCCATGTGAATATATATAAAATTTATATCATGTTTTCACATAATGCTATGCAATTTTGTTTGTATATGCATTGTGTACTAGTCTGCTTTTACATTACTAAAATTATCTCTCACAAAAATTTCAACAAGCTGATTTCTTTTAAAATCACTAGTAAATAATTCTAATGTACTGCTTTATTTCATACTACGAGTTAATTAATACCACATAAATAAACAATAAGGCCCACAGAAAGAGCTGTCTGTGTCTTGCAGTTGATTGTTTTGATAAGTAATGTAGTAACATTTTTCTTAAAAAATTGCATAAAGTCTCTTGGAAATATCTTAGCATCAGGTGCGAACCCGTAACTGTCAAAAAAGAGGGCAGTCTTATTAATACACAGTATTATTAACACCCAGTGGCGTCTGTGCTTCTGGGATTCATCCATATTCACAATATACACCGCAGGTCTCTCTACAACACTCTGTTCAGGCAAGAAATCACATGGAAATACTCCTTCAAATATGCGACCGATATACGGATCTGATTTAGCGAGCACTGTGAGCTGAGGTTTATCCATGTTTCTCAAACAGATGCACAAAAATAGGGTGTTGCCACGCATCAATTAAAGTCATACAGGAGCTCCCTTCTATTATTTATTTCAAGAATGTTTGTTTTTAGAGCATATACAACCATATTAACAGTGAGAGGTGTTGGTCCAAATTCTTGATCAGGTGTCAAATCAAAGGCAAAAAACGTGTATCCATTCATAAATTCCTCACAGTCTATGGCTAGACCACTATCCCCTTTTTGTTTTCCAGATATATGCACTAGAGCAGAGCATTCTCTAATGGCCGAGCCATCAGCAAAATTAGGTGCAAAAGGTTTTGCAGGGATCTGCTGCCTGTCTAAACATAATGCGGCCTGGTTAATATTATAGTGGTGGAAACATAAAGGCTTTCTCTGATAGCTCCCACTGAACCCCTCATTGTCCACAAATCCTATAGCAACAGTTTTAGGGATTTGGCCTAGGAATAGATTCTCATGGTTGGATATGCGACTGCCCGTTGGTTTAGAATAGTCCATTAGACGTGCCCTTTCTAAAGGATGTTTTGCAGTAGCAGTCAGCAGTGCCTGGCTGTGTCTTATTCTCAGAGTCAGTGAGACCTGCACTCTGTTTTTTTACATACAGTGCGGCTTGTAAGATCTGTACTTTAACCCCTTAAGGACCACGGATTTTTCCGTTTTTGCACTTTAGTTTTTTCCTTCTCACCTTTTAAAAATCATAACTCAATTTTGCACCTAAAAATCCATATGGTGGCTTATTTTTAGCACCACCAATTCTACTTTGCAGTGACATCAGTCATTTTACAAAAAAATCTATGGTGAAACCGAAAAAAAAACATTATGCGATGAAATTGAAGAACCATTTTGTAAATTTTGGGGGGCTTCCGTTTCTATGCAGTACATTTTTCAGTAAAAATCACACCTTTTCTTAATTCTGTAGGTCCACACAATTAAAATGATACCCTACTTATATAGGTTTGATTTTGTCGTACTTCTGGTAAAAATCATAACTACATTGACATCTTCTGACCCCTATAACTGATTTATTTTACTGCGTATGGGGAAGTATGAGGGCTTATTTTTTGCAACGTGATCTGAATTTTTTAGCGGTACCATTTTTCTGTTCATCTGAATTTTTGATCGCTTTTTATTCATTTTATAAAAAGTGACCAAAAATATGTTATTTTGGACTTTGGAATTTTTTTGCAGTTTAATTAGCGATATATTTTTATAGTTTGGACAACTACGCACGCGGCGATATCACATATGTTTATAGTTATTTTTATTTACATGTTTTTTTATATGGGAAAAGGGGGGTGATTTGGATTTTTATTAGGGAAAAACTTTTTTTTTACACTTTTTTTTTGCAGTGTTATAGCTCCCATTGGGGGCTATAACACTGCACACACTGATCTTTTACACTGTTCACTGCAAAGCCATAGCTTTGCAGTGATCAGTATTATCGGCAATCGAATGCTCAAGCCTGCATCTCAGGCTTGGAGCAATCAATCGCCAAACAGACGCGCCGGAGGAAGGTAAGAGGACCTCTGCTCCTGTCCCAGCTGATCGGGGCACCGCATTTTTACTGCGGTGGTCCCGATCAGCCCCACTGAGCAGCCGGGAAGCTTTTACTTTCACTTTAGACACGGCGTTCAACTTAGCCCCGGGTCCTGGCTTCAGATACATGTCAGGACCAACCCGATATGAAGGCGTGACCCCGCGTTATATTGTGGGAGTTGGCCAAGGACGTAAATATACGTCCTTGGTCATTAAGGGGTTAAATTGGTCGGCTTCACAAGACATCAAACAAAAAGCATCTTTATTTCTGGTCAATTTAATCTTCAGATCCAGGCCATATAGTATGAGCTTTGGCTGATTAAAAATGTCCCCAAAAATTGGGTCCAAAAGCTCTACAGAGCGGACTGCAGCATGAGATCTCTTGTAGAATTCTGAATTGTGGGCATCAATATTTCTTTCATGGTGCTGGCCAGCAGTATCTTTTTAGAACAATCCATCTGTAAACTGTGATGCAAGTGTTTGGGGCTATAATTTAAAATAGTCTCTATGTAGGCTCTATAACTATAGAGGTTATCTGACTGGGATATTAGTCTGTCACCAAGGGTGACATCAACCTGATTAAAAAGTGTCGCTATAGGGTAATTGATAAAGCCCACACGGGCACCATTGGCTATAGCTGTGTTATCCAGTTTAACAATATGACAGTTTATGTACAAGAGGGTGTTATTCAGATGATAATAATATTCACCGCTCCTCGATATGAAAAATTCCAATGGGATATTGTCAGACAAGGCAGCAATAGGTTGAACTTCTACAAAAAGAGATTTTTCAATACTTGTCTGTGTGGGTGGTATATCAAAAATATCCAACTCGTATTTGGTGCATTCTACAGAACCGCTGTGTATGAAAGCCATGATAGCCGCCACTAGAAGATGTCATCAGCAGAGTGTCTATCAGATTTCGGAAGATGGTGCCTTTCACGCTCTACAGTCTTATTCATGAACAGCGGTGGAAATGAGGATGCTTTTCTCTTATGTGGCTTTTTTTACAACATAAACAAGACCCGATCCTTCCTGCTCTTTTGGCTGTTTGTTTAATTTGTCCATTATAGCCGTTGAGGCACTGGTTATAGCATCTTTAGCGATATTTTTGACGGCTGTCAGGACATGCGGCTTTACTAGTGCATATCTGCGATGAAACAGCAGAACCGCCCTTTTGAAGAGAGATTTAAATATTCCTGCCAAACCAGAACCATACATGTATTCATCCCCCCTGGAAACCTTCCAAACCATGGCCAAACTGATTAGTATAATAGTGGGCATATTCTTTTTGGGAAAACATTTTAGCACGTCTGCACCTTGCATAATTTTTTTTTTATGAACTGGTAACAGAAAATTTAACAGATTTGTATATAACTTCTATTAAAAAAAATCTTAATCCATTTGGTACTTTTTAGCAGCTGTATGCTACAGAGTAAATTCTTTACTTTTTGAATTTCTTTTTTGTGTTGTCCACAGTGCTCTCTGCTTATACCTCTGTCCATGTCAGGAACTGTCCAGAGCAGCATAGGTTTGCTATGGGAATTTTCTCCTGCTCTGGACAGTTCCTGAAACGGGCATCAGGTGTCAGCCGAGAGCACTGTGGACAACACAAAAAAAGAAATTCAAAAAATAAAGATTTTCCTCTGTAGCATACAGCTGCTAAAAAGTACTGAAAGGATTAAGATTTTTTAATAGAAGTAATTTACAAATTTGTTTAACTTTCTGTCACCAATTCATTTAAAAAAATAAAAAAAAAAGTTTTCCACCGGAGTACCCCTTTAACTCTGTCAATCAAAAATATTTCATCTGTAAATGATTGTTCACAGCCTTTTGCGAAAATATTCTTGTATTGCGATGTACTTAAATGGTCCCCAATATTTAAAGTTGGCTTGATAGGTTTAATACGCATACTTTTGACATAGATGTTTATCCATATTCTTAAAGAGTTTTTCTTTGTCACATCAATGGGCATACAACGAATTGTATGGTGATAAGAATGATTGTAACTGTATATCAGATCCGGTAATACATCTATATACTTAAAAGTATTATGTTTTGTTAGGTAGCACCGCATTCTAGTTTTTACAGTATGGTTAAATCGCTCCACTAAGGCAGCATTTACAGCATTTGTCGTAAAGAACTGTTTTATACTGTAAACTTCCTAAATATGTTTCAAGGCATTATCCATAAATTCTCGACCACGATCTGTCTGCAATTTTTGGGGTACATGATTGTCATTTTTAAAAATTAACTCAAAGGTCTTTGCAACAGAGCTGGCTGTCTTCTCTCTCAATGCAACACACCAAGCATATTTTGTGACGTCTATCACAGTTAATATATATTTTATGCCATCATTATCTATCGAATGTTCCAACACGCTAACAAGATCAGATTGCTATTGAAAATCAATATCTGAAATTATAACGGGATTACATTCAAAATGTTTTCGAGCAGGCTTATGCAATGAATAAGCATCTCGCTGGTGTAATGACTCATGCAGTTCTTGCCGCTTTATACCGCGCTTCTTAACTTTGCGGTATAGACTTTCAATACCACCAAAAGAACCCTGATTTTTAGCTGTGAAATACTGTACTGTACTATGAAATTACCGTACGCGTTCCTGTCTTGATTATATTAAAAGCATTTCACATGTTATCACAATGTATTTCCAAAGTGTCTTCCATATGAGATTTTGATATGACTTTCTATGTTGCTCGATTTTTTTTTTCAATTAATTTTATGACCGTTACTATGCATTTCTTTAAACAAGCATATAAACATATAGGCCCAGGTTTATCAAACTGTGTGAGAGAAAAAGTGGAGTGATTATCCCACAATAACCAATCCCAGCTCAGCTTTCACTTTACCAGAGCTCATTAGCTGAGCTGTGATTGGTTGCTGTGGAAAAGATCCCTCCACTTTTTCTCTCACACAGTTTGCTAAATCTGGGCTATAGAAACTCATAAAATTCCAAAGAAGAGTATGTAAGCCCTGTCAACTACCTCATAAAAGGGGTTATACTATAGCGGTTTTAATGATCAAATTTGGTATTCAGAATCACTCAAGACGCCTGCCTGTCTGCCAGCATTTCAGATTTGAAGCTTCTGCACAGCGCTCTAGAGAACCAATGTAAGTGTCTTATTTCATAACTGTGTTAGACTGTGTTTGTATAAGTGAGTGTGTGTTTTAAGCAGCTGTAGGCTACTTATGTGTAACAGATGTGTAATGATTTTAGATGGCTGAGCACTATTTCAATCAAGACGATGAGATGATACAAGGCGTTGATCTTACAAACTCCGAACTGGGTAATTAACATATATACATTTTGTTTTTTCTACAAGCACTATAAAATAGTAAAAATGTTATCTGTTCTTCTTGTAGTCAATGCATTGGCCTCTGAAATGGCCGAGAGTTTTAACTACTATCAGGGTCAGGAGGTGGTGTTGAATCAGACAAGTGATGCGGTTGATGGAATAGAGTCTGCTCTAAATGGTATGTTTTGTATGTATACAACTAATCATGTACGTGATTAAAAAAATATAGTTCATTAACAGTTTCCTATTTTATACAGTTTCAGGAATTTGTGTTGTTGATTCAGAAATTGTCTCAATATGGAGACTAATGACGTTTCAGATCCAAATATAAATGGTACGTTGTATACAACATGAATTGCTCATGTTGCTGTATGCCTGCATAAGCTAGCTAATGACTGCTTTGATGTTTTATAAATTTACAGTGCTGATGTATCTATATGCATTTTAAATGTTAGCTAATAAATGCTTTGATATTTTTAAACGTTTACGTTATTTGTGTGAGCATATGCCTGCAAAACGACCCTGATAATTGTTCTGTGTTTTTATACAGAAACAGCAATGTATAATGTGGATCAGAATCATAGAACCATCAGAAATTTAAGGCTAGAAAAGAAAAACAGAAAAACACACTCAAGACAAAAAAGGTTTTGTCTGCAGAAATATAAAAGCTTTAAAAGCGTAGAAATATAAATCCATTATAGAGTTAATATCTATATTTATATGTGTATAACTAATTTCACAGTGTGGAAACCCATTCAACTCAGAAAACCGTCCTTCACAGTAACTACTACAACACAATACAAGGAACCAGGGCCCAGCACAATGAATCAAACAATTAAGTATTATTATACATGTTTACTTGTAAATGTACTGTAGCAACTATTTAACTTGTTAAGCATTCATTGCTCATATACTGGCCACACTATAGGCTTTTTGATATTTTTCAGCTCTCAGATCTCTTTACTTCTATTGAGGGTGTATTAAAGATGATTGGATATAAGTGCAACTGTGTATAACATACATGCATTACAACTCTTAACTCTCTATTTTAGGTCCAATAAGCATGAGCTCCAAGGTTGTGCTACACGTGTCAAAGCCTCAACGAGCGTTTCATCCATGTGCTGCTTAGGAAAGAGACAGGGCAGCCAGCACAAGCAAAAAAGGGACAGTAAAGCCCCCCGCCATGAAGGACACAGTTGCTGTACAGACCCCCAAGAACCCTCAAAACGCCTCTAATAAAATAATTACTCCACTACTTACAATTTTAGAAGCACAGGGTGGGCCATTTATATGGATACACCTTAATAAAATGGGAATGGTTGGTGATATTAACTTCCTGTTTGTGGCACATTAGTTTATGTGAGGGGGGAAACTTTTAAAGATGGGTGTTGACCATGGTGGCCATTTTGAAGTCGGACATTTTGAATCCAAATTTAGTTTTTTCAATAGGAAGAGGGTCATGTGACACACCTGTTACGCCGAGCGCTCCGGGTCCCTGCTCCTCCCCGGAGCGCTCGCGGCGTTTCTCTCTCTGCAGCGCCCCGGTCAGACTCGCTGACCGGGAGCGCTGCACTGACATTGCCGGCGTGGATGCGATTCGCATAGCGGGACGCGCCCGCTCGCGAATCGCATCCCAAGTCACTCACCTGTCCCGGTCCCCGGCTGTCTCGTCCTGGCGCGCGCGGCTCTGCTCCTTAGGGCGCGCGCGCCAGCTCTCTAAGATTTAAAGGGCCAGTGCACCAATGATTGGTGCCTGGCCCAATCTGTCTAATTAGCCTCCACCTGCTCCCTGTCTATTTAACCTCACTTCCCCTTCACTTCCCTGCCGGATCTTGTTGCCATTGTGCCTGGAGAAAGCCTTTATTGTGTTTGCCATTACTGTGTTCCTGACCTCTTGCTATATCCATTGACTACGAACCTTGCCGCCTGCCCCGACCTTCTGCTACGTCTGACCTTGCCTCTGTCTAGTCCTTCTGTCCTACGCCTTCTCAGCAGTCAGCGAGGTTGAGCCGTTGCCGGTGGATACGACCTGGTTGCTACCGCCGCAGCAAGACCATCCCGCTTTGTGGCGGGTTCTGGTGAATATCAGTAGCAACCTAAAACCGGTCCACCGACACGGTCCACGCCAATCCCTCGCTGACACAGAGGATCCACATCCAGCCTGCCGAATCCTAACAACACCAAACTTATTGGTAATTTCACAAGAAAAACAATTATGTGCTTGGTTTTAATGTAACTTTATTCTTTCATGAGTTATTTACAAGTTTCTGACCACTAATAAAATGTGTTCAATGTGCTGCCCATTGTGTTGGAGTGTCAATGCAACCCTCTTCTCCCACTCTTCACACACTGATAGCAACACAGCAGGAGAAATGCTAGCACAGGCTTCCAATATCCGTAGTTTCAGGTGCTGTAGAATGGGCAAAACAGAAATTGGAACAGGACCCTCAGTTTACGCAGAAGATTTTGTTCAGTGATGAGGCAAACGTTTATGTGAATGGTGAAGTTAACAAACAAAACCACCACTATTGGTCTGACACTAACCCACATTGGAGAGAGCCCTCCAAGACGGTTGGAACACAAAAATTGATTGTATGGTGTGGTATATGGTGAACAAAGATAGTGGAGCTATTCTTCATCAAAGGAAACCTCAATGCCAGTGGATATGCAAAATTGCTACATGATGATGTGTTTCCCTCTTTATGCCCTGAAGCTGGCACGTTCCCTGAGTTTTTCCAGCAAGATGGTGCACCACCACATTATGGGTGTCAGATCCGAGCATTCCAAGATGAACAGTTTCCTGGAAAGTGGATTGGTCATTGTGGGCCAGTTGAATGACCCCCTTAGACTTTTATCTTTGGGGTCATCTGAAGGCAATTGTCTATGCTGTGAAGATATGAGATGTGCAGCACCTGAAACTACGGATACTGGAAGCCTGTGCTAGCATTTCTCCTGCGGTGTTGCTATCAGTGTGTGAAGAGTTTGAGAAGAGGGTTGCATTGACAATCCAACACAATGGGCAGCACATTGAACACATTTTATAAGTGGTCAGAAACTTATAAATAACTCATGAAAGAATAAAGTTACGTTAAAACCAAGCACATAATTTCTTCTTGTGAAATTCCCAATAAGTTTGATGTGTAACATGACCCTCTTCCTATTGAAAAAACAAAAGTTGGATTCAAAATGGCAGACTTCAAAATGGCCGCCATGGTCACCACCCATCTTGAAAAGCTTCCCCCTTACATATACTAATGTGCCACAAACAGGAAGTTAATATCACCAACCATTCCCATTTTTATTAAAGTGTATCCATATAAATGGCTCACCCTGTAGGTGAACCCAGACCTACTCAAGAAGTCACTGGTAAGACACACTGCATGAACCCAGACTATTTTCGGGCTTATCATAATGAACAAGTTCAAAATACACATAGTGAGCACACAGCTACTGCTAATGCTGATGCACAGAATCTGCATGGTCAATGGCCTACTGCATCTCTAATGACAGAATGTCTGGAGAAAATGTTCACCTACTGAATATACCTAATCAATTAACTTATTTGGTGGACCAATATGCATCATTAACTACCTGCATACCGGAACCCCAAAAAGTAGCTGAGCTGGCTGAACTAAGTTGTCAGTTCAGATACAGTCATGGCCGTAAATGTTGGCACCCCTGAAATTTTTCTAGAAAATGAAGTATTTCTCACAGGAAAGGATTGCAGTAACACATGTTTTGCTATACACAAGTTTATTCCCTTTTTGTGTATTGGAAGTAAACCAAAAAAAGGGAGGGAAAAAAAATCTAATAAGACATAATGTCACACCAAACTCCAAAAGTGGGCTGGTCAAAATTATTGGCAGCCATTCAAAATTGTGGAAAAATAAGATTGTTTCAAGCATGTGATGCTCCTTTAAACTCACCTGGGGCAAGTAACAGGTATGGACAATATAAAAATCCCACCTGAAAGCAGATAAAAAGGAGAAAAGTTCACTTAGTCTTTGCATTGTGTGTCTGTGTGTGCCACACTAAGCATGGACAACAGAAAGAGGAGAAGAGAACTGTCTGAGGACTTGAGAACCAAAATTGTGGAAAAATATCAACAATCTCAAGGTTAAAAGTTCTCCAGAGAACCAGATTTGTCTTTGTCCACAGAGCACAACATTATCAAGAAGTTTGCAACCCATAGCACTGTAGCTAATCTGCCTGGGCGTGGATGGAAGAGAAAAATTGATGAAAAGTGTCAACGCAGAATAGTCTGGATGGTGGATAAGCAGCACCAAACAAGTTCCAAAGATATTCAAGCTGTCCTGCAGGCTCAGGGAGCATTAGTGTCAGCGCGAACTATCCGTCGACATTTAAATTAAATTAAACGCTATTGTAATGTCTGTTTATTTGTTTATGCATTTTTCCATTTAGGTGTGTATTCACACACTAGTTTGCTCAGAGCAGTTGGCTATTCCCCTTGGATAGGGAATAGTTAATGCTCTGAGCGAATAGGAACTAGGGTGTGTCTATTTTAAGCTAGACTTCTCTGCAGTCTGTGCTGGTTATTGAATACCTCAGTCTGAGTATGTCTGTTTGTGCAATACTCTTCCAAGTCTGCTTGAGCATACACCTTGTATTTATTTTGCCATTTTATCTGGAGTTTTAGACATGGTTAAAAGTCTTGATTATTGTAGATTTTAGTCTGTGTTATATTAGTTGGTTTTAGGATTTTATCTTTTCAGCTTTGTCGGTGTTCACACTTTGTCTGAGTCTAGCTTGTACCCTGTGCTCTGTATGTTATATTCTTGTTCGGTATTCTGGAGTCTATATTCACACTCATCCGGTTCTAGTTTGTATGTTCTGTGTCCCAGTGTGAACAGTGTCCTATATTTATATCCTGTTTGGTTGATTTGATCCTTTGTCCTTTGTATTTGTACCTGCTTGTGATTGTTCTTAGTAACTTACCTGCTGAGGTTAGTGTTTTGGCTCCCAGTTGTTCTGCTATCCCCTTCATCTCCTGGATTCTGCTGTATACTCCTATCATGTCTAGTCTTGTTCATTTTATCATGTCCGCCGTTTATCTGATATCTGGTTTAGTGAACTATTTGCTAATTCACTATTTTCTGTTTGTGTGTTTATATTCTGCCTTGTTAGTATTTGTGTCATCTAGTAGGTTTCTGTTTCTGGCCTGTGACCGACTATGTTTATTATTTTTACGCCACTGCACTTTAGCGCAGGAAGCGATCAGCTCCCAGTTGTCGACTCACCGTTTGGGTGAGTGGGCAAGTAAGCAGGGAGATATGCTTTAGGGTCAGTTTAGGGCTCACTCTCCCTGTCCCCCCAGTTGGTCCCTGATAGCTATAGCAGGAGACCCAGGAGGACCCGACTGCTGACACAGAGACATAAAAAAGCAAGACTACATTTTGCCAAAATTAACTTGAGTAAGCCAAAATCCTTCTGGAAAAACATCTTGTGGATAAATGAGACCAAGATAAAGCTTTTTGTTAAAGCACATCATTCTACTGTTTAAATAAAATGAATGAGGAATACAAAGAAAGGAACACAGTACCTACAGTGAAATATGGTGGAGGTTCAATGATGTTTTGGGTTTGTTTTGCTACCTCTGGCACTGGGTGCCTTTAATGTGTGCAAGTCATCATGAAATCTGAGAATTACCAACGGATTTTGGGTCACACTATACAACCCAGTGTCAGAAAGCTGGGTTTGCGTCCGAGATCTTGGGTCTTCCAGCAGGGCAATGACCCCAAACATATATCAAAGCGCACCCAGAAATGGATGGCAACAAAGCGCTGGAGAGTTCTGAAGTGGCCAGCAATTAGTCCAGATCTAGATCCCATTGAACACTTGTGGAAAGATCTTAAAATTTCTGTTGGGAAAATGCGCCTTTCCAATAAGAGAGACCTGGAGCAGTTTGAAAAGCAAAAGTGGTCCAACATTCCGGCTGAGATGTGTAAGAAGCTTATTGATGGTTATAGGAAGCAACTGCTTTCAATTATTTTATCCAAAGGGTGTGTAACCAAATATTAAGTTAAGGGTGACAATAATTTTGTCCAGCCCATTTTTGGAATTAGCTTTTTTCCTGCCTTTTTTGGTTTAGTTCCAATTCACACAAAGTGAATAAACATATGTATAGCAAAACATGTGTTACTGCAATCCTTTTCTGTGAGAAAGACTTCACTTTCTAGAAAAATTTCAGGGTTGCCAACATTCACGGCCATGACTGTATGTCTTTGAAAACATTCTGAAAAAACTGTGAAATGACTGTCCATGATTGGTCGTGGCATAAACAAATTTAACAGACATAAATCATCCCTTTTTAAAATACCAAGAGCTATAAAAAATGTAAAAATTTTACTGAAAGCTAAGAAATCATTAGCAAATCGTAGACTTCGAAATGCACAAAGGCTTAGCTGTGTAAACACAGACAACACAGCTACATGACCACAAAACTCACAAGACGATAATGACCCTCTAGTAGGAACCATTACGGCCGTGCATGGTTCACTATATGCTACACACGCTGCTCCAGAAGACAACTCTTCTTTCATAGACAGTGAGACCTAAAATACTTTGATGGTATTGAATATACAGACCACTTTAGATGTGTGAATCGAGATCATATACAGTCATTTGTGGAGGCTCTGATTTGTGTGCATGAAGCCATTCAGTCACTACTGGACAATATCTTAACCTCTTGGGGACGCAGGGCGTATGCATACGCCCTGCATCCCCGATCCTTAAGGACTCAGGGTGTACCTGTACACCCTGAGCCCGGTCCAGGTGTTTAAAACGGGGTCACGCCGTGACCTTGCATCACACCGGGTCGGTCCCGGCTGCTATTCATAGCCGGGACTCTGGGCTAACAGCGTGCAGCACCGATCGTTGTGACGCACGCTATTAACCCTTCAGATGTGGCGGTCAAAGTTGACTGCCGCATCTGAAAGTGAAAGTAAACGCTTCCCGGCAGCTCAGTCGGGCTTATCGGGACATCGCGATAAAATCGCGATGTTCCGATCAGCTGGGACGTAGGCGGAGGTCTCCTTACCTGTATCCGCCGTGTCCAATCGGGGGTTTGATTGCTCCAAGCCTGAGCTACAGGCTTGAGCAATCGAGCCCCTATCTCACTGATCCGTGCAAAGCTATGGCTTTGCAGAGATCAGCATAAGAGATCAGTGTGTGCAGTGCTATAGGTCCCTATGGGAGCTATAGCACTACAAAAAAAAAGTGAAAAAAAAAAAGTTAACAAAGGTCATTTAACTCCTTGCCTAATAAAAGTTTGAATCACTACCCTTTTCCCATAAAAAAAACTGTGTAAATAAAAATAAACAGATGTGGTATCGCCTCGTGCGGAAATGTCCGAACTATAAAAATATATCGTTAATTAAATTTCACGGTCAATGGCGTACGCGCAAAAAAATTCCAAAGTCCAAAATAGTGTATTTTTGTCACTTTTTATGTCATGAAAAAAATTTATAAAAAGCGATCAAAAAGTCTGATCAATACAAAAATGGTACCGATAAAAACTTCAGAACAAGGCGCAAAAAATGAGCCCTCATACCAGCCAGTATGCGGAAAAATAAAAAAGTTATAGGGGTTAGAAGCTGAGAATTTTTAACATAGAAATTTTCCTGCATGTAGTTATGATTTTTTTCCGAAGTATCCACCCTATATCCACCCTATATAATTAGGGTATCATTTTAACCGTATGGACTTATAAAATAAAGATAAGGTGTTATTTTTACCGAAAAATGCACTGCGTAGAAACGGAAGCCCCCAAACGTTACAAAATGAAATTTTTTCTTCAATTTTGTTGCACAATGAATTATTTTTTCTCTTTCGCCATGGATTTTTGGGTAAAATGACTAATGTCACTGCAAAGTAGAATTGGTGGCGCAAATATGGAATTTTATGTGCAAAATTTAAAGTGTTATGATTTTTAGAAGGTGATGAGGAAAAAATGAAAATGCAAAAACTGAAAAACGCTGAGTCCTCAAGGTGAAAATAGGCTGAGTCCCTAAGGGGTTAAGGGATAAATTAATCTGGGTGATTTTGTTCAGTTAAGACTTGAAGGTGATCACTCCCTCCAACAAGTATACTTAACAAAACAGGTAAGAAATGTATTTAATGCAGAGACTTTCTTGGGTGCAGTAGCATCCACATTACAGAGTTATGCCCAATGTCTGGCTTCAGATTGTTTGTAGCTCGTTGTTATGGTCATCAGAAATAGAAGGGGTGGTGTACAGAGACATTTGAAGTCTATTGTTTATAGCAAGATCATCAAACAGAAAAGACATTGCCTGTATGACTTTAACAACTATAACTCTAATTTGTGTTTTGCCACCAGCTCATGTGTTCTGGTAGCTGATGGTACCGTTGATGATGCATTTTTGTCACGTGCCAGACAGATACATACAGCATTGGGCATTCCCGATACTGAAATGGTAAGCTTTAGCAACATTGCGGCTTTTGAAAGCTACATGGACATTACCATTAATGTGGTGTACTACAGTAACTGTGATTGGCGTTATTTTCACGCAGACAATAAGTCCTCAGACAAGACCATGCATATTCTACACCATGATGAGCATTACTATGGCATTAAAAGTATGAAGGCCTTTTTTGGTTCTCGTTACTTTTGTGAAAAATGCTGGTCTGTGTTCCACCATAAAAATAATCACTCGTGTCAGTTTTTTTTTGTAGGGCATGTCAAAGACAAAACTGTACTTAAAGTGTAGAGACACAACCCCGCTTCCCTACCTGTTGTGTGTATTGTCACTCCCAGGAGTGTTTAGATTTACACATACACATAGAAAGAGAGGACCCCAACCTCTGCCTCCTTAAAACATTTTGTGATTGGTGCCATCATTTTGTATATACCAGTGAGAAGGAAGATAAGTGTAGCAGCTTACACTGCAATGCGTCTAGTAGTAGAATATGGCACTCTTTATTAAATAGTTGGTGCTCAAGTAGGATCCCACTCCCCTTAAAATCATAGAAAAAAGAAGACTTGGCACTCAGATTCTGCGAATGTGAGTTGTATCACGCTTTTTTGATAAAAAAAATAAAACAATATCTACAGAGTTGTGGATTCTAAATACGGCTGATATGGGAGCATGAGTGGAATGAAATGATTGAAAAAGATTATAACCTTCAAACATTTCTCCTTGAAATGCAATTCCCAACACCTCTAGATCCAAAGGGATGCACTTTATGGGGGGGTTCAAACTAATGCCATCAAACTCTATCACAAGCAATCAGAAGGTGAGACACTACATTACTATGATTTCACGGGCCTATACCCATTGGTGAACAAAACAAAGACATATCCTGTAGGTCATCATTTATGACAATTTTAGCTACATCAAAAATTACTCTGGCATTACCAGGGTAATGGTTTACCCTCCAAGATTGATGTTTCCTCTTTGTTTCACATGCACTGTAAACACACAGAAAAGTGAATGCATGCACAGAGATGAACAGCTTTCTCTCACAGGCACATGGTGTACAATTGAGATAGACCTGGCTTTGAAAAAGGGTTACAGGCTCTGTGAAGTCTATGAAGTATGGCATTTTCCTAACACCAGGGCTGCCATCAGAAACGGCCCCTCACACAACTCAAGGCCTGACACCCCCCCCCCCCCCCCCCGTGGCCTGCCCCCAATTTAATTCTATTTTCTAATTATATTTTTCTAATTAGATTAGAGAAAAGTGCGTTGTTGTATAACCCTGTGCTATTAAAGGGGTTGTCTGATAAAAAATAACTCATCCCCTGTCCAAGGATAGTTGATTTATGGGCAAACACCCCCCAAGCAGTATCATTTAAGACCAGGCTTCTTTCCCCCATCTTTATCTGCTGTGTATATTTAAAAGAAAACCCTCTCAAAAAAGTTATGATTTCATCCTGTTGCACATTCAATGTGCTGTATATCAGTGTCAAGATGTCGGAGAGATTGAGGCATAATTGGGTACTTTTAAAAACACTGGCTGAAGCCACTCCTTCAGCAAGAACATCTATATTGCGACATGCGAGCGATAATTTAATATCTGCCATAGGGGAAATCGCTCTGAATATCTCGAAAGGGAGAACATCTTTCAAAGACCAGCAGAAAAATATATTTTAAAAAAAGCTATAAAGAAGCTAAGTGATAGGTCCTTGCGCATAAAGAAAAAGAAGCGCTTAGTGAACCAAACAGGTGGGTTCATAGGGTCGCTATTGGGATTTGTAATTCCTTTAATAACTAGTGTACTTTTTAACAAATAATGGATCATGTGGAGAAAATGTACTTGGTGCCCAAACAAGAACTCAACAAGCTAAGTCAGGCTTTTACACAGGGCTCAAGTCCTGCCGGAACATGAGGGAACTGAGTTCCTGCACTTTTTCCACAACAGGAACACCATTCCCATTAGCTGGAGCAGCGCTTCAGTGGAAATCTTGGGTGAGTTCCCACACTTTTTTTCCCCTGGACTTCACCCCTGCTTTTACACCTAGACCTAACATACACCAGAGTGTAATACAGCTTTTGGATGGCAAGATTAGCAGTATTTTATACCGTGGTGATTTGTCAGATGATGTGAAAATTAAGAGATACACTTATACACTGCATAGATACTTGGTTCTTGCTAAATAGAGTGAGAAAGAGCTAGAATCTTTAAACATTGTTGCTCCTAGTTGTTCTGATCATCAGCAATTAGCAAATGTACCCTCTGATAAAAGTGATGCTGTCAATGAAATTGTAAGTCATGCCAATCCCTGTTTTAAGAAAAATGCTGAACTTTTGCTAAGTAGGTTGCTACAGAACAATGACATTACAGCATGGAATGACATAGGTGAATTTATTTACAAGGGCAATGTTGTACCTGGATCTAACATGGTGAACTTGGTGAGAAATACAACTCAGAGTCATAGTCTGCTAAAAAACAAAATACCACCTGGATTGGATACATTTATGCATGCCATGGCTGAGCTGAATATACCCTCTACTGTGGTTGGTAATTCGTCTACTAGAGAAGCGTTGGATGGTTTAAAAATGGATTTGAGCGGCACCTCTGGAAACCTAACCCCTAAACCCAGAATCCTTCCGATACTGACTTCTCTGGCTGGTATAACACAAGGAAGCCTGCTTCCTAAAAAAAGAACTGTGCCTTTTCTACAAGCTGCTTGGTTCACCCTGTAAATACATATATGCTATTAATGTATTTTTACTCCACGTTGAATGTTATTCATTGACTGTATCAATATCTAAAAAGATTTTGATATGTTTTAATAACTATATAAACAGTATTAAACTTCACAAATGTACATTTATCTTTTATAAAAGTTTTTAAAGTATGATTCAATAACTATGTAAACTGTATTTATCCCTATAAATGTAGAAACAATTCTTTGAAACTTGTTTGAATATATGATTACTTCTATTAATAAAGCTTTAGAACATGATACATTATTGTCTGTTTTTTTTACTGTAAGAAATTCTGCTACGCAGATTTGTCGGGATGTGTATAAATATTACTCGGGGTGGGTGGGGGGGACCCACACTATAAACATTCACATCCATTTAGGAGACTATGTCAGTGAATGTGGGAGAAAGGGGGGGCAAAGCTATGCAGGGAAGGGGGTACATATTACTTGGGGTGAGGGGGGCCCCACACTATAAACATTCACATTCATTTAGGAGACTACATCAGTGAATGTGGGATAAAGGGGGGCGAAGCTATGCAGGGAAAAGGGCTTGACACCTGTCACTTTACTTCCGGTGGGCGGTTTGATGAAAGGTATCCCCCTCACTACTAATATTTTTATTTTACACTTTTTAAGTCCCCATTTTATATGCATCCATTAGATTGCATTCACTGTATAATTCAAAGTCTATGGCATAGCATTACATAGCATGATCGGCTATCCACTGATCTAGCCTGGCTGAGCCAGGCTACATCATTGGATCAGTGATTGGTGGCAGGAGGCAGGAGGCACCCCTGCAATCACATTGCCGTGGTTCGGTGTGCTCCACTGAGCTACCTGCAACTACCACTTTCACTTTAGATGCTGTGATCGGCATTGATCATGGTGTCTATAAGGTTAAATGCCAATACTCACTGCGTTGAAGTTAGTGCAGTTCCTGCGCTTGCTTCAAAGCCGCTTAACCTCTTAAGAACGCAGGGTGTATCTGTACGCCCTGAGTCCACTCCCTTTCTATAACATGGGGCCACGGCTGGGACATGTGGCCAATAGTGCATGGCACTGTTCACAGTGCCGTGTGCTATTAACCCTTTAGATGCAGCGTTCAAAGTTGATTGCCGCTTCTAAAGTGAAAGTAAACTACTCCCGGCTAGCTCAGTGGGCTGTTCGGGAACAAACATCTGGAGGACACAAGGAGGGTCCCTACCTTCCTCCTGTATGTCCAATCGCCGAATGACTGCTCAGTGCCTGAGATCCAGGCATGAGCAGTCAAGCGACAGAATCATTGATCAATGTTATCCTATGCATCCTATCCATTGCAAAAAAAAAAGTGAAAGAAAAGTTAATAAAGATCATTTAAACCCCTCCCTAATAAAAGTTTGAAAAAAAAACTGTGTAAATAAAAATAAAAATAAACATATGTGGTATCGCATTATAAATGCCCGAATTATAAAAATATATCATGAATTAAACAGCACGTTCAATGGCGTACACGCAAAAAAATTCCAAAGTCTAAAATAGCTTATTTTTGGTCACTTTTTATATCATGAAAAAATGAATAAAATGCGATCAAAAAGTCTGATCAAAATAAAAATGCTACCAAGTAAAAACTTCAGATCACGGTGCAAAAAATGAGCCCTCATACCGACCTGTAAGAGGAAAAAAAAAAAGTTATCGGGGTCAGAAGATGACAATTGTAAACATATAATTATATATGTATTTGTAGTACGACAAAATCAAACCTTTATAAATAGGGTATCATTTTAATTGTATGGACCTACAGAATAAAGATAAGGTGTCATTTTTACCAGAAATGTACTGCGTAGAAACAGTAGCCGCCAAAATGGCGTTTTTTCTTAAATTTTGGCGCAAAATGATTTTTTCGCAGTAGATTTTTGGGTAAAATGACTGATGACATTACAAAGTAGAATTGTGGGGAAAAAATAAGCCATCATATGGATTTTAAGGTGCAAAATTTAAAGGCTTATGATTTTTTTAAAGGTAAGGAGGAAAAAATGAAAGTGCAAAAACGGAAAAACGCTGAGTCCTTAAGGGGTTAACCTCTTAAGGACGTAGGGCATACCTGTGCGCCCTACGCCCAGTCCTGGTGTTTAAAATAATCATTTATTAAATCACACGGTCAATGGCGTACACGTAAAAAATTCCAAAGTCCAAAATAGCGTATTTTTGGTCACTTTTTTTATCATCAAAAAATGAATAAAAAGCAATCAAAAATTCCGATCAATACAAAAATGGTACCGATAAAATCTTCAGAACACGGCGCAAAAAATGAGTCCTCATACCGGCCTGTACGCGATGAGAATTTTTAACATATACATTTTCCTGCATGTAGTTATGATTTTTTTCCGAAGTATGACAATATCCAATTTATATAAGTAGGGTATCATTTTAACTGTATGGACCTACAGAATAAAGATAAGGGGTTATTTTTACTGAAAAATGCACTGCGTAGAAACGGAAGCCCCCAAAAGTTACAAAATGAAATTTTTTCCTCAATTTTGTCGCACAATGAATTTTTTTTCAATTTTGCCGTGGATTTTTGGGTAAAATGACTAATGTCACTGCAAAGTAGAATTGGTGGTGCAAAAAAATAAGCCATCATATGGAATTTTATGTGCAAAATTGAAAGCGTTATGATTTTTTAGAAGGTGATGAGGAAAAAATGAAAATGGAAAAACCCTGCGTCCTTAACCCCTTTGCCCATATCAACCAGTCAGATCACTTCTTTCATTTTGCAGAGGCCTTGTTAAAAATGAAAGAAGCAATCTGATTGGTTGCTATGGGCAACTGGGCACTTTTTCCTCTGGACAGGTTTTGACAAATGTCACCCAAGTGTCTTTACACTGCAGATGTCCTTTAACAATAAAAACTCACACATGGATTACATGTATAAATAGTTTTTATCATTTTATTCCAGATTGTACATAGTAAATATATTTGTTTCTATGTTTACAGAGAAATGTGTGGAATTCCAAAAACTTAATATGAGCAATGGAAGTCTGTTATCATATGCCAATGCTACATCTCCAGTCATGGAATTCTGGGAGTAAGTACAGAACTTATATTACTTACTAAACCTTAGCTATTTCTAACTTATTTGTATTACATAGTTTTTTTGCATTCCGAAAATCTTCAAGAAATCTTTGATCAATAAGAAAAAGTGAGTTGAAATGTATTCCTGTCTCCAATTAGGATAGTTTTAAAGGGGTATTCCAGCCATAGACATCTTATCCCATATCCAAAGCAAAGTTTTTGCGCACTATATACAGCTATAGTGCAAAAAAATGAAAAAGTGAGGTACTTAGCTCATGGCCAAATACTTTGGACCATCCCACTGCGGTAAGGTGACCTCCTTGGGACGGATGCTACACTGTGAATATGCCTCTGTGTAATCAGTTCAACAGGCATTGCAAGGTCTGAGACGTCCAAGCACCTTATATACACCTACTAGAGATGGGTGGGGTGCAGGAGCCAACATGGAGGTAGCCACTCCCCACCACCCGTATATATATATATATATATATATATATATATATATATTTATATATATATTGGTGGTGCAGGCTGCAAGAAGTTCAAAAACATACCACATTCCCAACATTTCACATCCTTTACATTGACTCATTGTTTATGGGGAAAAAAAACACAGCTTTATCTCTCTACATAACTTGATGCTATAACAAATTCCAGTAAAAAAAACATGTTTTCTACATGTTGGTGGAACAGTTGTTAAATATGTAGAAATGTGGCCAAGTCAATCTGTGAGATAAATGCAACTATAGGAGATATGGACTCTAAGCCAGAAAGTGTATCATATCATTTTTCCTAATAGGCTTCGCTGCCAAGCTTGGCCCAGATTTGAATGAAAAGATGAACCTGTGGTTCATATATGACTCATACTCCTAATTATTATTATGGAATTACCCTCGTAGGCCTCTAATTTGAATACACAAGTGAGAAGAAGCAGAATATTCATTTGTATCTTTGTTTGAACATTAATTGCTTCTTAAACTTTTTCAAATTTTTTTAAGATGAATCTACTTTTCTAACACTGTACCTTTTCACTTCAAAAGAGGGATTATTTATGACTCATGTAGCCAAAAAAATACTTAACCCTTTGTAAGTTATACGCACAATCAGGGACTATGAGCTCAGGAGCATGCAACTTTGTCAATATTTGAAGACAAAACATGACATGAGAGTAGAATTAACCCCTACATGACCCAGCCCATTTTCACCTTCAGGACCTGGGCATTTTTTGAAAATCTGACCACTGTCACTTTAAACATTAATAACTCTGGAATGCTTTTACTTATCATTCTGATTCCGAGATAGTTTTTTCGTGACATATTCTACTTTATGTTATTGGTAAAATTTCACTGATATTTGCATCCTTTCTTGGTAAAAAATCTAAAAATTTCATGAAAATTTAGAAAATTTAGCATTTTTCTAACTTTGAAAGTCTCTGCTTGAAAGGAAAATGGATATTCCAAATAAATTACATATTGATTCACATATAAAATATGTCTACTTTATGTTTGCATAAAAAAATTGACAAGTTTTTACTTTTGGAAGACACCAGAGGACTTCAAAGTTCCGCAGCAATTTTCCAATTTTTCTCAAGATTTTCAAAATCGTAATTTTTCAGGGCCCAGTTCAGGTTGGAAGTGGATTTTAAGGGTCTTCATATTAGAAATACCCCATAAAGGACCCCATTATAAAAACTGCACCCCCCAAAGTATTCAAAATGCCATTCAGTAAGTGTTTTAACCCTTTAGGTGTTTCACAGGAATAGCAGCAAAGTGAAGGAGAAAATTCTAAATCTTCATTTTTTACACTCGCATTTTCTTGTAGACCCAATTTTTGATTTTTACAAGGGGTAAAAGGAGAGAAATCACCATAAAATTTGTAACCCAATTTCTCTCGAGTAAGGAAATACCTCATATGCGTATGTAAAGTGTTCGGCGGGCGCAGTAGAGGGCTCAGAAGGGAAGGAGCGACAATGGGATTTTGGAGAGTGAGTTTTTCTGAAAGGGTTTTTGGGGGGCATGTCCCATTTAGGAAGCCCCTATGGTGCCAGAACAGTGGACCCCCCACATGTGACCCCATTTTGGAAACTATACCCCTCATGGAATGTAATAAGGGGTGCAGTGAGAATTTATACCCCACTGGCGTTTGACAGATATTTGAAACAGCGCGCACAGCTGTACCAGGTATTTAATCCTTATAGAACTTGTTTGATTGGTCGATATCATATATATATACTTCCGTTTACCCTCCATATGACACTCCCTGAGGAAGCGAGTGAGCGAAACGACGTAGGGGTAGGCTCCCGACCTGTGTAAGTACAGCTGGGTGTCAGTTGGCTAGGTGCATGGACAGTCTTACTTGTTTAATCTGACTTTTTTCAGGGACAACCGATGCTCCAACTTTTACTGAGGTGGTTTGTTTCCCCTCAGATATGTATGGGTAACATCCTTGTCTCCCTGTATTCATACTGCCGATAGCACTGGACAAATGATACTATACTAGCTATACTTCATCATATGTCCTTCTTGTTTACATTAGTGTACTGGGTTTACTTAGGCACTTCTAGGTGTATTCTTTATATATATACATGTATTGTGGCTTGTTTTTAGCCCACTTTTCATTAAGTATTGTATACCTATACTTATGTGCCATTCCATGTACCTATTGGACATTATTTAATATCTGTGTTCGGAGTCGTTTTCTTTCTAACTGCTGCTGATTTTTTATCATGTTTTATCCTATTTGATTATAATAAAGATTTATATTTACTCATAATATTGTGTCAGTTTGGTGCATCTATATAGGCTTTCAGATATTTGAAACAGTGGACTGTGCAAATCAAAAATTTTATTTTTCATTTTCACAGACCACTGTTCCAAAAATCTGTCATACACCAGTGGGGTGTAAATGCTCACTGCACCCCTTATTACATTCCGTGAGGGGTGTAGTTTCTAAAATGGGGTCACATATGAATATTTATTGTTTTGTGTTTGTCAGAACTGCTGTAACAATCAGCCACCCCTGTGCAAATCGCCACAAATGTACATGGTGCCCTCTCCCTTCTGGGCCTTGTTGTGCGCCCACAGAGCACTTTGCGCCCACATATGGGGTATCTCCGTACTCGGGAGAAATTGCATTACAAATTTAGAGGGTCTTTTTTCCCTTTTACCTCTTGTGAAAATGAAAAGTATAGGGCAACACCAGCATGTCAGTGTAAAAAATTTATTTTTTTACACTAACATGCTGGTGTAGACCCCAACTTCACCTTTTCATAAGGGGTTAAAGAAGAAAAAGCCCCCCAAAATTTGTAAGGCAATTTCTCCCGAGTACGGCGATACCCCATATGTGTCCCAAAACTGTTGCCCTGAAATACGACAGGGCTCCAAAGTGAGAGAGCGCCATGCGCATTTGAGGCCTGAATTAGGGATTTGCATAGGGGTGGACATAGGGGTATTCTATGCCAATGATTCCCAAACAGGGTGCCTCCAGCTGTTGCAAAACTTCCAGCATGCCTGGACAGTCAATGGCTGTCCGGCAATATTGGGAGTTATTATTTTGCAACAGCTGGAGGCTCCGTTTTGGAAACAGTAGAGTACCAGACGTTTTTAATTTTTTGGGGGAGGGGGGGCTGTGTAGGGGTATGTGTATATGTAGTGTTTTTACTTTTTATTTTAGGTTAGTGTAAGTGTAGTGTAGTGTTTTTAGGGTACAGTCACATGGGCAGAGGTTCACAGCAAGTTTGCCGCTGGAAGTTTGAGCTGCAGCGCAAAATTTGCGCCATTTTAAACTTGCAGCACTCACTGTAAACCTCCACCCATGTGAGTGTACCCTGTACATTCACATTGGGGGGAGGGGGCAAACATCCAGCTGTTGTAAACTCCGAGCATGCCCTTTGGCTCTCCGTGCATGCTGGGAGTTGTAGTTTTGCAACAGCTGGAGGAACACTGGTCTGGAAACACTAAGTTAAGTAATAAACTTTCAAGTGTTTTGCAACCAAACGCAGTGTTTCCAAACCAGTGTGCCTCCAGCTGTTGCAAAACTATAACTCCCAGCATGCATGGTCTGTCAGTGCATGCTGGGAGTTATAGTTTTGCAACAATTGCAACAGCTGGAGGCACTGAGGTAGGAAACGGACAATGTTTCCCAACTAGTGTGCCTCCAGTTGTTGCAAAACTACAACTCCCAACATGCCCAGACTGCCCAGGCATGCTGGAAGTTGTAGTTCGGCAATATCTGAAGGATCAGATGTTGCCGAACTACAACTTCCAGCATGCTTGGGCAGTCTGGGCATGCTGGGAGTTGTAGTTTTGCAACATCTGGAGGTCCACAGTTTGGAGACCACTGTATAATGGTCTCCAATCTGTGCTCTTCCAGATGTTAGAGAACTACAACTCCCAGCATGCCTGGACAGACTGAGCATGCTGAGATTTGTAGTTTTGCAACATCTGGAAGAGCACAGATTGGAGACCATTATACTGTGGTCTCCAAACTGAGGACCTCCAGATGTTGCAAAACTACAACTCCCAGCATGCCCAGAAAGCCAAAGGCTGTCTGGGCATGCTGGGATTTGCAGTTTTGAAACTCCCAGAGGCAGCAGTGAGATCGCTTTACGGCGATCTCACTGCTGCCAATGAAGATGCCGCCCTGCTGCCGGAAACTCACCTCCGGGACGCACCACCGCCTGGACCGCTCGGGACACCGCATGGACGGGTAAGTGACGCCGGGGGACGGGTAAGGGACACTTAGCAGAGCGGTGTGTGTCCGATCCCCGTGATCGGGACTTACACACCGCGCTGCTAAGTATTTTCATAGCGAAACGCTGCTATCAGCTAGTCCGATTTGACCAGCTGATAGCAGCGATCGCTGGGGGGGGGGGTGTTGGATGAAACCCCCCATGGTCGCATGATAAGATGGCTGGCTATCAGTGATAGCCACCATCTTTCCGGGCGCTGCGGGATGCCGCGAGTAGCGGCAAAAATGTTCATGTCATGGGTCGGGAACACCTTGCCACCCATGACGTACAGGTATGTCATAGGTCGGGAAGGGGTTAAAGGCTATAGACATCTTTTGAATGCAGTTCACTTATTGCAATGTACTGTTAACCGCCTTGTGAACATATTGAGGGACATTTATCAATGTTTGCTTATGTATTTTTTTTTTTTTGTAATTTTTTCCTTACTTGTTTTTTTTTACTTATGTGTGACTTATTTATCAACTGGTTTCAGCCTGTTGATAATTTTCTTTCACGTAAGCAATTTTTCCTTTTTTATTTTGGTAGTATCTTTTTCTGCTCCATGTTTGAGCTGGAGTAAATTTAGTCAATTTTTAACCCTGTTTTTTGCGCAGTTGTGACTGTCGCAGTTAATAAATACCTGACTATCTGTATTCCATTTTAAAATGATAACTACGTAGTAAATTTTTCGAAAACTTGCTTTTCTCGTTTTCCAGTCAAAATGTCGCACGAAAAATCGCGTAATCGCAGTTGCGACAATTTTGCGACAATTATAGTAAAGAAAACCTGACTAAACCCATTGATAAATGTTCATAATTGTTCTCTTATAGCTTTATTAAACATTTTGCTCAGTTTCTCTTCTGCAGGCTGCATGGGTTCACATATAGTGTAGGCTGCTCTGACTTGTTCATAGTAATATTCATCAAATGAGCTGACATTTGACTTGGTCTCCAGCCCTACTTTGTGCTGAACAAAATGTTAATAAATACCTATGGAAAAATACTCTCTTCAATAGAAAGACAGCAAGTCACTGCACCCTTCTATACACTTTGTTCAGACATTGTTAACCATAACGCAGCGGATTCACCACTATGCTGTTGTCCCGTAAGCATGACAATGAGTAGAAACAAAGTAGAGAAAAGGTACGGAGCACTGACCGGTTAATATGCAGCAGGATACTTTATTTTCTTTCACAGAAACATAATGTGTGGGGGATCAGTGCTCCATACTTTTTCTCTACTTTGTTTCTACTGGCAAAATGTTTTAACCCCTTAAGGACGGACCCATTTTTTACCTTTATGACCAGGCTCTTTTTTCAAAATTTGACATGTGTCCCTTTAAATGGTAATAATTTTAGAACGCTTTTTCTGAGTGGAGCGATTCTGAGATATCATTTTCATGACATATTGCACTTTATATAAGTGTTGCATTTTTGTTGACACATGCAGCAATTTTTGTGAAAAACTCCAAAATATTGTGAAAAACTGGAAAATTTCTGGCATTTAAAAAAAAAAAAAATATATGTTGTACATTGTGCGGTAAAAGAGTTGTTATATTTATTCTGTAGTTCAGCATGATTATGGCGATACCCATATAGCTTTCTATGTTCTTTTTCCTTTTCTGGGCAAAATTCTTTTTCTGTCATTCATTTTCCAACAATTTTATGCAGGATGAGCTGTGTTTTTCATTGGTATCATTTCTGCAAAAGAGCTACCTTTTGATGTTTTTTATTCCACTATTTGTACCAAAATTGGCGAATTTTGCGCTTTTTTTGTTGTTTTTTTTATGGTGTTCAACCTAGGGGATAATTTACATTACAGTTGTATAATACATGTCTTTGATATTATGTATATGATTTGTGTTTTTGAGCTTTTTTGGTGATAATACAGGGCTTTTATTGGGAAAGGGGCTTTTTTTTTTTACACTTCATACTTTTATTGAAGAACTTTTTATTTTATTTTTTACAGGTTATACTATGCTGCAATACATTTGTACTGCAGCACAGTATGACCCGATCAGCTGAACACACACTACAGCCTGTGTGATCCAGCATGTGGCTGGATCTCACAGGCTTCCGTAGCAGGCAGACAGCATAGCAGCCAACGGCGACCCGCGATTGAATAGTGGCGCAGCCGTTGGTGAACAGGGGGAGCGCGTTCCCCCTGCCAACACCATAGATGCCGTGATCAGGATTGATCACGGCATCTATGGGGTTAAACTCTTAAGGACCCGGGTTTTTCAGTTTTTGCACTTTCGTTTTTGCCTCCTTACCTTTAACAAAAATCATAACTCTTTCAATTTTGCACCTAAAAATCCATATGATGGCTTATTTTTTGCAGCACCAATTCTACTTTGTAATGACGTCAGTTATTTTACCCAAAAATCTACGTCAAAATGGAAAAAAAATTCATCGTGAGACAAAATAAAAATAAAAAAAAACGTTATTTTGTAAATTTTGGTGGCTTCCGTCTCTACACAGTACATTTTTCAGAAAAAATGACACCTTCTCTTTATTCTGTAGGTCTATACGATTACAATGATACCCTACTTATATAGGTTTGATTTTGTCGCACTTCTGGAAAAAATCATAACTACATGCAGGAAAATTTATACGTTTAAAATTGTCATCTTCTGACCCCTATAACTTTTTTTTTTTTTTTTTTATACATATGGGGCTCATTTTTTGTGCAGTGATCTGAATTTTATAGCAGTACCATTTTGGCATTGATAGACTTATTGATCGCTTTTTATTAATTATTTCATGATATAAAAAATGACCAAAAATGCACTATTTTGGACTTTGGAATTTTTTTGTGCGTACGCCATTGACCGTGCGGTTTAATTAACAATATATTTTTATGATTTGGACATTTCCGCACGTGGCGATACCACATATGTTTATTTTAATTTTTATTTACACAGTTTTTTTTTTAAATGGGAAAAGGGGGGTCATTCAAACTTTTATTAGGGGAGGGGTTCAATGATCTTTATTCACTTTTTTTTCACTTTTTTTGCAGTGTTATAGCTCCCATAGGATCCAATAACGCTGCACACACTGATCATAAGAAACCACTGATCAATGATTCTGCCACTTGACTGCTCATGCCTGGATCTCAGGCACTGAACAGTCATTCGGCGATCGGACACCAGGAGGCAAGGTAGGAGACCCTCGTCTTGTCCTACAGCTGTTCGGGATGCAGTGATTTTGCCGCGGCGATCATGAACAGCCCCCTGAGCTAACCGGCAGTGATTTAGTTTCACTTTAGATGCGGCATTCAACTTTGAATGTCGCATCTAAAGGGTTAATAGCGCGCGGCACCGCGATCAATGCCGTGCGCTATTAGCCATGGGTCCCGGTTGTTGTTAGAGGCCGGGCCCAACCTGCTATAGAACGGGAGCGGACTCAGGACGTACAGGTACGCCCTGGGTCCTTAACAGGTTAATGCTGCCGGGACCGGCGATATTGCGGCTCCGGCAGCTGCGGCGGGACTCTGGCTGTAATTGACAGCCGAGTCCCGCTGCCGATCTGCGCTGCCCACGGCAGTGCAGGAGACCGCTAGGACGTAAGCATACGTCCCAGTGCGCGAACGTGTCGGATGCTGGGACGTATGCATACGTCCCATAGCGGGAAGGGGTTAAAGGAGTAATCCGGCGAAAATTAACTTATTCCCTATCCACAGGCAATCTCCAGGACGGGACCCCGGCCCTCTTAGTTAGGAGTGTGTGTCGTCTTCCGGTAGATGGCATGCCGAGAGCTGTACTCAGGACTTTTTATCGCTCCCATAGAAATGAATGAAGCAGCATGTGCTCCTCACTGAGTGCAGGGTCCCGTCCCGGTGATCACGGGAGGTCCCAGCAATCGGACTTCCCTCGCTCAGATACTTATCCCCTATCCATACGTTAATTTTCTCAGTAGATCTCCTTTAATTGCACTCATAGGGAGAAATTCCATATGTCTGTCTAAAATAAAGTGCCATCCCTCTAACGAATGCAAGCTTGTTGATTGTGCAATAATGATTAACCTTTTACCGGGCTGTGCTTGGTGCAGCCTTCACTAAACTGGACCATAGTCTCTAACACTTCCTTGTTTTGCACTGTGAACCTACAGTAGCATAACAAAACTTGCTCACAAGCAAAACCATATGCCGTAAAGAGTACCTGTCACTAAATAAACTGAATAAACTTTTCTAAACAAATTCAGAGCTATAAAAAGCTGTGTATCTTACCTTTCTTCTTGCTCACATAGTGAAATCTTCCAGCAGAAGAAGGTGGGTGTTTCCCAGCAGGCATGACATCACTGAAGTCTGCTGTGGGACCACTTCTGCCCTCACATGGTTGCGGCATTGTGATGAATAGAAGACCTCAAGTTCTGTTCAGCTGCTTTCAGTCTGTGTATCTTTCATTGAGGGTCTATTCAACTTTCAGTCTGTGCAGATTTTAGTCTGTGCAGCTTTCAGTCTGTGCAGCTATCAGTAAGGCTCTTTGCAGCTGTCAATCAAGCTCAGTGCAGTGAAGCACTTCCTGAGTTTGGTCTCCTGCAATTACAAGCAGTAGGCCAAAATCGCAGATTTTGACCAGACGGAATGTGTTCTGGCCAAGAAGGGAGACCACAGGTGGCCAGAAGTATTCAGCCGAAAAGCTAACGTAAAATGTTAATTTTTTTTTTATTTTTTTTATGGAAGCCAATTACAAAAGTTATTTATTTTGGCATAAGGAGTGAAATATTAAAAATCATGTTTAATGACAGTGTCCATTTAAAATACCATTCTCTGCATAGAAGTCTATGTAGAGGAATGGATGGATCTCTCGCCTGTCGAAGACGAGAGCACAATGCCGCCCGCTTCCCCGACTTCTAACTCATGATCAGGTCTTAGCAGTGAGATCAACGACTTTTGACACAACTGATCGATATGTCAACTGTTGTTTTTAATGACAGTAACACTTAAATGAACTCATAGGAGATGAAAAACATGTAATTTATTGTTCATTGTTTATTATTCCTTTTCTAGCTTATAGTGTGTAGTTTTAATAAATATCCTAACATATATTAACCAGCTACTAGTACACTGTTTGACGTTATTGCTCCAAAATGTCACTTTGATTTAAAAATATCCAGTAAAGGTACGACAGTGTGAAAGGGTAAGGACCGAAATATAATGCTAGTCTATCCCCTTGAGCAAGGCAAGGGATGAATGTGATCTGACACCTTCAGTGCTCACCCTACCATGAACCTGACAAGACCCAGCAAAGGTACAGCCATATACAGGAAACCTCTGCATGTGTTTCTACAGACTAATATTGTTCTATATTTGTGTGAGTAATGTTAGGGCATCTTTGGGGTCAGCTTGTTACTTTACATATGGTTTATATAGTACAGTCAGTCCTACAATAACAATTACTATGCTTACAGATATTATTGCTTCAACCCTGTATTCTAAAATGGGATTTTTGAGCCCCCATGTGTGCAGTGCAGAGAGGAAGAGCTTGAATGGAGTGGTCACACCTGCACCTTGCTGCTTCATTGAACCTGATGGATCTGTTGGAAAGGGCACTTGACTGTCTTTGTCATCCCCATAGACTATATATAGTGGCAGGGTACATGTGCTTCCATCATTTAAACTCCTCAATATGGCTTAAAGACCTCTTTACTGTGTACATCTTTCTTACTTGTGCTACTTGTGTATATTGTTGTTTGTGCAATATTTACTTTATATACATTTGAAATCTTGTTCATTTCATAACAGCTAGCCTTTTTGAATCTACTGTGGTTGCATGTTTATACCCTGACAGATCTTGGAGGTTAGGATTATATTCCCTATTACTCATAGTTTTTTAGTACATGTGTGTTACGCCGAGCGCTCCGGGTCCCCGCTCCTCCCCGGAGCGCTCGCTACACTCTCGCTACTGCAGCGCCCCGGTCAGATCCACTGACCCGGTGCGCTGCGATACCGCCTCCAGCCGGGATGCGATTCGCGATGCGGGTGGCGCCCGCTCGCGATGCGCACCCCGGCTCCCGTACCTGACTCGCTCTCCGTCGGTCCTGTCCCGGCGCGCGCGGCCCCGCTCCCTAGGGCGCGCGCGCGCCGGGTCTCTGCGATTTAAAGGGCCACTGCGCCGCTGATTGGCGCAGTGGTTCTAATCAGTGTGTTCACCTGTGCACTCCCTATGTATACCTCACTTCCCCTGCACTCCCTCGCCGGATCTTGTTGCCATTGTGCCAGTGAAAGCGTTTCCTTGTGTGTTCCTAGCCTGTGTTCCAGACCTCCTGCCGTTGCCCCTGACTACGATCCTTGCTGCCTGCCCCGACCTTCTGCTACGTCCGACCTTGCTTCTGTCTACTCCCTTGTACCGCGCCTATCTTCAGCAGTCAGAGAGGTTGAGCCGTTGCTAGTGGATACGACCTGGTCACTACCGCCGCAGCAAGACCACCCCGCTTTGCGGCGGGCTCTGGTGAACACCAGTAGTGACTTAGAACCGGTCCACTAGCACGGTCCACGCCAATCCCTCTCTGGCACAGAGGATCCACCTCCTGCCAGCCGGCATCGTGACAGTAGATCCGGCCATGGATCCCGCTGAAGTTCCTCTGCCAGTTGTCGCCGACCTCACCACGGTGGTCGCCCAGCAGTCACAACAGATAGCGCAACAAGGCCACCAGCTGTCTCAACTGACCGTGATGCTACAGCAGCTACTACCACAGCTTCAGCAATCATCTCCTCCGCCAGCTCCTGCACCTCCTCGGCAGCGAGTGGCCGCTTCAGGCCTACGACTATCCTTGCCGGATAAATTTGATGGGGACTCTAAATTTTGCCGTGGCTTTCTTTCGCAATGTTCCCTGCACTTGGAGATGATGTCGGACCAGTTTCCTACTGAAAGGTCTAAGGTGGCTTTCGTAGTCAGCCTTCTGTCTGGAAAAGCTCTGTCATGGGCCACACCGCTCTGGGACCGCAATGACCCCGTCACTGCCTCTGTACACTCCTTCTTCTCGGAAATTCGAAGTGTCTTTGAGGAACCTGCCCGAGCCTCTTCTGCTGAGACTGCCCTGCTGAACCTGGTCCAGGGTAATTCTTCCGTTGGCGAGTACGCCGTACAATTCCGTACTCTTGCTTCAGAACTATCCTGGAATAATGAGGCCCTCTGCGCGACCTTTAAAAAAGGCCTATCCAGCAACATTAAAGATGTTCTGGCCGCACGAGAAATCCCTGCTAACCTACATGAACTCATTCTTCTAGCCACTCGCATTGACATGCGTTTTTCCGAAAGGCGTCAGGAGCTCCGCCAGGATATGGACTTTGTTCGCACGAGGCGTTTTTTCTCCCCGGCTCCTCTCTCCTCTGGTCCCCTGCAATCCGTTCCTGTGCCTCCCGCCGTGGAGGCTATGCAGGTTGACCGGTCTCGCCTGACACCTCAAGAGAGGACACAACGCCGCATGGAGAATCTCTGCCTGTACTGTGTCGGTACCGAACACTTCCTGAAGGATTGTCCTATCCGTCCTCCCCGCCTGGAAAGACGTACGCTGACTCCGCTCAAAGGTGAGACAGTCCTTGATGTCAACGCTGCTTCTCCACGTCTTACTGTGCCTGTGCGGATATCTGCCTCTACCTTTTCCTTCTCTACTATGGCCTTCTTGGATTCCGGATCTGCAGGAAATTTTATATTGGCCTCTCTTATCAACAGGTTCAACATCCCGGTGACCAGTCTCGCCAGACCCCTCTACATCAATTGTGTTAACAATGAAAGATTGGACTGTACCATACGTTTCCGCACGGAGCCCCTCCTAATGTGCATCGGACCTCATCACGAAAAAATTGAGTTTTTGGTCCTCCCCAATTGCACTTCCGAAATTCTCCTTGGACTACCCTGGCTTCAACACCATTCCCCAACCCTGGATTGGTCCACAGGGGAGATCAAGAGCTGGGGTACCTCTTGTTTCAAGGACTGCCTTAAACCGGTTCCCAGTACTCCCTGCCGTGACCCTGTGGTTCCCCCTGTAACCGGTCTCCCTAAGGCCTATATGGACTTTGCTGATGTGTTTTGCAAAAAACAAGCTGAGACTCTACCTCCTCACAGGCCTTATGACTGTCCTATTGACCTCCTCCCGGGCACTACTCCACCCCGGGGCAGAATTTATCCTCTGTCCGCCCCAGAGACTCTTGCTATGTCTGAGTACATCCAGGAAAATTTAAAAAAGGGCTTTATCCGCAAATCCTCCTCTCCTGCCGGAGCTGGATTTTTCTTTGTGTCCAAAAAAGATGGCTCCCTACGTCCTTGCATTGACTACCGCGGTCTTAATAAAATCACGGTAAAGAACCGCTACCCTCTACCTCTTATCTCTGAACTCTTTGATCGCCTCCAAGGTGCCCACATCTTTACCAAACTGGACTTAAGAGGTGCTTATAATCTCATCCGCATCAGGGAGGGGGATGAATGGAAAACGGCATTTAACACTAGAGATGGACACTTTGAGTATCTGGTCATGCCCTTTGGCCTGTGCAACGCCCCTGCCGTCTTCCAAGACTTTGTTAATGAAATTTTTCGTGATCTCTTATATTCCTGTGTTGTTGTGTATCTGGACGATATTCTGATTTTTTCTGCCAACCTAGAAGAACACCGCCAGCATGTCCGCATGGTTCTTCAGAGACTTCGTGACAATCAACTTTATGCCAAAATGGAGAAATGTCTGTTTGAATGTCAATCTCTTCCTTTCCTAGGATACTTGGTCTCTGGCCAGGGACTACAAATGGATCCAGACAAACTCTCTGCCGTCTTAGATTGGCCACGCCCCTCCGGACTCCGTGCTATCCAACGTTTTTTGGGGTTCGCCAATTATTACAGACAATTTATTCCACATTTTTCCACCATTGTGGCTCCTATCGTGGCTTTAACCAAAAAGAATGCCAATCCTAAGTCATGGCCTCCTCAAGCGGAAGACGCCTTTAAACGGCTCAAGTCTGCCTTTTCTTCTGCTCCCGTGCTCTCCAGACCTGACCCATCTAAACCCTTCCTATTGGAGGTTGATGCCTCCTCAGTAGGAGCTGGAGCGGTTCTTCTACAAAAAAATTCTTCCGGGCATGCTGTTACCTGTGGTTTTTTTTCTAGGACCTTCTCTCCGGCGGAGAGGAACTACTCCATCGGGGATCGAGAGCTACTGGCCATTAAATTAGCACTTGAGGAATGGAGGCATCTGCTGGAGGGATCAAAATTTCCAGTTATTATTTACACCGATCACAAGAATCTCTCCTATCTCCAGTCTGCCCAACGGCTGAATCCTCGCCAGGCCAGGTGGTCTCTGTTCTTTGCCCGGTTTAATTTTGAAATTCACTTTCGCCCTGCCGATAAGAACATTAGGGCCGATGCTCTCTCTCGTTCCTCGGATGCCTCGGAAGTAGAGCTCTCTCCGCAACACATCATTCCTCCTGACTGCCTGATCTCCACTTCTCCAGCCTCCATCAGGCAAACTCCTCCAGGGAAGACCTTCGTCTCTCCACGCCAACGCCTCGGAATCCTCAAATGGGGTCACTCCTCCCATCTCGCAGGCCATGCGGGCATCAAGAAATCCGTGCAACTCATCTCTCGTTTCTATTGGTGGCCGACTCTGGAGACGGATGTTGTTGATTTTGTGCTGGCCTGCACTGTCTGTGCCCGGGATAAGACTCCTCGCCAGAAGCCCGCTGGTCTTCTTCATCCTCTGCCTGTCCCCGAACAGCCTTGGTCTCTGATTGGTATGGACTTTATTACAGACTTACCCCCATCCCGTGGCAACACTGTTGTTTGGGTGGTCGTTGATCGATTTTCCAAGATGGCACATTTTATTCCTCTTCCTGGTCTTCCTTCAGCGCCTCAGTTGGCAAAACAATTTTTTGTACACATTTTTCGTCTTCACGGGTTGCCCACGCAGATCGTCTCGGATAGAGGCGTCCAATTCGTGTCAAAATTCTGGAGGGCTCTCTGTAAACAACTCAAGATTAAATTAAACTTTTCTTCTGCTTATCATCCTCAATCCAATGGGCAAGTAGAAAGAATTAACCAGGTTCTGGGTGATTATTTACGGCATTTTGTGTCCTCCCGCCAGGATGACTGGGCAGATCTTCTACCATGGGCCGAATTCTCGTATAACTTCAGAGTCTCTGAATCTTCTTCCAAATCCCCATTTTTCGTGGTGTACGGCCGTCACCCTCTTCCCCCCCTCCCTACTCCCTTGCCCTCTGGTTTGCCCGCTGTGGATGAAATAACTCGTGATCTTTCCACCATATGGAAAGAGACCCAAAATTCTCTCTTACAGGCTTCATCACGCATGAAGAAGTTTGCTGATAAGAAAAGAAGAGCTCCCCCCATTTTTTCTCCCGGAGACAAGGTATGGCTCTCCGCTAAATATGTCCGCTTCCGTGTTCCCAGCTACAAATTGGGACCACGCTATCTTGGTCCTTTCAAAATTTTGTGCCAGATTAATCCTGTCTCTTACAAACTTCTTCTTCCTCCTTCTCTTCGTATTCCTAATGCCTTTCACGTTTCTCTTCTTAAACCACTCATCATCAACCGTTTCTCTCCCAAACTTGTTTCTCCCACTCCTGTTTCCGGCTCTTCGGACATCTTCTCCGTAAAGGAGATACTGGCCTCCAAGAAGGTCAGAGGGAAAACCTTTTTTTTGGTCGACTGGGAGGGCTGTGGTCCTGAAGAGAGATCCTGGGAACCTGAGGACAATATCCTAGACAAAAGTCTGGTCCTCAGGTTCTCAGGCTCCAAGAAGAGGGGGAGACCCAAGGGGGGGGGGTACTGTTACGCCGAGCGCTCCGGGTCCCCGCTCCTCCCCGGAGCGCTCGCTACACTCTCGCTACTGCAGCGCCCCGGTCAGATCCACTGACCCGGTGCGCTGCGATACCGCCTCCAGCCGGGATGCGATTCGCGATGCGGGTGGCGCCCGCTCGCGATGCGCACCCCGGCTCCCGTACCTGACTCGCTCTCCGTCGGTCCTGTCCCGGCGCGCGCGGCCCCGCTCCCTAGGGCGCGCGCGCGCCGGGTCTCTGCGATTTAAAGGGCCACTGCGCCGCTGATTGGCGCAGTGGTTCTAATCAGTGTGTTCACCTGTGCACTCCCTATGTATACCTCACTTCCCCTGCACTCCCTCGCCGGATCTTGTTGCCATTGTGCCAGTGAAAGCGTTTCCTTGTGTGTTCCTAGCCTGTGTTCCAGACCTCCTGCCGTTGCCCCTGACTACGATCCTTGCTGCCTGCCCCGACCTTCTGCTACGTCCGACCTTGCTTCTGTCTACTCCCTTGTACCGCGCCTATCTTCAGCAGTCAGAGAGGTTGAGCCGTTGCTAGTGGATACGACCTGGTCACTACCGCCGCAGCAAGACCACCCCGCTTTGCGGCGGGCTCTGGTGAACACCAGTAGTGACTTAGAACCGGTCCACTAGCACGGTCCACGCCAATCCCTCTCTGGCACAGAGGATCCACCTCCTGCCAGCCGGCATCGTGACAATGTGCTGCTCACCAGAGGGTGTGCTTATTATTCAGCCCCCCACAATCTGAGTCTTGTGGTCGAGCCCTGCTTGGGACTGTTTTTCTAATCCCGCTCTCACCTGCTTCCACTGGATTTCTAGCAATTACCGCTCACTCCTGCATGATCAACTCTGCCTGTTCCCGCAACACAAGTGTCCAGTCCCGCCCAGTCTTGCAAACATTTTGTCACAGCTTTTAGAGATAGTACCCTTCTGTGTCTCCTCTGGCATGTTAGAAGTGTGTGGGACTGTGCAGGATTTTACGAGTAACACTGTATGTTCTGTTGTCGCTTGCTCCCGTCTGTAACAACCTCATTAACTTCCACTCCTGCAAGCTTTATATTGAGTCCCACAGGACCTACAGGACTTGCATGATCCCAATGCAGTGCTCTACCTTGTGGCTCTGTTAGAGCTCTTTTAAAGGAATAGGATTGTGAAAAAAAATGTCCATCCTATTATGCCTCAGCTTCAAAAAAACAAAACAAAACAAAAATTAACTCACCTTCCTCCTTTCCCCTGTTGTGTCGCTACAGCTCTTTGGTCCTCCGGTCCGATTTCCTCCCTTCTTCCATGTGCAAGAATTTTCACACTGCAGTCAGCGTATCGCCGGCTGCAGTGATGTCCTGCCTCGGCCGGTGATAGGTCCAGTCAGCAGGGAGAAGGCGGGCCCAGGCTCCTTATATGACAAAATGTTACTAAAATGCACAATAAATGTTAACAACACGTAGGCCATTTTTTGTGCAAATCTTCATCAACTTCTGCCGCATCTGGGCCAATGTATTTCAAATCAGCTTGTCAGACAACAAGTATGTTTTGGGTGCTATCTGCAGGTATGTCAAGTTGCTGGCTCGTCTGGTATTTTGGTTAGTGTGACAAGTTTCTACATGTTGTAATAAAAAATTACTCTATAAAGCTACATTGAATTGCTAAAGCTCCATGATGGATATGACAAATTCATTTTGATGTGTTATGATTTACTACTTACCATACAATGGAGGAAATTTATCATGCAACTAGGTCTGCTTTTTAGGTGTAAAAAAGTTGCACATATTTGTGAAAAACTCTCGATTCCCACTTTAAACTCTCAGGCCTGTGTTTAGAAAGCTGGTGTAACCTGTGTAAAAGGGGTTGTTACCTCAACCCATGTTTAATTTATTGCAATATATGATTGCGAGCTGGCGTTCTTGTAGCTGAAATCTACACCAGTTTTAGTAAATCTTTTACTCATCTTTTACATTTGATGACTATGGTAAAGCAGCATATTCTATTGTTGATATAGCTGTTGCTATATTTGTATGAAGCAGATACCATTTTGGGCCTTATATTTGTTTAGCTTTGCTTTATTGCTTATTTTATCACCTTGATTCAATGTGGCAGAGTATGCCATAACCCTTTCCTATGCATGTTCTTTTAAAGGGCCTGCCTACATGAAGCCATAGGATGGCACTTGGCAGTTGCTTTAAAATGACATAATTAACTCAATGGCCCTCATTTACTAGTGCAAAACCGACATGTTTCGTCAGGTTGTGCGCCAAATTCTTTCGCATTGCGCCATATTCTGTTGCAGTGTGGCAGATTCTGTCGCATTGTGGCAGAAATTCTGTCTGCCCCAGATTTTGCGCCCGAATTTGCACCATAATTGAAAAAACCCCGACTAACTTTCCAGTTTGCTAAGAAAACCTGTAAACGGGGCGTGGCTGCTGTAAAAGGGGGCATGGTCTCCGAAATCGGGCATGTTCCCGACATTTTCACAAAAACCCAACATATTTACTAAGGTTTCCACATAAAATGTGGTGGATTTGAGCTGAGGAAAACCCTACAGATTAGAGCATGTGTAAAAAAAGCAAAATGTAGGGAAAGTGGAAAATTTAGGGAAACCTTAGTAAATATCATGGAAAATTAATTGTAGGGAATTAAAACCCACAAAGAAACCTACACTCCACTCTTAGTAAATGAGGGCCAATGTGTCTTTATTTGTATATTAAATGCACACAAAGACAAGGAACATTCAGAGCCTAGACAAGGATTATGTAGAGAAGAAGGCTGCATAGGAAAGGAAATAGTCAGTTTATAGATGGAAAATGTTTTGTATAACCAATTGAACAATGTTTCTAATCTGCTGATAGTACTGTGCTTGGGTAAGTACTGAAAGTGCTGCTGTAACTTTTGTATTTGTACATGTCAAACATTTTATAAAGTGACAGTGCCCATTTAAGCTCCTAGACGCTAGGACACAGTGATGCCTTGCAGTTGTAGGCTAAAGATGTACATGTGGCACCTCAGGTATCCCACCCGAATGCTTTGTCTGTATAAAAAGACAGGGTGGTAAATATTCCACTGTAACTCTTTTATATACAGTCATATGATATGGCAAAGCTCTTTACAAAGATCTTTAATCTGCCCTTGAGTCTAGGGCTGAAACAACTAATCGATTAATCGGCAACTAATTGACTATGAAAATAGTTGTCAACTATTTTCATGATCAAAAAATTGGTTGGTTAGCTGGTCAGACAATTTCTAAAGTTCACATACACTTGGCGATTATTACTATATGTATATGCAACTGTGGTTCTTGGCAGCCTGTTTAGTGAAGAGGGGGCCCAGCACACACCATCTTCTGCTTCCTGCTGCTCCTTTCTGCAGCTATCGTGAGTCCCCGGTTGTCAGGCTCTGTGCTAAAGGCCACACTTGCAATAAATGCAGAGAAAAGATGCAGGAAGTAGAACACTATGTGTGCTGGTCCCCTTCTTCACTAAATAGGCTGCTGGGGGCACATGGGATGGACAACCAGAGAATGTGCTGCCCCTCCTATCTGGCCACAGGTAAGAAACAGGGAGGGGGTATAACCCTTACAAGGAAAAAAAAAATATATATATATATATTTAAAAGAATAATTAAACATATTGAAATATGATATAAAAAGCTACTTCTCTCAGCCTCTCCAAAGCTCAGCATCTAGCCGACTTCACAAATTCTCTCAACACACATTACACCCTTACCTAAATCACACAGAAGACCTTCAGTTCGATCCCCACCCCTCCCTCCCTAATCTAACTCAAATAATTAACAAATTATCTTCTCCACTATGGTCATTTTATCTGATTAGTCGATTAATCAAAACTATAATCAGCCAACTAATCAATTATGAAAATAATCGCTAGTCACAGCCCTGGTTGAGTCCGTCAGTAATACCTGACTGCCTTGAAAATGACAAACTCTAAACTGGTCTACCACCTAACCACATATGTGTACTATGAAGGATTTTTATTATTAATTTTTACACTGGTCTCAGTAAAGTGATCACATTGTTTGTTGATATTATTTCAGCTTTTTAATATAAAAGTGCCCATGTGTCTTGTAGCTAAGCCAGGAAAGCTTGGGCTCAATCTGTTCCAGTTTGTGGATAAAGATACATGAAGGAGGTGTGTGGCACTAGTGTGAAGAGGCCTTTAGAGAGCCTCCCCCTCCTTACTAATGCCTAGCATCTTGGCCCTGGTATGCACAGGGTTTAATATACTGTAACTGTCAAAGTGTACACTGAGTACCTACAATGAAGAAGCACTAAGGGCAATGACTGAGATGAGTAGTAACCGTGTTAGTCATGTAGCAGTGCCATTACCCTAATGATATTGTAACTGGTTAATTGCTTACAGTGTTTACTAATTATATGTCTGTCATGTAACGCAGGTCACATTCCCCGAGTTATTGGTTTGTTTGTTGGTTACAAATGGAGCTAGACAGATGCGTAATCTGCAAAGCTTATAAAACATAATCTATTCTTTGCAGATTGCTTGGAGACAAAAATTTCCATAAATTACCAAACAAATTTTTAACACCATTCTTTATTTTAGAAAAAAAAATGGAAAATCGCAAATTTAGCAGTTTTCACTTTGGCCAACGATCCTCATAATAGACTGACACCTCCCATTCTGAAATGATCACTTGTCAGGAGTCATATCATTATTATTACTGTACAATCAAGTTTGCAATGAAAGCTAAGATTAACGCACTATATAAATAACACAGGATAAACCATTCAAAATAGGTGATGATCACAATTTACCTCCTCTCCTCCCTACACAGTCACTTTTTCACAGGCCACAGAGCATGTCTTGAAAACTTTTTTCATGCATTTTTTTCAACTTTTTTAGGCAATACATTCCCTTTGAAGCATGACACCCAATTATGGGTACTATTTGCAGGGTGTTTGGATATGATCGTGACGCCAGGGCACCATTAACCTACACAGCTTTTCCTGGGCCAGGCACAGGATAATAAATACACTGATAAATACACTGACAGAACTTAATCAATACAGACTTCTGTGCAGAGGGACGGGCAAAGTGGAACATGTGGAGCATGTAGCCTTTCTGGGAGTTGTAGTGGCTGATGAAGGGAGCTTTACGATTAGAAGCAGCACACGCTGTATTAAGAGACTGAACTTGACAGACAGACTGACTGACTGAAGTAGAGATTTCCCCCAAGTACTTTGTTTACCGCCAGACTTTGCCAATTCACCTGTGTGATGGAGTTTCCTGAGATTTGGCATGGCTGGGATATTTAGTACACTTCTCTCCTCCCTTGGCTTCTCCTCTTGGTACCTCAGTTTACAAGCTGGAACATATTCTCCTGTCCTCACTAAACTGCTACCGCAGCTAGACACACTGGACTGCACTCTGACAAGTCCAGACTAGAACTGCACTCTACTCTCCCCTACACTACATTAAGGGTGATTTAGGGGTCTCCTATTGGGTAATAGGGTCATCTGATCCCTCTGTCACAATCCCTTAAGGGTACAGTACATAAATTAGCACATATCACAGCATATTAATAAATCATAGAGCAGCAGGCCCAGTAAGCAGCCAGACAAGGTGCAATGTCTAGCCCAGAGGACAGTCTTTGGTGCTGGGACACCACAGAAGGGTATGGTATGTCCACCTTTGAACAGTGTTGTGTTATTAATAGTGGAGAACATACTGTTACTTCAGCTTCTCCTGTCTATTATTTTTTTGGGGGAAGATGCTACGCAACAGCCTCATGACTCATCAATCTAATGCTGATCTACCAGGGCTCATTTGCTGTAGGAGTTACTGATTCCTCTGATGTTGCAGTGTTAGCTAGGCAGGAACACAGTATATAGTCCCTCACGTAAGGTGTAGGCAGCAGAGTTCCCTCACATTAGGTGTAGGCAGCAGAGTTCCCCCACAGTAGCTGTAGGCAGAGGGGTCCCCCCACAGTAGTTGTAGGCAGCGGGGTCTCCCCACAGTAGGTGTAAGCATCAGGGTCCCCCCACAGTAGATGTAGACAGCGGAGGCCCCCACAGTAGGTGTAGGCGAATATAGTAAATGTTCTGTGCATTTGAACCCAGTATTGCTTGTACTTTCCTAGCCTAGCTTTGTTCAAAATCAGTCCACTTGGTTCTTGTTTCATTCTTGTGTAGTCCTTGTTTTTGTATCTTGTAGAATAGTTTGCTGTTTCTCACAAACTTGCTGCATAGCTGCTCAGTTCAGTATTGCTCAGTGGCGAACTGACCGGCCAGGGCCCGGCCGGCTAAAGGGCCCGCTGCTGCCACCCCTACCAAGGATCCAGGACACTTGTCTCAGATCCCCAGCAGACAGCGCTGCCTTCTCCTGTATGTGCGGTACACACACATGCAGGAGAAGGCATCCTCTCTGTGTGAGGCGCATCTACATCTACACAGAGGAGATGTGACCTCTGCCCCCAGACAGTGCAGTGCAGATGCCCATGACATCACTCATAGGCACCTGCACTGTGGAGGAAGGAAGACGCGGGCCCCTGCTGCGCTCCGGAGAAGAAGATTGCTGTGTGGGACACATACAGGTGAGCATCATTTTATTTAATTTTTTTCAATCTGGGATTGGGGGGGGTGAGGGTAAAACTCTACTGCTGACACCTACTGTTGGGCTGTGGGGGGACCCCGCTGCCTACACCTATGTGGGGTGGCCCCGCTACCTACACCTATGTGGGGGGACTCTGCTGTCTACACCTACTGTGGGGGGACCCCACTGCCTACACCTACTGTGGGGGGACCCCACTGCCTACACCTACTGTGGGGGGATCCTGCTGCCTACACCTACTGTGGGGGGACCCCGCTGCCTACACCTAATGTGGGGGAACTCTGCTGCCTACACCTAATGTGAGGGATTATCTACTGTGTTCCTGATATGGGGACAAACTACCAAACTAATAGGAGGGCTATCTACTACCTACATAGGGGGTTTTCATACAGGGGCAGCTATCTGATTTTTCCCAGGTTGCAATGTGGCAGAGACCTGACTCACTAGTCAGTTAATGACAGGGAGCCTGTCTGCTTCAATGGGTGGAGCGATCACTTGGTGGGAGAGAGCTGTAGGCACCCTGATTGAAAACCATAGGTCTTTTGAATGGATGCAGCTCATTTATGTTTCAATGGGTAGGGTGGCTGATGTGTGGGAGGGAGGAAAATGGAATTATGGGATTTGTAGTCAGAAAAGGAAAACTCAAGTAGGAAATACCAGTTTACAAATAGCTAGCCACAGTGTAATGGTAATCTCACAACATAGCCATTTAGCCCCAAGACAAGCGCAGATCCTTCCTAAGCATGTCCATTACTGTCTGCCAGGTACATACTAAAATCACCTTATGGATGATTACCCCTTTAAACTTTTTTTAAACTTTTTTTTTTACACTTTTAGTCCACTTAGGGGACTTTTAGGAGGAATCATTTGTTTCCTCATACTGATCAATGTGGTTCCATAAAACTACGTTGATCTGTGTGCTCTGCGCTCGACTGATAAATCCTGGTCCTACCAGTCTTTATGATTCTGAGGGCAGGAGCCGACACAACAGGAGAGGTAAGCCCTACGGCTACCTCAGCAGTGGATCGCCCCCCTCCCCCCCCCCCCCGCAATCACACTGCAGTGGGGCCATCCACCCCACTGGACCACCAGGGACAGGATAAAAGCACCTTTAGATGCCGCTGTCAACTTTGACAGCGGTGATCTAAAGGGTAAATAGCCGGCTGCGGTGATCACCGCATGTCGGCTATTAACGCCAGCCCCCAGCTACAGGAATGAGCTGGGGGCCGGCCGGTATGATGTGGGCTCAAATCAGGAGCCCGCGTCATACCCTGTTAACGGCACATGGACGAGTATAGACGTCCATGGTCGTTAACGGGTTAAAAATATGAGAGAGGCCTGTAATTTTCATCATAGGTATACCTGAACTATGAGACATAATGAGAGAAAAAATCCATGAAATCCCATTGTCTGATTTTTAAAGAATTTATTTGCAAATTATGGGGAAAATAAGTATTTGGTCAATAACAAAAGTTTATTTCAATACTTTGTTATATACCCTTTGTTGCCAATGACAGAGGTCAAACGTTTTCTGTAAGTCTTCACAAGGTTTTCACACACTGTTGCTGGTATTTTCGCCCATTCCTCCATGCAGATCTCCTCTACAGCAGTGTTTTGGGGCTGTCGCTGGGCAACACGGACTTTAAACTCCCTCCAAAGGTTTTCTATGGGGTTGGAATCTGGGGACTGGCTAGGCCACTCCAGGACCTTGAAATGCTTCTTACGAAGCCACTCCTTTGTTGCCCGAGCAGTGTGTTTGGGATCATTGTCATGCTGAAACACCCAGCCACATTTCAGCTTCATTGACCTTACTAATGGAAGGAGGTTTTCACTCAAAATCTCACGATACATGGCCCCGTTCATTCTTTCATTTACACGGATCAGTCATCCTGGTCCCTTAGCAGAAAAACAGCCCCAAAGCAGGATGTTTCCACCCCCATGCTTCACAGTAGATATGATGTTCTTTGGATGCATCTCAGCATTCTTTCTCCTCCAAACACGACATGTTGAGTTTTTACCAAAAAATTCTACTTCTACTGGTTTCCTCTGACCATATGACATTCTCCCAATACTCTTCTGGATCATCCAAATGCTCTCTAGCCTCCTGAGCGGTATTCCCGAACGTGACTCGGGTTTAATTTTCCCTGCCAGGATCGGTAACCCCGAGTCACGCTCGGGGTAGAATTACAGAGTTCCCGGGCCGGGCTGCACGATATATCGCAAAAGCAATGCGATATAGCGATGCGGCCCCCCGGGAAAACTTGCGATTATCTGCTCTGGTCGGCTCCTGTTGCGGGGGCCGGCCAGAGCAGGTAAAGAAAAATACTAAAAGTCAGTGTTTCCCTACCAGGGGGCCTCCAGCTGTTGCAAAACTACAACTCTCAGCATGCCCGAACAGCCAAAGGCTGTCCGGGCATGCTGGGAGTAGTAGTTTCACAACAGCTGGAGGTACCCTGTCAGAAAAACACTGAGCTAAATGTAAAAGGAAAAAGTAGTAAAATAAAAAAACCTTTTGCTCACCTAGTCCCGGTCCCTGAAGATGTCGTTCCCCTCTGTGCGCTCTGGTCCCTGCTCTATTCATCTTACAGGACCTTTCACTTTTCAGCCAATCACAGGCCGCAGTGGTGTAAAGTCTGTGATTGGCTGAAGGGGAAAGGGCTTGTTCTGCAGCAAATACACTAGGTTTGAAATCTGCCCGGCAAACCTAGTGTATCCTGCTGCAGAACAAGGTGACAAGGGGGGGATAGGAAGAATGTGACAAAGGGGGGAATGTGACAGAGGGGGGGATGTGACAGGGGGGGGGGGAATGTGACAGGGGGGAATGTGACAAGGGGGGGGAATGTAACATGAAGGGGGAGAATGTGACAAGGGGGGAATGTGACAGGGGGGAATGTGACAGAGGGGGGGATGTGACAAGGGGGGGGGAAATGTGACAGGGGGGAATGTGACAAGGGGGGGATGTAACACGAAGGGGGAGAATGTGACAAGGGGGGGAATGTGACAAGGGGGGGAATGTGACAGGGGGGGAATGTGACAAGGGGGGAAGAATGTGACAAGGGGGGAAGAATGTGACAAGGAGGGGGGAGAATGTGACGGGGGGATGTGACAAGGGAGAGGGGGAATGTGACAAGGGAGGGGGAATGTGATGGGGGAGATGTGAAATGGGCGGGGGGGAGATGTGAGATTCAGTGCAAAAAATTGTACCGCTTTTGGTACAAATTTCCAGAAAGAATCATACCGCCAGGGAGGCTAGCAAACTTCAGACAGGCTCAGACATGTACTGGCTTAAGCAGGGGGGACATGTCTAGCACTGCATAATTTAAGTTCCTGGTGGCGTAGTGTGTTATTAATGGTAGCCTTTGTTACTTTGGTCCCAGATCTCTGCAGGTCATTCACTAGGTCCCCCTGTGTGGTTTTGGGATTTTTGCTCACCATTCTTGTGATCAATTTGACACCATGGTGTGAGATCTTGCGTGAAGCCCCATATTGCAGGAGATTATCAGTGGTCGTGTATGTCTTCTATTTTCTAATAATTGCTCCCACAGTTGATTTGCTTGCCTATAGCTGATTCAGTCTTCCCAGTCTGGTGCAGGTCTACAATTTTGTTTCTGGGGTCCTGCACAGCTTTTTGGTCTTGGCTCGGTGGAGGTTGGATTGTTTTTGCGGTTGTGGACAGGTGTCTTTTATACTGATAACAAGTTCAAACAGATGCCATTAATACAGGTAACGAGTGGAGGATAGAGGAGACTCTTAAAGAAGTTACAGGTCTGTGAGAGCCAGAAATCTTGCTTGTTTTCCACCATAATTAGCAAATAATTTCTTTAAAAATCAGACAATGTGATTTTATGGATTTTTTTTTTCTCATTATGTCTCTCATAGTTGAGATATACCTATGATGAAAATTACAGGCCTCTCATCTTTTTAAGTGGGAGAACTTGCACAATTGGTGGCTGACTAAATACTCTTTTTGCCCTACTGTATCTAAGGAAAGTTTCAGGTAAAGTTGGTTAGTTTTTGTAGTCTTTTTCCATTCATCCTTCAACTGCTTCTATTCCTGTCATAATTAGTTTCAATTCTTGTTGTTCATGCTATACTCTCATTGATATGTGATTTAATATATTTTTACTTGCAACTGTCTTGTTGTAACACAATTCAGCCTAGCCGGAAGTCCTGAGGTTATATGAGTAAAGTTAGCTGATAACAGGACCCAGGAAAGGTGACTGTTATTGGTGCACTCTGGTGACATAGAGATATAGAAGACTGTTAGAAAAAGACCACGTGGTTCATCTAGACTGCCATCCAGCCAGCATCATTAAAGTTACCCCGTTGACATAGAATTACTGCTCAAAGAATAGAGAATATTAGGAAATACATTACATAACTATTTTCCTAACTGTTGCTTAAAAATATATACCAATATACAAGTAAAGTCTCTCCAAAAGACTACCTGTAGAAGACCACCCATGATCTAGACTTATTTCCTCTGTGAATGGGCCCTTTGCCTCTCATTCAAGAGCCTTGCCCATCTAGAAGAATATCTTTAATGTTGAATGGTCTTTACTGTAAAATATAATTATTTGTATCTGTTTTGATGCCAACTGGAGATTAGTTAGATGGGCAGAGCTGTTAAATATGTTGATGGTAATTGTGAACCAGCTACAACAGTACTAGGTTCATTGGCTCTCCCGCTCGTAGTGTAAATTATTGGCTATTTCTTTTTGTCCATTGTACATTGAGAGATGAAATAATAGTAACACATGACATCTCTGGATCAAAAGGGTTATTTTGTGGGAAAACAATAATTTCAAAACATCTCTAGTAACCAATTAACAAAACTGTTTCCTATATTGGTTACTCTTATAAAGTGTTGTTGTCAAATACTCACCTTCTTTAAAGAGCAACTCCTGCAGGCAGATTTTTCCAGCCAGTAACTTTACTCAAACGGACAATTGTTTCCTTTTGCCTTTTAAGTCCTGAACCATGAAAACAAATTGAATCTTTGTATGAGGGTAGATTAGCATTTCAATTAGGCGTGATCGGTAGTGAATAATACCGTATTTTTTTTCCTGATGTTTTTGCAAAACGCATTCAAAAAGGTTTTATGTCATTAAAAGCAGTTACAGTGAAATTCTTGTCCTTTACAAACTCTACAAAATACTTTATTTGAAGAGAACAAGCGATTTAAAATATTGAAACAAGTAAGGAAACCTTCAGATAAGAAGGAGATAGTCCTCCTTGTTACGATAAATTTGTAACCTAAACCAAAGTGGCTGTTAGGGTCCTACCATGTTTTGGTTACTTATGTATCTGATTTCTTAACCTTGGCACCTATGCTGTAGAGGGCAGAATAAAAAAACAACAACTTTGTTCTCTTGCGTTAGTCAATATTGGGTCTGAGGGGCTTCAAGCTCAAACTGAATTGTTACATTGGCTATTGTAAGCAATGGCAAGAAAATATAGGTTATATAAGCTTAGGCAATGGATAGTGCTATTAGGTAAAGGCAAAGCTACAGTATATGTGTACCATGACCCTTCAAAGATCAGTATAAGTTTATAGTTATTCTAGGAAAAGGAAATTTGGGCTCACACAAGTAATATGCAAGTAAATAATGATGAGCAAACCTCCCAAAATTAGTTTCCAGAGGTTTTACTAGAATCAAGCTACCACCTGGTACTTTGATTGTAAGGAGTAAAGTGGCAAAGTTCAGTATGGTCACTTATCTTCATGGGTCATACAGTAAGCAGGGATGCATACCACATTTCCACATACAGATACTAATGGGATCAGAGTGCATAACATTGCCACTTACCTTTTTGAATGGACAATAAGTACCAAAGCATAATGCCTTGCTGCTTAGTGTAGAGAAGCAGTGATTCCTTTTAAAATGATAGTTGTCCCTGTCCCTTGGCTTTAAGTGGAATAATACTCACCCAATCCTGCTAATGTCTATGGTTAGGCCCAGACTGGGGTTTTCCTCTTAGGCCTTAAGTGACCACAATTTGGTCACTAGAGCAGCGCAGGATACAACATCATTATTGTCGTGGTCACTGACAGGAGCTAAGAGCAGGGGATTCAGGTGATTCATCACTTAGGCACTGAGTGGTTAGTTATAGAGCGCATGTCTGGCCACTCAATAAGTACAGGAGCAGGTACTTCTGTTCTTGTTCTGTACTGAAGCGAATTACAGAAAATGCTGATTCAAACAAATCTTATGTTTGATTTTTATTTTGAATATATCAAAATTGTTTCAAATTGATTCACTTCTCACTAGCGGCAGACTTAAAGTTTACCCGTACTTCTAAAAAATACTTTTAACATGCCCTACGGGCGTGTCAAAAGTTTTGATTGGAAGGGGTCTGCGTGATTATGGGCCTCCTTTTCAAAACTTTAGCTGCAGACAGCATAGATCTCTCTGAGAGCAGGACATGAACGTATATATGTTTGTTACTTTATAAGAAGCCCCAGCAGCATGTAAAAATATCAATAATGCCTAGCTTTTAAGGACATTTATTTTTACATTTGTTGGGTACAAATCGAAAGCTGTCTATCTGGGGAAGCAGATTCAAAAGCATTATTATACTTAACAATTTGGGCAATCAGGGTACCGCACAAATGCTCCCCACTTTCAGTTGCAGGTTTGAAATGCTGTTCTTTATTACATCACCAGAAACAGAATATTAATTCTTCACTTATAGCACACCCACCCACCAAGACCTCAATGTGAAGGGATGGATTCAGAGAGGCCTCTTAGCTCTATCCCAATTATACACTCTGGGTACTTTCTGCTCATTTGTGTTTTTACGCACTACTTATAATATTCTGAAAACGGATTTTTAATATTCCCAAACCATATTGCTAGCTAAAGGGACAGAGGAACCGACATAATTGGAAGCAGGATTTTTGTATATGCACCTTTCTTTAAAATGCCTGAAACCCATTTATGATTTATTAGATAATGCAACCACAGATTTCCTCTCACCTCCATATTCATCTTGGGAAGAAGATCCAGAGTGTAATATCTCTTCTGTAGAATGGCAACAATTGACCAGGTGGATGTATAAAGCCCTACGATGCACTTCTCATTTGGAAGCTGTTACAAAGACCAGAATGAATTGGTACTTAACTCCAGCTATTATACCAGCTATCACATCCCCTCCCATAGGCTTGCATTGAGGGGCGGAGTGTGACGTCACACGGGGGCGGAGGCCTGACGTCACACGCCGCCTGACCCGTGGTCGCCTGTAATCAGACCCGGAGCAAACATGCTCCAGGGACTGATTTTAACTGGGGTGCTGCGTGCAAGATCACGGGGGTCACCAGCGGCAGGACCCCCGCGATCAGGCATCTTATCCCCTATCCTTTGGATAGGGGATAAGATGTCTAAGCGCCGGAGTACTCTTTAAGATTACTATCAGCAGGAATGTGTGCTGGTTTATGTTTCACATTGGTCTAAGATGCTCTAGGTGTAGAATTTTTCTTTCATTAAAGTCAAACTTATAGATTATACAATTATATATTGCTTATGGGTTTTTCAGAAGAAACATTTCCTCTTCTTCTTTTTCTTCAGGGTAGGGTTAAATATGCATACACAGCATATTTTAGGCTGCGAGAACTCTGCTGGGCAGCAGGAAATATGTTGCATGTGCACTAGGAGCAGACACACGGGGCTTTCCCCACCGCAGCCCTATGTGTGCAGTGAGATTCGGAGGTGGGCCAAGCACACCAACATAATGGGGAAGTGCAGCCTGCCTCTAAACCTTATTGCACACTTAGGCCTGCAGCGGGGAAACCTTTTGTGTCTGCTTCTAGCGCATACGCAGCATATTTCCCACTGACTGGCAGATTTCTCACAGTATCAGATACATTGTGTATGCGCTGTGTGTGACATTACCCTAAAATGACTGCGTGAACAAGCCCTTCTGCTTGCATAAATGTGTTCTGTTCTCTAAACTGCATATTATGTGTGAATTGTGGTTAGCATTCTCTAGACATATTTTTGTCTATAAAAGATGGAAAACAGGGAAATCTTGACTTCAAAGCATCTACTGTAGATATATGAAATACCTGTAAATGTTAGAAACTTTCTTAAAATTTGGACTCTAGGGAGCGTTCAGTCTGCCCACTGTTGACTTTCTTAAGTTTTCCCTAAATTGGTTTCACAACATTAGATATTTATCCAAATAATGTGTGAAAATTAATCCCCAATGTGTGAACATGAATGGTAATTCAAAATGTATTGTCTCTTGGTTTGAAGCTCTTTAGGGCCATGTTTCTAGTTACAAATGAAAAGCCCAGTAAGTAAAGCATTTTTTCCCAGGAGGAATTTAAGAAGCCCTTCAAGCCGCTGGAAACAACTTACTAGAGACAGTTTTAGAACAGCATTCAAGAAATGTGAAATAACAAGACCACACAGCTTTCAAAACCTTTCTCATCCTGATCATTTGCTACAGTATTCAGTTTAAAGGTGTATAGCCATTTTGAAAATAATAAAGTAAAAATATAGATGTATCTTATATATTTGTAACACCTAAAAAATAAATAATTATGGGAATTAGCTCAAGTTTAAAGGGGTTATTAGGTGTAAAGATTTTTTTTCCACGCCAACTGCAATAAAGAATAAATAAAATAAAGCTATGCATACCTTTCACACTTCCCTGCTGTCTCCAGTAACACTGTTTACAATCTCCAATGCTCTTTTCTTCTCGGTGCTGAGGCCCAGCCCGTCAATTGCCACTTAACCAATCACTGGCTGAGAAAGGACACCAGCTCAGGCCAGTGATTTGACTGAGCAGCAATTGATGTATTGGGCTTCATCACTCAGAAGAGGAGAGTACCTGAAACTGGGAACAGGGTAACCAGGGGAAGCAAGGGAGCAAAGAAGGTATGTATATCTTTGTATGAAAAGATAGTGGCACTCCTGATTGCAGTGATTGCTATGGCCAGCTTGGAGCCGGAGGCCGGGATCATGATGTCATGGCCATGCCCCCTTGTGATGTCCCATTACGCCACCTCCATTCATGTCTATGGGAGGGGGCATGTAGGCAAACACGCCCCCTCTCATAGACATGAATAAAGGGGGCGTGGCGTGATGTAACGAGGGGGCATGGCCGGGATGTTACAACCACTGCTACAGGAACCCGGCATTTGTTTAGAACGCTGGGTGCTGCAGGAGGTCACAGGGGCCCCAGCAGAGAGACTCTAGCAGCAGAGTACCCCTTTAAGGATTGGAATTTCCGATTAGAAACTTCTTTAGTACTTAAGGAAAAAAAGGGGGTAAAAAATGCCTCTAGACTAATACCATAGAATGGTACATGATGATGAAATTACAGAAAAATTAGTCGGACTGTGCTTCACTTTAAATGATGTAAAAATTTAATATGAAATATTACATAAAATGAATAATGCAAATCTAATACATATATGCCTCCTACCACAGGGCCCTTGTGGGGAGGTATGATAATGATATACAAAAAATATTTTAAAAAGTGTTTAAAAAATGGCATGCACATTATATTCTACCGCTATCCCAATATTTTGTAAACTGACATAATATACTTTTATAAGGTACACTCCGTTCTCATATGATTTAGAACAGTTCGCAGAATGGTATAATTACCAACTTCTAAAGATGATTTTTGACTGGACGTCCGAGAGGTGTGTAGAGGCTGTGTCCAACGCTAGTATGTGTTTACGGTGACGGGCCTGGATGCCACAGGCCAAGGAAAAATCACCGGTCACGGAATAATTCCGGAGATGGATGCAGGCTCGGAGACAGATGTTGTGGAGGCTGTGTCCAGCGCTGGCATGCGCTTGCGGTGACGGGCCCGATTGCCACAGGCCAAGGAGAAGTCACCGGTGAACAGTGAACAGTGAAGCTCAGAGTCCTTTTATACATGTTACCTGTCTAATTGTAACAGGTGTGTTTCTGTTTAGATCTTCCGCAAATAGCGGAATGGAACAGGAAACATAGAGTTGTTTCATCTTGATAGAACAATGTTCACATTTAGAATCAGTATATATGCGTTCTTACTTAAGTAGTATTATATATATTATAAATATTGAAACAGTACACAATAAGATAATTAGGATGTACAGATAGAGTAAAAAGAAAATAGTACAAAAATAATAATGGAGTATAGAGATAATAATAAAAAACGAAAAATAAATAAAAAATAATAAAGATAAATATAAACATTCATAAAAGTAAAAGAGACTAAATAAGATAGAAATAAAATAGAAGATTAAAAAATAATAAAAAGTAAAAAAGTAAAAAATTTAAAAAATTTAAAAATATAAAGTAAAAATAGAAAAAAGAGAAATATGAAAAAAAAATATATAGAGAAAAATAATATATATAGAAAAATAATAATAAAAATAAATGAATAAATAACATAAAATAAAATAAAATAGTACAAATATAGGTATACATAAGAAAATACAGTCACTAAAAGCAGTTAGTACACAAAGAGGTTAAGGAATGGCTTGTCACGCAGAACGAAGATAGAGTGGGTCCAGCTCCTCCATGGGGGCCCCTGAGGAGAAAAGGGGGCCTCCATGGGGAGAGCGGGACACACTCTACAAAAATCCAAAAAGTTCAAAATTCGAGTTCAAGCCATTCGGCTCTAAGGAGTTGAATTCATAAATCTTCTGACTTTCAGCCTTAGACATTTTAACATGGATTTATGTAGTCAGAAGATTTATAAATTCAACTCCTTAGAGCCGAATGGCTTGAACTCGAATTTTGAACTTTTTGGATTTTTGTAGAGTGTGTCCCGCTCTCCCCATGGAGGCCCCCTTTTCTCCTCAGGGGCCCCCATGGAGGAGCTGGACCCACTCTATCTTCGTTCTGCGTGACAAGCCATTCCTTAACCTCTCTGTGTACTAACTGCTTTTAGTGACTGTATTTTCTTATGTATACCTATATTTGTACTATTTTATTTTATTTTATGTTATTTATTCATTTATTTTTATTTGTATTATTTTTATATATATATTATTTTTCTCTATATATATTTTTTTCATATTTCTCTTTTTTTCTATTTTTACTTTCTATTTTTTTATTTTTTCAATGTTTTATTTTTTTACTTTTTATTATTTTTTAATCTTCTATTTTATTTCTATCTTATTTAGTCTCTTTTACTTTTATGAATGTTTGTATTTATCTTTATTATTTTTTATTTATTTTTCGTTTTTTATTATTATCTCTACACTCCATTATTATTTTTGTACTATTTTCTTTTTACTCTATCTGTACATCCTAATTATCTTATTGTGTACTGTTTCAATATTTATAATATATATAATACTACTTAAGTAAGAACGCATATATACTGATTCTAAATGTGAACATTGTTCTATCAAGATGAAACAACTCTATGTTTCCTGTTCCATTCCGCTATTTGCGGAAGATCTAAACAGAAACACACCTGTTACAATTAGACAGGTAACATGTATAAAAGGACTCTGAGCTTCACTGTTAAAGATATCTCTACTGAGGAAAGGGTCATACATAAAGTACCCTGAAACGCGTCTAGAGAAAGAAATATTTACCGCATGACCACCGCAATCCACAAACCGCTATTTCTTACCTCCTATACAACTTTGTCATCTGCTGTTTCCACACCTGGCTGTACTCCATCCGCCATTCCACCAGACGCCGAGAGATCCTCCACGAGGCTTTCCTTCGTTTCCGGAGTAAGATCCATCCATCTCCGAGTGCACCTCCATCTCCGGAGCTACTCCGTGACCGGTGACTTCTCCTTGGCCTGTGGCAATCGGGCCCGTCACCGCAAGCGCATGCCAGCGCTGGACACAGCCTCCACGACATCTGTCTCCGAGCCTGCATCCATCTCCGGAATTATTCCGTGACCGGTGATTTTTCCTTGGCCTGTGGCATCCGGGTCCGTCACCGTAAACGCATACTAGCGTTGGACACAGCCTCTACACACCTCTCGGACGTCCAGCCAAAAATCACCTTTAGGAGTTGGTAATTATACCATTCTGCGAACTGTTCTAAATCATATGAGAATGGAGTGTACCTTATAAAAGTATATTATGTCGGTTTACAAAATATTGGGATAGCGGTAGAATATAATGTACATGCCATTTTTTAAACACTTTTTTAAATATTTTTTGTTTATCATTATCATACCTCCCCACAGGTGCCCTATGGTAGGAGGCATATATGTATTAGATTTGCATTATTCATTTTATGTAATATTTCATATTAAATTTGTACATCATTTAAAGTGAAGCACAGTCCGACTAATTTTTCTGTAATTTCATCATCATGTACCATTCTATGGTATTAGTCTAGAGGCATTTGGTACCCCCTTTTTTTCCTTATATATTATTTTATTACTGGTATTTTTTTGGTGTAAATACTTTCCATTTAGCCTCGACTAATTTATATTGTGAGCTGCACATACCCCACTTTCTTTTTGATTCTTTAGTACTTAATCGTGGCAGTTGTTGTCCAATACTCACTAGTAAAAGCTAAGTAGGTTCAGACTAGAATAAGCTATTCACATGCATCTTTATGCCAATGGAATGGAGTCAAGTCTTACACATGGAGTAGCCACAGGATGTACATGTTATAAAAACTGTCATATACAATGTTATGAACATTGTATACACCAAAACTTGCTTATCTTTTCCTCATGGGAACTTGCGAAGTAGATTTTAGTGAAGGTGGGCACCAATATTGATCATAATTAATGTCAAATTGGGTTAAAAAAAATGTATTGCTAAACCAGAGATTATTGCGACAACTGGAAGCTCTTTGCAGTTTGATAAATTCTGGAATACGTTAAAAATTACATGTTTTCTTTATTCTCTGGGTCAATAAGATTAAAATAATACCCATGGTTAAATACATTTCCATTATTGTGCTTCTTTTAAAAAAACTCAAACTTTTTTTTAACAAAATCAGTATTTTAAAAATTTCCTTATTTTGACCATCTCTAACTTTGTTATTTTTCCGTATTCAGGAATGTGTGAGGGCTCAATTTTTGCACCATGATCTGTATACATTTACGCCGTTCGCTGTAGGGGATCATTAACATTATATTTTTATAGTTCAGACATTTACGCACGCAACGGAACCAAATATGTTTATTAGTTATTGTTTTTTTACGCTGTTTTGTATTCATATGGGGAAAATGGGTGATTTAAAACTTTATTGAGGAGGGGCTTTTTCACATTTTTTTTTTACTTTTTTACATTTATTTTACACTTTTTTAGTCCCCATAGGGGACTATTTATAGCAATCATTAGATTGCTAATACTGTTCAGTGCTATGCATAGGGCATAGAACTGATCAGTATTATCGGTGATCTTCTACGCTGGTCTGCTGGAAGGCGGATCAGTGCAGAAGACCCCGGGAGACAGAAGGAGGCAGGGGAGGCTAATCTGATCCCTGCGGCAGTGCCACGGGCGATCAGATCAGCCATTATAAGTTCAGCACTGCCGCAGATGCTGTGATCTGTATTGATCACGGCACCTGAGGGGTTAATGGCCAACATCAGCAAGATCGCTCATGTCCGCCATTACCAGCGGGTCTGCGGCTGCCAGCCGCCGGGACCCGCGGGGAATGAAGTGAGGGCAGCTCTTGCGTTCGTGTCACAGCTATGCCGTAAATGTATGGTGCTGTGCGCTAAGTGATGCTATGCAGCGCCATACATTAATGGCGCATGTCCTTAAGGGGTTAAAAAATTGCCCTATTTTGAAATTTCTTTTTATAGATTTTTTGACAAAAATGTGACAAAAAAATGTTGGACTTTTTTATTTATTTTTTTATTTTACATTTACACCATTTATCATACGGGATAAGAAATATTATATTTTGATTGGATCCCTGCGGCAGTGCCATGGGCAATCCGATCATCCATTTAACTCCTTAAGGACCGGGGTTTTTTCCATTTTTGCATTTTCGTTTTTTGCTCCTTGCCTTTAAAAAATCATAACTCTATCAATTTTGCACCTAAAAATCCATATGATTGCTTATTTTTTGCGTCACCAATTCTACTTTGTAATGACATCAGTCATTTTGCCCAAAAATCTATGGTGAAACGGAAAAAAAAATCATTGTGCGACAAAATTGAAAAAAAAAACGCTGTTTTGTAAATTTTGGGGGCTTCCGTTTCTACGTAGTACATTTTTCGGGAAAAATGGCACCTTATCTTTATTCTGTAGGTCCATCCAATTAAAATGATACCCTACTTATATAGGTTTGATTTTGTCGTACTTCTGGAAAAAATCATAACTACATGCAGGAAAATTAATACATTTAAAATTGTCATCTTCTGACCCCTATAACTGTTTTATTTTTCTGTATATGGGGCGGTATGAGGGCTCATTTTTTGCGCCGTGGTCTGAAGTTTTTAACGGTACCATTTTGCATTGATAGGACTTATTGATCGCTTTTTATTCATTTTTAAATGATATAAAAAGTGACCAAAAATGCACTATTTTGGACTTTTGAATTTTTTTGCGTGTACGCCATTAACCGAGCGGTTTAATTAATGATATATTTTTATCATTCGGAAATTTCCGCTTTTTTTTATGGGAAAAGGGGGGTGATTCAAACTTTTAATAGGGGAGGGGTTAAATGATATTCATTCACATATTTTTTTCACTTTTTTTTTGCAGTGTTACAGCTTCCATAGGGACCTATAACACTGCACACACTGATTTTTATCATTGATCACTGGTTTCTCATAGGAAACCAGTGATCGATGATTCTGCCGCATGACTGCTCATGCCTGGATCTCAGGCACTGAGCAGTCCTTCGGAGATCGGACAGCGAGGAGGCAGGTAGGGGCCCTCCCGCTGTCCTGTAAGCTGTTCGGGATGCAGCGATTTCGCCGCGGCTATCCCGAACAGCCCACTGAGTTAACCGGCAGCTTTTACTTTCACTTTTAAAGGGTTAATAGCACGTGGCGCCATGATCGGCACTGCGCGCTATTAGTGGCGGGTCCCGGCTTCACTATGACGCCGGGCCCACCGTGATATGATGCGGGGTTACCGTGTAACCCCGCGTTATATCACGGGAGCAGGACCAAGGACGTACCGGTACGTCCTTGGTCCTTAAGGGGTTAAACACCCGCATTGTGGCAGATGTCATGATCTGTACTAATCACAGCATCTTAGGGGTTAATGGTGGACATTAGTGTGATCGCTGATGTCCGCCATTACTGCCGGGTCCATGGCTGCCAGGTCCAATGCATTAGAATGTATATATACGTCCATTGTCCTTAAGGGGTTAAAAATAAATATTTGAATTTAATTGTGGTAAGAAGTACATACATACAGTAGAAGGAAAGATTTGATTATTAAATGATCCTTCCATTCATGCAAACAGATCTGAATGTACAATGTATGCATTTGTTTTGCATAAATTATGAGAAAATGGAAAATATAAGTTTACCACCTCCATTACAAAACTGCAAGAAATAAGGATTGGAATGAATGCTTTGCTTTTCTCACAAAGAAGAGTGCAAAAGAAGGAAAATGATGCTGATTGAATCGGAAACATTTGGTTCTAAGTGACCCCTCTCTGAGCCATACGCAGTGATGCACAACATGGTAACTCAATCAGAACTGACATAAACTACATTAAAACACTAATGTAACTTCAGGATAACACTGCTCTGAGCATTACTACTGGCCTTTTCTCTAATGCTAAAAATCCAAAAATATGCAGCATCCGGAAACTCATGTACCATGTGATAGATTTTTTTCACTTTATGTAGATAACTATCAATATATAAAATTAACTCAAAATTAGAAAACATTCTTAGTTCCCACAAGTATTGTACAGTACATGAATGTGTGTATGCACAATGATTTTAGCTGGTCTGAATGTGTAAGAAACACAACTTGGATGTTTCCATGAACCCTTTGTTACAGCTCTCTGATAGGCCTTAACAGAAGGAAAAGGCCGAGGTCAATTTATAAATATATCAGTGCACATATATCAATGAATTTGCCTAAAGCAGGGTAGAATTGGCCATTAAGATATTATGTGGTCCAAAGGCCAGAAACTTGTCCACAGCCATAATTCAGGTTTATATATGAGCAACCCCTTCTTGAAAATGGACGTAAATGTATGTCCAGACGGCCTGGTACTTACCAGGGAAATAACGTCCTGCAGTGTATTCTGTCTATAAAGTGAGAGCTGCCAGGACTCACTGTTAATGACGGACATCAGCGATCACACTGATGCAGTTATTAACCCTTTAGATGTTGTGATCAATGCAAATAAAATTACAGGAGCAGGTGGGTTCAGGGCACTCATCGGGCCCCCCACAGCATGATCCCAGGGATCAGATGAGTCAAGATAGCGGGTGTAGATCTCATCCTTACTTCTGTCTCACCGATGATCTCTTTTCTTGTACAGTCTATCTTAGTCAGACTATACAAGCAAAGTGTCAATACCCCGATCAGTGCTATGCATTGGTTTAGCATTAAACAGTGATGTCCATCATATGTTGTATGGTCCCAGCTGTGGTAAGGGACCTGCCATCTATGAAGTGAGCTCCTGCGCTTACATCACATACCTAATGTAAATGTACATCATGGTATGCTCAGTATCAGGGCACCATAATGTACATTTACGTGCTATGTTGAAGAAGCCTTACACTGTAATCCTTTGCATTTTTTAGTTGACAACAATCTTGTTGGGGACATGTTTTCTTTTAATTATTCATTCTGGTCCCACAGCTCGTTGAGATCTGTAAGTAATTCTTTTTTATTTGCAGACTGATTTGCATTTCTAGTCTTATATCAGTATTTGTTTTAGAAATGCAAATGAAAAGATGATTCCAGAATTTTTCTCAACATTATGTGATTCTATATTTCATTTCATCAACTTGATCAGGAAAAAACATGTCTCATTTATTAAAAATAATTTAATTTTAGTTTATTAATATGCTTCATGAAGCCAGAATGTTCAGCTATAACAGAGCATTCTATATTGTTTGCTATTCTGTTTTTGCTACATAATTTCAGCGCTTTATAGGTTATGAATAGAGATGAGTGAGCCGAATCCATTGAACCCGGATTCAATCAAACTTTAGGATTTTTCCTGCTAGGAGAAATCCAGAGCTTTTACCGGTACCGCGAGCCGGTAAATAACACTAATAAAGTGAGATCATGTTTTTTTGGCAGAGGAAAGAAGCAGAGCAAGCAGAGGGGGAGGGGGGGGGGGTAAGATGATGTAGGGAAGGCAGCAGATCAAATGATAACCCAGTTCTATCATGTGAATGGCTGCTTTCATGTTTCAATCAGCACAAAGACCTATAGGACACAGCCAGGGACACAGTAAAAAAGCCATTGACATCACCCACAGCGTTCAGAGTGCTAGGAAGTTGTGCAGCAAACAGGCACTGAGAGTGAGACATAGGGACAGTTAGTGGTTTGAAAGAGCAGATACTGATTAGAAAGAGAGAAGAAATAGGGACAGTTAGTGATTAGGAAGAAAGAGAGAGAGATATAGATTAGTAATAGACCTTGTTTGTTTGTGTGTCTGTGTTTGTGTGTGTGTGTGAACAGGATTCAATCACCATGCAAGAATCCTATAAGGGCTCCTATTCACCAAAAGGGCTTAAGCACAGCCTGTGAAGGGCTCATCTTTTGCTACCACAAATCCAAAGTCTTTTTCAAGGCTCATTCCTGCATATACCTGAATTGTATACACCCTGTTCCAAATTATTATGCAAATAATATTTTTCTCATATTCCTAAGTAATTGATGGAAATAACAGTCAGCATAATACTCATGTTATCAACTTTTAAAGGAAAACATTTTTTTTTAACTCAACTGGCGCCAGAAAGTTAAACAGATTTGTGAATTACTTCTATTAAAAAATCTTAACTCTTCCAGTATTTTTCAGCTGCTGTATGTTCCAAAGAAAGTTATTTTCCTTTTGAATTTTGATTTCTGTCTGACCACAGCACTCTCTGCTGACACCTCTGTCCGTGTCAGAAACTGTCCAGAGCAGCATAGGTTTTCTATGCTGATAAGTACTGATAAGCTGATAAGTACTGTTTAACTTTCTGGCAACTGTTAATTTGAAAAAAAAAAAATGTTTACCACCTTTAAGAGTACAATTCAAATGTTATTGAACAAACCTCCTAAAAATAACAGTATTTTTTTAACCCCTTCCCTACTCATGACATACATGTACGTCATGGGTTGGCTCCCATTCTAGCGGGTCGGGCTCGGCACCTAGCAACAGCCGGGACCTGTGGCTAATAGCGCACAGCACTGATCATAGTTGATTGCCACGTTTAAAGTGAAAGTATATAAATGCCGGTTAGCTCAAGGGGCTGTTCGGGATTGCCGAGGTAAAATCGCAGCCTCCCGAACAGCTGTAGGAAACAAGGAGGGTCCCCGTATCTGCCTCGTGGTGTCCGATCACAAATGACTGCTCAATGCCTGAGATCCAGGCATGAGCAGTCAAGCGGCAGAATCATTGATCAATGTTATCCTATGGGATAACAATGCTCAATGTAAAAGATCAGTGTGTGCAGTGTTATAGCCCCCTATGGGAGCTGTAACATTGCAAAAAAAAGTGGAAAAAAAAAAGTTAATAAAGATAATTTAACCCCTTCCCTAACAAAAGTAAGAATCACCCCCCTTTTCCCATTAAAAAAAAAGTGTAAATAAAAATAAACATATGTGGCATCGCCGCATGCGGAAATGTCAGAATTATAAAAATATATAATTAATTAACCCGCACGGTTAATGATGTAAAATTCAAAAGTCAAAAATTGCGTATTTTTGGTCACTTTTTATATCAGGAAAAAATGAATTAAAAGTGATCAAAAAGACCAATTAATACAAAAACTGGTACCGCTAAAAATTTCAGATCACGGCACAAAAAATTAGCCCTCATACCGGCCCGTATGCGGAAAAATAAAAAAGTTATAGGGGTCAGAAAATCACAATTTTAAATGTATATATTTTCCTGCATGTAGTTAGGATCTTTTTCCAGAAGTACGACAAAATCAAACCTATATTTATCATTTTAATCATATGGGCCTACAGAATAAAGGGAGGGTGTCATTTCTACAGAATAATGTACTGGGTAGAAACGGAAGCCCCCAAAAGTTACAAAATGGTGTTTTTTCTTCAATTTTGTTGCACAATTATTTTCCTTTCGCCATAGATTTTTGGGTAAAATGACTGATGTAATTACAGAGTAGAATTGGTGCAAAAAAATTGCCATCATATGGATTTTTAGTTGCAAAATTGAAAAAGTTATGTTTTTTTAAAGGTAAAGAGGAAAAAACAAAAGTACAAAAACGGAAAAACCCCGAGTCATGAAGGGGTTAAACATAAAAAACTTACAATGCACTGTTCCAAATTATTACGCACAGTAAGGTTCAAAATTGTCATTTGTTGTGTTTGCAGCATATTTATTGAAATTTTATTTGATAGCAGTTTCACAAGTCTTGCATCCACTGAACTTATGAGTCTTTGGACAGGTTCTGCTTGAATTTGTTTGCAAGATGTCAGAATAGGCTCCCATAGCTGCTGTTTGGATGTAAACTGCCTCCCACCCTCATAGATCTTTTGCTTGAGGATGCTCCAAAGGTTCTCAATAGGATTGAGGTCAGGGGAGGATAAAGGCGACACCATGACTTTCCCTCCTTTTAACCCCATAGCAGCCACTGATGTAGAGGTATTCTTTGCAGCATGAGATGGTGCATTGTCATGCATGAAGATGATTTTATATGAGAAAGCAAAGTTCTTCTTTCTGTACCAGGGAAGAAAGTGGTCAATCAGAAACTCCACATACTTTGCAGAGGTCATCTTTCCACCTTTGGGGACCCTAAAGGGGCCGACCAGCTCTCTTCCCATAATTCCAGCACAAAACATGACTCCACCACTGTCTTGCTGATGTTGCAGCCTTGTTGGAACAGGGTGGCCATCCACAAACCATTCACTACTCCATCCATCTGGACCATCCAGGGTTGCACGGCACTTATGAGTGAACAGGACTGTTTGGAAATTAGTATTCATGTATTTTTCTGCCCAATGCAGCCCTTTCTGCTTGTGAGCATTGGTTAGTGGTGGCCGAATAGAAGGTTTGTGCACAGATGCAAGAATCTGGAGACACTACGCCTTGATTTCTGTGGCACTCCAGAGGCACCAGCAGCTTCAAATATCTGTTTGCTGCTATGTAATGGTATTTTAGCCACTGCATGGATCTGGCAGAAATCTTCCCCAATGGGCCTTTATCCGCACAAACCCATTTGTGCACTGAATCAGCCACACATCTCTTAATTGTGCGATGATCATGCTTAAAGGACATGTCTGGTGCTCACTTTTCTTATTGTATCTGTTCCGGGCTGCAAAAAAAAAAGAAAATAAGCTTTCTCTTGCCTGCCTCCCCTGGTGCTCCGGTACAGGCGTTCAGTCCCCGGGCTGTATTCTTCTTACTTCCTGTTGGCCCGGCACGTCACACGGAGCTTCAGCCTATCATTAGCCGAGGTGGGACATCGCTGCGGCCGGTGATAGGTTGAAGCTCCGTGTGATGTGCCGGGCTAACAGGAAGTAAGAAGAATACAGCCCGGAGACCAAACACCTGTACTGAAGCCCCGGGGGAGCCTAGGCAGGTAAGAGAAAATGTTTTTCTTTTATTTTTCAGCCCGGAACGGATAAAATAAGAAAAGTGAGCACCGGACATCTCCTTTAAGTTTTCGTGAAATATCTAATGTTTTCATACCTCGTCCAAGGCATTGAACTATTTCACTCTTTTTGGCAGCAGATAGATCCTTTTACTTCCTCATATTGCTTGAAAATGGTGCTTTGCTTAATAATTTGGAACACCCACCTTTAGTAGTTTTTCCTTAAATTGGGCACACCTGGCAATCTAATTATCACAGGAGTCAGAGATTGTTTTCAGTGATCAAAAGTGCCCTGAGACACAATGTCATCCATGAATTAAACTGAAAAACAAAATATTTAATCTTGTTGACACTTGCATAGAATTTGCATAGAATTTGCATAATAATTTGGAACAGGGAACAGTGTTCCTGAACCAGCTTCAGTGAGGTGCATTGATCTGTGCCACCGACCCACAAAGCGTATTCAAGTGGCACCTATATATATGCCTATAGGGCCTGTGAAGACAGTAGTGATTTGTGACTATAATAGTGTTCCTGAACAAGCTACAGTAGCCAGTGAGGTGCAGTGATCTGGGCCACCCACCCACAAAGTGTATTCAAGTGACAACTATATATGCCTATAGGGCCCGCAAACATCTTCAGAACTCATTGTGCTGTCATCTGTGCCATGCAAAAAGTGTGCAAGACGTTGAAACTTTGATTTGACAAGTACGTTGGTGAAAATTCACCCAAAAAGGATAAAAGTAACCCAAAAAACATGTCTGGAAAAGGAATTGGTGGAAAGGGTAAAGGGTAGAAGACCCCCGCCATGTTCTCTGAGAGTAAGAATGTTCATTGCAGTCCTAGTACAGGTAGCGGCAAAAGCAGCCAGGTGTTGTTTGGTAGTAGTTGCAGCCGTTTCAGCCATCCAAAGTTCTCACTGCCTGAGAGAGAGGTTATAACTCATGTGATTTCACAGGATGATTCAGCGTTACTGCAATTTCTCTGTCATACAACTTCTAAGGAGGAAGACTCTGACAATATGATGGTAAGCCACTAGTCAATGGATTTCTTCGCGTCTACACTCACATGAGGAAGTGGAAAGGTCCATCCTAGATGCTGTGTTTCTTCCTCTCTGGCTTTGCCCCCCGCCCCAGCTACGTAGATGGATAGCACTAGTTGTGTGGGGATAGTCAAGGTTTAAAGTGTGTTGGCGAGTTGCTGGAGGTAGAATCAGTGATCAAGCCCAGCACAAGCGGGACAGGGGGTGGTAGGCATGGTGAGGATACTGTAAGGCGTCAAGATGGCTATGCTGAAAAGGATCCAGCAGCCCAAGAAGTCCATGCAGAGAGGAGTGGCGTGGATGATGAGGAGTTTGATGTTGACGTTGATGTGGTGTTGGACAGGACATGGGTACCACCTGGGCATGAGCTGACGTGTTCAGAGCAGGAGGATAGTGGCAGTGACAGTGAAGAAAAGCATAGCTGAGATAGGGGAAGAAAACCTGTGAAACATAACAGGCATAGTGCTGCTGGTCTGATGAGCTCAGGTGACAGCGACGCTGCTGCATGTTCAGGTTCTATTAAAAAAACATCCAGGGGGGGGGGGGGGCACAGTCAGGTGGTGCAGTCTCAGTCCTATATTCTGATGTGGGGAACTTCCTTTCTACCTAACCTGATGCAGAAAACATGGCATTATTTCATCTCTGCAAACAGAAAGTAAGCCGTGGCTAGGTCCGAGTGTAGGAACTATGTCCCTACATAGGTATGGAGCATCTCCACAAGGCCACGTGGGACAGTCGAGACGCCCCACAACATGAGGAAAATACTGCTGCTGCTACTTATAATCTTCCAGATCCTTCCCAATTGTCTAACATTTAGGCCTCTTCCACAGGCAGCACATTTTCAGGATTTGCCTAAGCTGTGTCGTGCCCTCCTCCTCCCCGATCACGTCTGTTATCAGGGCCGGCCTTTGGGGTGTGCGAGCTGTGTGGCCACACAGGGCGCCATAGCAACAGGGGTGCCGGGTGGACGACACAGCTTGCAGTGTAACAGGCCGGTGTGAGGTGAGATTTTCAAACCCATGCAAAAGTCGGACCGCTCCTCCCCTCCGCACCCCAAAGTGTTCCGAAGCTAGAACAGGGAAGGAGCGAGGGCAGAGCCGTCTGCATGAGATAATTAAGCCACGCCCCCTTGTCTCCCCCTCCCGGAGGATGCAGCTCTGCCTTAGACAAGAAGACACAGCAGGGGAGAGAGAGGATGTACACAACTCCCTCCCTTCCCCCTGCTCTGTCTTCTGAGTCTGATTAAGGGGGACTGGTGAAGGGAGAGTGTCTGATTAATGGATGAAGGGGGGAGATGATCTGATTATGAGTGACAGGGGACTGAGTAATAAGAACATGGGACTGGTGACGGGGGGGTTCTGAGTCTGCTTATGGGGGACTGGTGAAGGGGGAGGGCCTTGTTAGCACTTGCACTTAAATTATCTGTAATTAAAAAAAATATTTGTTACAAATATTTTTTTCCTCTTTGTGTATGTTTAGGGGGGGGGGGGGGGGTCACCTCAAGGTTAGCTCGCACAGGGAGCTTGAACACCTAAGGCCGGCCCTGCCTGTTATCCATTGGGGAATCCATGTCCTCCAGACAACAGTATTCTCCCAGTCAATCTGTTGTAGTGTGCCTCAATTCCTACCTGGCCAAGTTTTTGGTGGCGCAGGCCCTCCTATACCATCTTGTTGACTCCACGGCCTTCAGGCAACAAATGGGGTATGCACAGCCCAGGTGACGCGTACCTTTTTGCCATTATTTTGCAAAGAAAATCATCCCCGCTTTGCACAATCATGCATAGAGGGTGTGCCACTCCATGAACTTGTCTGCGTGCAGAACAGTGCATGCCATGGTTGATACTTGGAGTGGTAGCTTCATCCAGGGCCAATGCATGTTTTTTACGGCCCACTGGGTCAATATCCTGCAGTACAAGGCTCCACCACAATGAGGTCAGGAAATTGTAGCGACGCTGCCACAGTTGCACCGATCCTCGTCCATGGGGAAGAAAGTAGCTTATGCTCCTCTTCCTCCCCCACTCTCCTTTCATCGCTGAAAATCAAGCGATGCCATGCTATGTTACACCTGCTGAGCCTGGGCGTGAAAAGCCACATGGCAGAGGAGCTGCTGCCCTGTCTATATCAGGTGGTTAAAAAAAAAAAATGAATCACAGAAAAAGGACCTAAAATGTATTTTATTACTTGCCCCCAAAAGAAACCCAGTCAGGTTTCATAAATGCTCAAAGAGCCACAAAGAAAAACCAAAATACACAGCAAATATACACTGTGATAGAGCACCAAGCTCATACATAAGATACGACTGATAAAGCATATAACTCAATACATGCTGAAGATATAAAAACAGGCAACAGATTTACCACAGATTACAAACAAAATTGATATCAGATTAGAGTATCCACACTGATGAGATCTATTAAGCCCTAGCCCCCATGGCTCAGGTAGTAGCTCGGGGCAGGAAAACAGGGTGGGAGGGGGGTTGGTACCTGATACTCCCTACCGCAAGATCTGCTATAGGACCTATGCCTAGGCGGAATTGGAACCTAGCCTGAACTGCTATACAATAGCTAGCTCACTTGTTACTGATAGTGAGCTCATTATCAGTGAGCTAGCTATTGTATAGCAGTTCAGGCTAGGTCACCTGGGCTACCCAGACAAGTCCCTACAATAGTAATCTCATAGGGAGATAACTACTATAATGAATCACGGGTGTATACAGATTAGTCAATATGGTGATAATCCAATGTGCCTTCTTATAACAATATAAACATCAACTGTTAGCATATAACAGCATTGCCAGAGTTAAGGTAATATAGGGCATGCTAGATAAACCCCTGGTCATCACCTGTTACATCCAAAATCGGCATCTCTCAAAGTTCATAGTAGGCACAAAGTAGATGTATATATATATATATATATATATATATATATATATATATATATATATTTATATATATATATATATATTTATATATATATATATAAATTCAATGTGCCGTCTTATAACAATATATACAGTGTTGGCACATAGCAGCATTGCAAGAGATACAGCACTATAGGGCATACTAGATAAACCACTGGTCATCACCTATAATATCCAAAATTATCTCTCAAAGTCATCTCTCAAAGTTTACCAGGGATATGGCAATAGGGCATAACACATAAGAGTGGATACTTAAGTACATTGATGTTTTAGATATTCATCCTCTCAATGCATTTCTCGCAGTTACGGGTCATCAGGAGAGAGGTAAACAAACCTCATGATAGGCATATTATACCCATCCAAGATCGGGCACACTGTTTTTTTTATATATATATATTAATGTGCATAAACCAACAACACAAACAAATATGACAAAGCTGGCGTGGGCAGCAGTCACTATTTCCAGCAATATTACCAATAATAGAAGGGAGGAGTCATAGATAGCATATTGACTCGACAACAGTATTCTACTTATAGTTACAAAATGGTGCACAATTTATATGGATACTAAAACTAACAACACGGGGGTAAAAAGTTAATAGGGGAACAGATCAGATTAACAACAGATGATTATGGTTGACTCACAGTAATTTGTGCAGCCACCATAAATATCACACAGATTACGCACCTTCACGTGGGAATAAGGCAGGACTGAATCGTAAAGTTGGACAATAAGAAACCCAATAGTACATGTGAGAGCCTTGATCTCTCTTGGAGATCATATAAAACAATTAAACGTTAATGCCTCATTCAAGCCATGTGGGGAAAATGATCTAATCCGAAAGTTCCAAGATCTAAGTTCTCTTGTGGTTTTTCCCACATAGTCCTTGGGACATGTGCATTGGTAAAAAATATATCAGGCCTTTTGACCTGCAATTTGCAAAGTCTCTAAAGACAAAAAGTTGGCCCATATTGGAACTCACAATTCCATTTTGTTTAGCTACGTATGGACAGGCTATATAGGAGCCACAAGGGAACATACCAAGTGGCTTAGATGTTAGCCATGTTCCCGCAGGTTTAGGTCATGTGTAATGACTATGGACCAGCCTCTCACGAATACTACAACCTTTTTGATATGAGATTAAGGGTCTCTCCGAGATTACCCTATCTAGCAAGGGGTCCGCCTGTAGGACCTTCCAGAGCTTGGCAATAATGACAAACACAACACGGGGCTTATCATCATAGGTTCCGATGATCCGTGTCAGGCTATCAGACATCTTTTCAGCCTTGGGAGAAAGAAGGGACACTCAGCTTGCTTGTTTCGCAAACGCAAATGCCGGTCTTAAGGTTTCCATAGGATATCCCCTCTCCTCATACCATTGGCGAAGAACACCTGCTTTCTGTCTAAAGTTCTCTTCAGAGGAGCAATTTCTTCGCAGTCGCAGGTACTGCCCCTTGTGTATGCCCTTTTTGAGGGCCATAGGGTGATAGCTAGCCCAATGTAACAAAGAGTTTTTTGCCATTGATTTCCTGTATCGGGTTGTGGAAATTCCTTCTTCTTGGTTTTTATAGAACTTGATGTCCAAAAACAGCAATTCCTGTGGGTGGATTTCAGATGTAAAAAAATAAACCTATCTGGTTGGTATTCAGGCTACCCATAAACTCATGAAATTCTTCAATGCTCCCTTCCCGCAGAATAAAAATGTCATCAATATAGCGTATCCACAAATGAATGTGGGAGGACCATCTTGTTTCCTCGGGGAAGAACACCATTGTATCCTCCCACCAACCCAGGAGCAAGTTCGCATACGTGGGAGCACAGGGGCTCCCCATTGAGGTACCCCTGAGCTGGTGGAAGAAACAAAGGTCAAGCAGGAAAAAATTGTGCGTTAAAGGGGTACTCCGGTGGAAAACATTTTTTTTCATCAACTGGTGCCAGAAAGTTAAACAGATCTGTAAATTACTTCTATAAAAAAAAATATCTTAATCCTTCCAGTACTTATTAGCTGCTGAATACTACAGAGGAAATTATTTTCTTTTTGGAACAGAGAGCTCTCTGCTGACATCTCTGTCCATTTTAGGAGCAGCATATGTTTGCTATGGGGATTTTCTCCTACTCTGGACAGTTCTTAAAATGGACAGAGATGTCAGCAGAGAGCACTGTGCTCATGATTCAGCAGAGAGCTCTGTGTTCCAAAAAGTAAAGAATTTCCTCTGTAGTATTCAGCAGCTAATAAGTACTGGAAGGATTAAGATTTTTTAATAGAAGTAATTTATAAATCTGTTTAACTTTCTGGCACCAGTTGATTAAAAAAAAAATGTTTTCTGCTGGAGTACCCCTTTAAGGCAGAGAATCATAAATAAAAAGTGATACTTTCCTTCCTACTCTAGTGTAGAACATAGACTAATGTGATATGTCATGTGGTTAGTGAATAAATATATACAGTATTTGTTTTGGTTTTTATTGAAAGAAATAAACACCAGCTGTGGCCATTATATTGCGGGTATTCATTTGTTTGTAACAAAATCCCTTTCATAATTTAAGGTTAATGTATAGCACTCTATGATTTGTTGTTTCCACATACTGTAGATTAAATAAAAAATTATAATATATGCTTTTAAATACTGTTTACACTTACCCATTACATTTACAGACTTTTTTTTTCTATACTTTTACAGACGTCGGGTTTTAGGTATATCAGATGGAATTGAACACATTGGAAACCTCCGCTGGGAATTAGCACTTTGTCTTCTCGCTGCATGGACTGTTTGCTATTTTTGTATTTGGAAAGGGACAAAATCCACTGGGAAGGTAAGATTGAAAATATTTGATGTTTAGTATACATCCAGTTAACAGGTCTTTTTTTTACTGCAGGAGAAATTATATCTTTACGTCAATGCTACAGATTTGGATTTTTCTTAAATTCATTTTTTTTTTTTTACTATAGTTTTTTACTTTTATTGACTAAATCCTGAGCTGATTTTCCTTATTTGAAATTTCAGGCTCATTGAGGATTGCTTATCCAAAGGACAAAACCATTCATTCAAAAATATGTTTGATTATTTTTGGTATCTAGTGGCCTACCTTTTAGGAAAGGCTTTCAATGTTTGATTTGCTTGAATAAGCCATTGGATTCGATACAGATTCTGATTTAGATTTGACAGGACAGACATGAGCAGGAATCCCTGGCAAAGGCAGGAGTCCCTACTGTTGTACACATAGTAGTGGAACATACACTGTATGTCTCACTGCTCATTTAAAGTGTCCTGGAATTTAGAAAAACATTTAACATATCATATGTCAAACATGTTGATTGGTTAGTGTCTTAGTGCTGAGACCCTCACAGATCGTAAGAACAAGCACAGAGAAGTGCATACTTAAAGGGGTGCTCCGGTGGGAAACATTTTTTTTTTATCAACTGGTACCAGAAAGTTAACCAGATCTGTAAATGACTTCTATTAAAAAATCTTTATCCTTCCATTACTTTTTAGCAGCTGTGTGCAACAGAGGAAGCTATTTTATTTTTGAATTTCTTTTTTGTCTTGTCCACAGTGCTCTCTGCTGACACCTGATGCCCGTATCAGGAACTGTCCAGAGCAGGAGAAAATCCTCATAGCAAACCTATGCTGCTCTGGACAGTTCCTGACACTGACAGAGGTGTCAGCAGAGAGCACTGTGGACAAGACAAAATATAAATTCAAAAAGAAAATAATTTCCTCTGTAGCATACAGCTGCTAAAAAGTACTGGATGGGGGGGCGTGGTCTGCATGGCGGCCTAAACGGACATGGGAGCGCTGAGCTCCTGCCATCCTGTGCTTTTATCCTTTAATTATCCCTGACATCCTGTGTTCCTGAGGCTGCTGTCCCTATCTGCAGGATCCCCACCATCCTAGAGACCCCTGCGGAGGCTTTATTGTGGACATTGGTGGAGTTTGTGGAACGCACCGCGGCCCGTGGTGTGCTAGGCCACAAAGCCTGCGGCCCTACGTACCCTATCCCGCCCGGATTTCCTGCAGCAGCACTCCTGTGGGAGCCGAAGATCCACTCACCTGAACCGGGGCCCCTCGGTTGTTGCTTCTGGTGCCCGATCCTGGCGGTGGTTGCTGGTGGAGTCGGGAACCGGGTCCGCCGCAGCCTCCGGGCGGTATCCTGAAGAGGCCCTCCTTGCCTTCCGGTCCGGGTCTCGAGAGGGCATCCTGCGCAGAGGAGTGGCGGAGGCTGCTCTCCTCTGCAGTCCTCCGGCCCCGGTGTAACATCTGCTGACTTGCCGGTCGGGATCCCGCTGCTGTTGTGAGGGAGGCGGAGTCACATGGAGTGCCGGAGTCCCTGCTCAGGCTGTCAGTGGAGTTGGCGGCGGTCCCCTTCTTGGTCGTGGCCTGGTACCGGTGGCCGTCCTGTGATCCTCTCGGTCTTCTGCTTCTGCCTCCGGCTGCCGGCGAGGGTGCCTGTACGGAGTGCACCAGAGCCGTCGGGGACCTTGTGCTGTGGGAGAGACCTCGTGACTGTTGCACTATGGAAGGGATGGTGTAAAAGAGGTTACTGTATAGGGTATATTTGACATGTTTTCATTGCAATAGTGAAACGTTTGCATATACGATCGTGTTTGGTTGGTTGTTTGTATGCCTGCTGTATGCTCTCACCCTGCCAAGGATCTCCTGATATATTACCTGAGTAAGACTGGTTGTGAATGGTGTGGGTATACTAGCGCCCCTGGGTGCCGTGTGACGCGGCGACTTCTGTGGCTGTCTCTGTATTTTGTTCTGGGGTGTTTGTTTGTTTTGTTTTCCGTCTCTCCCTATTCTGCTGTACGCTATGTCTGTACCTTTACTGTGCATATGCCGTTGGTCTCTCTCGGTGTGAGTGGTGAAGTTCTTGCCCTTTTATGCTTAAATTTCCCTGATGGCGGTCTTTAATTTTATAGGATGGAATGTTAGTGGGTTAGGTGATGTGGCAAAGCGTTTTGCAGTACTTAATTTAGTGCGACACTTTCATCCTGCCATACTCTGCCTTAAGGACTTATCTGACGGCAGACACCACCTCGGTCCTCCAAAGGGCTTGGGTCAGACACTCTTTTCATTCTACCTTCTCTTCTCATGCTAGAGGGGTTAGTATTTTAGTTCATAGATCTATTCCGTTTAAAACTATCTCCTCTAGCATTGACCCTGATGGCAGATTTGTCTGCGTGCAATGTGAAGTGTCTCACCGAATGCTTATTATAGTTGGTGTATATATCCCCCCCCCCCTATAGTGGAGATGTAGTGCAGCGTATTCTAACTATAGTATTGGGACTTCCAATGGACCCTGTGCTTATGTGTGGTGACTTTAATCAGGTATTAGATGGTTCTAAGGATAAGTTTTGGTGGTCTAAGGCCCCTCCCCCTTCTAGACCCACTGGTCTTGCCAAGTTGTTGATGGAAGTACACTTATTGGATCTGTTGTGCCTGCGTAACCCTACTGTTAAACAGTTCTCCTGTTATTCGACTACACATGGTACCCTGTCCAGGATAGATATGGCCGTTGGGGATGGGGATATGGTTAGCCTGGTTAGAGAAGTTGAATATTTGGCCAGGGGGTTGTCAGATCATTCCCCTATTCGTTTACGAATTGACTTAACAGGGAGCGCTGGAGGGGTGCGCCCTCTATGGAGACTAAGCCCGTTCTGGTTGCAAATACCGACTACAGCCGATATTGTCGGTGTGGAACTCAGGGAATATATCGCCCTTAATAATGGTTCGGCTTCGGTCTCCGTGGTTTGGGACTCGCTAAAGGCGTTCCTGCGCGGCTTATTTATTCGGGACATAAGTGTTCACAAGTCCTTTACTAGAGAGAGGGGAGAGAAGTTGAGATTGTCTGTTACTGAAGCTGGCTATGTTTTGGACCCTACCTCTAAGATGAAGGATGTGTGGCTACGGGCGCAGGGTGAATATGCTAAATATTTAGAGGAAACGGCGGAACATAAAAGTTTTTTTCCCTAAGCAACGCTACTTTGAGTGTGGTGAAAGTACGGGTAAGTTATTGGCTTCCATCGCTCGAGCACAGCAGGGAGTTGCGTATATTGGCTGTTTGAGGGATAGTCGGGGGAGAGAGGTTATGGCGGATGAGGATATTCTGGGTGTGATGGTAGATTTTTATAAAGATGCATACTCTACCAAGGTCTCTTGTACTGGGGGGGCCTTGGTGGATTATGTGAGCAGGGCATCACTTCCTTCCCTTTCTCCGGAGCAGAGGGACGGGCTGGACTCGCCCATCTCTCTGGAGGTACTGGAATTAGCTTTGAAAGATGCAGCTAATGAAAAAGCCCCGGGTCCAGATGGCCTTCCGAGTGAGGTGTATAAAAAAAATTCCGGGATACTCCTGCCCCAGTTGTTGCGAGTGGTCGAGTCGGCGGCTTTAGATGGCTCTTTATCTCAGTCCATGATGGAGGCCACTGTAGTACTTTTACCTAAACCTGGAAAGGATCCATTATGTGCGGGCTCTTATAGACCGATCTCATTGTTGTGTAGCGATGTGAAGCTGCTGGCCCGGGTACTCGCTAACAGACTAGCTGGGGTTGTGTTGTCTCTGGTCCATGGTGATCAGACAGGCTTTATGTCGGGTAAGTCCACGGTCGACAATATCAAGAGGGTGTACCTAAATTTGCAGATGACTCAGGAGGGCGCAGGAGCGAGATCGTTTTTTTCATTGGAAGCTGCCTAAGCATTTGATAGCGTCGAATGGAATTATTTGTGGAAGGTAATGGGGAACATTGGGTTTGGACCTAAATTCCTTACTTATGTTAAACTTCTCTGCCAGCACCCGACTGCCCGTCTCCGGGTCAATGGCAGGTTGTCCCCATCATTTCAACTACAGAGGGGTATGTGACAGGGGTGTCCCCTGTTGCCTCTGCTCTTTGTGTTAGCCATAGAGCCGCCGGCTTGTCTCCTGCGAGCCTCGCCCGATTTGATTGGATTCCCCTACGGCTCCATTGACGAGAGAGTGGCACTTTATGCAGATGACATGTTACTATTCTTGGGTGATACTGCTAGATCTCTGTCTCCGGCTATGTCTATTATTTTGGAGTTTGGTACCTACTCTGGCCTGATTATCAATTGGGACAAGTCTGTTCTGATGCCCCTAGATGCTCTGTCTGATATTCCTCAGATAGCCCTCTCTAATATTCAGGTGGTTAAGGAATTTAAGTACTTAGGTATCAACTAGAGATGAGTGAATCAAATCTGACGAACCCGAATTTGTTATGAATTTCAGGAAAAATTCGATTCTGATCGAATATGAATTTCGCCGCGATTCGATCGCACAAATCGCTTCATTAAACTCCTTTCTAGGCTGTTTTAGACCTAAGATGGCGGCTCCACATGTCAGTACATGGCGCGGGAATCAAGGTAGGCGGGCTGACCCTGAATCACATGTCATATGCAGCCTATCAGTGTTCACTAACCCCTGTGATGTCACAGCCCTATATAATCGGCGGCCATCTTCCCTATGTTCATTTCTTCTATGCACGAGATAGGGAAAGGAAGTGACTGCACGTCTGTGTGCTGAGCACATACAACGGCGTTATACAGCATCCGACCGCTACGAGTAGCGGTGACATCAGCATTATTGAAAGACACAAGGCACAGTGTTTCTGCAGTTCTGATCGAGAAGGATCATTGATTCTAGCAAAACCTCGTATTCTCGTTACTCAATATAGCAGGCAGAGAGGTGCTGCATAGCAGTCACCTGCGTCATAGATCTCACAGCTGTTTTACCTGTATGGAGCATCTAATCTCCTCATTTTTCAGCCCAATTGAGTTTTTTCTGCTGCTTCACAAATCTGATTCTCACAATTGTGTGACAGTGTGCCATTTAGGGTTTAATCCCTGTAAAAAAAAAAATCTGTGGTGCTGCCCAGTTGGGTCCTGCTGCTGTTCAGAAATAAGTCATGTGTGTGTGGACTTCAGTGCCTTTTTACCATTTTTCACCTGTTCATCTGTCTCGTTTGCTAATTTAAGTGCTATTTAACACATTTGTTTACACCTGCTGGTGTATGAAAGAAAAAAAAAAAGTTTTTCCTGCGTATAAATACGCCTAACAGTGCCCTCATCATTGCAAAGGGCATACATACAACCAAATAGTGTACTATATACTACCTTTATTTCTGTCTCTGTGCTAAATTCAGTGCTATACCACACAGTATACACCTGCTGGTGTATGAAAAAAAAAAAGTTTTTTCTGCGTATAAATACGCTTAACAGTGCCCCTATAATTGCAAAGAGCATACATACAACCAAATAGTGTACTATATACTACCTTTATTTCTGTCTCTGTGCTAAATTCAGTGCTATACCACACAGTATACACCTGCTTCTGTATGAAAGAAAAAAAAAGTTTTTCCTGCGTACAAATACGCTTAACAGTCCCCTCATCATTGCAAAGGGTGTACATACAACCAAATAGTGTACTATATACTACCTTTATTTCTGTCTCTGTGCTAAATTCAGTGCTATACCACAAAGTATACACCTGCTGGTGTATGAAACAAAAAAAAAAGTTTTTTCTGCATATAAATACGCTTAACAGTGCGCTCATCATTGCAAAGGGCATACATACAACCAAGTAATACACTATTTAGTACCTGTATTTCTGTCTCTGTGCTAAATTCAGTGCTATTCCACACATTAGTATACAGCTTCAGGTGTATTAAACAAAAAAAAGTGTTTTTTCTGCGTAGAAATACGCATACCAGTGCACTCATCATTGCAAAGGGCATACATAGAACCAAGTAGTGTACTATTTAGTACCTGTTATTCTGTATAGGGCCTACATACTGTGAAAGGACAGCTGTAAGTTATTGCCTGCTGCTGTTCTATACAACTACTGTTTAAAGAGTAGGGGGGCGTATTGTAATACCCTCATAAACGCACTAAGTATGTCAGGCAGGGAAGTGCCAGGACGTGCACAGAGAAGGGGCAGAGGCCTACATATGTCAGGCAGAGTTGGCAGCAGAATTGGGGCGAGTGGCAGCAGGAGTCGCAGCAATAAGCCTGAGCTCCCGTTAACACCCAGCGGTCGTGTCGTCCATCTCTCCTCGTCAATTGGTTTGCACACTCATCCCCATCATCACAAGCGACATCTAACAACCCCAGTCAAGAGTCGGTGGGTTCCTCAGACACAACCCTCAGTTGGCATGGCCCGGGAGCAGTCCCCGTAATCCCATTGCCTTTGTCCTATGCTGTTCCCTCTCCCAAAGAAGTATCTCATGCTTTGTGTTCAGCTCCACTATTTAGTGGGGACCATGTAATAGAGGACAGTCAGCAGCTACTGGGCAGCCAAGAATGTGAGGAGACATGCGGCGCTTGCTCCGCAAGGCGGCTAAGTAGTGATGCGGAGAGTGACGTGGGAGGCGGTGTTGCAATTGTTCAGGGTCCTGAAGCAGACACTGTTGTGGAACTTGAGGAGGACATCAGTGACGTGCACACATCTTTTGATGATGATGAAGCCGATCACAATTGGGAGCCGGGTGCAGAAGCCGGGGCTTCATCATCATCAGGAGAAGAGATTTGCTGTTTGCCAATGAGGCAGCAAGGCGGTAGCACGGTTGGCAGTCAGCGTGGTGGTGGCAGTAGTGGAAATTCAGGAGCCAAACGTGCCAGGGGGAGACCACCTTCTTCGCGGCAACCTACCATTCTGGGAGGTAGTGGAACAGGGGTTCCTGGAGACGGCGCCAATAGCAGTCAAATAGTGCAGACTGCGGGTGGGAAAATCAGCTACTCTGCGGTGTGGTTGTGCTTCATAAAGAATCCGGAGGACCTTAGCGTAGCCACATGCAAGATCTGTCAGCAGAAAATGAAGCGTGGCCAGGGTCCCAATGTTGGCACCACGGCCCTGCGTCAACACATGACTCGCTACCATAAAGCGGCCTGGGATAACCGTTGCTCCGATGTAGTGGTCCAGCCTGTCGCATCACCCAGTGGCCATCCGCTCCCTCCGTCATCCAGCCAAGGCTCCACAACCTCAGCCGAAGGGAGCATTGTGTCAAACCCTCCTTCAGGCGCTCCTGCTTCTTCCGCTTTTAGTCAGCCATTCCGCCAACAATCGATCGGCGAAGCCATGTCCAAGAGACAACAGTATGCGCCCACTCATCCAACGGCTCAGAAGTTGAATGTGCTCCTGTCCAAGTTGCTGGTGTTGCAGTCCCTCCCTTTCCAACTGGTGGACTCTGCAGCTTTCAGGGAATTGATGGCTTGTGCCGAGGTGGAGAGTCCCAAGCCGTCATTTCTTTGCGAAGAAGGCAGTACTAGCCCTGCATAAGTTTGTACAAGAGAAGGTGGGCCAGTCCTTGAGCATGTCGGTGTGTTCAAAAGTGCACGGCTGCGCGGACGTGTGGAGCTGTAACTACAGTCAGGGACAATACATGTGTTTTACGGCCCACTGGGTAAATGTTGTTCCTACACAGCCACAAGCGCAACTTGGACAGGTCACACCACTTCCTCCTCCACGCTCTCGCTCCCAGGCAGTTTGTCCTTTTACAGTGTGTGCCTCCTCTTCCCCCCTGTCCTCGGCCTCCACTGCACGTCCAAATCTCGGTGGCCCTTCATCGTAGCATGTGTGTAGGGCACAGCGGTGTCAACCCGTCCTTAATATGGTTTGCCTTGGCGAACAGAGTCACACAGGGGAGGAACTGCTAAAGTTCATTCGTGAAGAAATCCGAGTATGGCTTACTCCACGAAATCTGGAAATGGGAACCATGGTGAGCGACAATGGGAAAAACATCGTGGCCGCGCTGCGACAAGGAAGTGTGAACCATTCGCCCTGCATGGCACACGTGTTGAATCTGGTTGTCCAGAAGTTCATCAAGTCTTCACCCCATTTGCAAGACATCCTGACAATGGCAAGGAAACTGTGCATGCACTTCAGCCACTCGTACACCGCCAAGCACACTTTGCTTGAGCTGCAGCGTCAGAACGGTATCCCACAACATAGTCTCATTTGTGACTTTGCCACACATTGGAATTCTACCCTCCATATGTTGGACAGACAATACGAACAAAGAAAAGCCATCACCGATTTCTTGATGATCCAAGCAGATAGGAGTACTCCCCTGTGTAACTTCAATGTGAACGAGTGGCAGCTCATACGTGGCACCTGCCGTTTGCTGAGGCCCTTTGAGGAAGCCACATTTTTTATTAGTCGCTCGAATTACGCCATGAACGATGTAATTCCACTCCTACATTTACTCCAAAAAATGATTGAAAACATGGCTGGTCACGGCAATGGAGACGTTGCGCCTACATCAGAAGACTACATGAGTCCTGTGGGGGATAAACTGGAGGAGGAGGAGGATGATGAGGGGCAGAGCGGAGCACAGTTTACGGTGGATGAGATGGCCGGTGTTTCTAGTCATTGGACAGGAGAGGAGGAGCAGGAGCAGCCAGAGGAGCTGGAGGGTTATTACGAGGGAGGCAAGACAGAGGACCCAGACACACTGTGGCAGTATGCAGTGGAGAGGGAGGCATTTAGTCCCAGCGAGTCACTGTCACAAATGGCACGATGCATGCTCAGTTGCTTGCGTAGTGACCCTCGAATTGTCAAAATTCGTCAGCGTGATGACTTCTGGATCTCCACCTTATTAGACCCTTGCTACCGGCCCAGAATGGGGGCCTTTTTTACTACCACTGAGAGGGAGGACAAACTGACCTACTACAGAGAGCTTCTACGTAGTCGGTAGGCCGATGCCTATCGGCCACATGGTCCATCCACTCGCAGGTCTGACTCGGGGGGCCCTCTGCGCTCACCTTCCACTGCCACGGCTGCTGGGGAGGGGTGGCAGGAGCAGTACCGGCTTAATCAGCAGCAGCCTGAGTCTACAGTCGCTGATGAGTAGCTTCCTTCAGCCGCATAGTGAAGCTACTCATCAGCAGCAGGTGGACATGGAGCAGGACCTGAACCAGCAGGTGGTGGCATACCTCGACATGACCGTGCCAACAACCGTTGAAGATCCGCTGGACTTCTGGGCAGCCAAACTCGATTTATGGCCGCAACTAGTGGGGTTTGCCCTGGAAAAGCTGTCCTGCCCGACCAGTAGTGTGCCATCAGAGCGGGTGTTTAGTGCGACTGGGGCCATAGTCACCCCAAGGCGAACTCGTTTGTCCACTAAAAATGTGGAGAGACTGACGTTTGTCAAGATGAATCAGGGATGGATCAGCTAGGATTTCCAGCCACCAATGACAGATGGGTCTGAGTAGATGGACCATGCTGATACAGCAAAATTTCTCCCAATTATGATTGGTTATGAAACACTCTTGGGCAGACCAAGGCATTGTACGGCCCGTGGGCCACCTATGGCCCTTTGATTGGCTCTGACTGGCCCGCGCTGACTGGGGGACAACTATGCTGCCTAATCTGGGGGACATCTATGCTGCATAATCTGGGGGACATCTATGCTCCTAATCTGGGGGACAACTATGCTCCTAATATGGGGGAAACTGATGCTTCTGGCCTTGGGCCTATAATTTTTTGAAGTTTAGCAGTAGCTAAATACATGCTTAATGCAAATGTAAACATTGATGTTAAATGTAAGGGGTTATGAAACCCTCTTGGGTACTGCGAATGACTGCTCCAGACTCATTCTGTGTCTTTCACAAACTAATTGCCTCCCTGGTGCCTCAGGCCTTGGGCCTATAATTTTTTGAAGTTTAGCAGTAGCTAAATACATGCTTAATGCAAATGTAAACATTGATCTTTAAATGTAAGGGGTTATGAAACCCTCTTGGGTACTGCGAATGACTGCTCCAGACTCATTCTGTGTCTTTCACAAACTAATTGCCTCCCTGGTGCCTCAGGCCTTGGGCCTATAATTTTTTGAAGTTTAGCAGTAGCTAAATACATGCTTAATGCAAATGTAAACATTGATCTTTAAATGTAAAGTGTTATGAAAACCTCTTGGGTACTGCGAATGACTGCTCCAGACTCATTCTGTGTCTTTCAGGAACTACTTGCCTCCCTGGGGCCTCTGGCCTTGGGCCTTCAATTTTTGGATGTTTAGCAGTAGCTAAATATATGCTTAATGCAAATTTCAACAATGATCGTATAAATTCTGGGTGCTCTGCCAGGGCCTTCTCCTACCGGGGAAGATCCGAGAACCTCACTAAACCATGCAATCAGTAGTAGCGACGGGCGGTGTATACAAAGGGCAGGGACTTAATCAACGTGCGCTTATGACCCGCACTTACTGGGAATTAATCGTTCATGGGAAATAATTGCAATCCCAGATCCCTATCAAGAACTGGTTTCAGCATGTAACACGCACCTGTCCTTGAAAGATAGAGACACGCTAATCCGTTCAGTGGAGCGCTAGTGCGGCCCAGGACATCTGAGGCCATAACACACCTGTTATTGCTCGATCTCGCAATTGATCGGGCAAGGTAAGGGGTTATTAAAGCCTAAGTGGGTACTGCTGAGGCCTACTCCTGACTGTTGCTGGTGCAATGTATGGGGTAATTAAACACTCTTGGGTAGTGTTATTGTTAAATTTACTGATAATTTTATCAGTAATAAAATTGAATTTTGGAGAATGCTAACCGTTACACAACGGAACGCTTGTTGCGTGTGATTTTTTAATGAAAATAAAAAAATATAAATACGGAAAGGGATTAACTCTGCTTAATCATTTTTGGCGAAAAAAATCCTTTGGTGATCTGATCTTTTTGAGACAGATGCGCTTACACACATGTAATAATTTTTTTAACCAAATTTCAAACATTGTGTGGTTTATTATTTTTGAGAAGAAAGTCTTTGGGTGGTCCATCGTCCTGCATTATATAGTCTTCTGAACAGTTGTATATGCGCTTGTTTTTACACAAAGATATTTAGTCAAACAATTTCCAAAAAATTTGCTGTTTTTTGGGGTTGGATTGTGAAGCCCGGGTGTGTACTCGTGCATCAGCCAACTCCAGGCTGTCTTTCAGGCAATCTATGGGTTACTGAAGCAGCAGAGGTGGGGCCTAGGTCTAGGAATTAAATTTTTTTTTTTTTAAATTCAAAAATTGTGTGGTTCATTATTTTTGAGAAGAAAGTCTTTGGGTGGTCCAACGCCCTGCCTAATAGAGTCTTCTGAAATGTTGGATATGCGCTTTTTCTTACACAAAGGTATACATATTTTTTTTTTTATTATACAATTTTGTTGATTTTGGGGCGGATTGTGAAGCCCTGTGTGTACTGGTGCATCAGCCAACTCCAGGCTGTGTCCTTCAGGAAATAAATGGGTTCCTGATGCTGCAGAGGTGGGGCCTGGGTCTGGGAATTTAAAATTTTTGGATAGTGGGTGCTACCTATGAGAAATCTTTGTCAAACATTTCTCATATTGTGTTGTTTTTTGGAGGGGATTGTGAAGCCCTGGTGTGTAGTGTACTCGTGCATCAGTCAACTCCACGCTGAGCCATTCAGCCACTATATGGTGTCCTCATGCTGCCAACACCTCCACGCTGTGCCATTCAGTTGATGGTTGCCAACATTTATTTGCATTCCCTTAACGCTGTGTACTCTTGCATCAGCCAACTCCAGGCTGTGTCCTTCAGGCAATATATGGGTTACTGATGCTGCAAAGGTGGGGCCTGGGTCTGTTAATTTCAAAATTTTGGATAGCGGGTGCTACCTATGAGAAATATTTGTGAAACATTTCTCAATGTCTTGATTTTTGGGGGAATTTTGAAGCCCTGATGTGTACTGGTGCATCAGCCAACTCCAGGCTGTGTCCTTCAGGCAATATATGGGTTACTGATGCCACAGAGGTGGGGCCTGGTCTGGGAATTTCAAATTTTTGGATAGCGGGTGCTACCTATGAGAAATCTTTGTCAAAAACTTCTCATATTGTGTTGTTTTTTTTTTGGGGGGGGGGGGGGGGGGGATTGTGAAGCCCTGGTGTGTAGTGTACTAGTGCATCAGCCAACTCCACGCTGTGCCATTCAGCCACTAAATGGTCTCCTCTTGCTGCCAACATGTCCACGCTGTGTCATTCAGCCACTATATGGTGTCCTCATGCTGCCAACACCTCCACGCTGTGCCATTCAGCCACTATATGGTGTCCTCATGCTGCCAACACCTCCATGCTGTGCCATTCTGCCACTATATGGTGTCCTCATGCTGCCAACACCTCCACGCTGTGCCATTCAGCCACTATATGGTCTCCTCATGCTGCCAACACCTCTACGCTGTGTCATTCTGCCACTATATGGTGTCCTCATGCTGCCAACACCTCCACGCTACGTCATTCAGTCACTATATGGTCTCCTGATACTGATGCCACCACCAGGCTCTGTCATTGCGCTGCTGTGCGGCAGTGATTCTAAGAGCGATGCCGGTAATCTGCATGCTATTCTGAATAACAATATTATTTCACTACCCCAGCACACTCCATATGCGTTTTAGGACACAGCAAAGCCCCTATAGAGGCTGTATGTAGGCTAGAAATAGACTTTTTTAATATCGATTCGCCATGAACAAATTCAGATCGAAACAAACTTTTTCGGAAAATTCGGCGAATCGGCCGAATCGAATTTTTTAAAAGTTCGCTTATCTCTAGTATCAACATCACACCATTTTTGCATGATTTTATACCCCGGAACCTGACAACCCTGCTGGACAAGAGTTCACAAAAGGTGGCGGTCTGGTGTAAATTGCCGATTTCGGTGGTTGGCCGGACTAATCTGGTCCTTATGCAGCAGTTGCTATTTGTGCTGCAGAACTCTCCTGTGTGGATAGCAATGACTTGCTTTCACAGAAAACAGCAACTTTTCAGACAATTAGTATGGGGGGGGGGGACTGCTAGGATCAAACTTGAAACCTTACAAAGGGCAAAATCTTCAGGGGGGCTGGCGTTACCTAATCCCTGGCTGTACTTTATCGCCTCGCAACTTCATCAGTTAAGAGGGTGGGCGAAGACGTCTTTATTGGGGCCTTTGGCACGTTTATTTATGGCTAAACATGGAGGGAGAGTGCCACTACAAATTCTTGAAATTGGAGCCCTGACCAGACCTCCGGACTCTTCTCCCACTACCCTGCTCCTCTGCAAGCTCTGGGGCCATACGCTTAAGTTACTGGGTCTTACGAATTCTTTACCACATACACCGCTGTGCCGTAACCCGAGCTTGCAGTTTTTCTACTCTTTTGTGGATGCTGGCTATTGGGAGAGGAGGGGTTTGTGTGAACTGGGGCAGCTAGCTGTACAGGGGGTAGTTGAGGACTTGCAGGAGGAGTTTGCTTTACCGCGCTCCTCATTTTATCGATACCTGCAACTCCGTCATGTGTATGAAACTCAGAATCGGCTGCGGCTGCTGGAGGTACAGTCTAACAGGGTCCTAGAATCCGTGGTTATGAAAAGGGAGTCTGCAGGTATTATTTCTTGGCTATACGGTGAGTTGTTAAGCTTCTACCATGGGCGTTTCCCCTTGACTGTCCGCGCTAAGTGGGAGAGAGATCTTGGTGGGTTGAGTGATGAGGAGTGGTCTATAGTGCTTTCTCTTACCCCGTCTTTGGGGGAGATGTATCAATGTTGTTGTTGGTAGACGTTTTTTGTAGATCATTTTGGTTGGTCTAAATTTGGTGCATTTTCTCCAAATTTATCAAACTTGTGCAAGCCCCATGATAAATTTGATGCAATGGTCTAAATCTCCACACAGTTCTATTTGTAGACCTGTTCTACTCCTCACAGGAAAAGTGGTGTATCCTGGATGCTGGGCTTTTGTTCTATTGTTTTTCAGGATTCCACTGAGGTTTTTTTTGTCCATCAGCAAACACGCCTGAAAAACGGTCCCAGCTTTTCCTGCATTTTGGTAATTTTTCTTGGGGGAGATTTATCAAAAACTGTACAGAGGAAGACTAGTGCAGTTGTCCATGGCAACCAATCAGATTGCTTCTTTAAAAAAAATAAAAGGAGCGATCTGATTGGTTGCTATGGCCAACTGCACCACTCTTCCTCTACACTGGTTTAGCAAAAACTCCCCCTCTGATCATGAAATGTTGTCAGCATGTGAGATATTTGACACAGAGTGGAAATCATGCCAGACCATCATTTTCTGTCCATCTGAAAAAACAGACATGAGTTGACCCAAAAAATATTGTACGCCCTAGCAAACTACAATCAGGTCAGCAGTTCACTAATAGTTAATGAATACGTGCATGTTTCGGCACAGATTCGAGGTCAGCTGATTATAGATTAGGAAATCGCATCTGTTGTGCAGACACTAAAATTGTGTTCTTAAGACGACCAACAGATTCACATATGTTTATGGTTTGGTGGAAAAATAGTCAAAATAGTAAAAGTACATGTTGAGAATGTCAAAAAAAAGGATGCTGACTACATTGTGAAATAACAATGTAGTTAATTTGGAATATGTTTTTTTTATTTTTTATGTTTGTAAAAAAATAAAAATATTTTTGAAAAAAAAAGTTTGTTAAGCGTAAATGGAAATAACGTAAAGCACTGGCCAATTACATCACATATTCTAGAGACACTTGCACCAAAAAATGAATTAACACACAATTTCAACACTCATGCTTGCTTGGCTTTAAACAGTGGAGCATCAGACACTTTCTACGTGTCCTTGCTACCACTTGTAGATTTGTAGACGATTTTGACAAAACTAACGCAATTGCGCCAAAAAAAGTCTAAATTTTTTGAGCGCAAATTATAAATAACAGTCCACTGGATTAAGTTGTCTACGGTACACCAAAATGGTGACAACTTTAGAAAATCATCCACCAAAAAAAAACACAACCCAAATGCAAAAAAAACGCAATTGCGCAAAATCGGTAGACGGGAAAAGTAGTCTAAAGGCAATGATACATGTCCCCCTTTGTCTTTGTCGGAGTCTAATAGACTATCACAATTATTCTTTTTGCATAGGGTGTATAAAACCCCACTGTTCCTACATAACATTGGTGTTCGGTTTGACTCTTCTTGCCCCAGGTGTGGTGAGTTGGAGGCTCATTTGTTACATATGATGTGGGCTTGCCCTGTCTTGCATGAATATTGGAATGATGTGATACGACTTATTAAGACTATTTACGGGGTAACGTTGAATAAAACACCTAAGGTATGCTTACTTGGTCTTATTGGTTGCGATCAGGAACCCTCCATGAGAGAAATGGGAATTTTACGCGTGTTATATCAGGCCAGGAAACTTATAGCGCAGTTCTGGATCAGACCTTCTCCTCCGGCAGCGGCTTATCTTGTCAAAAGAATAACGCAAATAGTGCGCTTGGAGAAAGGGATATATATTAAGCGTAAGATTGTAAGGAAGTTTGATGGTATCTAGGGACCCTGGGTAAACCCCTTTGACCCTCCGTCAAATGATTCCTAGATGACTGTACATCCTATGTTTTCGACGTATTATGAATGGCATGCATGCTGGAGATTTGTGGATGTGGTTCTATTCTTTCTCATACTCACGTCTTTCTCTATACCCTCTTTTGGTGGTTTCGTTGGAGCGCCTGTAGGTACCGCTTTTGGTAGTTCTGAGTGTGTGGTGTGAGTGAGACTGGCCCTTGGGACAGAAGATTCCTAAACCTTTGGTTTACTACAAGTGCATTTTGTAGTAGTGGGGTGGGTGGATGGGTGGGTGGGATTATTGTCTGTATGTTGTTTTAAAATGTTTGCAAAACCTTTAATAAAAACTATCTGATTTAAAAAAAAAAAAAAAAGTACTGGAGGGATAAAGATTTTTTAATAGAAGTCATTTACAAATCTGTTTAACTTTCTGGCACCAGTTGATTTAATTTTTTTTTTCCACCGGAGTACCCTTTTAAGCTCTTCCTCCCTGGCTCACAGCAACCTCCATTAACTGAGTAGCGAGGCGTACAGTATATGTTTAACCATTTCATATGAAATCCAATGGCTGACCTCTGTTAAGCTTCACTAGATGGCCCACACACTTGTAATGGGCTGTCTACTGAAGCTGGATAGAGATTTCTGCAAACCAATCTCCACACTTCTTTCAGCTCTTTTAATGATCAGTGGGGGTCTCAGCACTGATGAAAAATTTAGATGTCTGTTGTGACATGTCAAAAGTTCTTTCAATATTTTTAGGAGTGCCTGTCTCAACAAGTAACAAGTACACCAAGATGCGTACAGCATCCCCACCTACTTCCAGGGTGCGGTACACATTTCCTGGGGTAAATGCTCGGCAAATGTAATGTGAGCAGTGAGGCATACAGAGTACAGTGTGTGTGGCAGTGATATGGGGTTACAGTGCGGTGCAATATATTTATGGTAAACCACCATATAACCTATATATATATATATATATATATATATATATATATATATATATGTACCCTAGTAATGCTTATTGGAGGAGTGAAGGGCCCAGGTCCAAACTAATGTTATTTTTTGGTGATAGTAAGTTCACATTTTATTCAAAAACAATGGGTACTGAGAAAGAAAGAGTTATGTCCAAAGTAGAAGTGTTATATGTTATATGTGTTATATGTTATGAGATAGGGTTGTCTGGAAGTCTTTTTCTCTTGGTTTACTTTCTTATTCTTTTATTCAAAGTCCTTCTTGTCCTTGTCCTTTCTTGATTTTTTATTCAAAGTCCTCAATCATCTATATATTGTGTTTCCTGTTTCCTGTATGTACACATTCTAAAGTTTCTATTACTAAAGTGATTTATATCAACTGGCTCCAGAAAGTTAAACAGATTTGTAAATTACTTCTATTAAAAAATCTTAATCCTTTCAATAATTATCAGCTGTTGAAGTTGAGTGATTCTTTTCTGTCTGGCAACAGTGCTCTCTGCTGACATCTCTGCTTGTCTCGGGAACTGCACAGAGTAGAAGACGTTTGCTATGGGGATTTGCTTCTACTCTGGACAGTTCCCGAGACAGGTGTCATCAGAGAGCAAAAGAACAGCTCAACTTCAGCAGCTCATAAGTACTGAAATGATTAAGATTTTTAATAGAAGTAATTTACAAATCTGCTTAACTTTCTGGAGCCAGTTGATATATAAAAAAAAGGTTTTTTTCCTGGATAACCTCTTTAAACTCCTAAGGACCCAGCCATTTTACACCTTAGGACCCGGCCATTTTTTGAACATTTGACCACTGTCACTTTAAACATTAATAACTCTAGAATGCTTTTAGTTATCAATCTGATTCCGAGATTGCTTTTTCGTGACATATTCTACTTTAACATAGTGGTAAAAAAAATTTGTTACTTGCATCCTTTCTTGGGGAAAAATTTGAAAATTTTATGAAAAATTTGAAAATTTTGCATTTTTCTAACTTTGAAGCTCTCTGTTTGTAAGGAAAATGGATATTCAAAATATTTAAATTTTTTTTTTCACATATACAATATGTCTACTTTATGTTTGCATCATAAAATTGACAAGTTTTTACTTTTGGAAGACACCAGAGGGCTTCAAAGTTCAGCAGCAATTTTCCAATTTTTCACAAAATTTCCAAACTCACTATTTTTCAGGGACCAGTTCAGGTTTGAAGTGGATTTGAAGGGTCTTCATCTTAGAAATACCCCACAAATGACCCCATTATAAAAACTGCACCCCCCAAAGTATACAAAATGATATTCGGTCAGCCTTTTAACCCTTTACGTGTTTCACAGGAATAGCAGGAAAGTGAAGGAGAAAATTCACAATCTTCATTTTTTACACTTGCATGTTCTTGTAGACCTAATTTTTGAATTTTTACGAGGGGTAAAAGGAGAAAATGTATACTTGTGTTTGTAGCCCAGTTTATCTCGAGTAAGGACATACCTCATATGTCTATGTAAAGTGTTCGGTGGGCGCAGTAGAGGGCTCAGAACCGAAGGAGTGACAAGGGGATTTTGGAGTACGTTTTTCTGAAATGGTTTTTGGGGGGCATGTTGCATTTAGGAAGCCCCTATGGTGCCAGGACAGCAAAAAATACCCACATGCCATACCATTTTGGAAACAAGACCCCTTGAGGAATGTAACAAGGAATAAAGTGAGCCTTAATACCCCACATGTGTTTCACGACTTTTGCATACGTAAAAAAAAAAAAAATTTCATTAATATGGGTGTTTCCCCCCAAATTTCACATTTTTGCAAGGGTTAATAGCAAAAAATACCCCCCAAAATTTGAAACCCCATCTCTTCTGAGTATGGAGGTACCCCATAAGTTGACCTGAAGTGCACTACGAGCGAACTACAATGCTCAGAAGAGAAGGAGTCATATTTGGCTTTTTGAGAGCAAATTTTGCTCGGGGGGCACTTCGCATTTAGGAAGCCCCAATGGTGCCAGGACAGCAAAATAACCCCCACATGGCATACCATTTTGGAAATTAGACCCCTTGAGGAACGTAACAAGGGGTACAGTGAGCATTTACCCCCCACTGGTGTCTGTCAGATCTTTGGAACAGTGGGCTGTACAACATTTTTAATTTGCACAGCCCACTGTTCCAAAGATCCGTCAGACACCAGTGGGGGGTAAATGCTCACTGCACCCCTCATTACTTTCCGTGAGGGGTGTAGTTTCCGAAATGGGGTCACATGTGGGGTTTAGTTTTTTTTGCGTTTGTCAAAACCGCTGTAACAATCAGCCACCCCTGTGCAAATCACCTCAAATGTACATGGCGCACTCTCCCTTCTGGGCCTTGTTGTGCGCCCCCAGAACACTTTGCGCCCACATAAGGGGTATCTCCGTAGTCGGGAGAAATTGCGTTACAAATTTTGGGGGACTTTTTTCCCCTTTACCTCTTGTCAAAATGAAAAGTATAGGGCAACTCCAGCATGTTAGTGTAAAAAATTTATTTTTTTACACTAACATGCTGGTGTAGACCCCAACTTCACCTTTTCATAAGGGGTTAAAGGAGAAAAAGACCCCCAAAATTTGTTAGGCAATTTCTCCCGAGTACGGCGATACCCCATATGTGGCCCTAAACTGTTGCCTTGAAATACGACAGGGCTCCAAAGTGAGAGCGCCATGCGCATTTGAGGCCTGAATTAGGGATTTGCATAGGGGTGGACATAGGGGTATTCTACGCCAGTGATTCCCAAACAGGGTGCCTCCAGCTGTTGCAAAACTCCCAGCATGCTTGGACAGTCAACGGCTGTCCGGCAATACTGGGAGTTGTTGTTTTGCAACAGCTGGAGGCTCCATTTTGGAAACAGTGGCGTACCAGACGTTTTTCATTTTTATTGGGGAGGGAAGGGGGGCTGTGTAGGGGTATGTGTATATGTAGTGTTTTTTACTTTTTATTTTATTTTGTGTTAGTGTAGTGTAGTGTTTTTAGGGTACAGTCACATGGGCGGGGGGTTACAGCGAGTTTGAGCTGCCGCGCAAAATTTGCTGCATCGCAAACTTGCAGCCTGATACTCACTGTAAGCCCCCTGCCCATGTGAATGTATCCTGTACATTCACAAGGGGGGGGGACCTCCAGCTGTTGCAAAACTACAACTCCTAGCATACACAGTCTATCAGTGCATGCTGGTAGTTATAGTTTTGCAACAGCTGGAGGCACACGGGTTGGGAAACACTGAGTTAGGAAACAGACAATGTTTCCCAACCAGTGTGCCACCAGTTGTTGCAAAACCACAACTCTCAGCATTCTCAAACATGCTGGGAGTAGTAGTTCGGCAACATTTTTAGAGCCAGATGTTGCCGAACTACAACTCCCAGCATGCTTGGAGTTGTAGTTTTGCAACATCTGGAGGACTACAGTTTGCAGACCACTAATACAGTGGTTCTCAATCTGTGCCCTTCCAGATGTTGCAAAACTACAACTCCCAGTATGCCAAAACTGTCCAGGCATGCTGGGAGTTGTAGTTCTGCAACATCTGAAGGGCCAGATGTTACAGAACTACAACTCCCAGCATGCCTGGACAGTAAGGGCATGCTGAGGATGTGTAGTTTTGCAACATCTGGAAGGGCACAGTGGTCTCCAAACTGTGGACCTCCAGATGTTGCAAAACTGCAACTCCCAGCATGCCCAGATGCCAAGGGCTGTCTGGGCATGCTGGGAGTTGTAGTTTACAGGGTCCCAATACAGCAATGCATGTCGCTTTACGGCGACGTGCATTGCTGTAAAGGGCCCGGCCGCGGCTGAAGATCTACTCACCTGTCGCCGCCGCCGTCTTCATCGCCGGGATCCGGGTCTTCAGGGACGAGGTAAGTACCGGGGCCGGTCCCCAGCACTCCCCCGTCCCCCGCCGCGTCCTCCGGTCTTCCTCCCGTCCTCTCCGGACTTTCAGGGGCCGGGCAGGACGGGAGGAAGTAACCGCCCCCCCTCCTGCGATTGGTCGGTTAACTAACCGACAGATCGCTGGGTATAGGAGGAGGTGGCAGGCTTGCCACCTCGCTCCTATACGTTAGCATGGTCCTGGCTGTCTGTGACAGCCGGGATCATGCGAAATTACCGGGCGGTCGGGTCCCAGAGACCCGATCAGCCCGGTATCGCCGCAGATTTGCGGCGATCGCCGACATGGGGGGCCTACATGCCCCCCCTCGGCGTTTGCCCTGGATGCCTGCTGAAGGATTTCAGCAGGCATCCAGTTCCGATCTCTGCCCGGCGCGCGGCAGAGACCGGAAAACGCCAGGGCGTACTAGTACGCCCTGGGTCCTTAAGGCCCAGGGTGTGAGGGCGTATCCATACGCCCTGGGTCCTTAAGAGGTTAAACCTAACTTTCTTGCCAATATGCTTTCATCTTATGTATGGGGAACACTTGTTGACAAGTGGAAATTCAAGTGGCCCCCATAATATCATACAACCTTTGCACCCACTGTAGCGACATCCCAGCATAAGAACGTTGAAATAATGAAGTGCCCACATTTTTCTGAAGATCCTTATTGAAGTTCCTTATTATACTAATATACTTATTATATTTATTTTTCTTATACTCAGTTTAAATTAGAAACAATATCTCTTTTACTTTGTTATTTCCTAAAACAAACTTGTATGTCAAGTATCTAAACACATAAAAACAGGAGGAATTTATCATTGTCTGTGCCAATAAAGTTCTTTGTATCCCCGTTTACATGTGTACTGCGCCAATATTTATTAAAAGGGTGCACATTTTTCACAAATAGCAAAGTAGCTTAGAGGTACACAAGTTTCTAAGTGTCGTCCGAGCTGGTGTGAAATTACACAAAAATACTGGGATTATTTAAAAAGGTCACAGTTGATAAACTACCGACCCCTAAAATGAGCTAACCCTGTCATGCTAGATTCAAGTTGTTTTCTTGACTGTGTCTAAATGAGTTGAGGACTTTTTGGACTTTTTCACTCATTCACTTAACTGTTTTTAGTGATGCATCAAATAATTTAACTGAAGGTAATGTGTATAACTTTCTGCATATTGTAGATGCTCCCTTTCTTAAGTATTATATTTTGCATTACCCAATTAGTCGGTGTATTAGCTTTTTTTTTTATGTTTAACTTGAATGTGTACCTTGTCTTCTTCAGTTAGATTTCCATTATGCTGCTATTGATATTCTTGGCATTATACTTTGGTAAAGATCATAATAGGGTTGTCCCACATAAAATTTAAATTTCACAAAGAACACAGCAAGTTCTCAATTGGAATACATATTGCAGTTACAAACTTCCTATTGTGCCCAGGCTGTTTATTTGGTTTCCTTTCCGAATGTCCACCTAATGTATCCGATGCTGGTGAAAAAAAATGTATCTTCTTGTACATTAATTTTTAATGGCTAGCTAGTACAATAGCAAGAAATCACTTCAAACAAGGATCTGGTATGAGTATTTGTGGCCATTGGCTCTGCACATTAGGTGGACATATTTTACTGTCTGTTGTTGAGTAATTTTTGGGGTTTTTTGGATGCATACAATATTATTAAGAATAATCATTATTTTATCTATCTATCTATCTATCTATCTGTCTATCGAGAGAGCATACAGATTCCACCATACACTCAAATTGGTCCCTGTTCCCATTGGGGCTTACAATCTAAATAACCTTTCAGTAAGTTTTTGGAGTGTGGGAGAAATCCAGAGTACCCAGAGGAACCCCACACAAACACAGAGAGAACATACAAACTTCTTGCAGATGCTGTCTTAGATGGGATGTGAACCTAGGACCCCAGCGTAACAAGGCTATAGGTTCAAATGCTAACAAGGACAATATCTGCAATAGGCCCAATACTCATTCTGGCAATGTGACACAATTTCCATACAGAATATGCACAAAGTAAGAGACACTTCTCCTCTTGGATTTCAAGTTCATGGTGGAAAAGATACATGAAACAGTTCACAGCGTGTGAAATATAAGAAATCCACAGGACACCACATAGGTAAAGTACAAAGTAGTGAATCACACTTTTATTTAGATTTTTCTTTGTTTAACCCCTCAAGGATGCAGGGTGTACCTGTACGCCCTGAGTCTGCTCCCTTTCTATAACGCGGGGCCTTTAACAACAGCTGGGACCCGTGGCTAATAGCGTGCAGCACTGATCGTGGTGCCACATGCTATTACCCTTTAGACGTGGCATTCAAAGTTGATCACTGCATCTTAAGTGAAGTAAAGTACTGCCGGTTAGCTCAGTGGGCTTTTCCAAACAGATGGCAGACACATAGAGGGTCCCTACCTGCCTCCTGCGTCACCGATCGCAGAATGACTGCTCAGTGCCTGAGATCCAGGCATGAGCAGTCAAGTGGCAAAATCATCGATCAATGGTTTCCTATGAGAAATCATTGTTCATTGTAAAAGATCAGTATTATAGCCACTAGAGGGAGCTATAACACTGCAAAAAAAAAATATAAATAAGCGGAAAAAAAAGTTCATCTTCTATTAGGGAAGATCATTTATCTCCTTCCCTAATAAAAGTTTGAATCACCCCCCTTTTCCCATAAAAAAAAAACTGTGCAAATAAAAATAAACATATGTGGTATTGTCGCGTGTGGAAATGACCAAAAAATATATCGTTAATTAAACCACACGGTCAATGGCGTACACGCAAAAAAATTCCAAAATCCAAAGTAGCGTAGTTTTGGTCACTTTTTATATTATGAAAAAATGAAGAAAAAGTGATCAAAAAGTGCAAAAAATTTGCCCTCATACCGCCTTGTTCGCGGAAAGTTCGAAAAAAGTTCTAGGGGTCAGAAGATTACAATTTTAAACATATAAATTTTCGAGCATGTAGTTATGATTGTTTCCAAAAGTATGACAAAATCAAACCAATCTAAGTAGGGTATCATTTTAATCATAGTATGGACCTACAGAATAAAGATAAGGTGTCATTTTTACCGAAAAATGTACTGCATAGAAACGGAAGCCCCCAAAAGTTTCAAAATTGTGTTTTTTCTTCAATTTTGTCGTACAATGATTTTTTTCCATTTCGTCAAAGATTTTTGGGTAAAATGAATGATGTCATTACAAATTAGAATTGGTGGCGCAAAAAATAAGCCATCATATGGATCTTTAGGTGCAAAATTGAAAGAGTTATGATTTTTTTAAAGGTAAGGAGGAAAAAATGAAAGTGCAAAAACGGAAAAACCCTGAGTCCTTAAGGGGTTAAGATTAAAAGTGTGAGTAAAGAAATAAATATTTGATATATCATCCAGACACAAAAGTATTAAAATGCAGTTATATTGTAGGATGTTGTGGTCACTATGAGACAAGGTCTGAAGCGTGTGGACCCTAGCACTAAAAAATTAGACTTACATTGTGCACATCTAAAATATGTCATGGCCATGGCTTAACCTTCTAATGTGTAAATTTCTGATTGTGTATCAAGCAGGCAAAGTGGTTTATACTCACACACGGGGGAAGAGCTATCATACCCTGTGCAAAGGAAAAGTTGAACAGTTCCTTTGGCAAACCAATCAGATCGCTTCTTTCATTTTGAAAAAGGGCTCTGAAAAATGAAAGTAGCAATCTGATCAATTTTAACTTGCTCTGCACAGGTTATGATAAATCACCCCACTAAGTATTAGACGTTCACAAACCCTGTGAATCTTTTCAGCCCCTTATTAATATTTTGAGTTTTCTGGCCTTTTGCTAGTCGCTTCATTAAATTATATGCTGGCCTCATGTATTTCGTAACTGGAAGTCTGCGTTTCTCCCTCTTATGTAAGCGCAGCTCATGAAATATGCATTCCAGTCTCTCATGAACATTATCACTTACCTTCACACTTTACACTGCTTTTATAATTGGTTAAGGTTCTGCAAAAAAGCTATTTTTAGGATTCACTGTGAGGGTATTTCTCTTGGTAATTAATGTGAATTTACTTGTCTGATAAAAGAAAGCTTGTAAGATAAAAGAAAGCTTAGCGCCCTGTTGATCGTTGTGTAAAATTACATTTTTTTTTGCTGGTTTCTCTTAATTTTGATTATTAAAATAATCTAACAAATTATTTCTAGAAAATGTTGTTATTATTATTATTATGATTATTTGAATAATTATATTAAAACTATGTTAGTATGTTTCGTCATTTTGTTGGAGGGGATGTGGCATGAATGGTAATCTTAGTCATGTCATTTGGTTCTGTCCCAAACTACAAAAATTCTAAAGGGATATTAATGAGTTAATACAACTGATCACACATAACACAGTGACTCTATCAGGGAAATTGGCTCTACTGAATATAGGCATACATTCTATAGCTATGGAGTTCAGAAAAGTGTCACATTGTAAGCGGCTGGGTAGTGGATCATCTGGCCTGTGTAGACAATGGCTGAACCATAACAGGGTGCGGAGTATAAAGTGCTGCTGGTTTTCACCAGGGCCCGCTGCAAAGCGGGACAGACTTGCTGAAGCAGGTGGCACCCAGGTCGCTACCCCTGGCACGATCCGTCCACACAGGTTGCCCAGATGTAACTTGGCACAGATGGAGAGACCAAGTCAGGACAAGCACAGGTCAGAAGGGCAGGCAGCAAAGGAGAAAGGTCAGGAGCAGGAGGTCAGGAACATAAACAATGCAATCACTGTAGGTACGGTTTCTCTTGGCACTAGACACAAAGATCTGGCACCATGATAGGGAGGTGCCGGACTTAAATAAGGTCCGTCCAGCAGCAGACCAATTAAGGGTGCACTGGCCCTTTAAATCTAGTAGTGCCGGAGAGCGTGCCCTAAGGAAAGGGGACGCACATGCCGGCGGCACGCAGACAGTGAGGGTCTGGGAGCACTGCAGCTTAAGGAGATGCTCGTCCCGCACAGCGAGTCCCGGGGCCGCCGCAATCATATGAAAGGTGCGCTCGCGGCTGGGCTGAATGGCCCGGAGCGTTGCCCATAGCAGCGACCAGGACTCGCATGCGGGCACGTCCCGCACAGCGAGTCTCGGAGCAACTAGTACTGGCAAGAAAATAACGTTTCCCTCTTACATTTTTCATGTTAGAATTTATTTTACCTCGCAAATATCAGAAGAACTAGAGACAGGACATTGACATTTTGAGAAAACCGATTAATGATCAAAGGCTTGAGCAGGGAAACATGTAAAGAATTTGGAATGCAAAGGGAGGAGGGCAGACGTAGTTTGTAAGAGACTGGCTTGATCTTTTAAAGTACCTCGAATGGACTCAGGTAACGAGGACCCAACTTGTAACTGGGAATTTTGAAATGTACATACTTGGAGGGGAACCAAACCCTGTCACCAGGATTAAAAGAAGGAGGAGGCCTTCTCCTCTTGTCCGCCTGAGACTTCATTTGAGAAGAAGCGGAAAGCAACGAGCGCTGAGTCTCCTGCCAGATGGTTACAAAATTTCTGACTAGAGCATCTACAGCCAGCACTCCAGAGGAATCTGGCAGGAGAAGAGGCAGGCAAGGATGAAGACCAAAGACAACAAAAAAGGGAGAAGGCTTCGTGGACTCAGAGTCTCTGTGATTATAAGAGAACTCTCCCCAAGGCAGAAGATCGACCCAATTGTCTTGCTGAGCCAAAACAAAATGTCACAGGTAGCCTTCAAGAATTTGGTTAACTCTTTCCACCTGCCCATTGGATTGTGGGTGATTGGCAGAGGAAAAGTCCAGATTGATTTTTAAACAAGAACAAAGGGCACACCAGAACTTGGAAATTAATTGTACCCTACGATCAGAGACGATGTGAGAAGGCAGACCATGCAGGCAAAAGATTTGTTGAAGAAAATGTTTGACCAACAGAAGAGCAGAAGGAAGTCTTGACAAAGGAATAAAATGTGCCATCCTGGAGAACCTATCAACAACCACCCAGATGACGGTATTGTTACAGGATGGTGGCAGATCGATGATTAAATCCATGGCTATATGTGTCCATGGGGTATCTGGAATTGGCAAGGGCTGTAACTATCCAGAAGGTTTCAACTGCAGAGTCTTGTCATGAGCAAAGGTAGTTCAGGAACTGACATAGTGTAACACTCACGTTTCAGAAGACAGGAACCCCAGTGGATGTGGATCCGCTGGTCCTGTCTGGCAGATGACTCAGACCGTATCAGGGAGTGTAATCTAAGGTGCCGCTGGTTTTCACCTGAACACGCCACAAAGCGTGATAGACTTGCTGAGGCAGGCGGCACCCAGGTCGCTACCTCTGGCACGGCTCGACCACACAGGCGGCTGAGGAGATGCGAGGCACAGGAGGGATAAGACAGCTCATAGTCAGGAAAGCAGAAGGTCAGGACAGGCGGTACAGTTGCGTAATCAGGAACGTAGCAAATGGTCAGTAGGCAGGCAGAAAGGAGCAAGGTCAGGTCATGGAGCAAAGGATCAGATACATGGCAAGGCAATAACAGGAATGCTTTCTCTCAGGCTCAAGGCCACAAAGATCTGGCAGGGAAGTGAGGAGGAGCCACAGGTGAATTACACTAATGAGCACACTGGCCCTTTAAATCTTAAAGCTCCGCCGGAGTAGAGAGGCAGAGGCAGGAAAAGCACCAAGTGAGTGACAGACTGGGGCTTGCATGCGAGTGCATCCCACAATGCGAGTCCCAGCCCTGCCGGCAGCAACAGGTAAATGAACCATGCGCTCACGGCCAGCGTGTGTGGTCGGAACGCATAATGTAACACGTAGTAGAGAGGTGGATTCGGATTAAACCTATTGGCAGGTTTTCTTGGATCTATTTTGCCATAGCTCGTGTCTCAGGTACTGACAGAGGATAAATTCTTCCCCGGGGAGATGTAGTGCCAGGTTTGAGATAAATGGGACAATCATAAGGACGATGTGGTGGAAGAGTCTCTGCCTGTTTCTTGCAGAATACACCAGAAAAAATCACGATAAGGGGGAGGTATGCCTGATTTGACAAGAGGCGTAGGTACAACCTTAGGCAAGATGGACTCCAGACAGTGACCTCCAGACAGTGACAAAAAAGTCAAGTTCCCCAATGAGAAACCTCTTCAGAGTTCCAGTCAAATTGCAGGGAGTGACGGTGACGCCAAGGTAGTCCAAGAAGGAGTTCAAAGGTACAATGAGGAAGCACTAAGAACTCTTTTTAATATTCTCTTTATGTAACACTCCTACTTGCATGGTGAGAGGTTCAGTGCGGTACAAGACTGTAACCCTCGGGTACTCTCCATTGACAGACGAAATATATAATGGCTTAGCAAGCCAAAACAGAGGTAGATGATGCTTTTGGACCAGGGTAGCATCAATAGTTTCCTGCGGAGCCGGAATCCAAGAAGGCAGAGGTGGAGAACGAAGACTTCGTAAATGTATGGATTTGAACAGGCATGGTCAAACGTGGAGCGGAAGTATTCTCACCCAGAGACGCCTCTCCCATGTGCCCTAGGTGCGAGCATTTCCCTGATGCTGAGGACATAGAGTACACTCTTTTAGTACACTCTTCACAATGGAGGCAAAAGCTCTCATTGACGGCTTCTTTCTTGAGAAGAAAGTCTAATGCGGTCCACCTGCATGGGCTCCTCTGCTGGTGGAGTCAGTTGTGGAGGATGTTGAAATACGAGGGCCAAACAGGGAAAACGCAGAGACCGGACTGGCTCCCTCTCTTGGCGTAACTCCTCCTGTCTCTCAGAGAACCGCACATCAATTCGAGTGGCTAAATTGATGAGATAAATCAGAGAAGATGGAAGATCTCGAGTCGCCAAGGCATCCTTGATCCTACTTGAGAGACCTTTTTTAAAGGTAGCACACAAAGCCTCATTGTTCCAGGCTAGTTCAGGGACCGACGAGGGGACAGTAAGAGTGAGCCCTAAACTGACCCTAAAACCACTCTCCCTGCCTACTTGCTCAACCACCCTAACCGGCGGATCGACAACTGGGTGCCGGTCCCTCCCTGAACTAAAGTGCAGGGGTCTAATAAAAACACATACTAATAAATAGTCGGTCACAAACCAGAAACATAACAGGAACGTAGAACTCTATAGTATAAAGTTCAGAGGACACAGATCAGAGAGTAAGTACAGAGGACACTACATCAGCGGACATGAACAGAGGACTCAGTGGTCGTAAACAGAGGACACTGTAGATAAGCGGTCATGAACAGGAAAACAAATTAGTCGAAACAGACTCTAGGAACAGACAGGAATATAGCATAATCCGTGTCAAAAGAACAAAAAATATAAAGGTGTTCAGGGTAGTGCCTAAAAATTTACTTTTATTTGGATGATTAAAAAATCACCCAAAGACGTGTTTGATTCCAACACCATTAAAAATTGAATAGATGTAGACCATCAGGAGCAGTAACCTTCCAGAATCGAAGGAGACACTCAAACTGTGCCATAGCTAATTCTTTAATACTTTTGGTTTGATTTGATATACCGATTGTATATACATAAAACCTATCAATCTGACATACCTTTTCTGTACATAGTATATGCCTCCCTGAGGACGCCATATAAATATATGGCAGAAACGCGTCGGTGGTACAATATAATAGTGGTATGATATGCTGCTAGTTTTGGTAACCCATAGTTACTAATTAGCTGTGGCACAGTTTGAGCATCTCCTTCGATTCTGGAAGGTTACTGCTCCTGATGGTCTACATCTATTAAATTTTTAATGGTGTTGGAATCAAACACGTCTTTGGGAGATTTTTTAATGATCCAAATAAAAGTTAATTTTTAGGCACTACCCTGAACACCTTTATATTTCTTGTTCTTTTGACATATTTGAATGCTGGGTGGAATTACGCTTAAGCGTGGTCTGACGTGGGACCTAACACATTTACGTCTAGTTGAATATAGCATAATCCCCCAGAACCTCCAGTAGACTCAAAGTCCCCATGGACCGGTAACAGAAATCTATAGCTAAACAGGAATAATCGCAATCTCACATAAAACCTCCAGTGGACACTGAGTCCCCATGGACAGGTCCCAGGGATGCCTAGTTACAACTCAGAAAACAGATACAACAGAATATAATTATGGAACACTGCTCACACTGAAAACATGACAGGAATAATCGTAATCCCTTCAGAACACCATCAGTAGACGAGGAGTCCCCATGGGACAGTAACAGGGATGCAACATAGGACACTGTTCACACTGGATACACAATCTGGACACTCCACTCCACTAACAAAGTAGCCATTAATAATAAATCCAAATAGACTGCTGGCCAGCGGCACACTCCGCAGTGTGGTCAGGAAGCTAATATGAAACACAGAACTCCATATAAATGGATACAAGAGTAAACACAGTGTGAACAGATACATAACAGACAGGACATACAAATCCTAAAGCCGACTATAAAAACACAGAATAAAATCTACTATAAGCATGCCACCTAACCATGGCTAAAACCAGAAACTACAAAGTGCATGCTAAGACAGAGATAGTAGATAAAAGCTTAGATAAAGAGTTTTTCACCAAGAGCTCCAAGCACCATGTCCAGTATCTTAGCAAATCAGGATATAATAAAGTATCACCAGCCCTGAGGCTAGGCTGAGCTGATCCTTATCTAGACACACCCTGGGATAGCAAGTCAGAGACATTAACTATCCCCTGGTCAGGGAACATAAAACTGTTCACACACAAGCAAACCAATAGCTGTGTGTGAACACAGGCCAATGCAGACATGATACCAGGATGCGGAACTGTACTGCGTTTTCACCCATGGAAGAGTCTCCATGGTAGAGATTCAGTAAGGCCATTTCCGCCGAAGAAGCCCGGGCCGTCCCTCGAATACATTTAGAAATTCTGGTAGAAAAGTCCAGAGATTAGAGGACATCGGGTCATTGCTGTCCTACAGCGCCATAGCCCAGGCCAAAGCCTTTCCGGAAAGAAGGCTGATGATAAAGGCTACTTTAGCACGCTCTGTAGGGAACTGATCTGCTTGAAGTTCAATGTGCATAGAGCACTGAGTCACGAAGCCTCTTCACAACTTCGGGTCACCATCATATTTGGTGGGAAGAGACAGGCGAATCTTGGAGCCAACAGACGACACAGGAGCATAAGACGCAGATGGTTCCGCTGTTGTGGGTTGAGGCTGTTGTGTAGCTAGGAGCTGCTGCACACGTGCAGAAAGCTGTTCAATGTGCACAGACTGTTGTGCAACAATTTTAGAGAGGTCGGCTACACTTGGCAGAGGAACCTGGGCTGGATCCATGACCGGATTTTACTGTAGGTGGCTGGGTAGTGGATCCTCTGGCCTGTGTGGACAATGGCTGAACCATATCAGGAAGTGGATTCTAAGTTGCCGCTGCTTTTCACCAGAGCCCACTGCAAAATGGGACGGACTTGCTGTGGCAAGTGGCACTCAGGTCATTACCCCTGGCACGATCTGTCCACACATTTTGCCCAGACATAACTTGGCATAGATGGAGAGATGTAGTCAGGACAAGCACAGGTCCGAAGGGCAGGCGGCAAAGGAGCAAGGTCAGGTCACGGGCACAAGGTCAGGAGGCAGGCGGCAAAGGAGCAAGGTCACGAGCAGGAGGTCAGGAACACAAACTAGTCTGCCAAGCAGCAGACCAATTAAGGGCACACTGGCCCTTTAAATCTAGCAGTGCCGGTGCACGCACTCCCTAAGTAAAGGGGACATGCATGCCGGTGGCGCGCAAACAGAGGGCCTGGAGCACTGCAAGGTAAGGAGATGACCAGGGCTCGTGTGCGTCCCGCACAGCGAGTCCCGAGGCTGCCGCAATCATATGAAGGGTTGCGCCGGGCTGAATGGCCGAAGTGTTGCCCATAGCAATGCCCGGGATTCGCATGCGGGCATGTCCCGGAGCTACTAGTATTGGCGCGGGGGGTGGGGGGGGGGATTGTGGGGTGTCGCTCACGGCCAGAATAAATGGCCGGAGCGCTGCCCATACAACCGCGATCTCCGCTGCGGCACCCCAGTCATCCGGTGAATGGAGCAAACTCTGCTCCGTGCCGGATGACTGACGACTACAGTCACCACGCCCCCTCCATTCATGTCTATGGGAGGCTGCGTGAAGGCTATGTAGTCATGCCCCCTCCCATAGACATGAATGGAGGGGGTTTAGCGTGACGTCACGAACACAGAAGCACCAAACTTCCGTGTTCTGAATGCCACCGCCGCTGCCAGCCCAGAGATTGCAGGGGGCACAGTGGTGGGACCCCCGTGATCAGACATCTTAGCCCCTATCCTTTGGATAGGGGATGAAATTGTTTCTGGCAGAGTACCCCTTTAAAGAAGTTTGATGCAAAGAAGAAGATTCTGTTTCTGTGACACTTAAGGAGCTGGCAGCCAGAACATTAGAAATACATTTTTTTGTTCATTCAAGAGAGCACAGGAATGGATCCGTCCTGGATATTTAGGGCTATTTAAAACTGCTGTCAAATTCAGTTTTTGAAACCACTAGTGTTGCTCGCGAATATTCGCAATTCGAATATTATTCGCGAATATCGCATATTCGCGAATTCGCGAATTTCGCGAATATAGCGCTTTATATTCGTAATTACGAATCTTCGTTTTTTTTGTTGTTTTTTTGTTGTTTTTTTTCTCTTCACAGTATGCATCACAGTGATCACCCCTCTCTGCTTCCAGCTTGTGTGGTGATAAGAAGGCTGTAATACTACTGTGTGAGACTGGCGTGCGAAAATTTGCATATGCGAAAATTTGCATATGCTAATTTTAGCATACGCGAATTTTCGCATATGCAAAAATAAAACGAGGATATATGACGAATATTCGTCCATATATTCGCAAATATTCGCAAATTCGAATATGGCCTATGCCACTCAACACTAGAAACCACATGAAAAACCAACATCAAAATCAGTAACAAAATCTGCACAGCAGATTCCACACTGATTTTAAGGTGTTTGTATTCTGACTGTATTTCTATAGGATACCCACGCGTAAAAAAATAATAATTGCGTCACGTTGCGCATTGCATGAATCCAGCCTTAGGCTCTATTTACATTGCAGTGCAGAGAACAAATAATCCCTCTTTGACTCCTATTGTAAAAGCATACACCACAGTATTTACTAATAGTGTCATTTGTTTAGGGGGACCTTTACCAGAAGCTATGTAATGAATATTTTACCCTGTGGTGGTGCTCCATGGAAACTGAAACACTGGTGCCCATTTTCCCTGTAGCTAATGGCAACAAAATAGCTTTTTACTAGAACTTTAAGAAAAATGCAGATGTAAAGTAAAAAAGCAGCTTTTTCCTTTTTTTTTATAATCAATATATATATATATATATATATATATATATATATATATATATATATATATATATATATATATATTCCAAAAATAAGCAGCACATCAAGAAAAATGAAGGTCTGTAGGCAGGGTGCACGCATGCTGGAGCCACGGTCCTCTGGTTCCTTGGTAATTACAGTAGTAATATGCAGCACACAGAAATGTCATGCAAAGTGCTTTATTCCATGTGGAACAAAAAGCGGCGTTTCGCCGGCCTCATGCCAGCATTCTCAAGTGATAATGAGTGATACAATCAAGCATATATACACACCACCCACTATCAATTAGTGACATCATAAGTGTATTAGCATACATAAATAAACATCAGAAGACATCATCGTGCATTAAATATAGATCATCGTATCAAATCCAGAACCAGACTTGCGATATATTATAGTCCATCGCTAGTAATATAGCTAATAGTGTACATCTTACTGTGAAAATATAAGTGTAGATTGCCTCCGGGGTCCAGCCACGGTGTCCATAGCCTCCAGCCGCGATTCACGTGGAACGCCAGAGTCAGCGCCATCCGCACTGTCAGCAGAGAACAACATCCGGTCCATCACTTCCGGTTCATAGAGGATCGCGATACTAGCAGCGCTGGGCATCGCGTTGCCTAGTGATAGTGCTTGGTAGCAGCCACCGTGTCCATAGAAACAAAGACTCATAGTAGCAATCATGAAAACATGATGTGGCTGATGTAAGATAAGGCATCCATCATATATAGAAGTCCATGATATAAAGCGATTTAAAATGAAAATAGATTACTATGAAAACATAAATTGGGAATGTATCTGGGGTCACAAACAGATGCATACACTGGGGATGTGAGCGCAGCATTCCTCCTGCTAATGAGGGTAAGGGTGAGGTCTGTAGGACAAACCGTGTATGCCGGGGTACCTACAGTGTGTAAAGAAGGCAGACCCGCACAGGTACTGTTGCAGGATCCGCCGTCCAATCCACAAATTCACCCCCCTCTTAGTGCTGGCGGAAGCGCTCAAATTTCCCCCACACAGAGGCACATACACACTGACCCACAGTCTCATTACCCCATATAATGTCAGAATTGTATGTCCAAGCCCAAGCGATCTGATTCCCATAGTGACGGAGGATATATTGACGCGGTGTTCTGGCTCGGCACCGTGACTGTCCCCCAGGAAAAGGACAACCTGAATAAAAACAAAAGAAAACACATGATTAAAATAGAATATTAGAACAAAGTAGAAGTAGTTAAATAATGTTTCAAAGATCACCCTACATAGGGAGGACCGTTATACCCCAGCCGGGGCTAGACCATCAAATTACTTCATCATTTTTGGAGAGACAATAAATTCAATATTTAACTCATTGGGTTTGAGACAGTTTAAATCGAAGATCCATTTTAATTCTCGCTTTTTAAGCATGGTGATTCTATCACCCCCCCCTATTAGGGGGCGGAATATGATCGACCACCATGCATTTCAGATCAGACTCTTTATGACCCATTTCCGTAAAGTGGTTAGAAACTGGCAAGTCCCTCCTCCCCTTTCTTATGGAATAACGATGTTGGTTTAGTCAGACCACATACCTACATCTAAGTGGTGTACTATTTTGAAGCTGTTAATCTGTCAAGGGCCTAGATACTGTGAAAGTCAAGGCAAAATAATCACTGGTTGGTGTTCTACTCCAATACGTTTTTTAATCATACTCTAGTGCATTTTTCTGCCCTGTGCATTTTTCTGCGCTGTGACTGGTAAGGCTGAGCCATGCACCCTGCATGGAACATGTGTTCAATCTGGTTGTCAAGTGGTTCCTGAAGTGTTCCCCCCATTTGCAAGACATCCTAACAATGGGAAGGAAACTTTGCATGCACTTCAGCCACTTGTACACCGCAAAATAAACCGTCCTTAAGCTACAGCGTCAGAACGGTATCCCCCAACAAAGTCTGATTTGTGATGTTGCCACACATTGGAATTCCACCCTCCATATGTTGGACCAACTATACGAACAGAGAAAAGCCATCACCCATTTCTTGATGATCCATGCGGATAGGGGTACTCCTCTGTATAAGTTCAATGTGAACCAGTGGCAGCTCATATGTGACACCTGCGGTTTGCTCAGGCCCTTTGAGGAAGCCACATTATTAGTAAGTCGCCAGGATTACAGGATGAACGACATCATTCCACTGCTTCATTTCTTACAACATGTGTTTGAAACGATGGCTGGTCAGGGCAATGTAGACGTGGCGCCTACATCTCACGGCCACATGAGCCCTGTGGGGGCTCAACTGGAGGAGGAGGAGAGGGAGGGGCACAGTGTAGCACAGTTTAGGTTTCACCAAATGGGCATTTTTTCTAGTAAGCTGACAAGAGAGGAGGAGCAGGAGCAGTCAGAGGAGCTAGAGGGTTATGAGGAAGACAAGACAGAGGACCCAGACACACCATGGCAGTATGCAGTGGAGATAGAGTCACTTGCACAAATGGCACAATGTATGCTCACTTGCTTGCGTAGTGACAGCTGAATTGTCACCATTCGGCAGTGGGAGGACTTCTGGCTCTCCACCTTATTGGACCCTCGCTACCGCCACAAAATAGGGGCCTTTTTTTTTACACCCACTGAGAGGGAGGACAAACTGACCTGCTACAGAGGCATCATATGTAGTCAGTTGGCTGATGCCTATCGGCGCCATCGTCCATCCTCTCGCAGGTCTGAATCGGAGAGCCCTCTGCTCTCACCTTCCACTGCCATATCACGCATAGTGAAGCAACTGACCAGCAGCAGGGGGACCTGGAGCAGGAGCTGAACAAACAGGTAGTGGCATACCTTGACATGCCCATGCCAACACACCTAGAGGATCCGCTGGACTTCTGGGCAGCCAAACTTGATTTGTGAATCGGAGAGCCCTCTGCTCTCACCTTCCACTGCCATATCACGCATAGTGAAGCAACTCACCAGCAGCAGGGGGGCCTGAAGCAGGAGCTGAACAAACAAATAGTGGCATACCTTGACATGCCCATGCCAACACACCTTGAGGATTCGCTGGACTTCTGGGCAACAAAACTTGATTTGTGGCCGCAGCTAGCAGAGTTCGCCCTGGAAAAGCTGTCCTGCCAGTAATGTGCCATCAGAGCGGGTATTTAGTGTAACAGGGCCGTAGTCACCCCAAGGAGAACTCATTTGTCCACAAAAAATGTGAAGAGATTGGCCTTTGTGGAGATGAATCAAGCATGGATCAGCCAGGAAGTCCACACACCAGTGCCTGATGCATCAGAGTAGATTGACCATGGTGCCACATCAACACTTCACAAATATAGATAGTGCCAAACAGATATGGCGCTGCTCCACATTTACAAACATTTCTCCGCATCAGACCTTTTTTCACCCACCTTCATCACCGGGTACTAGTATTGCCACCCACCGCACCACTCTATCACCAGGTCACTTTCACTCCTGATGCTGCTGCTGCCACCTCCAGGCTGTCTCATTCAGCCACTATATCGTCTCATCAAGCTTCAGCCAACTCCAGGCTGTGCCATCCGGCCACTACATGGTCTCCTCATGCTTCAGCCACCTCAAGGCTTTGCCATTAATCCACTATAGGGTCTCCTCATGCTTCAGCTACCTCCAGGCTGTGCCATTCGGCCACTATATGATCTCCTAAGGCTTCAGCATCTCCAGGCTATGCCATTCACCCACTACATAGTCTCCTCAAGCTTCAGCCAACTCCAGGTTGTGCCATCCGGCCACTATATGGTCTCCTCACGCTTAAGCCAACTCCAGGCTGTGCCATTCAGCCCCTATATGGTCTGCTCATGCTTCAGCCAACTCCTGGCTGGGCCATTCGGCCACTATATGGTCTGCTCACGCTTCAGCTAACTCCAGGCTGTGCCATTCAGCCACTATATGGTCTCCTCATGCTTCAGCCAAGTCTAGGCTGTGCCATTCAGCCACTATATCGTCTCATCATGCTTCAGCCAACTCCAGGCTGTGCCATCCGGCCACTATATGGTCTCCTCATGCTTCAGCCACCTCCAGGCTTTGCCATTCATCCACTATAGGGTCTCCTCATGCTTCAGCCACCTCCAGGCTGTGCCATTCGGCCACTATATGGTCTCCTAAGGCTTCAGCACCTCCAGGCTATGCCATTCACCCACTACATAGTCTCCTCAAGCTTCAGTTAACTCCAGGCTGTGCCATTCAGCCACTATTTGGTCTGCTCATGCTTCAGCCAACTCTAGGCTGTGCCATTCGGCCACTATATGGTCTCCTCACGCTTCAGCTAACTCCAGGCTGTGCCATTCAGTCACTATAGGGTCTCCTCATGCTTCAGCCAACTCCAGGCTGTGCCATTCACCCACTATATGGTCTCCTCATGCTTCAGCCACATCCAAGTGTTTGCATTCAGGCACTATATGGTCTCCTCATGCTGCCACAAACTCCATGCTGTGCCATTCGGACACTATATGTTTTACTCATGCTGCCGCCAACTCCAGGTGGCGCCATTCACCCACTATATGGTCTCCTCATGCTACACCACCTCCAGGCTGTGCCATTGAGCCACTATATGGTCTCCTCATGCTTCCACAAACTCCAGGCTGTGCCTTTCACCCACTTTATGGTCTCCTCATGTTTCAGCCAACTCTAGGCTGTGCCATCCGCCCACTATATGGTCTCCTCATGCTTCTGCGAACTCCAGGCTGTGCTATGCGGCCACTATATGGTCTCCTCATGCTTCAGCCAACTCCAGGCTGTGCCATTCGGCCACTATATGGTTTCCTCATGCTTCAGCCAACTCCAGGCTGTGCCATTCAGCCACTATATGGTTTCTTCATGCTTCAGCCACCTCCAGGCTGTGCCATTCAGACACTATTTGGTCTCCTCATTCTGCCACAAACTCCAGGCTATGCCATTCAGCCACTACATGTTCTTCTTATGCTGCCGCCAACTCCAGGCTGTGCCATCAGGCCACTATATGGTCTCCTCATACTTCCATCACCTCCAGGCTGTGCCATTCGGCCCCTATATGGTCTCCTCATGCTTCAGCCACCTCAAGGCTGTGACATTCAGACAATATGTAGTCTTCTCATGCTGCCACAAACACCACTGCCAGGTGTCCTCATACTGATGCCACCTCCAGGCTCTGTCATTGTGCCGCCATGTGACATGTGACTCCTTGTTAGATTTGTTCCTTTGTAAATACATGCCCGGGCCCAGGAAATTATAACTTGGGTGTGTAATCTTAAATTTCAATTTCAAAATCAATAAAAAAAAAATGATGTAATCTTTTCAAGACAGGCCCTATTGTTGTCGACTTCATGTAGTTGTTGTGAAATTACCAAAAGAATCCATTTAAACAGTTTGGACAGATCACAATGAACCATTATTGATTAAATGAAACATTTGCAGTTCCACAAAAGAGTAAGACAGTGGGGGGGGGGGGGGGGGGCGGTGATAGTCACGGGCTGGAACAGGTGATAACTCGCCTCGTGGCAAACCGCCAGCTCGATGCTCATCAGAATGGGTACTCAAAAAATGCAAATAAATTCAAATTAAATTTTATAAAAAATACATTAAAAAATATATTTACTCTCTTCAATTTTAATGCCATGTGGTCTCCCTGCTGCCACATTCAGACGCTCTGCCGCAGTGATTCTAATACCTATGCCTGTAATCTGCATGTCATACTGAATAACAGTATTACTTCGCTAACACAGCATACACCTATGCGTGTTAGAACAAAGCAAAATGTTCTACACCCCTATTGAGGCTCTCTGTAGGCCAGAAATAGTTGTTTTTAATACAGATTCGCCGCAAATAAATTGGGACCAAACCAAATTTTTCCGGAAAATATGGTGAATTGGCCAAATCGAATATTTCAAAAGTTCGCTAATCTCTAATCACTAGTTATCACCTTCTCCTTGAGGCAGCTAATAAACACGGTGCCTAGTCTGTATAAAGTAATTATAAAGTATGTAATCCTGAAATGTCAATGCAGTTACCCCATATGGATTTAAATATATGGATACATTTCCTTTTGCTTCTTTTTTTTTTCTTCTTTTTTTTTTACACTAATACTAAGACACAATACGAATTTGTTAAACATAATACTATACCTAAGTAATCAGCTGGAAGCTAATATATGTATTTCTGAGGGATGAATGAGATGATAACAGGTAAAGTGTTCTGAAATCTTATAGCCAAGAGACATTTAGTGGTTAACTTTTGTTTTCTGTCTCCAAAGATAATACATGTCTATTGGGCAAAACATTGGGTTTACATGTTCTTATAATATACCAAAAAGAATGGATTATCTGTTAAATTAATTACCTTTTGGATGACCTATTGGGATTTTTGATTTTGCTTTTTAGAATTCATTTGATTAAAAAAAAAATATAAAACTCTTTTCAATGTTGGTTTCTAATTTCTCACGGCTTCATAAAGGGCTTTTCCAGTTTAGGAAAGATTATCCTTTGGATAGGGATAAATGTCAGATAATGGGGATTCCGGCTGATGGGACCCCCCCATGATCTCCTCCCCTCCTGCATCTCTTCCATAAAGATGCATGGAGGGGGCATGTTGACCACTGCTTCATGTGGTGGTCGACAGAGCACCATGCATGGAGAGAGTATGACGATGTGCAAGAGATTGTGGGGGGTCCCAGCTGTTGGACCCCCACAATCTGACACTTACCCCCTATCCTTTGGATAGGGGATACATTTTACTAAACTGGACTACTCCTTTAATGTAAGGTAAGAGATATAACAACCCAGGATATGTTTCATAATTAAAAAAAATAACAAAACATATGTATCTTGACTTGAAGCCATTTTTGATGCTTTAAATATAAGACAGTGGCAACAAAGTTAGTCCACTTAGTCCCCACGATCAGACATCTTATCTCTGATCCTATGTCTAGGGGCGGAGCACCCCTTTAAGGACACAGCCAATTTTATTTTTGCATTTTTACTTTTTTCTCCTCGCCTTCAAAAAATAATAACTTATATTTACATCCACAGACCCATGTGAGGGCTTTTTTTTTTTTTTTTTGCACTACCATTTGTCCTTTGTAATGACATCAATCATTTTACCCTAAAATGTATGGCACAACAACAAAAAATTTTTTATTTGTGTGTGGAAATTGAAAAGAAAACAGCAATTTAGCAAATTTCTAGAAGGTTTCAATTTCACGCTGTACACTTTGTGGTAAAAATGACATGTTTTATTTATTCTGTGGGACAATGCGATTAAAATTCTAACCATGTTATATGTTTTTCTATTATTGTGCGGCTTTAAAAAAAATGTAAACTTTATGAACAAAATTAGTATGTTTAAAATCACTCTATTTTGACCACCCATAACTTTATCATTTTTCTATATATAAGGGGCAGTTTGAGGGCTCATTTTTGTCGCCATAATCTGTACTTTTTATTGGTACCACTTTTGTAAGTTTATATGTAACCTTTTAATCACTTTTTATAAAAAAAAAAATTTGGAATGTTATGTCGCCAAAACGGTTATTTACACATGCTGTGATACCAAATATGTTTATGATTTTTTTTTTTACGCTTTTTGGGATAAAATGGGAAAAGGGGCCATTTTTTTTATTTACTTTTTTTTTACACTTTTTATGTCCCCAAAGGAGACTATTTATACTATTTAGGGATGAGCAAATCGAATCTGAAGAATCCAAATTTTTTACGAATATCAGGAAAAATTCCATTCGATTAATGCCACGATTAGATGAAACTAATCACTTCATTAAACTCTAAAGCTGCACACTTGTTTGTTTTAAGCGTAGTGGAGCGCATAGTCCTCCTCTCATAAATGTACTGTACGTACACCTACACCTACTTTATATTTTTCCCGTTAAACTAATTTGTGCCTAGTTACTGTGAAAGGCCAACCAAAGCTACACACTTGTTTCTGTAGTTTAATACAGTTTTAAGCGTAGTGGAGCGCATAGTCCTCCTCTTATAAGTGTAAACTGTAAGTACACCGACGTGGTGTCCTTTATATATTTTCCTGTTAAACTAATTTGGGCCTAGTTACTGTGAAAGGCCAGCCTACACACTATAGCCACTATATGATCTCCTCATGCTGCCGCCACCTCCACGCTGTGTCATTCAGCCACTATATGGTCACCTCATGCTGCCGGCACCTCCAAGCTGTGTCATTCAGCCACTTTATGGTCTCCTCATGCTGCTGCCACCTCCATGCTGTGTCATTCAGCCACTATATGGTCTTCTCATGCTTTCACCACCTCCACACTGTGTCATTCAGCCACTCTATGGTCTCCTCATGCTGCCGGCACCTCCAAGCTGTGTCATTCAGCCACTTTATGGTCTCCTCATGCTGCTGCCACCTCCATGCTGTGTCATTCAGCCACTATATGGTCTCCTCATGCTTCCGCCAACTCCAGGCTGTGTCATTCAGCCATGATATGGTCTCCTCAAGCTTCCGCCACCCCCACACTGTGTCATTCAGCCACTATATGGTCTCCTAATGCTTCTGCCACCTCCACACTGTGTCGTTCAGCCACTATATGGTCTCTCATGCTGCCACCACTTCCACGCTGTGTCATTCAGCTACTATATGGTCTCCTTATGCTGCCGCCAACTCCAGGCAGTGTCATTCAGCCACTATATGGTCTCCTCATGCTTCCATCACCTCCAGGCTGTGTCATTCAGCCACTATATGGTCTCCTCATGCTGCCGCCACCTCCATGCTGTGTCATTCAGCCCCTATATGGTCTCCTCATGCTTCCACCACCTGCACACTGTGTCATTCAGCCACTATATGGTCTCCTCATGCTGCCACCACCTCCAGGCTGTGCCATTCAGCCACTAAATGGTCTCCCAAAATATTTGCAAAATTGTGGTTTCCTTCTCAATTTCCCCACACAAATAGTATTTTTTTGGTAGCGCCATAAATTTTATGGTAAGATGAGTGATGTGATCACAAAGGACAACTGGTCGCGCAAAAAACAAGCCCTCATAGTCGTCTGTGAATGAAAATTTATGATTTTTAGAAGGTGAGGAGGAAAATACCAAAAGGTTAAAATTAAATTTGCTGAGTCCTTAAAGGTACTCCGGTGGAAAAGATTTTTTTTTTAATCAACTGCTGCAAGAAAGTTAAACAGATTTGTAAATGACTTCTACCAAAAAAATAAAAAAAAATTACTCTTCTAGTACTTTTTAGCAGCTGTATGCTACAGAGGAAATTATTTTCTTTATGAATTTCTTTTTTGTCTTGTCCACAGTGCTCTCTACTGACACGTGATGCCTGTCTCAGGAACTGTCCAGAGCAAGAAGAAAATCCCCATTGCAAACCTCTCCTTCTCTGGACAGTTACTGGCACGTACAGAGGTGTCAGCAGAGAGCACTGTGGACAAGACAAAAAAGAAATTCAAAAATAAAATAATTTCCTATGTATCATACAGCTGCTAAAAAGTACTGGATTGGTAAAAAAAATTTTTTTATATAAGCAATTTACAAATCTTTTTAACTTTCTGGCACCAGTTGATTTAAAAAAATATATATATGTTTTCCACCGGAGTCCTTAGGGTTGAGTCCTTAGGGGGTTAACGTCATTTTCGTTTAATAATTGTAGAAAAGTGACTTATAAAATGTTAAATAAAATTGAACCTCTTAAGGACCAAGGACGTATGAGTACGTCCTTGTTCCCGCTCCCGTGATATAACGCGGGGTCCCTTGGTGACCCCGCATCATATCACGGCGGGCCCGGCATCATAGTGAAAACGGGACCCGCCGCTAATAGCGCGCAGCACTGATCGCGGTGCCGCGTGCTATTAACCCTTTAGGCGCGCTCTCAAAGCTGAGCCATGCGGCTAAAAGTGAAAGAAAAAAGTGCCGGTTAGCTCAGGGAGCTGTTCGGGATTGCCGCGGTGAAATCGCGGCATCCCAAACAGCTGTACTACAGGAGGAAGGTCTCTTACCTTCCTTCCTGCAGTCCGATCGCCGATTGAATGCTTCAAGCCTGAAATCCAGGTTTGAGCAATCAATCGCCGAAAACACTGATCATTGCATCCCTATGGAGATGCATTGAACACTGTTAAAGATCAGTAAATGCAATGTTATAGCCCCCTATGGGGGCTATAATATTGCAAAAGAAAAGTGTAAAAAAAAATCATTAACCCTTTGAATTATCCCTTCCCCTAATAAAAGTTTGAATCACCCGCCATTTACAATAATAAAAAAAAATGTGTAAATAAAAACAAAAATAAACATATGTGGTATCACTGCGTGTGGAAATTAAAAAAATATACCGCTAATTAAACTGCATGGTCAATGGTGTACACGCAAAAAAAATCCAAAATAGCGTATTTTTGGTCACTTTTTATATAATGAAAAGATGAATAAAAAGCGATCAAAAAGTCAGATCAATGCAAAAATGGTACCAACAAAAACTTCAGATCACGGCGCAAAAAATGAACCCTCACAGCGCTCTGAACACGGAAAAATAAAAAGTTATAGGGGTCAGAAAATGACAATTTTAAACGTATACATTTTCCTGCATGTAGTTATTATTTTTTTCTGAAGTAATACAAAATCAAACCTATACAAGTAGGATACCATTTTAACCGTATGGACCTAGAGAATAAAGATAAGGTGTCGTTTTTACCAAAAAATGTACTACCTAGAAACGGAAGCCCCCAAAATTTACAAAATGGCTGTATTTTTTCAATTTTGTCGCACAATGATTTTTTTTCCAGTTTCGCCGTAGATTTTTGGGTAAAATGACTGATATCATTGCAAAGTAGAATTGGTGGTGCAAACAATAAGACATAATACAAATTTTTAGTTGCAAAATTTAAAGAGTTATGATTTTTTAAAGGTAAGGAGGAAAAACCGAAAGAACAAAAACCGAAAAACGCCCAGTCTTTAAGGGGTTAATAAATAATTTTGATACATAAAAGCCAGATAAGAAGTTCAGAATGGAAGGTTGCTCTTGTCACTACATTCTCATGACATGAAGGACATTTCCGAAACAATCTGCATGTCATACTGAATAACAGTATTATTTTACTAACACAGCACACTCCCTATGCGTGTTACTACAAGGCAAAGTGTTCTACACCCCTATTGAGGCTCTCTGTAGCCCAGAAATAGCTGTTTTTAATAGCGATTAGCTGCAAATAAATTCGGACCAAACCAAATTTTTTCGGCAAATTCAGCAAATCGGACGAATCGAATATTCCAAAAATTCGCTCATCTCTAATAGCAATCATTAGGTTGCATATACTGAACAGTGCTGTTCACTGATAGCACTGTTCAGTATAGCACTGATCAGTATTATTGGCAATCTTCTTCTCTGGTCTGCCCGATCTCAGACCAGAGAGGAAGACCCTGGGATTACGGACGGAGTGGGTAAGGGGACCTCCGGTCGCCATGTTGGATGATTGGATCCCTGCGGCAGCACCACGGGCGATCCTATCATGCATTTTAACTACCGCATTGCCGCAGATGCCATGATCTGTATTGATCATGGCATCTGAGGGGTTAATGGTGGACATCAGCGCAATCACTGATGTCGGCCACTACCTGTAGGTTCATGGCTTCTGATAGCAGCCAGGACCTTCCTCGCATGATGCTAGCACCAGTCCGGTGCTCGCGTCATGTATAGGACTTAAATGTATGTCCTAATTCATTAAGTACCAGGCATCAGGACGTACATTTATGTCATATGTCATTAAAAGGTTAAAGGCAATGCTCCCTGGAGGAGAGCTAATTTTCATAGTTTATTACAGGGAGCATTGCCTGTAAGATAATCTGCATGATCTAAATCTCCACAAGAAATGCTAGTACTGTCTTAGAGCTGACTAAAAGGCATCTCAGTCAGTCAAACAATACCTTAACCCCTTAACGACGCTGGACGTAAATGTACGTCCTGGTGAGGGGGTACTTAACACCCCAAGATGTACATTTATGTCCTATGCATAACCGCAAGCATCGGAGCGATGCTCGGGTCATGCGTGGCAGATCCCGGCTGCTGATAGCAGCCAGGGACGTGCCGGTAATGGCGGACATCCGCGACCGAGCGGATGTCCTATACATAGCACTGAACAGTATTAGCAATCGAATGATTGCTATAAATAATCCCCTATGGGCACTATTAAAGGGTAAAAAAAATTTACTTCACAGCGTAAACGTAAAAAAACAAAAGTCCAAAATAGCTGCTTATTTTTATAACATTTTATTCCCAAAAATATTTTTTTTACATTATTAAAAGTTTTATATATGCAAATATGGTATGAATAAAAAGTACAGATCATGGCACAAAAAAATGAGCCCTCAAACCGCTGCTTATACGGAAAAATGAAAAAGTTACAGGTCTTCATAATAGGGGGATTTTAAACATACTAATTTGGTTAAAAAGTTTGTGATTTTTTTTAAGCTCAACAGTAATAGAAAAGTATTTTATCATGGGTGTAATTTTAATTGTATTGACCCAAAGAATAAAGAACACATGTCATTTTTACCGTAAATTGTACAGCGTGAAAACGAAAACTTCCAAAATTTGCAAAATTGCGGTTTTCTTTTTGATTTCCCCACAAAAATAATATTCTTTTTTGGTTGTGCCATACATTTTATAGTAAAGTGAGTGATGGCATTACAACGGACAACTGCTCGCACAAAAAACAAGCCCTCACACTAGTCTGTGGATGAAAATATAAAAGAGTTATGATTTTTTAAAGGCGAGGAGGAAAAAACTAAAGTCCTTAAGGGGCTACTCTGTTCTGGGAAGAAGCAAAAATTCCAAAACAGTGCGGTTATATAGGGTGGCTACCTAAAGGTGCCACTATAGAAATACTAATATTACTTCCAGAGGAGATATAATCTGCATACTATTTTTTCAGGGAGCACAGTCTATAAGACTCCCTACACGAACTGGATCTCTGCACAGATAGCCAATTGAGTAAGTGATAAGGGATTACATTAATCTTTTGGCTGGCAGTCCCAGTGTTCGGTTCCAATTATCCAGAGGCCGTAATTAAAAAAGACAAAGATTTCAGTGAAAACAAATGTAGCTTTATCTTGGAAAAACAACAGTAAAGTGATGCAAACAATGAAAAATGTTTCTCTATTTTCTCTACTGAAATTTTATTTGAGCTACTTCATTTTGCAGTGTAAAAAGTGAGAGTATGTTCGACAGAGTTCAAGGCACTTGTTCTGTAGATTAATTGTTTTTGTTACAAATGTAAAGGCGTAAATCTAGGCCTATTCCATAGACCTTCAGATGTTATTGTGAAGGCTGCATACCTTTTCTAGGTTTAGTCCTAAAGAAATTTAGTAACCAATGATAAGCAGGGAACAGTTATTTAAGGTAGCTCTGTCTGTATGGTTATACAATAACACAGTACTTGACATAAAGTCTAGTAAAAGCAGTCTGATACCTTTTTAATTTTAAAGGAGTACTCTGCCCCTGGACATCTTATCCCCTATCCGGGTGGCACCCCAGCGTTCTGAACATGCTGTGGTCCATTGTCAAACAATTACATTAACGTGGTCTAAGGTGATTCCGGTGCTCAACCCCAAGTGCAGCTGTGCACCTACGTAGAGTGGAGGACCTGTACCTATGGATCACAATATGGTTTCACTATTGTGGTTAAAACAATGTAAACAATGACACTAGCTAACCCCCAAAACTGATGTAAAATTGAGACATTAGCCAGTATATCCTTATATGAAGGACACACTTGAGCTTGCACACCAAGCCAAGGTTTCTCAAATGGTGCGGGACCTAACACAAAACCTACCTGGCCAAATAAATAAAACCAGGTCCGTTGTCACCCTCCCATAGACATGAATGAAGGGGTGTGGTGTGACGTCACGACCACAGCCACTCAAACCCAGTGGGTTCCACCCGGAGATCGTGGGAGAGTCCGGCCTTTGGATAGGGGATAAGATGTCCAGGGGCAGAGTACCCATTTAATTAAAAAAATAATATAAAAAAAACTTACTTTTGTAGCCTTCAAACCTCATTATACATTCACATATTTTCTTAAGTGGATGTTACAAAGAATGAACCTTATGAGGGTTTTCAGGACATGCATGTTGCTGGCTTATCCTTAACAGAGGCCACCAATATCTGGGCACTTCTGCCAATTAACAACTTGAAGGGGCATCATGGAGTTATACTGCCTGACTCATTCCCTTCAATATATACCACACAGAGCTCTATATCTTTAGTGGTAGTGCCTGATATTGAGGGCAATTCATTTGAATAAGATAGAGAAGCCACTACCAGATGTACGGATCTGTGCCTTGAAATGTAACCCCTTAAGGACCACGCCCATTTGGGCCTTAAGGATCAGGCCAATTTTATTTTTGTGCTTTTGTTTTTTCCTCCTTGCCTTCTAAAATCCACTACTCTTTTATATTGCCATCCACAGACCCATATGAGGGCTTGTTTTTTGTGTGATCAATTGTACTTTGTAATAACATCACTCATTTTACCATAAAATGCACTGCAAACCCCAAAAATTATATATACTATAACTTTTTCACTTTTCCGCCATTACCTGTAGTTTTTTTTGTACCTCTTTTGTGTATATGTGACTATTTTATCACTTTTTATTAATTCTTTTGTGAAAGTGATGTGACCAAAAAACTAAAATTTTGGACTTTTTTTTCTTACGTTTACCCCGTTCCCCAAACGGGATCTTTAACATTATATTTTGATAGATCGGACATTTACACATGCGGCGATACCAAATATGTTGAATTATTTTTATTTTTTACACTTTTACTAAAATGGCAAAAAGGAGGTAATTAAAAATTTTATTGGGGGAGGGGCTTTTCAAATTTTCTTTAACTTTTATTTATTTTTTTACTTTTTTTTACTTTAATTTTTAACCCATTATTATCCCATAGGAGACTATCTATAGCAATCATTAGATTGCTAATACTGTTCAATGCTATGCATAGGCATGGCACTGATCAGTATAATCAGTGATCTTCTGCTCTGGTCTGCTGGAAGGCAGATCAGAGTAGAAGACCCAGGGAGAGCAGCGGAGGCAGGTGAGGGGAGCTCTGTCCGCCATCTCGGCTGATCTAATCCCGGCAGCCGTGCCGTGGGGGATCAGATCAGCCATTACAATAGCTGCACTGCCACAGATGCCGTGATCTGTATTGATCTTGTCATATGAGGAGTTAATGTCTGACATCAGCATGATCGCTGATGTCTGCCATTACCGGCGTGTTAACCAGCTGCTAATTTGATATTTGTACGGTACACTGCAATAAGATTTTACATAAGTGCTTTATTGGTGCCCTACCAAATTATGTGGCAGGGGTGCTGGTTGGCCCTTTCACAAGAACAGAAACTGTCAAATGACTCCCTAGATGCCATGATTAGAGATGGGCGAATGTTTAAAAAATTGGATTCGACCGAATCGCCAAATTTTCTGAAAAAAATTGGTTTGATCCAAATATATGTTCGCGGTGAGTAACTATTAAAAATGGCTATTTACATGCTACAGACAGCCTCAATAGGGTTGTAGAAAATGTTGCCTTGTCGTAACACGCATAGGGAGTGTGCTACAGGCTTGCTATTAGAATCAGCGGCACAACGACAGAGTCTGGATATGGCAGCAGGGTCAGGAGACCATATGGCATCACAATGGTTGCTTGCAGTCTTTGGATGGGGAGTGCTTCCTGTGATGTTCTGAATTGGCAGACTAGGAAAACGACTTCTAAAATCTCCCTGCCTGCCTGCCTGCCTGCCTGCAGTGAAGCAGGCTTGAGGACAATGGATTTCCCCACTGCTGATCTGTATTGTCAGTAACACTGATTAGTGACAACACAGTGTCTGCTCTTTCTCTCTGGCCAGAACGAATGCGGGATTGAGGTGAATTGATTAGCCACAGTAAAGATCTGTATTGTCAGAAATGGTGATTAGTGAACACACACAGTCTCTGCTCTCTCAGCAAAATGGAAAATGCCCGTCTTTGGCAATGGCTGCCAAATATATAGGAGCTGTGACATCACAGGCTGGCTGGCTGCTGATAGGCTGCGTGCCGCTATGTGATACAGGGTAATCCCGCCTACTCGCCTTCCCAGACTTCCTTGCCCATGTCTTCACACATGTAGCCGCCATTTTAGCCCATTGGCCCACACAAAATGTAGTGAATGAAGCAATTTGTTACCACGGATTGCGAGGAAATTCGGATTTGTTCAGAATCAAATTTTTCATGAAATTCTGAATGAATTCAACTTTGTCAGCTTCGATTTGCCCATCTCAAGCCATGATCATTATTGACCACCGTATCTATGCAATGACTGGCATTAGACTGGTATCAGATGCCAGGCGCAGATGGGTGTGTCAGCTACAGATAACAGCCAACATCTGCAAGTATGGAGTATCTGCAACATGTTGGACATAAAGCTCAAACATATCTGTGCTTAGAACCCTTAATAATAATAAGAACCCGATTTTACCATTAATACATGAATATAATCTAGACCCTGATTACAGCCCAGAGCTAAAATATTAGTTCTGCAGATTCCTACTGGAGGCAGTCAAAAAGAATCACTATAATACAGTAGGGTAATTTGTTTTTACTACATAATATTAACCTGTTAAGGACCAAGGGCGTAAACTTACGCCCCTAGTCCCGCTCCCGTGGTATAACGCGGGGTTATATGGTAACCCCGCATCATATCACGGCTGGCCCAGCGTCATAGTGAAGCCGGGACCCGCCGCTAATAGCGCGCGGCACTATTCGCGGTGCCGCGCCCTATTAACCCTTTAGCAGCGTGCTCAAAGCTGAGCCGCGTGGCTAAAAGTGAAAGTAAAATGTGTCGGTTAGCTCAGGGAGCTGTTCGGGATTGCCACGGTATAATCGCGGCATCCCGAACAGCTGTACTTCAGGAGGAAGGTCTCTTACCTTCCTTCCTGCAGTCCGATCGCCGAATGAATGCTTCAAGCCTGAGATCCAGGCTTGAGCATTCTATCGCCGAAAACACTGATTGATGCATTCCTATGGAGATGCATCAATTAGTGGTAAAGATCAGTACATGCAATGTTATAGCCCCCCCTGGGGGCTATAATATGGCATAAGAAAAGTGTAAAAAAATCATTAAGCCTTTCAATGATCCCTTCCCCTAATAAAAGTTTGAATCACCTGGCATTTCCAAGAATAAAAAAAAAAACAGTGTAAATAAAAAAAAAATAAACATATGTGGTATCACTGCATGTGGAAATGTCCGAATTATAAAAATATACTGCTTTTTAAACCGCACGTTCAATGGCGTACGCACAAAAAAAAATTTCAAAGTCCAAAATAGCGTATTTTTGGTAACTTTTTATATCATGAAAAGATGAATAAAAAGCGATAAAAAAGTCAGATTAATGCAAAAATGGTACCGACAAAAACTTCAGATCATGGCGCAAAAAATGAGCCATCATAGCCTCATGATCATGGAAAAATAAGAAAGTTATAGGGCTCAGAAAATTAAAATTTTAAACGTATAAATTTTCCTGCATGTATTTATGATTTTTTTTTCAGTAGTAATACAAAATCAAACCTATACAAGTAGGGTATCATTTTAACTGTATGAACCTAGAGAATAAAGAAAATGTGTCATTTTTTACGAAAAACTGTACTACGTAGAAACGGAAGCCCCCAAAAGTTACAAAATGGCATTTATTTATCAATTTTGTCGCACAATGTAGAATTTGTCTCATTACAAAGTAGAATTGGCGATGCAAAAATACGCCATAATACAGACTTTTAGGTGCAAAATTGAAAGAATTATGATTTTTTAAAGGTAAGGAGGAAAAAACGAAAGTGCAAAAATGAAAAATGCCTGGTCCTTAAGGGGTTAATAAAAGGGGGTATTCTAGGGAGAATTTTTATACAAGGCTTACAGAAGAAATGATGATTATGCAATGAATTTGGGTACCAATAAGCTAAGTCAAAGTCTGCCAAAATCCCTTAAAATATAACTTTTATTAAATCACTATTAAAAGTAAATAAGTATAGGTGAATATAAAACTCTGCAACATAGTAGACCAAATTAATTGGTGTCAGTAGGGGGGGGGGGGGGGGAAATACTGGAGTATTAAAAAATATTGAAATCTAAGGTACAAAAAAAAAAGCACCAAAGAGGAAGCACAATACACAAATATTCCTATATACAAAGTGAGTCACCCCAAAAATATAGGAAATAATAAAAAAATCACTTACATATTGTTACGCCGAGCGCTCCGGGTCCCCGCTCCTCCCCGGAGCGCTCGCTTCACTCCCTCCGCTGCAGCGCTCCGGTCACGTCCTCTGACCCGGGGCGCTGCGATCCCGCTGCCAGCCGGGATGCGATTCGCGATGCGGGTAGCGCCCGCTCGCGATGCGCACCCCGGCTCCCCTACCTGACTCGCTCCCCGTCTGTTCTGTCCCGGCGCGCGCGGCCCCGCTCCCTAGGGCGCGCGCGCGCCGGGTCTCTGCGATTTAAAGGGCCACTGCGCCGCTGATTGGCGCAGTGGTTCCAATTAGGGTTATCACCTGTGCACTTCCCTATATTACCTCACTTCCCTTGCACTCCCTTGCCGGATCTTGTTGCCTTAGTGCCAGTGAAAGCGTTCCTTGTGTGTTCCTTGCCTGTGTTTCCAGACCTTCTGCTGTTGCCCCTGACTACGATCCTTGCTGCCTGCCCCGACCTTCTGCTACGTCCGACCTTGCTTCTGCCTACTCCCTTGTACCGCGCCTATCTTCAGCAGCCAGAGAGGTGAGCCGTTGCTAGTGGATACGACCTGGTCACTACCGCCGCAGCAAGACCATCCCGCTTTGCGGCGGGCTCTGGTGAAAACCAGTAGTGGCTTAGAACCGGTCCACTAGCACGGTCCACGCCAATCCCTCTCTGGCACAGAGGATCCACTACCTGCCAGCCGGCATCGTGACAGTAGATCCGGCCATGGATCCCGCTGAAGTTCCTCTGCCAGTTGTCGCTGACCTCACCACGGTGGTCGCCCAGCAGTCACAACAGATAGCGCATCAAGGCCAACAGCTGTCTCAACTGACCGTTATGCTACAACAGTTACTACCACAGCTTCAGCAGTCATCTCCGCCGCCAGCTCCTGCACCTCCTCCGCAGCGAGTGGCCGCTCCTGGGCTACGCCTATCCTTGCCGGATAAATTTGATGGGGACTCTAAGTTTTGCCATGGCTTTCTTTCCCAGTGTTCCCTGCATCTGGAGATGATGTCGGACCTGTTTCCCACTGAAAGGTCTAAAGTGGCTTTCGTAGTCAGCCTTCTGTCCGGAAAAGCCCTGTCATGGGCCACACCGCTCTGGGACCGCAATGACCCCGTCACTGCCTCTGTACACTCCTTCTTCTCGGAAATCCGAAGTGTCTTTGAGGAACCTGCCCGAGCCTCTTCTGCTGAGACTGCCCTGTTGAACCTGGTCCAGGGTAATTCTTCCGTTGGCGAGTATGCCGTACAATTCCGTACTCTTGCTTCAGAATTGTCCTGGAATAATGAGGCCCTCTGCGCGACCTTCAAAAAAGGCCTATCCAGCAACATTAAAGATGTTCTGGCCGCACGAGAAATTCCTGCTAATCTACATGAACTTATTCACCTAGCCACTCGCATTGACATGCGTTTTTCCGAAAGGCGTCAGGAACTCCGCCAAGATATGGACTCTGTTCGCACGAGGCGTTTCTCCTCCTCGGCTCCTCTCTCCTCTGGTCCCCTGCAATCTGTTCTTGTGCCTTCCGCCGTGGAGGCTATGCAGGTCGACCGGTCTCGCCTGACACCTCAAGAGAGGACACGACGCCGTATGGAGAACCTCTGCCTGTACTGTGCTAGTACCGAACACTTCCTGAGGGATTGTCCTATCCGTCCTCCCCGCCTGGAAAGACGTACGCTGACTCCGCACAAAGGTGAGACAGTCCTTGATGTCTACTCTGCTTCTCCACGTCTTACAGTGCCTGTGCGGATGTCTGCCTCTGCCTTCTCCTTCCCTGCTGTGGCCTTCTTGGACTCTGGATCTGCAGGAAATTTTATTTTGGCCTCTTTCGTCAACAGGTTCAACATCCCGGTGACCAGTCTCGCCAGACCCCTCTACATCAATTGTGTAAATAATGAAAGATTGGACTGTACCATACGTTTCCGCACGGAGCCCCTTCTTATGAGCATCGGATCTCATCATGAGAGGATTGAACTTTTGGTCCTCCCCAATTGCACCTCAGAAATTCTCCTTGGACTTCCCTGGCTTCAACTTCATTCCCCAACCCTGGATTGGTCCACTGGGGAGATCAAGAGTTGGGGGCCCTCTTGTTCCAAGAACTGTCTAAAACCGGTTCCCAGTAACCCTTGCCGTAACTCTGTGGTTCCTCCAGTAACCGGTCTCCCTAAGGCCTATATGGACTTCGCGGATGTTTTCTGCAAAAAACAAGCTGAGACTCTACCTCCTCACAGGCCTTATGATTGCCCTATCGACCTCCTCCCGGGCACTACTCCACCCCGGGGCAGAATTTATCCTCTCTCTGCCCCAGAGACTCTTGCCATGTCCGAATACGTCCAGGAGAATCTAAAAAAGGGCTTTATCCGTAAATCCTCCTCTCCTGCCGGAGCCGGATTTTTCTTTGTGTCCAAAAAAGATGGCTCCCTACGTCCTTGCATTGACTACCGCGGTCTTAATAAAATCACGGTTAAGAACCGCTACCCCTTACCCCTCATCTCTGAACTCTTTGATCGCCTCCAAGGTGCCCACATCTTCACTAAATTGGACTTAAGAGGCGCCTATAACCTCATCCGCATCAGAGAGGGGGACGAGTGGAAAACGGCATTTAACACCAGAGATGGACACTTTGAGTATCTGGTCATGCCCTTTGGACTGTGCAATGCCCCTGCCGTCTTCCAAGACTTTGTCAATGAAATTTTTCGTGATCTGTTATACTCCTGTGTTGTTGTATATCTGGACGATATCCTAATTTTTTCTGCCAATCTAGAAGAACACCGCCAGCATGTCCGTATGGTTCTTCAGAGACTTCGTGACAACCAACTCTATGCCAAAATTGAGAAATGTCTGTTTGAATGCCAATCTCTTCCTTTTCTAGGATATTTGGTCTCTGGCCAGGGACTACAGATGGATCCAGACAAACTCTCTGCCGTCTTAGATTGGCCACGCCCCTCCGGACTCCGTGCTATCCAACGCTTTTTGGGGTTCGCCAATTATTACAGGCAATTTATTCCACATTTTTCTACCATTGTGGCTCCTATCGTGGCTTTAACCAAAAAAAATGCTGATCCCAAGTCCTGGCCTCCTCAAGCAGAAGACTCCTTTAAACGACTCAAGTCTGCCTTTTCTTCGGCTCCCGTGCTCTCCAGACCTGACCCTTCCAAACCCTTCCTATTGGAGGTTGATGCCTCCTCAGTGGGAGCTGGAGCTGTTCTTCTACAAAAAAATTCTTCCGGGCATGCTGTCACTTGTGGTTTTTTCTCTAGGACCTTCTCTCCAGCGGAGAGGAACTACTCCATCGGGGATCGAGAGCTTCTAGCCATTAAATTAGCACTTGAGGAATGGAGGCATCTGCTGGAGGGATCAAGATTTCCTGTTATTATCTACACCGACCACAAGAACCTCTCCTACCTCCAGTCTGCCCAACGGCTGAATCCTCGCCAGGCCCGGTGGTCTCTGTTCTTTGCCCGATTTAATTTTGAGATTCACTTTCGGCCTGCCGATAAGAACATTAGGGCCGATGCTCTCTCTCGTTCCTCGGATGCCTCAGAAGTTGATCTCCCTCCGCAACACATCATTCCACCTGACTGCCTGATCTCCACTTCTCCCGCCTCCATCAGGCAGACTCCTCCAGGAAAGACCTTTGTTTCTCCACGCCAACGCCTCGGAATCCTCAAATGGGGTCACTCCTCCCATCTCGCAGGTCATGCGGGCATCAAGAAATCTGTGCAACTCATCTCCCGCTTCTATTGGTGGCCGACTCTGGAGACGGATGTTGGGGACTTTGTGCGAGCCTGCACTATCTGTGCCCGGGATAAGACTCCTCGCCAGAAGCCCGCTGGTTTTCTTCATCCTCTGCCTGTCCCCGAACAGCCTTGGTCTCTGATTGGTATGGATTTTATTACTGATTTACCCCCTTCCCGTGGCAACACCGTTATTTGGGTGGTCGTTGATCGATTCTCCAAAATGGCACATTTCATCCCTCTTCCTGGTCTTCCTTCTGCGCCTCAGTTGGCTAAACAATTTTTTGTACACATTTTTCGTCTTCACGGGTTGCCTACGCAGATTGTCTCGGATAGAGGGGTCCAATTCGTGTCTAAATTCTGGAGGGCTCTCTGTAAACAACTCAAGATTAAATTAAATTTTTCCTCTGCATATCATCCCCAGTCCAATGGACAAGTAGAAAGAATTAACCAGATCCTGGGTGATTATTTGCGACATTTTGTTTCCTCCCGCCAGGATGACTGGGCAGATCTCCTTCCATGGGCCGAATTCTCGTATAACTTCAGGGTCTCTGAATCTTCCTCCAAATCCCCATTTTTCGTGGTGTACGGCCGTCACCCTCTTCCCCCCCTCCCTACCCCCTTGCCCTCTGGTCTGCCCGCTGTGGATGAAATTTCTCGTGACCTTTCCATTATATGGAGAGAGACCCAAAATTCTCTCTTACAGGCTTCTTCACGCATGAAGAGGTTCGCGGATAAGAAAAGAAGAGCTCCCCCCGTTTTTTCCCCTGGAGACAAGGTATGGCTCTCCGCTAAATATGTCCGCTTCCGTGTCCCTAGCTACAAGTTGGGACCACGCTATCTTGGTCCTTTCAAAATTTTGTGTCAAATTAATCCTGTCTCTTATAAACTTCTTCTTCCTCCTTCTCTTCGTATCCCTAATGCCTTTCACGTCTCTCTTCTCAAACCACTCATCCTCAACCGTTTTTCTCCCAAATCTGTTCCTCCCACTCCTGTTTCCGGCTCCTCGGACGTCTTCTCGGTCAAGGAAATTTTGGCTGCCAAAAAGGTCAGAGGGAAAAATTTTTTTTTAGTAGACTGGGAGGGTTGTGGTCCTGAAGAGAGATCCTGGGAACCTGAGGACAACATCCTTGACAAAAGTCTGCTCCTCAGGTTCTCAGGCTCCAAGAAGAGGGGGAGACCCAAGGGGGGGGGTACTGTTACGCCGAGCGCTCCGGGTCCCCGCTCCTCCCCGGAGCGCTCGCTTCACTCCCTCCGCTGCAGCGCTCCGGTCACGTCCTCTGACCCGGGGCGCTGCGATCCCGCTGCCAGCCGGGATGCGATTCGCGATGCGGGTAGCGCCCGCTCGCGATGCGCACCCCGGCTCCCCTACCTGACTCGCTCCCCGTCTGTTCTGTCCCGGCGCGCGCGGCCCCGCTCCCTAGGGCGCGCGCGCGCCGGGTCTCTGCGATTTAAAGGGCCACTGCGCCGCTGATTGGCGCAGTGGTTCCAATTAGGGTTATCACCTGTGCACTTCCCTATATTACCTCACTTCCCTTGCACTCCCTTGCCGGATCTTGTTGCCTTAGTGCCAGTGAAAGCGTTCCTTGTGTGTTCCTTGCCTGTGTTTCCAGACCTTCTGCTGTTGCCCCTGACTACGATCCTTGCTGCCTGCCCCGACCTTCTGCTACGTCCGACCTTGCTTCTGCCTACTCCCTTGTACCGCGCCTATCTTCAGCAGCCAGAGAGGTGAGCCGTTGCTAGTGGATACGACCTGGTCACTACCGCCGCAGCAAGACCATCCCGCTTTGCGGCGGGCTCTGGTGAAAACCAGTAGTGGCTTAGAACCGGTCCACTAGCACGGTCCACGCCAATCCCTCTCTGGCACAGAGGATCCACTACCTGCCAGCCGGCATCGTGACACATATCAGACAAATACATACCGGAGATGCAATGTCATGGAGTTATGGATATATTAAAGGAGAGCTGATGTGGGGAAAAAAGGGGTATAAAAACAAGATAAATGCAGAGGCCCCTAACAATCAACTGTAACAAATAGCCTTCCAATATAATTACCATCAGTTTTAATAAAGAGTCTCAATAGACATAAATATAAGGTAAGGTCGTCTGAGGATCGTTTTTGTACATGTACATAGTCATAATCAGTACTATACCCTATGATGCATCATCATACCTGTCACGATGCCGGCTGGCAGGTAGTGGATCCTCTGTGCCAGAGAGGGATGGGCGTGGACCGTGCTAGTGGATCGGTTCTAAGTCACTACTGGTTTTCACCAGAGCCCGCCGCAAAGCGGGATGGTCTTGCTGCGGCGGTAGTGACCAGGTCGTATCCACTAGCAACGGCTCAACCTCTCTGACTGCTGAAGATAGGCGCGGTACAAGGGAGTAGACAGAAGCAAGGTCGGACGTAGCAGAAGGTCGGGGCAGGCAGCAAGGATCGTAGTCAGGGGCAACGGCAGGAGGTCTGGAACACAGGCTAGGAACACACAAGGAAACGCTTTCACTGGCACAATGGCAACAAGATCCGGCGAGGGAGTGAAGGGGAAGTGAGGTATAAATAGGGAGTGCACAGGTGAACACACTAATTGGAACCACTGCGCCAATCAGCGGCGCAGTGGCCCTTTAAATCGCAGAGACCAGGCGCGCGCGCGCCCTAGGGAGCGGGGCCGCGCGCGCCGGGACAGGACAGACGGAGAGCGAGTCAGGTACGGGAGCCGGGATGCGCATCGCGAGCGGGCGCTACCCGCATCGCGAATCGCATCCCGGCTGGAGACGGTATCGCAGCGCACCGGGTCAGTGGAGCTGCCCGGAGCGCTGCGGTAGCGAGAGAGAAGCGAGCGCTCCGGGGAGGAGCGGGGACCCGGAGCGCTCGGCGTAACAGTACCCCCCCCCTTGGGTCTCCCCCTCTTCTTAGAGCCTGAGAACCTGAGGAGCAGACTTTTGTCTAGGATGTTGTCCTCAGGTTCCCAGGATCTCTCTTCAGGTCCACAGCCCTCCCAATCCACTTAAAAGAACCTTTTTCCTCTTACCGTCTTGGAGGCCAGTATCTCTTTCACTGAGAAGACGTCAGAAGAACCGGAGACAGGAGTGGGAGAAACTAATTTGGGAGAGAAACGGTTGATGATGAGTGGTTTAAGAAGAGAGACATGAAAGGCATTAGGAATACGGAGAGAAGGAGGAAGAAGAAGTTTGTAAGAGACAGGATTAATTTGGCACAAGACTTTGAAAGGACCAAGATAGCGTGGACCCAGTTTGTAACTGGGGACACGAAAGCGGACATATTTAGCGGAGAGCCATACCTTGTCTCCGGGAGCAAAAATGGGGGGAGCTCTTCTTTTCTTATCGGCAAACTTTTTCATGCGAGATGAAGCCTGTAAAAGAGAATCTTGGGTCTCTTTCCATATGGTGGAAAGATCACGAGTCACTTCATCTACAGCGGGCAAACCAGAGGGCAAGGGAGTAGGGAGGGGGGGAAGAGGGTGACGGCCGTACACCACGAAAAATGGGGATTTGGAGGAAGATTCAGAGACTCTAAAGTTATACGAGAATTCGGCCCATGGTAGAAGATCTGCCCAATCATCCTGGCGGGAGGAAACAAAATGTCGTAAATAATCACCCAAGACCTGGTTAATTCTTTCTACTTGTCCATTGGATTGAGGATGATATGCAGAAGAAAAGTTTAATTTAATCTTGAGTTGTTTACAGAGAGCCCTCCAGAATTTTGACACAAATTGGACGCCTCTATCCGAGACTATCTGTGTGGGCAACCCGTGAAGACGAAAAATGTGTACAAAAAATTGTTTAGCCAACTGAGGCGCTGAAGGAAGACCAGGAAGAGGGATGAAATGTGCCATCTTGGAGAATCGATCAACGACCACCCAAACAACAGTGTTGCCACGGGATGGGGGTAGGTCTGTAATAAAATCCATACCAATCAGAGACCAAGGCTGTTCGGGGACAGGCAGAGGATGAAGAAAACCAGCGGGCTTCTGGCGAGGAGTCTTATCCCGGGCACAGACAGTGCAGGCTCGCACAAAGTCACGACATCCGTCTCCAGAGTCGGCCACCAATAGAAGCGAGAGATGAGTTGCACAGATTTCTTGATGCCCGCATGGCCTGCGAGATGGGAGGAGTGACCCCATTTGAGGATTCCGAGGCGTTGGCGTGGAGTGACGAAGGTCTTCCCTGGAGGAGTTTGCCTGATGGAGGCTGGAGAAGTGGAAATCAGGCAGTCAGGAGGAATGATGTGTTGCGGAGAGAGTTCAACTTCCGAGGCATCCGAGGAACGAGAGAGAGCATCGGCCCTAATGTTCTTATCGGCAGGCCGAAAGTGAATTTCAAAATTAAATCGGGCAAAGAACAGAGACCACCTGGCCTGGCGAGGATTCAGCCGTTGGGCAGACTGGAGATAGGAGAGGTTCTTGTGATCGGTGTAAATAATAACTGGAAATCTTGATCCCTCCAGCAGATGCCTCCATTCCTCAAGTGCTAATTTAATGGCTAGAAGCTCTCGATCCCCGATGGAGTAGTTCCTCTCCGCCGGAGAGAAGGTCCTAGAAAAAAAACCACAAGTAACAGCATGCCCGGAAGAATTTTTTTGTAGAAGGACCGCTCCAGCTCCTACAGAGGAGGCATCAACCTCCAATAGGAAGGGTTTAGATGGGTCAGGTCTGGAGAGCACAGGAGCCGAAGAAAAGGCAGACTTGAGCCGTTTAAAGGCGTCTTCCGCTTGAGGAGGCCAAGACTTGGGATTGGCATTTTTTTTGGTTAAAGCCACGATAGGGGCCACAACGGTAGAAAAATGTGGAATAAATTGCCTGTAATAATTGGCGAACCCCAAAAAACGTTGGATAGCACGGAGTCCGGAGGGGAGTGGCCAATCTAAGACGGCAGAGAGTTTGTCTGGATCCATTTGTAGTCCTTGGCCAGAGACCAAGTATCCTAGGAAAGGAAGAGATTGGCATTCAAACAGACATTTCTCTATCTTGGCATAAAGTTGATTGTCACGAAGTCTCTGAAGAACCATACGGACATGCTGGCGGTGTTCTTCTAGATTGGCAGAAAAAATCAGGATATCGTCCAGATATACAACAACACAGGAGTATAAGAGATCACGAAAAATTTCATTAACAAAGTCTTGGAAGACGGCAGGGGCGTTGCACAGGCCAAAGGGCATGACCAGATACTCAAAGTGTCCATCTCTAGTGTTAAATACCGTTTTCCATTCATCCCTCTCTCTGATGCGGATGAGATTATAAGCACCTCTTAAGTCCAGTTTGGTAAAGATGTGGGCACCTTGGAGGCGATCAAAGAGTTCAGAGATGAGGGGTAGGGGGTAGCGGTTCTTTACCGTGATTTTATTAAGACCGCGGTAGTCAATGCAAGGACGTAGAGAGCCATCTTTTTTGGACACAAAGAAAAATCCGGCTCCGGCAGGAGAGGAGGATTTACGGATAAAGCCTTTTTTTAAATTTTCCTGGATGTACTCCGACATAGCAAGAGTTTCTGGGGCGGACAGAGGATAGATTCTGCCCCGGGGTGGAGTAGTGCCCGGGAGGAGGTCAATAGGACAATCATAAGGCCTGTGAGGAGGTAGAGTCTCAGCTTGTTTTTTGCAAAAAACATCCGCAAAGTCCATATAGGCCTTAGGGAGACCGGTTACAGGGGGAGCCACAGCGTCACGGCAAGGGGTACTGGGAACCGGTTTTAGGCAGTCCTTGAAACAAGAGGGCCCCCAACTCTTGATCTCCCCAGTGGACCAATCCAGGGTTGGGGAATGGAGTTGAAGCCAGGGTAGTCCAAGGAGGATTTCGGAAGTGCAATTGGGGAGGACCAAAAATTCAATCTTCTCGTGATGAGGTCCGATGCACATTAGAAGGGGCTCCGTGCGGAGACGTATGGTACAGTCCAATCTTTCATTGTTTACACAATTGATGTAGAGGGGTCTGGCGAGACTGGTCACTGGGATGTTGAACCTGTTGACGAGAGAGGCCAAAATAAAATTTCCTGCAGATCCGGAATCCAAGAAGGCCATAGTAGAGAAGGAGAAGGCAGAGGCAGATATCCGCACAGGCACAGTAAGACGTGGAGAAGCAGAGTAGACATCAAGGACTGTCTCACCTTTGTGCGGAGTCAGCGTACGTCTTTCCAGGCGGGGAGGACGGATAGGACAATCCTTCAGGAAGTGTTCGGTACTGGCACAGTACAGGCAGAGATTCTCCATGCGGCGTCGTGTCCTCTCTTGAGGTGTCAGGCGAGACCGGTCGACCTGCATAGCCTCCACGGCGGGAGGCACAGGAACGGATTGCAGGGGACCAGAGGAGAGAGGAGCCGGGGAGAAAAAACGCCTTGTGCGAACAAAGTCCATATCCTGGCAGAGCTCCTGACGCCTTTCGGAAAAACGCATGTCAATGCGAGTGGCAAGATGGATGAGTTCATGTAGGTTAGCAGGGATTTCTCGTGCGGCCAGAACATCTTTAATGTTGCTGGATAGGCCTTTTTTAAAGGTCGCGCAGAGGGCCTCATTATTCCAGGATAATTCTGAAGCAAGAGTACGGAATTGTACGGCGTACTCGCCAACGGAAGAATTACCCTGGACCAGGTTCAACAGGGCAGTCTCAGCAGAAGAGGCTCGGGCAGGTTCCTCAAAGACACTTCGAATTTCCGAGAAGAAGGAGTGTATAGAGGCAGTGACGGGGTCATTGCGGTCCCAGAGCGGTGTGGCCCATGACAGAGCTTTTCCAGACAAAAGGCTGACTACGAAAGCCACCTTAGACCTTTCAGTAGGAAACTGGTCCGACATCATCTCCAAGTGCAGGGAACATTGGGAAAGAAAGCCACGGCAGAATTTAGAGTCCCCATCAAATTTATCCGGCAAGGATAGTCGTAGACCAGAAGCGGCCACTCGCTGCGGAGGAGGTGCAGGAGCTGGCGGAGGAGATGATTGCTGAAGCTGTGGTAGTAGCTGCTGTAGCATCACGGTCAGTTGAGACAGCTGTTGGCCTTGTTGCGCTATCTGTTGTGACTGCTGGGCGACCACCGTGGTGAGGTCGGCGACAACTGGCAGAGGAACTTCAGCGGGATCCATGGCCGAATCTACTGTCACGATGCCGGCTGGCAGGTAGTGGATCCTCTGTGCCAGAGAGGGATGGGCGTGGACCGTGCTAGTGGATCGGTTCTAAGTCACTACTGGTTTTCACCAGAGCCCGCCGCAAAGCGGGATGGTCTTGCTGCGGCGGTAGTGACCAGGTCGTATCCACTAGCAACGGCTCAACCTCTCTGACTGCTGAAGATAGGCGCGGTACAAGGGAGTAGACAGAAGCAAGGTCGGACGTAGCAGAAGGTCGGGGCAGGCAGCAAGGATCGTAGTCAGGGGCAACGGCAGGAGGTCTGGAACACAGGCTAGGAACACACAAGGAAACGCTTTCACTGGCACAATGGCAACAAGATCCGGCGAGGGAGTGAAGGGGAAGTGAGGTATAAATAGGGAGTGCACAGGTGAACACACTAATTGGAACCACTGCGCCAATCAGCGGCGCAGTGGCCCTTTAAATCGCAGAGACCCGGCGCGCGCGCCCTAGGGAGCGGGGCCGCGCGCGCCGGGACAGGACAGACGGAGAGCGAGTCAGGTACGGGAGCCGGGATGCGCATCGCGAGCGGGCGCTACCCGCATCGCGAATCGCATCCCAGCTGGAGACGGTATCGCAGCGCACCGGGTCAGTGGAGCTGCCCGGAGCGCTGCGGTAGCGAGAGAGAAGCGAGCGCTCCGGGGAGGAGCGGGGACCCGGAGCGCTCGGCGTAACAATACCACTAGCTATCAATATTAAAATCACATTATATTGAATTGGACCCAAAAACAAGGGGCCCCATAATTGTAAACAAATAAATCAGATGTCAACCTGAGGTGTTTACAATTATGGGGCACCTTGTTTTATGGTCTAATTCAATATAATGTGATTTTAATATTGATAGCTCTTGGTATGATGCATCATAGGGTGTAGTACTGATTATGAGTATGTACGTGTAAAAAACAGTCCTCAGATGACCTTATCTGTATTTGTGTAATGCTGTCAATGGAGACTCTTTATTTAAACTGATGGTTATTATATTGGGAGGCTCTTTGTTACAGTTGATTGTTAGGGGACTGTGCATTTATCTTGCTTTTATGCCCCTTTTTTTTCCCCACATCAGCTCTCCTTTAATATATCCATCACTCCATGGAATTGCATCTCCAGTATGTGTTCGCTTGATATGTAAGTGACTTTTATTATCTCCCATATTTTTGGGGTGACTCCATTTGTATATAGGGATATTTGTGTATTGTGCTTCTTATTTGATGCTTTTTTTTGTACCTTAGATTTCAATATTTGTTAATACTCCAGTATTTCCTCCCTACTGATCCTCATCTACACCAATGAATTTGGTCTATGTTGTAGAGTAGTGTTGAGCGTGAATATTTGAAATGCAAATTTTTACTGCGTATATCGGCACTTTGCAATTTTGCGAATAGTTAGAATATAGTGATATATATTAGTAATGACGAATATTCATTTTTATGTCAATTTATGCAGATATTTATGCGAATATCAACATGTCCAGACTGGACACTGATCCCTCCCTTCTTTTAGGTGAAAGATATAATTGTGCATGTGCACTATGCAAATTTCATTACGAATTTTCACATGGAAATATAGCGAATATGCGAATTTCGCTAACATAGGACGAATATTCGGCCATATATTCCAGAAATATTGCGAATTAGAATATGGCCCCTGCCGCTCATCACTATTGTAGAGTTTCATATTCAACTATACTTATTTACTTTTAAGAGGAGTATTTTTTATGTATAATTCTGCTCAGGCAGGTGGTAAAAAAAAATATATTATACTTATCTTCCCCCACAACTGTTTTTACAGGACTCTGCTGTGCAGTACTTCTGGGGTCAATGCAAAGAATTACCCACTCAGGAAATTAAAGGAAACCACTGTGACCACTGGTAGGATGGACAGGCAATTCCTTGCTTCAACACAAACTCTAAAAGTGCTGTGGAGTGGAAAAGGGGTGGAGAAGGGAGGAGAGCAAGGATAGGGTTTTTATTTTGTTTTTAACACCTCCCTGCGCAGAATTATAGACTATAATTATTCGCTTAAATTGCCATGACATTGTCCTAAAGATGACAAATACCAAAATTAAAATTGTGCTGTAAACACAGTCCATGGATACTAATAGAGAAGAGGAAAAAAATAAAGTCAGTCAGAATCCTTACATGCTAATGTAATGTATTTACATTATGACTCAACTTTTTACTCTTTATTCTACATAAAAGCTATAAAGTGGTGTCAGTGTGGGCACACTATTCATTAAACAACTTTCTTCAAAGTAATATCAATATTGAAGGACTGTTACATCTTAATATCAACACAGCCTATGTCCTTAGTAATTCTTCTCATAATGGACTTTGAACTAGTAACACCAAGCCTAATGGAGTCAATGAGGCGAAGAGCATAGAAAGTAACAAATGAGCAAAATAAAGAAGTGGAAAAAAAGGCTTTAAGAAGGCGCCGGAAAAGGAACTCAGGGGCAACAATTATATGTATTGAAGTAGTGTTTGTTTCAGCTTGAAGTGATGGGAAATAATAGTCTTTCAAGATGTTTAACAATCCGCCAAAGATTGATCTCTATATTCAGCAGGGAAACCCTTTGTATCCATGAACTGAATACAGAGTTCCCACTCTTAAACTTGCAGGGTGGATCTGTAAAACAGCGAGGGAGTTGTCTCCTCTGTTTTGCTTTGAGTTACATAATGAATTCAGCCTGTCATACACGGTCCCTTCAATGTTTAGAGGCCTCTGGCGGGAGATCGATTGATACAAACAATACATCAAAGGAGATGTGATTTTATTTCTAGTCTTGTGATAAAAGAAAACTATATTTAACACTAGGAAAAATGACCTCTTCTGCTCAGTCAACTGAACTAAGGGAAAATTCATCCCAATAATGTTATAGCAATTGTGAGACAGTGACAGGAATGGGGGTTTGGATTTGCTTTTAACTCCCAAGGTACCAGTCATATGTAGACACTAGGTTTCATGAAGCACATAACTTATCAAGGCAACACTGGGTGGGATATGGTAAAATCCATTAATAGTTGTAGCTCAAGCAGGCCATAGCTGCTAGGGACTTTTGGCTAGTCTGGATTTTTATGGCATGAAGGGCAGATTGTTAATGGGTCTTTAATTGTGCTTCCTGGGCCACTCCAGGTTTCAATCTGGCCCACAATCAGCACAGGTGCTGAAGACAGCTCATTGTCAGGGCTTTCAAAGCTAATTGAAGGTCAATATGCAGAGAGAGGCTGCGTGAGAAAATGGACCTGATAGCCTCTCCTCCTAGGACAATTGCCAGTCAGTAAGGTGGCACATTTAGAGCTCTTTTTGTCGGGTAGTAGTAGAAGTGAGGGCAAACTGAAGTAAATATTTACTACTGGACAAGGCCTGGTGTTTTATGCTGTTTGACCATCTTTACCAAGCTAAACTCTCACATATTGTAAAATGTCCTAATTTATTATAGAGCCATTCAAGTGGATAATATAGTAGTAGTACTAAAAGTATCAGACTGGGGGATAACCCCATATCAAAAGTTATTGTTATCTGTAGGACTGCCAGAATCACTCCCTTACAATCATGAAAATGGAGGACAATGGTCCCCCTAGTGAATGGAGTGGCAGTGTGCAAGCTCATCTGCTCCTCCATTTATTCTTTATGGGACTTCCAAACATTGCTAAGCAAGTACTGTACATGCCTCTCTGAACTCACATGCCCCATGTGCTTAGGCATTCATACAGTGCATTCCTATTATGCAGAATGTATTATACCATAACATACAATAGTAACTTTTGGCCACCAATTATTTTTTGTTCAACCCGTGCTGTTTACGATATTTTGTGCTTTCAATAAAAAGCTCTACTAGGATGGCCAGCGTTCATAAAAATTAAAAACTGAGGTTGTGTCTAAACAGTCTACACAGTGTACAAATATTTTCCATGGGGATTAGAGAATACATTTTACAGGTAAAGAGTATTCACGGCGCAAACTACATGAACAGAACATGAAAAAATTAGTACAAAAGTTTTGTTTATACTATTTCTGACAATTTAAAATAATAACAAAAGACATTGGTTTTCTACAAAAAGAATAAAGGAAAAATAATTGAGGGAGCAATTATTTTTAAATTATTTTACAAGGGGACTATTTATTAATTTAATATTAATGTATTTATTACTTTGACCTTGCCCTTAATCTGTGTATGCCATTCATACAGTTGTGCTCATAAGTTTACATACCTTTGAGGAATTTTTGATTTCTTAACCATTGTTCAGAGAATATGAATGATAACACAAAAACTTTTCTTTCACTCATGGTTAATGGTTGACTGAAACCATTTATTGTCAAACAACTGTGTTTGCTCTTTTTAAATCATAACCACAACACAAACTACCCAAAATGACCCTGATTAAAAGTTTGCATACCCCAGTTCTTAATACTGTGTATTGCCCCTTTTAACATCAATGACAGCTTGAAGTATTTTGTGGTAGTTGTGGATGAGGCTCTTTATCTTCTCAGATGGTAAAGCTGCCCATTCTTCCTGGCAAAATGCCTCCAGGTCACCTACATTTTTGGGCTGTCTTGCATGAACTGCATGTTTGAGGTCTCCCCAGGCTTTTTGCCAGGAATAATGAGCAGCTTTACCATCTGAGAAGATAAAGAGCCTCGTCTACAGCTACTGCAAAAGACTTCAAGCTGTCATTGATGTTAAAGGGGACAATACACAGTATAAAGAGCTGGGGTATGTAAACTTCTAATCAGGGTCATTTTGGGTAGTTTGCAGTTTGGGTGGTCATGATTTAAAAAGAGTATACACAGCTTTTTGGCAATAAATGGCTTCAGCCAACCTCTAACCATGAGTGAAAGAAAAGTTTTTGTGTTGTCATTCATATTCTCTGAACAATGGTTAAGAAATCATAAATTCTGCAAGGGTATTTAAACTTAGGAGCACAACTGTAAATGAAGAAAATACACTAAAGTGTTTTTTTTTTTTTTAACTGTAAGAAACATGTTGTATGTGCTTATCATGTATTTCTAATTGATATGGACCCTGGTGATTTCTCTTCACTGATTTAATACATTGTTATGTACCTGTGAAATGGGAACTACTTTGTAGTCTTGCTGATTTCCTTGAAATATGCAGCTGATAGTGAATTCATGCATATCCTCATTACTACCACAACAGTCGAGGAATACCATCCATGAACAGATTTTGTCTCAATAACAGACAGATGGCAGATCTGACTAAGTAAAAGCTTTTTTACCCTTGAGCAACAACACATCATTAGATTTAGAATATTCTTTACTACAATATCAGCATGCCTACTGTCCAAACTAAGAGAGACTACAAACCATGACATGGGTGTTATGGAGCCAGGACCCACCCAAGCACTTTTGCATGGTGAAGCAGGGCACTATATACTTGGCAAGTCACTATAAAGACAGCCCCAAACCCCCTTCAGTTTTTTTTTTTTTTTTTTACTGGATGGGGTTTAAACTTATATTAATAATAATAATGTGATCATCTGACCAACCATATGTAAAGAAAGCAGAGCCCAGCCTATCCTCCCATGTGAAATGACATATTTAAAGGTCACTCACAGAGCATGCATTATTAACCTTTCCCATTCAGGTCAATGGGACAGCTCCTGTTTAGTGTGGATTACAGAAAACTATTTCTGCTAGAGAGAATAGGGTACCAATTCATTTTAACCAATCACAGAGGTGTACACATTTAAACTATAACTTTTAATAAAGACGCTAAAAAAAATCAACAATCCCACAATATAGAGGTACATACAGACATGAAACACACCATCTGTGCGTGGCCCTGATCCACAACAAGTGTCTCTCAGGGAGGCTGATAGGTAGCACTTAGGGAAAATGGGTCACAATTGCACAACCCCCAATTGCACTAGATAATTGCACATCCACTGCTGGCCTAGGGTATAGGAGAACCATGGGGAGGGGTAGACAACGGGCAATAGAGACCAGGGTGTATATCAGCCCTATTATGCCCTGACAGAGAGATGTAGTGTCAACTACCCCTACTCCCACAAACTACCCCTTGGACTCGCCCTATAAAGTCCCTCAAACAAAAAACACAAAACACACCCATGCACTGGTAAAACCCGACTCATTTCTGCCACATTGGTCGATTCCTCAGGGGTAAACCAGGCAGAACACTAGAAACCACTGGAGGGTTAATTACAGACAATCCAGTCAAATATAACAATAATACAATAGATTAAGTATTACATATATACAGTATATTGCACGTGTACACAAGGTAATCAGTAAACTGCAATAAAAAGATAAATCATAGGGCGATATAAACAACAACAACTCTTTCACTCAAATGCAGATGTAAGTCGCAAATGAGCATCAGGAGTTAGACATGGCATGGTGAGTAAAACAAGTAGCCAAATCCCGCTGGTAATTGGGAAACATTGCAGAGAGTGCTCCACAGCGGTGACTCCCCGTAAGTTGCGGGGAGAATCTACTCAGAGTACTGGCGGCATTCCAGGCTGCTTGCTTCAGTGGCAGACGAGGCAGCTATCAGCAGGTGTCCCAGCTGTAATGTGCGGTAAAGCGGAGATCTCTATAAAGCATCTATATAACAAGAAACAAAGCTCCTCCCGCCACTTCCGGGAGCGCGTCTGGATCAGAGCTGAGCATCTAGTGTGGCCTATGTCCATGGGGCTTGCTGTAAAGCATATCTCTAAATGCTCTCACAAACAGCTCAGGCAAGAGGGCTGCCCCCATAATGTGCACAAAAAAATGTAAGAATAAAATTACAATCAGATTATAAAAACAGATTAGAACAAAAATGTTTAAGCATCCAACACTGATCAGTAAAAAAAATAATAATCTAAGCAATACATTCACTTTAAACATACAAAAAAATAACTGGCTCTTCGATATTATTCCAGCATAGAATAATGGGATCCTTCAAGGTTCCATAAATGATGACAAGGACAGTAGGTGTCCATGTCTTTAAGCAGTAAAGAATTTTCATTAATCATCACACTATCACTATGTTAAAATACAAAGTTTTACCTGTGGGAAGTAGTAGATGACTAGATAGATAGATAGATATAGGTTTTACACTTATTAATACGATATGGGCTTTCTTGCCCTTAACCAAGATGGCACTGTGCTTGCCTGATGTTTGCAATACGCATGCGCACTGTCAGCTCTGACAACTGTGTTTTCCTGTATGCTCATTGGCTGCCAGCTCCCAGTGAGACGCGTCCCCTATTGGTCTAACCGGTGCAGCTGCGCAGTGAGAGATCACCCACGCTCTATACAGTACATGTGGCTCTGCCGGGTAAGTGCCCATATATTATAATTTGTACATTATTGCGCCAATCTACAAAATTGTTATCAAGCACTTCGCTGCACTAACACGAAGTGAACACAGCCAGCACAAAATGAATGTCACAGAACACGATTCATACTGCATTAAGTTGCTCCGATCTGTACTGTACTACTTTGTATTATCTGTTCTTGTATACTGTATATTAACTATTTGATACACGTATTCACAAAATTTATGTAATCACTGAACATATAAAAGTGAGCACTTGGGTTCTCATAGTTGGGCTTGATAATGGCGGCAAGAGGCAGCGGAAACATTGCTCTCCTGAAATTTTCACTGGAATAACGGAATAAACACACCTTTTTTTTACCACATTTTCTTGTGTGCTGCAAATGTTTGGATTGCTAGATAGATAGATAGATATTTAGATAAATATGTTGTATACATTATATTGAGAGTATTGGTAAACTGCAGATTTGTATTGATTTATTTAATCAATATTTTACTTTATTCTGTAGAGATAACATTTACTATATGTGTTCAAATAAACAAAACACAATGCTTAATAAACAATTATTTTTGTAAATATAAATATGTTTCAGAGCCGTATAGCTTCTTTGTCATTAACTGCGTATTAACCAGTGTGTTCAAGAAAATGGAGAGTAGTTTTAAAATCTTTGGTATACATTTTTAAAGGGGTACTCTTCCATTAGACATCTTATCCCCTATCCAAAGCATGGATACCCCCTGCTGGGACCCCCGTGATTCGTTCCAAATGCTGTATGCTGTGCGGAGTACCTCTTAAAGGCTGGATAATTTGGTCACATGTGATTTGATGTTTCAACCTAATAGAAGGATCTGGCTGACAAGTTCTTCCTATCACTCAACTGGATGTTAAAGTATATCCAAAGGTCACTTCATAATTAGTGATGTCGCGAACATTAAATTTTCAGTTTGTGAACGGCGAAGGCGAACTTCCGCAAATGTTCGTGAACCGGCGAACTGGGCCAACCACCATTGACTTCAATGGGCAGGGGAATTTTAGAACCCACAGGGACTCTTTCTGGCCACAATAGTGATATAAAAGTTGTTTCAAGGGGACTAATACCTGGACTGTGGTGTTACATAGTTACATATAGTTAGTATGGTTGAAAAAAGACATACGTCCATCAAGTCCAACCAGGGGATTGAAGGGAAGGATGTAAGGGGATAAGGGAAAGGGATGTAGTTTTATAATTCTGCATAAGCATTAATGTTATTTTGTTCCAGGAATGTATCTAACCCTGCTTTAAAGCTGTTAATTGTTCCTGCTGTGACCAGTTCCTGAGGTAGACCGTTCCATAAATTCACAGTCCTCACGGTAAAGAAGGCGTGCCGCCCCTTTAGACTAAACCTTTTCTTCTCCAGACGGCGGGAGTGCCCCCTCGTCCTTTGGGGGGGTTTAACCTGGAACAGTTTTTCTCCATATTTTTTGTATGGGCCATTTATATACTTATATACGTTTATCATATCCCCCCTTAAACGTCTCTTCTCAAGACTAAACAATTGTAACTCCTTTAATCGCTCCTCATAGCTAAGATGTTCCATGCCCCATATTAGTTTAGTCGCGCGTCTCTGCACCCTTTCCAACTCCGCAGTGTCCCTTTTATGAACGGTGTGCCGGAGGGGGATCCATGGCAAATTACATAGTTGATGCAGAGTCTGGTTTTAATCCATAAAAGGCATAAATCACCTATTATTCCTAAATTCTTTGGAATAACGTGCTTTAGCCTCCTTTAGGCAGCACATAGAGCCCCCCTTTAGGCATCACATAGTTAGATCCCCCCTTTAGGCAGCACATAGATCCCCCATATTAGGCAGCACATAGTTAGAGACCCCCTTTCGGCAGCACATAGGTAGAGCCTCCCTTTAGGCAGCACATAGAGCCCCCTTTTGGCAGCACATAGTTAGATCCCCTTTAGGCATCACATAGTTAGATCCCCCCTTTAGGCAGCACATAGATTCCCCCATGTTAGGCAGCACATAGTTAGAGCCCCCCTTTAGGCAGCACATAGTTAGAGCCCCCCTTTAGGCAGCACATAGATTCCCCAATATTAGGCAGCCCATAGTTAGAGCCTCCCTTTAGGCAGCACATAGGTAGAGCCTCCCTTTAGGCAGCACATAGAGCCCCCTTTAGGCAGCTTATATTTAGATCCCCCCTTTAGGCAGCACATAGATTCCCCAATATTAGGCAGCACATAGTTAGAGCCCCCCTTTAGGCAGCACAGCCAAAAAAATTTTTTTTTTTTTTATTTGAACAACTGTCACACCAAATGTGATTTGCACTAGTGTGACAATGAGCAAAAAAGGTTGCCAGCGGAGTTCCCCTTTTAAGCAGAGATCCTCAACCTGGGTGCCTCCAGCAGTTGCAAGACACACAGACTGAACTTATAGCCATTTTAATACTGCAGTTAGTTTCTTGAAGGAAATTAAGTTTTACACTGGAGTACCCCTTTTAACCAGCGGTTCCCTCCCAACCAGGGTGCCTCCAGCTGTTGCAAGACACATGGACTGAACTTATAGCCATTTTAATACTGCAGTTAGTTTCTTGAAGGAAATTAAGTTTTACACTGGAGTACCCCTTTTAACCAGCGGTTCCCTCCCAACCAGTGTGCCTCCAGCTGTTGCAAGACACAGGGACTGATATTTGAGCCCTAAAAAGGGCTTCTTTGGGTGCTGTCCTTAAAGCAGATGTTAGACTAGTGCTTTAGGAGTAAAGTGAACCCTGAATACACCACCTAGCAGCAACCTAGCTATCGCTTACCCTATTACAGCAGGAGCAGATTCTCTGTCCCTCCACTTTCTAAGCCTGCAGCATGCCGAATGAAGGTAAAATGGCGTCCGTGCAGGAAGTAGGAGGGTCTGGAAGGGAGGGACTGCTGCTGATTGGCTGTAATGTGTCTGCTGACTCTGACTCACAGGGTCAAAGTTTACCGCAATGTTAAAGTATAGGGGGTGAATCGAACTTCACATATGTTCGCCCGGCAATGCGAACGCGAACATGCTAAGTTCCCCGGGAACTGTTCGCCAGCGAACAATTTGGAACATCTCTATTCACAATTAGAGCCCCCCTTTAGGCAGCACTGGTTTTATTTCACAGCCAAAAATTTTTTATTTTTTTTATTTGAACAACTGTCACACCAAATGTGATTTGCACTAGTGTGATAATGAGCAAAAAAGGTTGCCAGCGGAGTTCCCCTTTTAAGCAGAGGTCCTCAACCTGGGTGCCTCCAGCAGTTGCAAGACACACAGACTGAACTTATAGCCATTTTAATACTGCAGTTAGTTTCTTGAAGGAAATTAAGTTTTACACCAGAGTACCCCTTTTAACCAGCGGTTCCCTCCCAACCAGGGTGCCTCCAGCTGTTGCAAGACACACGGACTGAACTTATAGCCCTTTTAATACTGTAGTTAGTTGCTTGAAGAAACTTAAGTTTTACACTGGAGTACCCCTTTTAACCAGCGGTTCCCTCCCAACCAGGGTGCCTCCAGCTGTTGCAAGACACACGGACTGATATTTGAGCCCTAAAAAGGGCTTCTTTGGGTGCTGTCCTGAAAGCAGATGTTAGACTAGTCAGGAAGGGAGGGACTGCTGCTGATTGGCTGTAATGTGTCTGCTGACTCTGACTCACAGGGTCAAAGTTTACTGTAATGTTAAAGTATAGGGGGTGAATCGAACTTCACATATGTTCGCCCGGCAATGCGAACGCGAACATGCTAAGTTCCCTGGGAACTGTTCGCCGGCGAACAATTTGCGACATCTCTATTCACAATTATCTTTCTACTTTCTTATTCTAATTCCTCAAACATATGAATCCAAACAGACACCTTCTCTCTCTATATGCCATAATGACTACATGGTTCCTTTCCTATTTATGCCATGAAAAAAATGCGGTGACTCCAATAATATAGTATACCTCTACAAAATTAGTTCAAGAAACCACTTCAGAATAAAACAAATACATTTTATTGAGACTGATTAAAATTCTAACTATGTATATAATACAATCAATAGAAAGTACTTCAGAGAAATTCACCGGAAATAAGATGACACATCACCACAAAAAAAACAGATCAATTGCACATGTCTCTATTTACATATATCTTCCTGGTTTGTATACTCAATTACAGAGAAGCTAGGCTAATGCCATGTGTGCTTTCAACATAACGCCCATCTCTTGGTTCACAGTACAGAACTCTAATGCCCTTATGAAGCAATCACTCCATAATATGATTTATGAACTCTCAGTTCAGGTATACAAGTGCTTACCCATGTCTGTGTAGGATGTATCACCTCCGTACCCCACGTACGTTTCGTTTCCACCTTTTTCAAGGGGCCGCTATTTCTCCTGCTTACCCATACTATTTATGCGCCAATACTGGATGTGGTGTGTGTCATGTGAACGCCAATGGCGGTGCTTCTGCCGCGTCTCCATCCGCCGGCTCCTGCCCCACTTCCGGCACCTTCACACCAGCGCACAGGCTTGGGACATCTATTCTAATTTATAAGGGTCAGGTCAATCAAATGCTACCTTCTTCTATATCTTGATGTGAAATGTTTCATACAAGTGTTTCTCATTTAAGAATAGTATTTTATATTTTTTATACATTATGACATGTTTTCTTTCTGTAGGTGGTGTATGTCACTGCTACCTTTCCCTATGTTATGCTGCTGATTCTCCTGGTCCGTGGAGTTACGTTACCTGGGGCCTCTCAAGGGATAAAATTTTATCTGTATCCAGATTTGTCAAGACTCTCTGATCCACAGGTAAGACAAAACATTTTCATGTTGTTGGCATGAGTATGCAAAAAGAATATGAAAAAAAGAAACTTAGTTAAAAGGAGTTTTAGGCAAAATTGATTAATGGCCTATCATCAAAATAAGTCATCAATCCTAGTACGGTAGGGTGGCGAAACCTGGCATCCTGCCGATAAGCAGTTCACAAGGGCCTCGACTCTGGAGGCAGATGGCCCCCTATCGTTGTGTAGTGGCTGTGCTGGTTTACTGCACCTCAGTTCCCATTCACTTTAATAGAAGTTGAGCTTCAGTAACCCAGCAGACCCACTACACAGGAAACATGGGCCGTCTGGTTCTTGCACTATTACTCTATGTATACTGAAGCTCTGTCAAATAGCTGATTGATGGTGTGCTTGGTTTCCGCATCCTACCAAACTGATATTTATGACTTAACCTGAGGATAGGCAATGCATTTTTATTTTTATTTTTTAAGAGTACCTGTCACCAAACCAAACTTTTAATATATTATTCCTTATGTAATTATAAGACACTTTGCTATTTACTTGCTGTTAAAATTCTCAACATTTATATGTTTTTAATGTGATTGAAAAAACAGCCACTAGGTGGCTCTGTTCTGTTTCCTGTGGTAAGTCAAACAGTTAGTTTGGTCTTGTCCTGGCCTGGCAGGAAACCAAACTCAGGAAGTGAGTGCAGGGCATGGCGAGGCACAGCTCTTACAGGCTTCAGTGACGTTGCACCTGCTGGGGAATGCCCACTTTCTCCCGCCAGTAGCTCACACAATACTACTAAGTATAACTTGCTAAGCATACAATAAGAAAATAGAATAGTGGCACTGGTACCTGAAGACACATCTCCTCGGGATGGAAATGTGGACGATCGAGCAACCAACCAGATCAAATCAGCTGACGGCAGTGCTAGGACAATGGGAAACCCAGTAAGTAAAAGTATATAGCGAAGAAAAACAGGCGTCCTGCACTCACCGTCCAAACGCTGATAGTTCGGCTCCCAGCTCGGGCTGCCTAAACCGGCATGGTAGACAAAGGTAGCGTGGGGTGCTCAGAGGCGACTGCCGGCGTTTTCACGCATACAGGTACGCTTATAAGTATAACATGAATAATTAACCTTAACTTTTACTGTAAATTGTGAGTTAGTCCTTCTTATGATCCTTATGGCAGGGCACTAGGGGTATAGTGTGCCTCCTTGAGAAGACAGCCAAACTGGTTTGTGGAGTATTTACAAGTTGTGCAATGGTCCATGGGAAAAAAAATTCAAAGAAGCTCTTTTGCAAAAAGAAATTTGCTCTACAGTGCTATCTACAGGAGGTAACTTTCTTTTGAATCAATGTTCAACTCTTAATGAGCCCTGAAAGACTGGGGAATATAAACCAAGCTAGAATCTCTTCAAGAAGGAGGAGTTACAAATCTTAAGACAGCTGTTTCGGGGTTCTTAGGACAGAGCAGAGTGCTAACTTCCCAGTGAAAAGCTTTCAAAATGAGACTAGAAGAGTATTGTGTCTCCTTGAGGAGACTGCCAAACTGGCATATTATGTCTTACAAGCTGTGGAATGCTCCATGGGGAAAAAATAACTCAGAGTAGCTACTTTGGATCCTCATGGCATATATTCCTTTTCCAGATCCTTCGTTTTAAGCATAGCATTCACTTCCATTCTCTAATGCACTGCCACTTCTTCATCCTTCATCATATAGAAGAAAAAAAAAAAACTCTTGTTCTCAGTCAAGAAATGTTTGTCATATTGAGATACAACAGATTCAGATTTAGTAAATTGTCATTTTAGGTGATCCAACCACAAATACGTTATCCCCGTGTTTGATGAGAGGTGCATTTTACCTTCAATAGGAATCATATATGGATCTCTCAGCACCCCCTGGTGGTAGATCACTGTCACAAGAGCAACTACTGTAACAGTACATCTCTTTTGAAACAATTCTCCATTCTTTGCTTTTTCTAAACCTTAAGATGAGGCATCGTTTTCACTTGACCTATGATTTCTGCTGGCTTCTGCTTCCATTAAAAAGCTTGTCTGTCAAAAGGCGTTCCATTTTCCAGCAAGTGGTGAATCTGGGAGATGTAATCAGCTGTGTCTTATTCACAATGACAGCACTGCAACCATTTAAGTCACTGAGGCAGACCAAAATGCAGTTTTAATGCTCTTTTGAAATAGAAATCCCAGTAAGAGATAAAAAGAAGGAAAGAAAGCATTATAAATAAAACACAACATATATGTTGTCACAATATTATTAAATTGCAATATGCATGACTTTGTCTTATCACATTAAGACAGTGTTATTGTTGCCTTACAAAGTTGCAAACAAGCAAAGGTATCATACACATAAAGATAACTGGAGATCAACTAGATGTAGCTATAAATCTAAGAACCCCAAAACAAGCTCAGACTAGTACCATATACATAAAGATAGCTGGAGATCAAGCAGATGTATCTGTAGATCTAATGATCCTCCCACAGGCTCAGACTGGCCTTCTAAGGAACAGGTGAATCTTTCAATGGGCCCCGGATATGTATTTGCAATTTATTGAGATTTGCACAAAATTGATGCAAACAACACTGGTTTTGCACAAATCAATGCAAATTTGTAGCATTATTGATGAATCCTGAGGGTATAAAAAGGACAAAACAGGTAATATTTGCATATAACTGTGGGTAGAGTACACTCTACTGGTGGGCCCTAGGCACCCCAGTTCGATATTGTTCCCTGATAAACATTCATCCAATCAGTCATTTATTCAGAATGGAGAGGGGTGGGGGGAGGTCATAGTCACTGCCAGTGGTTTACCTCAGGCAGCGGTTTACCTTCTGGGGAATAAAAAGAGTGGGCATTTGAAATTTAACATGTCTGATCCTTCTATCCCTCATATAAGTTGGGCCACCGCTATACACATTAAATGGTCAGGTAAATTCAGTGGAATTAGCTGACACATGTCTAATGTGTATGGGACCCTTAAATGCATTAAGTTTGATCTTTCAAACATACAAATCTCAGTTGATTCAGAAAAAAAGTTAAAACCATCATAGAAGTGCATAGATCCATTTGCTATAAAAGTTCCTTCCTCACAAACATGACTTAAAACATGATTTAACCCCTTGGGGACGGAGCCCATTATGACCCTAAGGACGGGAGCATTTTTTGCAAATCTGACCACTGTCACTTTAAGCATTAATAACTCTGGTATGCTTTTACTTATAAATTTGATTCCGAGTTTGTTTTTTCGTGACATAGTCTACTTTATGTTAGTGGTAAATTTTCGGCGATATTTGCATTCTTTCTTGGTGAAAAATTCAAAAATTTCATGAAAAATTAGAAAATTTTGCATTTTTCTAACTTTGAAGCTCTCTGCTTATAAGGAATATGGATATTCCAAATAAATTATATATTGATTCACATATTCAATATGTCTACTTTATGTTTGCATCATAAAATTGATGAGTTTTTACTTTTGGAAGACACCAGAGGGCTTCAAAGTTCAGCAAAAATTTTCAAATTTTTCGCAAAATTTTCAAAATCTGAATTTTTCAGGGACCAGTTCAGGTTTGAAGTGGATTTGAAGGGTCTTCTGGTTAGAAATACCCCATAAATGACCCCATTATAAAAACTGCACCCCTCAAAGTATTCAAAATGACATTCCATCAGCGTTTTAACCCTTTAGGTGTTTCACAGGAATAGCAGCAAAGTGAAGGAGAAAATTCTAAATCTTCATTTTTTACACTGGCATGTTCTTGTAGACCCAGTTTTTGAATTTTTACAAGGGGTAAAAGGAAAAAAATCCTCTTAAAATTTGTAACCCAATTTCTCTCGAGTAAGAAAATACCTCATATGTGTATGTCAAGTGTTCGGCGGGTGCACTAGAGGGCTCAGAAGCGAAGGAGCAACATTGGGATTTAGGAGAGTGAGTTTTTCTGAAATGGTTTTTGGGGGGCACGTCCCATTTAGGAAGCCCCTATGGTGCCAGGACAGCAAAAACCTCCACATTGCACACTATTATGGAAACGGCACCCCTCAAGGAACGTAACAAGGGGTACGGTGAGCCTTAACACCCCACAGGTGTTTGACAACTTTTTGTTAAAGTCGGATGTGTAAATGAAAAAAAAATATTTTTCCACTAAAATGCTGGTTTTTCCCCAAATGTTACTTTTTTACAAAGGGTAATAGGAGCTCCCCAAAATTTGTAATAGGAGCCCCCCAAAATTTGTAACACCATTTCTTCTGAGTATGGAAATACCCCATGTTTGGACGTCAAGTGCACTGCGAGCGAACTTCAATGCTCAGAAGAGAAGGAGCGCCATTGAGCTTTTAGAGAGATAATTTGTTTGGAATGGAAGTCGGGGGCCATGTGCATTTACAAAGCCCCCCGTGGTGCCAGAACAGTGGTCCCCCCCACATGTGACCCCATTTTGGAAACTACACCCCTCACGGAATGTAATAAGGGGTACAGTGAGCATTTAAACCCCACTGGCGTTTGACAGATCTTTGGAACAGTGGGCTGTGCAAACAAAAAAATAAAATTTTTCATTTTCACTGACCACTGTTCCAAAAATCTGTCAGTCCCCTGTGGGGCGTAAATGCTCACTGTACCCCTTATTACATTCCGTGAGGGGTGTAGTTTAGAAGATGGGGTCACATGTGGGTATTTATTTTTTTGCATTTATGTCAGAACCGCTGTAAAATCAGCCACCCCTGTGCAAATCACCAATTTTGGCCTCAAATGTACATGGTGCGCTCTCACTCCTGAGCCTTGTTGTGTGCCCGCAGAGCATTTTACGCCCACATATGGGGTATTTCTGTACTCAGGAGAAATTGTGTTACAAATTTTGGGGGTCTTTTTTTCCTTTTACCTCTTGTGAAAATAAAAAGTAAAGGGCAACACCAGCATGTTAGTGTAAAAAAAATTTTTTTTACACTAACAGGCTGGTATAGACCCCAACTTTTCCTTTTCATAAGGGGTAAAAGGAGAAAAAGCCCCCCAAAATTTGTAGTGCAATTTCTCCCGAGTACGGCGATACCCCATATGTGTCCCTAAACTGTTTCCTTGAAATACGACAGGGCTCCAAAGTGAGAGAGCACCATGCGCATTTGAGGACTAAATTAGGGATTGCATAGGGGTGGACATAGGGGTATTCTACGCCAGTGATTCCCAAACAGGGTGCCTCCAGCTGTTGCTAAACTCCCAGCATGCCTGGACAGTCAGTGGCTCTCCGGAAATGCTGGGAGTTGTTGTTTTGCAACAGCTGGAGGCTCCGTTTTGGAAACACTGCTGTACAATACGTGTTTTATTTTTATTGGGGGAGGGACTGTGTAAGGGGGTGTTTATGTAGTGTTTTACTCTTTATTAGGTGTTAGTGTAGTGTAGTGTTTTTAGGGTACATTCACACTGGCGGGTTACGGTGAGTTTCCCGCTAGGAATTTGCGCTGCGGCGAAAAATTTGCCGCAGCTCATACTTGAAGCAGGAAACTTGCTGTAAACCCGCCCGTGTGAATGTACCCTGTACGTTCACATGGGGGGGCAAACCTCCAGCTGTTTCAAAAATACAACTCCCAGCATGCACGGTCTGTCAGTACATGCTGGGAGTTGTAGTTTTGCAACAGATGGAGGCACACTGGTTGGAAAACCTTCAGTTAGGTTCTGTTACCTAACTCCGTATTTTCCAACCAGTGAGCCTCTAGCTGTTGCAAAACTACAACTCCCAGCATGCACGGTCTGTCAGTACATGCTGGGAGTTGTAGTTTTGAAACAGCTGGAGGCACACTGGTTGGAAAATACTGAGTTGGGTTCTGTTACCTAACTCAGTATTTTCCAACCAGTGTGCCTCCAGCTGTTGCAAAACTACAATTCCCAGCATGTCTGATCACAGAAGGGCATGCTGGGAGATGTAGTTATGCAACAGCTGGAGGTACGCAACTACAACTTCCAGCATGCCGAGACAGCTGTTTTCTGTGTGGGCATGCTGGAATTTGTAGTTTTGCAACATCTGGAGTGCTACAATTTAGAGACCACTGAACAGTGATCTCCAAACTGTGGACCTCCAGATGTTGCAAAACTACAACTCCTAGCATGCCCAGACAGCAAACAGCCTGTGTGGGCATGCTAGGAGTTGTAGTTTTGCAAGATCTAGAGGGCAGTATAGAGATCACTGTGCAGTGGTCTCTAAACTGCAGACCTCCAGCTGTTGCAAAACTACAAATTCCAGCATGCCCACACAGCAAACAGCTGTCTGGGCATGCTGGGAGTTGTAGTTTTGCAACATCTGGAGGGCTACAGTCTAGAGACCACTATAGTGGTCTCAGACTGTAGCACTCTAGATGTTGCTAGTCAACTACTCACCGGCTTCCGTCGCATCCGGGAGCCGTCCTCTTCTGCTGCACGCCGCCGCCGATCTCCGTCGCCGCCGCAGATCTCCGTCGCCGCCCGCCGATCCCCGTCGCTCCGCTGCCTCTGGAGGGGTAAGTGGACTCCGGCGCCGCTCCTCTTCATTTTCCCCGTTCTGCCCCGCCTATTGTGGGAGGGCAGGACGGGGAAAACGATAGTAAACCCCTCCGCCCCTGATCTGCTTGGTGGTCGGTCTAGACCACCAATAGCAGAGATAGGAGGGGTGGCAACTCTGCCACCTCACTCCTATCGCTTTAGGGGGATCGTGGGTGTCTTAGACACCCGCGATCCCCCTTCTATACCGGGTCACCGGGTCACCATAGCCCCGTAATGACCCGGAATCGGCACAAATCGCAAGTATGAATTCACTTGCGATTTGCGCCGATCGCCGACATGGGGGGGTCTAATGACCCCTCTGGGCATTTGCACGGGGTGCCTGCTGATAGATATCAGCAGTCACCCCGGCCCGGTCCCCGCGGCAGGGGCCGAAATTCCCACGGGCGAGTGTATGCATACGCCCTTCATCCCCAACAGGTTAAGCCACCAGGGCTGTCTCTTGTAAGCATCAAGAAGTATGAGGAGCTCTAACAGAAGAGATGAGAGAATCAATTTGACACAAATCGGATTCCATTTAAATTTCACAAAAAAAATTCAGATAAGAAAGAATCTGAACTTTTTTTGATTTTCTTCTGATTTGCTTCATCAAATGGTCTGGGGGTAAGCAGCAATGTTGTAACGCAACTATATATGGTAGATGTACATTATTACACTTAATATATTGCCCTAGAAGCTATTTGGTTCTGAACTGTATATAAGGCCCTAACTTATTCCATCATTTAGTTAATTTAGGATTCTAAATGTTTTTTTTGCCAGTGATATTTGTGTTTATATTTGCACTCCAAGTGTATACACATAAAATGCGCCTAAAAAAAGAGACGTTTGATGACAGTGTAGCGTTGGATAGGATCTGGGAACCAGGTGAGGAAATTGTGACATATTCAGAGCAGAAGGGTATTTGTACTGTCAGAGAACAAAAAAGTAGACAAAGTAGGGCCAGGACACCTGTCAAATGCAACAGACGTAGTCCTGCTGGTCCGATCCCTTGAGGTGATGTCAATGCTGCTGCATCTGTAGGCTCAAAAAAAAAAAAAAAAAATTACAGAGTAGATGCACAGTCAGATGGTGATATATCTGTCCAGTATTCTGCCATGTAGAAATTATTTTTACTGTGGTTCTGTGCCATCTCTGCAAACATTAAATGGGCACTGTCAGATATAAAAACTTTTGATATGTTGTAAAGCATGCAAAACCAATAGGTTTTGTAATTGCTTTCATGAAAAAAAAAATCAGCTTTTCATATTGAAAAAAGCCAGTCAAAAGCCAGCCTCTTGGGATACATACCAGCCTGGCTGTGTCCACTTGTCATCACCTACGTCATGGACCCACTTCATGATTGAGAGGTCTGCAGATCTAAAGCTGCTGTGATGGGCTCCCTCACTGTCTGTGTTTACTTCACAGTCTCCTGTGTGAGGAGAAGGGGGGAGGGGCGGGAGTACACTGCTGCCTGTGAGCAGATGAAAGAAGCTGGTGACTGAAGAAGGGGACTGAATAGAGGATTTTTTGTTTAAAAAGTAAGTGTCCTTTCATGTATATGTGTGTGTGTGTGTGTGTGTTTGGATATATGTTTATGTGGGAAAATCTGTGTTGTCTAGGTAATGTGCATGTGTATGAATAAATTAAGTCAATGTGTGTCTGTGTGCGTGTGTGTGTGTGTATCTAATACAGGGGGACTAAAATCATATGCCTCCAACTGTTGCAAAACTTCAACTCCCAGCATGCCTGCACGGCCAAATGATGTGTGGGCATGCTGGAAGTTTTAGTTTTGCAACAGTAGGAGGAACACAGCCTGCAGCAACACTGCTGTAAATCTAAGTTTTACCAATCATATGCCTCCAGCTGTTGCAAAACTACAACTCAAAGGATGTGATGGCATGCTGGGAGCTGTAGTTTTGCAAAAGCTGTAAGCCCACAGTGTGTGTGTATAGCATAAAACCAGAAAGGAAAGGGTTACAGATGCTCACTCCCGAGACCAGTTACTGAGGAAAGTGAGGGAAGGGGAGGAAGGGGAGTGGTTATCACCTGAGGAGAAGAAAGGGACCCGACCCCCTTCTTCTGGTCGACAACATTAAGGTAATTCAGAAATAAAGCTAATTATGAGAGAAATATAGGTCATAGACACAAAAAAATGACATGCACACGACCAGGATGAGATACTGAGCAACATATAATAGTTTATTTTTTTGGGGGTGATCTGACAGGTACTCTTTAAGTAAGCCATGGCTAGGGTATGGGCACTACATCTAGACGTAAGCACATGAAGCGGTATCACAAGGCCTGGCTAGAAGTATCACAAATTCACCACTGCCTGCTGTATGCTGGCTACTACACCCACCAGTTTACCACTGTCTTATGTTTGCTGCCAACTACACTACCACCAGTCAACCACTCCCTGCTTTCTGCTGGATACTACAACTCCCACCAGTCCACTGTTACCCTTGCTGTCACTACTAGCAGCCAGGCTTCACATACAAAACCCATGATCCCCAAAAAAGGGATATTTTCATGACTTTTTATACAAAAGCTATTTCTTCTCCGCTATGTAACCTCAATCCTGTTGCAACTCCCAAAAGGGAGAATATTTGGAATGCTTAAAAATATCCATTGCATCTTTACTTGCCAGACTCAAAACCTGTTGCAACTGACAAAAATAAAAGGATACTTTTTGTTCATTTTTATTCAAATTAACTCAATTTTACTTACTGTATATTGTACAATGGGTTCTAAAAAGACTTTATGCAGCTACATCAACAAAAAAACTATCCATAAGACCAAAAAATGTATTTGCTTATAGGTTAAATGAGCTAATTTGTTTGTTTTGCCATCCAATAGTTATGATGTGAATGGCTGTCTGTTAAAGTTCTTGCAAGCATGTTGCGAGTTTATTGAATTTTTATTGTGTGAGTCTTTAAAGGGGTACTGTACTGGAAAACATTTTTTTTTTAAATCATCTGATGCCAGAAAGTTAAACAGATTTGTAAATTACTACTATTTAAAAATCTTAATCCATCCAGTACTTATCAGCTGCTGTATACAGTACTACACAGGAAGTTCTTTTCTTTTTGAATTTCTTTCCAGTCTGACACCAGTGCACTCTCCTGAGACCTCTGTCCATGTCAGGAACTGCCAGGGCAGGATAGGTTTGCTATGGGGATTTGCTCCTGCTCTGGACAGTTCCTGACATGGACAGAGGTGTCAGTAAAGAGCACTGTGGTCAGACAGAAAGGAAATTCAAAAAGAAAAGAACTTACTGTGGAGCATACAGCAGCTGATAAGTACTGGAATGGTTAAGATGTTTAAATAGAAGTAATTTACAAACCTGTTTAACTTTCTGGCACCAGTTTTCCAGCAGAGTACCCCTTTAACCCCTTTAACAACCACGGACGTAAATGTATGTCCTCAGGCGGAGGTACTTAATGCACCAGGATATACATTTACCCGATGCTCGCGTCATGCACTGCAGGTCCTGGCTGCAATCGGCAGCCAGGAACCTGCATGTAATGGCAGACATCAACGATCGTGCTGATGTCCGCCAATAACACCTCAAATGCTGTGATCATACAGATCACTGCATCTGTGGCAATGTGCATGGTTAAATGGATGATCGGATTGCCCCTGGTGCTGCCGCGGGGATCCAATCATCTAAAATGGCGGACGGAGGTCCCCCTCACCTGCTTCCGTCTGTCTCCTGGGGTCTTCTGCTCTGGTCTGAGATTGAGCAGACTAGAGCAGAATATCACAGATAACACTGGTCAGTGCTATGCCCAATGCATAGCACTGAACAGTGTAAGCAATCTGATGATTGCTATAAATAGTTCCATACGGGGACTATTAAAGTATAAAAAAAAGGTCAAACATTGTAAAAAAAAAAGTTAATAAACTGGGAAAAAAAAACCTCCCCAGTAAAAATGTTAATTGTCTCTTTTTCCCATTTAACCCCCAATAAGCATAAAAAAAATAAATTAATAAAATATTTCGTATCACAGCATGCATAAATGTCCGAACTATCAAAATATAGTGTTAAAGGAGAACTCCGGGATGTACAAATTATCCCCTATCCTAAGGATAGGGGATAAGTTTTAGATCGCGGGGGGTCCGACCGCTGGGGCCCCCGTAATCTCCTGAACGGAGCCCTGGATCCCTGCATAAAACGAGAATTTTTGACCACAGCACAAAGCTTCGGCCGACACGCCACGTCCATACAGTTTTATGGCAGAGCCGATTGACGGAAGCACCATAGAATTGTATGGAGGGGGCGTGTTGGCCAAAAATGCCCGTTTCATGCAGGGAGCCGGGACTCTGTTCGGGAGATCGCGGGGGGCCCCAGTGGTCGGATCCCCTGCGATCCACCACTTATCCCATATCCTTAGCATAGGGTATAATTTGTACATTTTGTAGGTATCCTTTAATGATCCCGTTGGCGAATGGCGTAAACATAAAAAAAAAGTCCAAAATTGCTTCTTTTTTGTCACATCATAATCCCCCCAAAAAATTTAAAAAATGTATTAAAAGATTGTTATGTTAAAATGTGGTATCAATAAAGAGAACAGATCACGGCGCCAAAAATGAGCCCTCATACTGCCCCTAATACAAAAAATGAAAAAGTTATAGGTTGTCAAAATAGAGGGATTTTAAACGTACTAATTTGGTTAAAAAGTTTTAGATTTTTTTCAAACAGTACAATAATAGAAAAGTATGTAATCATGGGTATCATTTTAATCATATTGACCCACAGAATAAAGAAAATATGTAATTTTTACCATAAAGTGTACAGTGTGAAAACAAAACTCTCCAAAATTTGCTAAATTATTGTTTTCATTTAAATTTCCTCACTAAAAAAATTATATTTTGGGTCCGACGTACATTTTATAGTAAAATGAGAGGTGTCATTACAAAGTACAATTGCTCATGCAAAAACAAGCCCTTAATAGGGTCTGTATATGGAAATATAAAAGAGATATGGATTTTTGAAGGCGAGGAGGAAAAAATGAAAACGCAACAATAAAATTGGTCTGGTCCTTAAAGGGGTACTCCGGTGAAAAACTTTATTTTTTTTTTTAAATCAACTGGTGACAGAAAGTTAAACAGATTTGTAAATTACTTCTATTAAAAAAATCTTAATCCTTCCTGTACTTATTAGCTGCTTACTACTACAGTGGAAATTCTTTTTCGTTTCCGTTTGTCTGCTGACATCATGAGCACAGTGCTCTCTACTGACATCTCGGTCCATCTTAGGAACTGTCCAGAGTAAAAGGAAATTCCCCATAGCAAACATATGCTGTTCTGGACAGTTCCTAAAATGGACAGACATGTCAGCAGAGAGCAATGTGCTCATGATGTCAGCAGACAGCTCTGTGTTTCAAAAAGAAAAGAGTTTCCACTGTAATATTCAGAAGCTAATAAGTACAGGAAGGATTAAGATTTTTGAATAGAAGTAATTTACAAATCTGGTAAACTTTCTGGCACCAGTTGATTTAAAAAATAAAAGTTTTTCACCGGAGTTCCCCTTTAAGATCAAAATGGGCTTGGTCCTTAAGGGTTTAATGAGAAGCCTGTACAGGTAAGGATGGGCACATCTAAAGGTCAAGATGTACAAAAGAATGCATTTTGTTTGAGAATTGTGGATTATTAAGATAAACTTTGTTTTACCAGCTGCATGCCTTATCTTTAGTTTTCTATTTTATATGTTTACCTATTAAGTGTTGTTTTTGTCTTCTTAGGTATGGGTAGATGCGGGTACCCAAATCTTCTTCTCTTATGCTATCTGCTTGGGATGTTTGACTGCTTTGGGAAGTTACAATAACTATAATAATAACTGTTACAGGTACCTTGACTTATACATATAAAGAGCCGATTGAACATTTGTTTTTCTTGTTTTAATGATGGTATAGATTAATATTTCTGGTAAACATATATTCCAGAAAAAATTCCTGTTGTATGCATCCAATGTGGACATGCACTCCAATAGCCAAAATGCATACGATGGATATGTCATATCAGGCATACTATCTATGGAATGTATTAAACTCTACCACATAAAAATAAAAATTGTGTATTTTGCTGCACTTTGTTTGGGATTTTTATAATGTGCAAATAATATCACTTGATAATATTTGTTCCTAAAAAGTCAAAGTTGAAAGAAATGCCGTCAATATGTTCAGTGTCTGGTCCCAGCTGTTCATTTTCATGGTGAATTGTCTGCAGTGACTAAAAGTAATTAGATAAATGTTAGAAGCGTAATTAACTGGAAAGAAATGTTACTGCATATGGGCCCATTGCATAATCTCTTCTTTCCTCTGCAGGGACTGTATCTTACTTTGCTGTTTGAACAGTGGCACAAGTTTTGTGGCTGGTTTTGCTATATTTTCGGTCCTTGGGTTTATGGCTTATGAGCAGGGGGTTCCCATTGCAGAAGTTGCAGAATCTGGTATGTAATGCTGAGTTCTCAAATTATACCTGTTTAATTAAATGACTGCACAGTAAAATTTAGTAAAATTACCGTGGATGTGAAATTAGAGGTTGTCAAAATTAGCAAACTCATTTTTGAATATGTTTCTCGAATTCACAGTAGATGGTATTCCGCCATTTAGAAGCTGCCTTCTATTAGGTATTTATTAGGGTGTAGAATTGCTGCAACAAGCTAGGGTAGGATGGGGAGTCAACAAATATATTGATATAATTGATTTTAATGGACACCATGCAATACTTCCTTTATCATGTGGGGGTGCTGCAAAAATATAGCTGTGAAGGCAGTCCATTTGGGGATTTTGGTCAGCCCCCAAGTGATGTACTACTCACTTGCTCCCCTCTTCTGTCTGTGGCCCAAGGCCTGGCCACAGTAAGGAGTGGGTTAGTGTTACTCTAGCACAAGCAGAGGAGCAGGGACTCCTATTTACATTAGTCCCTGCTCCTCTTCAGTAAGCCATGATGTGTTATACATTGCTGCTTAATGTCCTTTCAAGAAGGTAAGTGAGGATTCTATGATACAAGTATTCACTGAGCAGGAAGCATACACCATATGGGAAGGAAGAATCAGATAATCCCGCGCACAGTAAAACAAATTCTTTATTTTAAGGCTATTTAAAAACATTACATCATACCGATGCCACTCATAGCATAGCCCTTGGACGCATTTCCAGCACATGTGTTCTTTAACACAGGTAACATACAAGGAAGCAGCACTACCTGAGATGTTTTTAGATGCAGTGAGTGCCAGCAGGAGTAAACAGTCCAGGTCATGGTATGTCACAGTAAGCCAAATACAAAAGAGATTCCACAGCACTCCAGTAGTGAAAGAACACATGTATTTTATTTCTTTTATTCACCCATATATACACCCACCAAGTAGAGTACCAATATGTAATGATGAAAGAAACAGAACATGTGGAAACGCTATATAATGGTTCAATTATAATGCACATTATTAGGAAAACAAAAATATCCTGTAAAAAGATACATAAAACAACAGACTTTCACAGGATATTTGCATTTGTATGCCTTCCTAATAATATACATTATTTTTTAACAATTGTGTAGCTTTCTCCCATGTTCTCTTTGTGTTATCTTTGTAATTTTACTTTCTCCTGTGTCCCTTATTACGTAAGGGCACATCGCCGGGTGTGTGCAAGAGGGTTCTGGGTAGATCATGCTACCTGTTTTATAAGCAAATACACTTGAAATGCATTGGGGGCTATGTTTGTGTGTTATACCCATTTGATGTGTAATTTTTAAATAGCTTAAAAACAAAGACCTTGTTTTACTGTGTTCTGGATCATCTGCTTCTTCCTTCCTTTTGTACTTCGCACCTGGCCATTGTGGAACTTTGTGCTTGTTCTGAGTGAGGATAAGCTGAATTTTTCTACTTACAGCATATACCTTATGCTCTGTGCATTGAGTGCCAAATAAACTATATGGAGAGCAGGGACTCCTGTTATTTTGACAGGAGTCCCTGTTCCTATACAGCAATGCCATAACTTTAGTATGCATTTTTTTATTTAGTTGTACTCCTAATGCCAAGACTAGATTTTACATTAATAATTCCACATGGAATGTTCTAAATAAAAATCTAGGTCAGTGAATTAGTTATTTTTTCAACTGGGACAAACTAAGTATAGTGGTATATTTTAACTTGTGGGTGAATTATTTGTGCTTCTTTTTGGGTCAAGGAAAACAATTGATGACCTCTCCAAACATGAAATAGGGTGAGAACGGAGATCACAGAAATGATAGACTACAATGTGCCTCCATATGTCTTATAAAAAAAGGACAAATAAAACTGGATCCGCAACTATAAATACAAAATTTAAAAAGACTAAAACAGAATATTTGAATAAACATAGGAAAGAAGATGGGATAATCATTCTATATAATGGATTACATGATCTCAGCCATTCCTGGGCACAAATTATTCCTGCTTATTTTAGTCAAGCTCTGCCCTTTTCATTATTCCTCCAGAGAGAAATGGCTGTATTTGTACCTATGTGTAGTTCGAGTTCTAAGTTCGAGTGCCCTTCCTTGCCTTCTCTTTAAGCCCCAACTCCAACAAAGTTTTTCTTTCTTGTTACACCTCCCCAGTTCCCAAGATATAGGGGTTTTGCTATTTGGTTTACAATCTGTGCTTTTCAATGTTGTCAGATGGGTACTTTATTGCAAAAAGGGCGTGAATGTTAGGCTAAAGTGGTGTGATTAGGAGTTTCATAACCATACCCCTCGAACATACCCCCACTTCCTCCTCCTGTTCACACCCTATGTTGCAATAAAGTTTCCACCCATCTCACAATTCAGAGAACAGTACAGATAGTCAGGAAAATAGAAAATAATACCTATATTTCAGGAATCAGGGGGTATATTAAGAAAGTAGAGAAACCAGTGAAATTAAGGCACCTGAGATTGCAAGGTGAAATAAAAAAGGTTTTCAGACTGACCACAGGTTAGTGCTAGGCAAATACTTTGAAATGTTTGTTTCCCACTTTAATTGTGCTCTGTGCACATATCTTTGGCTTTGCACAGACAATTTTTTAAGTACTATTCTTGAACTTGAAGTTCTACATGACTTGCTTGTGTTACGCCGAGTGCTCCGGGTCCCTGCTCCTCCCCGGAGCGCTCGCGGCGTTCCTCTTTCTGCAGCGCCCCGGTCAGACCCGCTGACCGGGAGCGCTGCACTGACATTGCCGGCGGGGATGCGATTCGCATAGCGGGACGCGCCCGCTCGCGAATCGCATCCCAAGTCACTCACCTGTCCCGGCCCCCGGCTGTCATGTCCTGGCGTGTGCGGCTCCTTAGGGCGCGCGCGCGCCAGCTCTCTAAGATTTAAAGGGCCAGTGCACCAATGATTGGTGCCTCGCCCAATTAGCATAATTAGCTTCCACCTGCTCCCTGGCTATATTACCTCACTTCCCCTGCACTTCCTGGCTGGATCTTGTTGCCTTGTGCCAGTGAAAGCGTTTAGTGTTGTCCAAAGCCTGTGTTCCAGATCTTCTGCTATCCACATTGACTATGAACCTTGCCGCCTGCCCCGACCTTCTGCTACGTCTGACCTTGCCTCTGCCTAGTCCTTCTGTCCCACGCCTTCTCAGCAGTCAGCGAGCTTGAGCCGTTGCCGGTGGATACGACCTGGTTGCTACCGCCACAGCAAGACCATCCCGCTTTGAGGCGGGCTCTGGTGAAAACCAGTAGCAACTTAGAACCGGTCCACCGACACGGTCCACGCCAATCCCTCGCTGACACAGAGGATCCACATCCAGCTAGCCGAAGCGCGACAGTAGATCCGGCCATGGATCCCGCTGAGGTGCCGCTGCCAAGTCTCGCTGACCTATCCACGGTGGTCGCTCAGCAATCGCAGCAAATCACCCAACAAGGAAAGCAGCTGTCGCAGTTGACCGCCACGTTACAGCAACTTCTGCCACTGCTACAGCAGCAACCATCTCCTCCGCCAGCTCCTGCATCTCCTCCGTAGCGAGTGGCCGCTCCCAGCCTCCGCTTGTCCCTGCCGGACAAATTTGATGGGGACTCTAGACTCTGCCATGGCTTTCTGTCGCAATGTTCCCTACATATGGAGATGTTGTCGGACCAATTTCCCACAGAACGGTCTAAGGTGGCGTTCGTAGTGAGTCTTCTTTCTGGAAAGGCCTTGTCTTGGGCCACACTGCTCTGGGACCGCAATGATCCTGCCACAGCCACAGTCCAGTCCTTCTTTGCTGAAGTCCGTAGTGTCTTCGAGGAACCAGCCCGAGCTTCTTCTGCCGAGACTGCCCTGCTGAACCTGGTCCAGGGTGATTCTTCAGTAGGCGAGTACGCCATCCAATTTCGTACTCTCGCTTCCGAATTATCTTGGAATAACGAGGCTCTCTGCGCGACCTTTAAAAAAGGCCTATCCAGTAACATCAAGGATGTGCTGGCCGCACGAGAGATTCCTGCCAACCTGCAAGAACTTATCCATTTGGCCACCCGCATTGACATGCGTTTTTCTGAGAGACACCGGGAGCTCCGCCAGGAAAAAGACCTTGATCTCTGGGCACCTCTCCCACAGTATCCTTTGCAATCTACCCCTGTGCCTCCCGCCGAGGAGGCTATGCAAGTGGATCGGTCTCGCCTGACCCAGGAAAAGAGGACTCGCTGTAGGGAAAAAAATCTTTGTCTGTACTGCGCTAGTACCGAACATTTCTTGGTGGATTGCCCTATTCGTCCTCCACGTCTGGGAAACGCATGCACGCACCCAGCTCACGTGAGTGTGGCGTCTCTTGGTACGAAGTCTGCTTCTCCACGTCTCACTGAGCCCGTGCGGATTTCTCCTTCTGCCAACTCCTCCCTCTCAGCCGTGGCCTGCTTGGACTCTGGTGCTTCTGGAAATTTTATTCTGGACTCTTTGGTGAATAAGTTCTGCATCCTGGTGACCTGTCTCGTCAAGCCGCTCTACATTTCTTCAGTCAACGGAGTGAAGTTGGACTGTACTGTACGTTACTGCACAGAACCCCTCTTAATGTGCATTGGACCCCATCACGAAAAGATTGAATTGTTCGTTCTTCCCAACTGTACCTCTGAAGTCCTCCTCGGTCTGCCATGGCTCCAGCATCATTCTCCCACCCTTGACTGGACCACCGGGGAGATCAAGAATTGGGGTTCTGCTTGCCAAAAGAAATGCCTCACCTCTGCTCCCAGTCCCGTCTGTCGGGCCTCAGTGTCTCCTCCTGTGCCTGGTCTCCCCAAGGCCTATCAGGACTGTGCGGTGCCTCCTCATAGCCCCCGTCCTGGTGGCACTCTGCCCCGTGCCAAGCTTCACCCTCTGCCCTCCCTCCCCATTCCCACTCCTGCTGAACTGCCTGCCTTTGAGGAAACCCTACAATCGCTCCCAGTGTCCTCATCCCACGTGAAGCAATTGCCGGACAAAAAAAGGGGGAGACCTAAGGGGGGGGTACTGTTACGCCGAGCGCTCCGGGTTCCTGCTCCTCCCCGGAGCGCTCGCGGCATTCCTCTCTCTGCAGCGCCCCGGTCAGACCCGCTGACCGGGAGCGCTGCACTGACATTGCCAGCGGGGATGTGATTCGCATAGCGGGACACGCCCGCTCGCGAAACGCATCCCAAGTCACTCACCTGTCCCGGCCCCCGGCTGTCATGTCCTGGCGCGCGGCTCAGCTCCTTAGGGCGTGCGCGCGCCAGCTCTCTATGATTTAAAGGGCCAGTGCACCAATGATTGGTGCCTGGCCCAATTAGCCTAATTAGCTTCCACCTGCTCCCTGGCTATATTACCTCACTTCCCCTGCACTTCCTTGCCAGATCTTGTTGCCTTGTGCTAGTGAAAGCGTTTAGTGTTGTCCAAAGCCTGTGTTCCAGATCTTCTGCTATCCACATTGACTACGAACCTTGCCGCCTGCCCCGACCTTCTGCTAGGTCTGACCTTGCCTCTGCCTAGTCCTTCTGTCCCACGCCTTCTCAGCAGTCAGCGAGGTTGAGCCGTTGCCGGTGGATACAACCTGGTTGCTACCGCCGCAGCAAGACCATCGCGCTTTGCGGCGGGCTCTGGTGAAAACCAGTAGCAACTTAGAACCGGTCCACCGACACGGTCCACGCCAATCCCTCGCTGACACAGAGGATCCACATCCAGCTAGCCGAATCGCGACAGCTTGTGAATGCCTACTCATCTACTTTCTCTGTACTCCGACTTTGGAATGGCCCTTAAGGATGTAGACTGATTATTTTTGTGTTGCACTAGCTTGTGTCCTATTTAACTAAGCAAACTGACAAGGATCTTCACCATGGTGTAACATGATAACTGTGCAGAATCCCTCTCCACTTACTTCTATGGAATTTGATCAGACACGACTCTGCTGACATATGCAGAAGGAAATCCTCTAACTTTATCTATCGGTCTGCAACTGGACCAGGACAAAAAGGCAAGAGGCATCCAGGCTTCTACTGAAATGGAGTCCACAAAAATATTTTCCTTGAATGCTACCTCTTTGGCTATTCTTGTAGCAGGACTTTATACAATGACCTCCCTCAAAAAGATGTGCCTGAATGTATCTTTACCTAAGGCTTACTGTTGCAATCCCCCCAACACAATGGCAGGAGCTGCAGAACACACAGTAGGTGTTAACTCTACTCTGGCCTAGCCAGAAAGTTCCTGGTCTAATATCTGGGTTTCCCACCTCCTATCCCAGGAATTAGGGTGGAGCTAATTGACTTTTGGACCGGACTGAACATGTGATCATATACTTCTTCTGCAAAGGATATACATGCCCATGTTCGCAAAGCTTAAAGGGGTACTCCTTGGGAACTAAACTCATAGCTAATCATTTTACTCTCATCAACCTATTTAATTGTCTAAATATAATTCATTAGCTATATAGAGCAGTTTCCCCTCTTTGGTGGTCACTTACATGCATGAAGTGAGGGAATGATATCTTCCAGCCATCCACTTTGTCTCTGTCCAAATCCCTCTCTAAAAGCAGCCCCCACCCTCCTGAGAGACAAAGGCTATGTGGTTTCTGCTTTGCACTGATGAGTCCTTAGAACTGGGAGGTGTGCAGCCTTAGCCAATCAGACACTGAACCTGAGGGTGGGGATTGCTCTCAGGTTCAGTGAGCTGGGTGGCAGAGCAGAGCTGCAATAATTCCAGGGAAATATAGGCAAGGGGAGGAAAGGATGGCAAAGAATATCAAGCAGCCAGAGAAGACAACAGGGGCCACAGGATGCATATCAGGCAGGAAGGTTTACAGGGTGCATGATCCATGCAGTGGAGCTTTTTTATATATATCTTCCCTGGAGTACACCTTTAATGCCTTACACTCTGTTGCAGAGAACTAAGTGTATGCATGGTTCAACATAGAAACATAGCAATATATGTTTTTGCAGTCCATCAACCCATAAGCCAACTACAACAAAGTGATACAGTTGCACTGGGCAACTACAAGTCCATTTAACCAAGAACAACTAAAGTGATGAAGTCCTGCAAAAAAAAAAAGCCCTCATTCATTAACCTATTATACACAAGGGAAGACACAAGCCCTTCTTCTATGTTTATTAAAATTCTGTTCTAAGCCAGAGGTCCACAACCTAGTCCTCAAGGCCAACCAAAAATCCAGGATTTGAATATTTCCCTCTTCTATTCCAATGGAGTAGTTGAAAAAACCCAAAATGCTGGTGGGCCTTGAGGATTGGGTTGGGGTCCACTGATCGAAACCATGTTCCATCAGTGGTTGCTAATCCAAGTTAAGTTTTTCCTTTTTACAAGCAATATTATGATACATTAAAGTATAAACTATCATTTCTCTATGATTTTAAATTAGAAAAAAGTAGATCACCAGGGGTCTTTAGTGGTCACCCTTGGTTTTCCTTGACCCAAAAAGAAGCCAAATAAATTAATGAACAGCCAGAACATACCGCCATGTAAATACTTAGTTTGTCCCACTTGAAAATCTAACTAATGCAATGACCTAAAATTTCCAAATCTTTATTTAGAACATTCAGTGTAAAATTAATACAGTAAAGTCTAGTCTTAGCCTAAGGCAAAAAGCTAGATATTTCTTTCACAGCATTTTCATAAATCTTATAAAAAAAAGTTATGGCTGTGTCTAAAAGTGGTTGTCAGAATAGCTTTACATGTATTATAAGCCACACTATATTAATGGATTTATCATGGTAATTATAGTGAGCTATGGAAAAACAGAAGGGCTGGCACCTAATAACTTGTCAGGGGCCCAAGGTTTAGCAAGCAACTAAGAGGCTCAAGTAACACTGTATTCTAACTGGTTACTGACCTGTAGACAAAGGATAAGAAGCCTTGCTCAGCACTGTACATCATTGTAAACTTACCTTACAAATAAGTTAACGTGGTTTTACTTTGAATATAAATAGGTGTCATGCATTATGTGAAATTAAACATATTTTCTAATACAAAGATAGCTAAAAATATCTGTGACATATCTGAAAGAATATGTGAGATACCTGTAAATACTTACCAATCCCGATGACCGACCCTATAGTGTGCCTCCAGATGTTTTCCCAGGTGTCCTGCTTGCAGCAGCAATCTGTGTGGCTGCTCGTAGCGGTGGATTGCAGCACACAGGGGGAAAACAACTGGAGGCACACTATAGGGCCGGGTCATCGGCAGATCCTCAGCGTAAAATGCGCTGCTGATCCGTTACATGTGACCCTACCCTAATGTTAATCTGTACAAGATGATTTATGGTAGTAAGTGAGGTTTCCACAATATATATTTTTTTTCTAAAAGTTAAGACATTTACTGTAAGTCAGTGTTTTCCAACCATGGAGCCTCCAGCTGTTGCAAAACTACAACTCCCAGCATACCCAAACAACTTTTGGCTGTCAGGGCATGCTGAGAGTTGTAGTTTTACAACAGCTGAAGGCACCCTGGTTGGAAAATACTGGCTACTGAGATCACATTGCGAAACTACTCTGAAGTGAGAGCAGAAGCTCCTGCACTCACTTCATAGTCATGCTGTAAATGAACGGCGCTGCGAACTGCAGCGCCATACATTTATTATGCACTTTGGTTCAATCTTACTGGGAGGGATAGCGGGGTCGGCGGGTGGCTGAGCAGACAGACGTGCGGGCGGCCGGGCAGACGTGCTGGCGGCCAGGTAAGACAGACGGGTGAAAAGCTGGGCAGACCTGAGGGAGGGTGGATGAGCGGGTGGTCACTCTAGCGGGCAGACCTGCTACCCTGTGAAAGGAGGAGAAGGGCAGGGCTTCATGGATTTGGCACCGTATGTGCCCTGCCCCTCCTCTTCCACTCCTCCTCCACTTGAGATGACAAGGCAGGGGTGGGACAGTCAAGGCGTGATGATGCCGCCGCGCTGTCCCCGCCTATCCCAGGTGCTGATGCCACCACACTGCCCCAGCGCCCAGGTCCTCATGCAGACTCCGCTGCTGCCAGACTGACAGGTCTGGTAGCAGCGGCTGTCATACTGATTTATTAACATGATGGCGGCACCAGCCCCTGAGGAAGTTGCCAACGGACAATGGAATGTGTGGGGTCTAGGGGGGCACCTGCCTGGGAAACTCCTCCATCTGCCGTCTGCTGTCCGCCTGTACCCTGGCACATTAGATACCTGGATGAAGGTTGTAACACAATGTTGTTTTTAGCCAGCATTGTTATTATGCATGGAATATTATATATCGCACAGGTTGGAGTGCCTGGCGTCTATATATATTTGCATTGAGAATTGCAGGTGCCCTGGGAGGGGTCTCTCCTTTTTGTTTGCAAAACACTGAATTAGGTAACAAACTCAGTGTTTTGCAATCAGTGTGCCTTCAGCTGTTGCAAAAGCTACAACCCCCAGCATGCACGAACAGTCAAAGGGCATGCTTGAACTTGAAGTTATGAAACAGCTGGAGGCATACTACTAACACTCCCAGCATGCTGGGGATTGTAGATATGCAACAACTGAAGGCACAGAGGTTGCAAAACACTGAGAGTTTGCTACTTAACTCTGCGTTTCGCAACCAGTGTGCCTTTAGCTGTTGCAAAACTACAACTCTCAGCATGCTCTTACAGCCGAAGGGCATGCTGGGACTTGTAGTTATGCAACAGCTTAAGGCACACTACTGCAACTGCCAGCATGCCCTTTGGTAGTTTGTGCATGCTGGAGGTTGTAGTTATGCAATTGCTGGAGGCACACTTTTTCATAGAATGGTACTGATACGTCATGAGTCCGCTCCCGTTCTAAAACGGGTTGGGCCTGGCCTCTAATCATGGCTTGGATCCGTGGTTAATAGTGCGTGGCACTGATCGCGGTGCCGCACGCTATTAACCCTTTATCAACTTTGAACGCCGCATCTAAAGTGAAAGTAATTAATTGCCGGTTAGCTCAGGGGGCTGTTCGGGATGTCGGTGGCGAAATTGCGGCATCCCGAACAGCTGTGAGACAGCAGGAGGGTCCCTTACCTTGCCTCCTAGTGTCCGATTGCCAAATGACTGCTCAGTGCCTGAGATCCAGGCATGAGCAGTCAAGCGGCAGAATCATTGATCAATGGTTTCTTCTGAGAAACCATTGATCAATGTAAAATATCAGTGTGTGCAGTGTTATAGCCCCCTATGGGAGCTATAACACTGGAAAAAAAGTGAAAAAAAGTGAATAAAGATCATTTAACCCCTTCCCTAATAAAAGTTTGAATCACCCCCCTTTTCCCATTTAAAAAAAAAACAATGTAATTAAAAATAAAAATAAACATATGTGATATTGCCATGTGCGGAAATGTCCGAATTATCAAAATATATTGTTATTAAACCACACAGTCAATGGCGTACGTGCAAAAGAATTCCAAATCCAAAATAGCGTATTTTTGGTAACTTTTTAAATCATGAAAAAATTATTAAAAAGCGAACAAAAAGTCCCATCAATACATAAATGGTACCGCTAAAAACTACAGATCACGGCGCAAAAAATGAGCCCTCATACTACCCCATACGAGGAAAAAAAAGTTATAGGGGTCAGAACTTGACAATTTTAAATGTATACATTTTCCTGCATATTGTTAGGATTTTTTTACAGAAGTAAGACAAAATCAAAACTATATAAGTAGGGTATAATTTTTATCATATGGACCTACAGAATAAAGATAAGGTGTCATTTTTACATTAAAAAATGTACTACAATGAAACAGAAGCCCCATAAGTTACAAAATAGCGTTTTTTCTTAAATTTTGTCGTACAATTATTTTTTTTCCTTTTTTCCGTCGATTTTTGGGTAAAATGATTGATGTCGTTAGAAAGTAGAATTGGTGGCACAAAAATAAGCCATCATAAGGATTTTTAGGTGCACAATTGAAAGGGTTATGATTTTTAAAAAGTGAGGATTAAAAAATGAAAGTGCAAAAACAGAAAAACCCTCCGTCCCCAAGAAGTTAAATTTCAGAGCTTCGGCACACACGTGTCCTAGGAGACGGGGAAGCGCACCGGAGCTGAGACACAGGGGAGGAGGCGGCAGCGGAACATGGTGAGGCCAGGATTCGCATGCAGGCGCGTCCCGCGATGCGAATGCCTGCCCCGCCGGCAGACGGGGACACAGGTACTCTTTGCTCATGGCCGGTGCTTGCGGCCAGAAGGCAGAGTGTAAGATCTGTAGCCCGGAAATAGCCATTTTTAATAGCGATTCACCGCAAATAAATTCGGACTCAACCAAATATTTTTGGAAAATTCGCTTATCTCTGGTGATGGTCAAAAATGTTTACTTAAAGGGGTACTCTGCCCCTAGACACCTTATCCCCTATCCAAAGGATAGGGGATAAGATGTATGATTGTGGGGGTCCCCCCGCTGGAGACCCCCGCATTCTCCCTGCTGCACCAGGCATTCGTTTAGGGCGTCAAGTGCAGCGCCGGAGGCTCGTGATGTCATGGCCACGCCCCACTCGTGATGTCATGGCCACGCCCCCTCAATGCAAGTCTATGGGTCTCCGCCCAACATCGCCAGTCATCTGGCACAAAGCAAAGTTCGTTCCATGCACCGGATTACTGGAGTGCCGCAGCCGAAATCGCGGGGGTCCCCAGCATCAGGACCCCTGCGATCAGACATCATATCTCCTATGCTTTGGATAGGGGGATAAGATGTCTAGGGGCAGAGTATCCCCCTTTATCATTATCCCCTTGACTGCATGTTCATTCTTTCTTCAGAATCTGGATCCACCTCAGAAGTTTCACTAAGGAACCTCTGAAGTCTACACAGTGCAGCAGAATCTGATTGAAAACAATGGGAGGTTGCTGCAAGCAGAAATATGCTCAGAATAATTCAGAGCCAAATATATGTGCAGTGCATGGGCCTATATTCTCTACTATGAATGCAAACAAGGAGTCTTGGTGTTTGCTCTCTTGCATGGCAACAGCAGGGTCACAGTTCAGTTTAGAAGTAATGAGACACATGATGTAGAAGAACACATCTGATTTTACTAACTTTTCTTCCCGGAAAAAGCCCTTTAGGCCATCAGTATCCAGCCTTTCAGTTACTCCACAAAAATTGGCTGCAGTACCCCACCCCTTTTTCCCCATATGGGGCATTAAATAAAGTAACTTTGTTCTCAATTTACAGCTTTTGTCATCCAACTGGTTGACAGGCTAAATGCTTAATATGCCTTTCCTCCCCTGGCAACAAGCTAGCACACCCTATTTTTTCCTGTCATTTTTGTACTATGAGAAATAGATCATTGTGGTGTTAGGATGCTTTGTTTGTATACTTTCATTACTACTAAGTACTCTTGTATGTTTTAGGTCCGGGTCTGGCTTTTATTGCATACCCAAAAGCTGTCACCATGATGCCTTTGTCCCCGCTGTGGGCAGCCTTGTTTTTCATGATGCTTATATTCCTTGGACTTGATAGTCAGGTAAGTATTGTGTTACTGTATATTAGTCATAAACACCTTCTGATGTGACTTAAGTACAAGACAACTAATCTCTTTGTGAACCCTATTGTATGTCCTGGTTATATCTGTCTTTGAACACCATGACAAACAATTACATCATATGGAGAGTGAAAGCTTAGATGTTGCAGAGTTTATCAGTTGTAATATACAGTCTGACTTACACTCTTTTAACAGCATTATGAGATATGCTTTTCAGCAACCACAAGACCCAAAGGAAACAATAGTCTGGAGCCGACTCATTGACCTCTATGGGAGAGTTTTATAGGCATGCACTTTGACCTGTGCAGGGAGGGGGGAGGAGTTAGGTTGTGGTCATTACCTATTGCAAATGGTGTGATCCTCTGTTATCTATATATGGGTGTCATCTTTTAGGGTAATGTTGCTAAATCATGGGGGGGGGGGGGGGGGGGGATTTATCAAAAGCTGTCCAGAGAAAAAGTTACTGTGTTGCCCATAGCAACCAATCAGATTGCTTCTTTCATTTTTCAGAGGCTTTTTAAAAAATGAAAGAAGCCATCTGATTGGTTACTATGGGCAACTCAGCAACTTTTCCTCTGGACAGGTTTTGAGAAATCTCCTCAAAGTCTCTAAAGAACAGGAAGTGTCAGCTTATTGTTAGGCTTAACTGGCAAATCGGTATTTAAAAAATATATATATAATTATATGGAAACTTTTAAAAACACACAAAATTCAAAGTAAATATGTTTAACATACAACTTAATTTAAACAATAGGTCATGCATTCTTGGATTTGTTAATTGGATGGACCTGGGAAACTAGGAATCTCATGTCTGCTATAAGTGGCCAGGAAACTCATTGGCTTACACTGACTCTCAGAAGACCCTCCAACAAGAAAGGAAATTCTTAATCATTTCAATATACTATCTCTGCTTTCTGGAAAAGGATTGTATTTTAAATAAGGGAGACCCCAAAATTCTTATTCAATCAAATTTTATAACTAACTAGCTGAGTACCCAGCATTGCCCGTCAGATCAATGATGTTGATGATCATTGATCTGACGAAGAGGGGGTCCCACCCCTCGAAACGCGTTATCTGTGATCTATACAAATAAAATCCGGTTATTATATCTTTAACCGTGTCCGGCTACTTCTTACTGCCACGATCCCAGCCAAGCTATTCTACAGGAGTGAGCGCTCGAACACACCTTTTTTACACGTGAACCGGAGCCCCGGGGATCTTCACCTCTTGCATTTCCTATACTATGTTTGTTATTGACATATAAGTAACGTGTGCCAAGATTCATGTTAATATCTTTAGCCGTTTGTATGTAATGCTGGAACATATACACACACACATTGGCCCACATTTATCATTGTAGTGTAAGTGAAGCATTTTTTTACACCCTTTTTTTGTGTGCTGATAATGTGTAGGAGAACCAAATGTATTAAATGTTCACAGAGCATTTGATAAATTTTGTTCAGGTAAACATTTTGTGAAATTTCTCTCTTCACATACACCAAAAAGCTACGCCAGGTCTGGGATGGTGTAGTTTTAGACAAAAGGCTTTGCGCCTTTTTTGCGCCTTTTTACAAAAAGGCGCAGTTCATAAATTTCAGTCCACGGCATACGCTGAATTGAAAAGCGTGTACTGCCACTCCAAAACATCTGGAATGACTAAAATATTCTACCACAAAATGCGCAAAATAACACACAGTGCGCCAAAATAGCGCCTTTTGTCCGAAAAAAAAATGTGTATATATATATATATATGTAGATTACTTTTTAAAAGCATACCCTTCGTATTAGACCTTTTCTTTATGTATAGTCAGTGTAGATAGTGTATCAAAGTATGTGTCTGCTTTACAGCAGTTATAATAAATAGGAGTCACATTGCAGAGAAATGCCAAATTTTGTTAAAGGCTCCAAAACATAAGTACAGCCACCCTCACCCATAGTAATGAGATGACACTGCTTACCCTGTCTTCACCTATACAGCAATACTGACAAATAGTGACAAGATTGCTTCCATGTGTGCAATCACCAATGAGAGTTAAATGAAAAAGGTGAGGATTGTGCTCACCTTGTAGTGTTGTGCAATGATGAGGCACAACGCTCAGTAGATGTAACGGAGACCACACGAGGGGCTGCAGGGCTGCTGCAGGCTTCCCACGCCAGGCTGGCATGCAGTAGACAATGGAACAAGGCATAATGAAGAGGTATGGAAGATATCCCGCGCTGCCAGTCTCACAAGGATAAAGGTGCAAGCCAAGAAGTAATATGAAATTCTTTATTTGTCGCATACAACGCGTTTCTGAGCCGGATCGGCTCTTTTGCTCTTCCACCACACTTTCTGCTGAGGTCAAGTCCAGTCCAGACGTCTCAGAGCCAGTGTCCAGCTCATCTGGAGGCCTCAAGCCTAAATTACAGCCACAACTCATTATATTTGCATGCCTGATGAAAGAGCCGATCCGGCTCAGAAACGCATTGTATGCGACAAATAAAGAATTTCATATTACTTCTTGGCTTGCACCTTTATCCTTGTGAGACTGGCAGCACGGGATATCTTCCATACCTCTCCATTGTGCCTTGTTCCATTAGCAATACTGACAAGGAAGCTTCAAAAACAGTAAGCATATGTATATTTTAGTGGCCAGTCTAAAAATTGTTACATTTTATTTATTCCTAATTTTTTTAATGTATCTACTGCGAAAAAAAAAGTACCGTATTTATTGGGGTATACCACGCACCGACCTATAACACACACCCTCATTTTACCAAGGATATTTGGGTAAAAAAAGTTTTTTACCCAAATATCCTTGGTAAAATGAGGGTGCGTGCATGTGTATACCCCGATACACTGTTTCTGACCCCGCAGAAGCCCCCAGGAAAGGCAGGGGGAGAGAGGCCGTCGCTGCCCGTTTCTCTCCCCCTACCTTTCCTGGGGTCTAGTGCCCTGCTGCTGCCGCTTCTCTCCCCCTGCTATCGGCGCCGCTGCCCCTTCTCTCCCCCTGGCTATCAGCGCCTCTGCCCCTTCTCTCCCCCGTGCTATCTAAGCTGCTGCCCCTTCTCTCCCCCTGGCTATCGGTGCCGCTGCCCCATTGCCGGCGCCGATAGCCAGGGGGAAATAAGCGGTGCCGGCAATGGGGCAGTGATGCCGATAGACTGGGGGAGAGAAGGGGCAGCGGCACCCATTGCCGGCGCTGCTGCCCCGTTGCCTCCCCCATCCCCAGTTGTATAATTACCTGTTGCCGGGGTCGGGTCCGTGCTGCTTCTGGCTTCCGGTGTGGCATCCCCTGCGTCGTTGCTATGCGCTGCGAGACGCAATGACGAGTGACGTCACTCGTCATTTCGCTGCCCCGTGCAGCGCATAGCAACGACGCAGGGGACGCCACACCGGAGGCCAGAAGCAGCGGCTTATCAGCGTATAACATGCAGATAGACTTTAGGCTAAATAATGTTGCCTAAAAAATGTGTGTTATACGCCGATAAATACGGTATATATATATATATATATATATATATATATATATATATATATATTGATGTTTTCTGATACGTCATTTAAATATTTCATTTCTGATGCTACATTCCATTCAGTACTTTAAAATATTATATAATATTATTTGACTCATTTTCACAGTTTGTTTGTGTGGAAAGCTTGGTCACTGCAGTGGTGGACATGTATCCAAAGATTTTCCGAAGAGGATACCGCAGAGAATTATTAATCTTAGCACTTTCCATTGTGTCCTATCTTCTTGGTCTCATCATGTTAACTGAGGTAAGATTATTTTTATCTATATTAATCTGATTTGGTTTTCCGCAGTTGTGCCCCTTATAGTGTGAAGCAACCTACTGTAAATTGCCTAATAACACATGTATGGACATTGATGTTCTAATACATGGAATTTCCACCTATGATGTAACTCCTAGCCTTAGCATTCCCATTTAACCACACATGTAAGTGGTATCTCAAAAATACAGAAATGGAGTGCTTTATTATGAGTGTTATACGATTTTGGGTTGAGCACCTAACCTGTGCAGTGGTTGTATATAGAGATGAGCGAATCAAAGTTGACGAACCCGAATTCGTTACGAATTTCATGAAAAATTCGATTTGCAACGAATACGAATATCGCCGCGATTCTATCGCGCAAATCGCTTCATTAAACTCCATTTTACAGCGTTCCAGGCTATTGGGGACCTAAGATGGTGGATCCACATGTGAGTACATGGGGCAGGGGATTATGGAAGGGCGGGAAACAGCGGCAGGAATGAAGGTAGGCGGGCTGACCCTGAATCATATGTGAGATACAGCCTATCAGTGTTCACTGACCCCTGTGATGTCACAGCCCCTATATAATCGGCGTCCATCTTGCCTCTCTTCATTTAATCTATGCACTCAGATGGAGAGGACAGGACTGCATGTGTGTGTGAATAGCTCATACCACAGCGTTACACTGCAACTGCTAGTCACATCAGCATTAGGGAAAGACAGGAGTGCAGAGTGCTTTGCTGTTACACTGATCATTGATTGCTAAACCTCCTATTTACGTTATTGAGCATTGCAGCAGCGAGGGGCAGATAGCTGTCAGCTGCCTCATACAGATCTCCAAGCTGCCTGAACTTTCTGAAACATCTTATCTCCTCATTGTTCAGCCCAATTGAGTTTATTTTTATTTGCTTCACAAAACTTCTGCTGCTCAGAATTGTGTGACAGAGTGCAATTTAGGGTTTAATCCCTGGACTTTTTTTTTGTGGTGCTGCACTGTTGGGTCCTGCTGCTGTTCAGAAATACGTGATTGTTCAGTGGACTGTAGTGCATTTGCACCATTTTGTACCTGTTAATCTGTCAAGGGGCTACATACTGTGCAAGTCCAAACAATACTATTCACCGGGGCTGTTTTCTTTTTTTTAAACAGTTTTTTCTGCGTATAGTTACGTATATATAACTGCCCTCATCAGTGCATACCGCATAGGTACATACAAGTATTGTACCATTTAGTACCTGTTAAGCTGTCAAGGTGCTCCATACCGTCAAAGTCCAAACAATAGTATCCACCGGCTGGTGTTTTACAAAAATACAGAGTTTTTTCTGCTAATAGGCATATTACTGCCCTCATCAGTGTATACCGCATAGGTACATCCAAGTATTGTACCATTTAGTAGCTGTCAAGGTGCTCCAAACCATCAAAGTCCAAACAATAGTATCCACAGGCTGGTGTTTTACAAAAATACAGAGTTATTTCTGCTAATAGGCCCTCATCAGTGCATACCGCATACGTACATCCAAGTATTGTACCATTTAGTACCTGTTAAGCTGTCAAGGTGTGTTACGATTCGGCTAGCTGAATGTGGATCCTCTGTGTCAGCGAGGGATTGGCGTGGACTGTGTCGGTGGACCGGTTCTACGGTTGCTACTGGTATTCACCAGAGCCCGCCGCAAAGCGAGGATGGTCTTGCTGCAGCGGTAGCAACCAGGTCGTATCCACCGGCAACGGCTCAACCTCGCTGACTGCTGAGAAGGCGTGGGACAGAAGGACTAGACAGAGGCAAGGTCAGACGTAGCAGAAGGTCGGGGCAGGCGGCAAGGTTCGTAGTCAATGGCGATAGCAGAAGATCTGGAACACAGGCTTTGGACAACACTAAACGCTTTCTCTGGCACAAGGCAACAAGATCCGGCAAGGAAGGGAAGGGGAAGTGAGGTTATATAAACAGGGAGCAGGTGGAAGCTAGTTAGACTGATTGGGCCAGGCACCAATCATTGGTGCACTGGCCCTTTAAATCTTAGAGAGCTGGCGCGCGCGCACCCTAAGGAGCGCAGCCGCGCGCCAGGACGTGACAGTCGGGGACCGGGACAGGTGAGTGACTTGGAATGCGATTCGCGAGCGGGCGCGTCCCGCTATGCGAATCGCATCCCCGCCGGCAGTGTCAGTGCAGCGCTCCTGGTCAGCGGGTTTGACCGGGGCGCTGCAGAGAGAGGAACGCCGCGAGCACTCCGGGGAGAAGCAGGGACCCGGAGCGCTCGGTGTAACAAGGTGCTCCATACCGTCAAAGTCCAAACAATAGTATCCACCGGCTGGTGTATTACAAAAATACAGCGTTTTTTCTGGCAATAGTTAGGCATATTACTGGCCTCATCAGTGCATACCGTATAGGTACATCCAAGTATTGTACCATTTAGTAGCTGTCAAGGTGCTCCAAACCGTCAAAATCCAAACAATAGTATCCATCGGCTGGTGTTTTACAAAAATACAGAGTTTTTTCTGTTAATAGTTAGGCATTTGACTTCCCTCATCAGTGCATACCGCATACAAACATCCAAGTATTTTACCATTTAGTAGCTGTCAAGGTGCTCCAAACCGTCAAAATCCAAACAATAGTATCCATCGGCTGGTGTTTTACAAAAATACAGAGTTTTTTCTGTTAATAGTTAGGCATTTGACTTCCCTCATCAGTGCATACCGCATACAAACATCCAAGTATTTTACCATTTAGTAGCTGTCAAGGTGCTCCAAACCGTCAAAGTCCAAACAATAGTATCCACCGGCTGGTGTTTTACAAAAATACAGAGTTTTTTCTGCTAATAGTTAGGCATATTACTGCCCTCATCAGTACATACCGCATAGGTACATCCAAATATTGTACCATCTAGTACCTGTTAATCTGTCAAGGGCCTACATACTGTTCAAGGACAGCCGTAAGTAATCACCTGCTGCTGTTCTAGACAAATACTGTTTAATGAGTAGTGTAGCGTATTGTAATACCCTCATAAACGCACTAAGTATGTCAGGCAGAGAAGTGCCAGGACGTGCACAGAGGAGTGACAGAGGCCTAAATACTTCAGGCAGAGTTGGCAACAGACTTGGGGCGAGTGGCAGCAGGAGTCGCAGCGAGAGGCCTGAGCTCCCGTTATCAGCCAGCGGTCGTGTCTCCACCAGCAACCCATCTGCCATCATCGATTGGTTAACACGCTCATCGACATCATCACAAGTGACATCTGACACCCCCAGTCAACAGTCGGTGGGTTCCTCAGACACAACCCTCAGTTGGCATGGCCCGGGAGCAGTCCGTGTCCTCCCATTGCTTTTGTCCTATGCTGTTCCCTCTCCTAAAGAAGTATCTTATGCTGTGGGTTCAGCTCCACTATTTACTGAGGACGATCCAATAGAGGACAGTCAGCAGCTACTGGACAGCCAAGAAGGGGAGGAGACATGCACCGCTTGCTCCGCTAGGCGGCCAAGTAGTGATGCGGAGAGTGACGTGGGAGGCGGTGTTGCAAGTGTTCAGGGTCCTGAAGCAGACACTGTAGGGGAACCTGAGGAGGACATCAGTGACGTGCCCACAACTGTTGATGATGATGAAGCCGATCGCAATTGGGAGCCGGGTGCAGAAGGGGCTTCATCATCATCAGGAGAAGAGAGTTGCAGGTTGCCCTTGAGGCAGCAAGGCGGTAGCACGGTTGGCAGTCAGCGTGGTGGCAGTAGTGGAAATTCAGGAGCCAAACGTGCCCGGGGGAGACCACCTGCTTCGTGGCAGCCTACCTTTCCGGGAGGTAGTGGAACGGGGTTCCTGGAGACGGTGCCAGTAGCAGTCAATTAGTGCGGACTGCGGGTGGGAAATTCAGCTACTCGGCCGAGCGGAAGTTTTTCATAAGGCATCCGGAGGAGGTTCACGTAGCCACATGCAAGATCTGTCGGCAGAAGGTGAAGCGTGGCCAGGGTCCCAATGTCGGCCCCACGGCTCTGCGTCAACACATGCTTCACCACCATAAAGCGGCCTGGGAGAACCGTGGCTCCGATGTAGTGGTCCAGCCTGCTGCATCACCCAGTGGCCATCCTCTCCCTCCTTCATCCAGCCAAGGCTCCACCACCTCAGCCGAAGGAAGCCGTGTGTCAAATCCTCCTTGTGTCGCTCCTGCTTCTCCCGCTTTTAGTCAGCCATTCCGCCAACAATCCATTGGCGAAGCCATGTCAGAGACAACAGTATGCGCCCACTCATCCAACGGCGCAGAAGTTGAATGTGCTCCTGTCCAAGTTGCTGGTGTTGCAATCCCTCCCTTTTCAAGTGGTGGACTCTGCACCTTTCAGAGAATTGATGGCTTGTGCCGAGCCGAGGTGGAGAGTCCCAAGCCGTCCTTTCTTTGCGAAGAAGGCAGTACCAGCCCTGCATAAGTTTGTACAAGAGAAGGTGGGCCAGTCCTTGAGCCTGTCGGTGTGTTCAAAAGTGCACGGCAGCGCCGACGTGTGGAGCTGTAGCTACGGGCAGGGACAATACTTGTCTTTTACGGCTCACTGGGTAAATGTGGTTCCTGCACAGCCACAACAGCAACTTGGACAGGTCACACCGCTTCCTCCTCCATGCTCTCGCTTCCAGGCAGTTGGTCCTGTTACAGCGTGCGATGCCGCTTCCTCATCCTCCACCGTGTCCTCGGCCTCCACTGCACTTCCAAATCTCGGTGGCCATTGATCGTACCACGTGTGTAGGGCACGGCGTTGTCAAGCTGTTGTTCACATGGTTTGCCTTGGCGAACGGAGTCACACAGGGGAGGAACTGCTAAAGTTCATTCGTAAAGAAATCCTAGTATGGCTTACTCCAGGAAATCAGGAAATGGGAACCATGGTGACAGAAAACGGGAAGAACATCGTGTCCGCCCAGCGACAAGGAAGTGTCAAACATGTGCCCTGCATGGCACACGTGTTGAATCTGGTTGTCAAGCACTTCCTCAAGTCTTCACCCCATTTGCAAAATATCCTGAAAATGGCAAGGAAACTGTGCATGCACTTCAGCCACTCGTACACCGCCAAGCACACCTTCCTTGAGCTGCAGCGTCAGAACGGTATCCCACAACATAGTCTTATTTGTGACGTTGCCACACGTTGGAATTCCACCCTCCATATGTTGGACAGACTATACGAACAAATAAAAGCCATCACTGATTTCTTGATGATCCAAGCAGATAGGAATACTCCCCTGTGTATCTTCAATGTGAAACAGTGGCAGCTCATACGTGACACCTGCCGTTTGCTGAGGCCCTTTGAGGAAGCCACATTATTTGTGAGTCGCCTGGATTACGCCATGAACGACGTAATTCCACTCCTACATTTCCTACAACAAATGATTGAAACCATGGCCGGTCACGGCAATGGAGACGTTGCGCCTACATCTCAAGGCTACATGAGCCATGTGGGGGCTGAACTGGAGGAGGAGGATGATGAGGGGCAGAGCGGAGCACAGTTTAGGTTGGATGAGATGGCCGGTGTTTCAAGTCTTCGGACAGGAGAAGAGGAGCAGGAGCAGCCAGAGGAGCTGGAGGGTTATGAGGAAGTTGAGACAGAGGACCCAGACACACCGTGGCAGTATGCAGTGGAGATGGAGGCAGATAGTCCCTCCTAGTCACTGGCGCAAATGGCACGATGCATGCTCACTTGCTTGCGTAGTGACCCTCGAATTGTCAAAATTCGTCAGCGTGATGACTTCTGGATCTCCTCCTTATTAGACCCTCGCTACCGTCCCAAAATGGGGGCCTTTTTTACACCCACTGAGAGGGAGGACAAACTGACCTACTACAGAAAGATTCTACGTAGTCAGTTGGCTGATGCCTATCGGCCACATGGTCCATCCACTCGCAGGTCTGACTCTGGGGGCCCTCTGCGCTCACCTTCCACTGCCATGGCTGCTGGGGAGGTGTGGGAGGAGCAGTACCAGCACAATCAGCATCAGCCTGAGTCTACAGTCGCTGATGAGTAGCTTTCTTCACCTGCATAGTGAAGCAACTCATCAGCCGCAGGTAGACATGGAGCAGGACCTGAACCAGCAGGTGGTGGCATACCTTCACATGGCCATGCCAACAACCATTGAAGATCCGCTGGACTTCTGGGCAGCCAAACTTGATTTATGGCCACAACTAGCAGAGTTTGCCCTGGAAAAGCTGTCCTACCCGGCCAGTAGTGTGCCATCAGAGCGGGTGTTTAGTGCGGCCAGGGCCATAGTCACCCCAAGGCGAACTCGTCTGTCCACTAAAAATGTGGAGAGACTGACGTTTGTCAAGATGAATCAGGGATGGATCAGCCAGGATTTCCAGCCACCAATGACAGATGGGTCTGAGTAGATTGACCATGCTCCTACAACTACATTTTATCTATTATGGTTGGTTATGAAACCCTCTGGGGCAGACCTGGGCATTGTACGGCCCGCTTGCCACATACGGCCCTTTGATTGGCTCTGACCGGCTCGCACTAACTGGGGGACAACTATGCTGCCTAATCTGGGGTACAACTATGCTCCTAATCTGGGGGACAACTATGCTCCTAATCTGGGGGACAACTATGCTCCTAATCTGGGGGACAACTATGCTCCTAATCTGGGGGACAACTATGCTCCTAATCTGGGGGACATCTATGCTGCCTAATCTGGGGGACAATTATGCTCCTAATCTGGGGGACATCTATGCTGCCTAATCTGGGGAACAATTATGCTCCTAATCTGGGGGACATCTATGCTGCCAAATCTGGGGGACATCTATGCTCCTAATCTGGGGGACAACTATGCTCCTAATATGGGGGAAACTGATGCTTCTGGCCTTGGGCCTGTAATTTTTTGAAGTTTAGCAGTAGCTAAATACATGCTTAATGCAAATGTTAACATTGATCTTTAAATGTAAGGGGTTATGAAACCCTCTTGGGTACTGCGAATGACTGCTACAGACTAAAGCTGTGTCTTTCACAAACATCTTGCCTCCCTGGTGCCTCTGGCCTCAGGCCTTACATTTTTGGATATTTAGCAGTAGCTAAATACATGCTTAATGCAAATGTAAACATTGATCTTTAAATGTAAGGGGTAATGAAACGCTCTTGGGTACTGCAAATGACTGCTCCAGACTCATTCTGTGTCTTTCACAAACTACTTGCCTCACTGGTGCCTCAGGCCTTGGGCCTATAATTTTTTGAAGTTTAGCAGTAGCTAAATACATGCTTAATGCAAATGTAAACATTGATCTTTAAATGTAAGTGGTTACGAATTTTACTTAAAAAAAATACAAAGAGGGATTAATTCTGCTTCTTCATCCTCTTTGGTGAAAATTAGGATTTTTGGTGGTCCACCGTCCTTAATTTTGGGGCCTCATCAACTCGTTCATTTGAGATTGTTTTTATCAAAAAAAATGTAAAAATCTTTCTAAAAAAATTATCATTATTTTGTTCTTAGGGGGAAGTTGTGAAGCCTTGGTGTGTACTCTTGAATCAGCCAACTCCAGGCTGTGTCCTTCATGCAATATATGAGTTACTGATGCCGTAGAGATGGGGACTGGGTCTGTGAATTTCACAATTTGGGATAGCGGGTGCAACCTATGAGAAATCTTTGTGAAACATTTCTCAAGGTCTTGTTTTTTTGGGGGGGGGATTGTGAAGCCCTGGTGTGTACTGGTGCATCAGCCAACTCCAGGCTGTGTCCTTGAGCCAATATATGGGTTACTGATGCCGCTGTGGTGGGGCCTGGGTCTGTGAATTTCAATTTTTTTGGATAGCGGGTGCTACCTGTGAGAAATCTTGGTCATAAATTTCTAATTGTGTTGTTTTATGGTGGGGATTGTGAATCCCTAGTGTGTACTCTTGCATCAGTTAACTCCAGGCTGTGTCATTCAGGCAATATATGGGTTACTGATGCTGCAGAGGTGGGGCCTGGGTCTGTGAATTTCAAAATTTTGGATAGCGGGTGCTACCTATGAGAAATCTTTGTGAAAAATTTCTCAATGTATTGTTTTTTGGGGGGGATTGTGAAGCCCTGGTGTGTACTGGTGCATCAGCCAACTCCAGGATGTGTCCTTCAGGCAATATATGGGTTCCTGATGCCGCAGAGGTGGGGCCTGGGTCTGGGAATTTCAAATTTTTGGATAGCGGGTGCTACCTATGAGAAAAAACTTCTCTTGTGTTGTTTTTTTTGGGGGGGGAATTGTGAAGCCCTGGTGTGTAGTGTACTAGTGCATCAGCCAACTCCACGCTGTGCCATTCAGCCACTAAATGGTATCCTCTTGCTGCCAACATATCCACGCTGTGTCATTCAGCCACTTTATGGTGTCCTCATGCTGTCAACACCTCCACGCTGTGCCATTCAGCCACTATATGGTGTCCTCATGCTGCCAACACCTCCATGCTGTGTCATTCTGCCACTATATGGTGTTCTCATGCTGCCAACACCTCCACGCTATGTCATTCAGTCACTATATGGTCTCCTGACATTGATGCCACCACCAGGCTCTGTCATTGTGCTGCTGTGCGGCAGTGATTTTAAGAATGATGCCGGTAATCTGCATGCTATTCTGAATATTAATATTATTTCACTACCCCAGCACACTCCATATGCGTTTTAGAACACAGCAAAGTGTTCTATACCCATATAGAGGCTGTATGTAGGCTAGAAATAGCCTTATTTAATATCGATTCGCCGCTAACAAATTTGGATCGAAACAAACTTTTTCAGAAAATTCGGCGAATCGGCCGAATCGAATTTTTGAAAAGTTCGCTCATCTCTCGTTATATAAATTGAGGGTAATACATCCCCTAAATTCTAACTCTACTTCAGAATAGGGGGTAACTCCTACCATGATAGTGATATAGGTTTTATAGTCAATAAAGGGAATAAGAATCGATCTGGTGCTAACAAGTCCGTTGGTGGATAATTGTGTGGAGACCGGGTAGTGACACTTTCCAGAATTGTACAGTGACACAATTGGGGATGTGTTTTTAAACGTGTGTTTCTCACCTTTTATTTGTGTCACATATTAAAAATTATGTTTTATTTATGACCCATGTGTTAAAGAGATTTTTTCTAACCCCAAGGGGTTACTGTATATTGTTGTGCCCATTATAGCGTGAAGTGACATCATGATTATAGACTTCAGTTATGTGCTTACAAATCAGAATGGAATAGACTTTTATCTATAAATAGAATATGATTTTTTACTAATTCGAGATATCATTAATGGCTATGGACTCTTTTGAAAAGCCTATTCTTCCTTTGTATTTATCATTTGACAAAAAAGAAAATCTCAATTGGTCTGTATTAAAAAAAGTTGCTTACTTTTGCTTCTATAGACTCTACAATTTGCTGTATAAGTTTTTTTTCTATATATTTAAACACAGCCTATATTATTCTCCCCTTCAGACTGCCTTGCATCCACTCTCCTCTCTATCTCCCACCAGTGTGAGCTGTCATCCAAGGTTTCTCTCCTCCTGTCTACTATCTGAGCTTCTGTGTAGATCCCCCTCTTGATAGTACAGAAAGTCCTTCAGAAACTCTAATAGTCTATGAGCAGAAGCTAAGTAGTGGGACATTTTTAATAAAGACTATTTATAAAGTTGTTTTATTTTGTATTCAGGACCCAAATGCACAATAAAAAAAATCAGTGTAAAGGTGTCCATAGCCTTTAAAGGAAATCTGTCATCAGTATCACCCGCACTAACCTGTCATACAGGCTTGTAGTGCTTGTGATACGGATCAAAATTATACTTACAATGTGCCATCATTGCTGTTTTTCTTTTTATGTAAATGAGGTACCTCGGGCACGGGCGGAGCTAGGACCAGAGCTTAGGGCAGCCCATATGATCTTCTGCAGGGTGGGCGCTCATCACTATGCACGGCCTCCCTCCCTGTTCGCAGGTTTTTGCCATGGTGCATGTGCCGCTTCCAGAGTACTCCCAGAAGTGGCATCAGTTTCAGCTTCATTCACCCTCATGCCTTTGTGCATCCTCACACTTCCCTGCTGGCCATGGGAATGAGGCTTAAACTGATGCCGCTTCTGTGTGTACTCTGGAAGCGGCGCATGTGCCGAGGCAAAAACCTGCCGCGAGAGCAGGGAGACAGGCTGGGCATATTGATGAGCCAGGTGGAGAGCCCGCCCCACCAGAAGGTCACATGGGGTTCCCGGAGCTCCAGTCCTAGCTCTACCCATGCCTGAGGGTCCTCATTTACAGAAAAAGAAAAACAGCGATAACGGCGCAATGGCTGGACCATTCAGGACATTGTAAGTATCATTTTGATCAGTATCACCCGCACTACAAGCCTGTATGACAGATTAGTGCGGGTGATACGCTAGTGCGGGTATAGCTTATCTTCTATACACAGCCCAGCGGTCGGACCCCCCACGATCAGCTACTTATCCCCTATCCTGTTGATAGGGGATAAGTTAATTTGTCAGAGTACTCCTTTAGGCATTCTTTACTTATCTAACAATGCTTAAATCACTTAAATGTAACATTTACTATAACTTTAGAACTTCCAATGTTTGTCTTCTAGGGCGGAATGTATGTCTTTCAACTTTTTGACTCATATGCTGCTAGTGGTATGTGTCTTCTGTTCGTTGCAGTGTTTGAATGTGTCTGCATAGGTTGGATTTATGGTAAGTGCATATCTATTTATTATTCAAAATATACAATTTACAGTTTGTAAAAAATACAGTATGTATTGTCCTTTTTATCTCCAATTTACAATTGAAGCTATGTCAGCAGAAACATGGAATTTATCTTATTAATTTAGTGATAATTATTTTTATATATAATGTATATAAAAAATGAAAGGAGCAAACATTACAGCCATGGAATATTTGGCAATCACTATGGTATGTCTCATAGATATATCATGAAGCTTATGAGCCATTACACAAAACCTATCAGGCCCCCTTCGCACATATCAGTTGTCCGGTAGTGTTCTCTGTGGCATGCAAATGATGGTAGAACTGATCCTATTTATTTGAATGAGACAGTTCACAATCATCCGGCATCTCAGTTTGGGCGCCTGATGGTTGGTCATGCCGGACCATCACCGGCAGGGGAACGTATCTTGCTGTGTTTCAAGGTCCAGCATTCAGCAATAATGGACGTCGGATGCGTAATAACTGATGACAACTGATGCACATTGTCATTAGTTGTAGCATCAGTTGTGTTCAGTTTTAGGCTGGGTTCATCTTTGCTGGACATGTGTGAATCCAGCCTTACAAGGGCATTACTCGCTATCACATCATTAGTAGTCTTCTCATATGGGATAGAAAATCCTTTTAGGTCCCTCTATAGTTCTGGGCCTGGATGTGACTGCAACTTTTAACATGCTTTAGAGCAGTGGTCTCCAAACTGTGGACCTCCAGATGTTGCAAAACTACAGCTCCCAGCATTCTGAAAATTGTAGTTTTTTATTTAACAGCTGGAGGTCCACAGTTTAGACACCACTGCTCTATAGTTACACATCTATTACCAGTACTATGTTGTTCAACGGCTTTCACAGAGGAAGTCAGTCTTATAGTACCCTTACCTCCAGTTCCTGCTAGAGAATTTGGTGGTTTTGCTATACTGTATATACTACCAAGCCACATGGGCAATAGTAGTAATATGGTCTCTGTCTAATTTCATTTAGAGATGAGCGAATCGAAGCTGACAAATCCGAATTTGTTACAAATTTCATGAAAAATTTGATTCCCAATGAATACAAATATCACGGCGATCCCTTCATTAAACTCCATTTAGTGTGGTCCAGGCTTCAGGGCATCTAAAATGGTGGATCCACATGTGAGAACATGGGGGCAAGGAACTCTGGGAAGGCAGGAAGGCAAGGCGGGTAGGTGGGATGACCCTGAATCACATGCAGGATGCAGCCTATCAGCAGCCAATCAGACGTGATGGCACAGCCCTACATAATAGGCAGCCATTTTGCGGCTCGTCATATCATTCATTACACTGCAAAGAGATAGGATGGACATCGCTGTGTGTGTGTTACACAGAAAAGCTCATTCCAGCAGCGTTTCACCTCCTAGTCACATCAGCATTCTGGTGGACAGAGAGCAGTGCTTTTTCCACTGAAAAGGATTTTTACTGCAGCCAGTAACCTCCCAGCCACTTTCATTGTATTACAGAGAGGAGCAGATAGCTGTATGTTGCCTCATACATTTCAACAAGCTGCCTTAACTTCATTAACCTTAGCAGAGGAGGCAGAAATAATTTTTCAGCGCAATTCTGTGTCTTTGTTCCACAACAAATCATCTACTGGTTATACTAGTCTGTAGACAGTATAATACCCAGCAGTCCATTCCTAATAATCTTTGACAGAGTGCAATTTTGCCTTTAGTACAAAGCTTTTGTGTGTTCCACACTGTTGTGTACTGCTGGTGTTATGCCCAAAAAATTTTTTAAGCGTACTGTAGCGCATTTTTCTGCCATTTTAAGTGCATACCACAGATGTACATCCAAGTAGTGTACTATTTTGTACCTGTTAATCTTTCAAGGGCCTTGATACTGTGAAAGGACAGCCAGAAGTAATTACTGGCTGGTGTTTTACTCCAATATTTTTTTTTAAGCGTACTGTAGCACATTTTTCTGCCCCCATAAGTGCATACCACATAAATACATCTAAGTAGTGTGCTATTTTGTACTTGTTAATCTGTCAAGGGCCTAGATTCTGTGAAAGTCCAAGCAAAAGTACTCACCGGCTGGTGTTGTACTCAAATATAGTGTTGAGCATCATAGGCCATATTCGAATTTGCGATATTTCGCGAATATATGGACGAATATTCGTCATATATTCGCTAAATTCGCATATTTGTAATATTCGCGTTTTATTTTCGCATATGCGAAAATTCGTGTATGCGAAAATTAGCATATGCAAAAATTAGCATATACAAAAATTAGCACATGCAAAAATTTGCATATGCAAAAATTAGCTTATACAAATTTTCACACATGCGAAAATTTGCACGCCAGTCTTACACAGAGCCTTCTTACACCACAAGCTGAAAGCAGAGAGGGGTGATCACTGTGATGTGTACTGTGGAAAAAAAAACTAAAAAAAAAAAAAAAAAAGAATATTCGTCATTATGAATATATAGTGCTATATTTGCGAATATTCGTGAATTCGCGAATATGCGATATTCGCGAATAAAATTTGCATTGCGAATATTCGCGAGCAACACTACTCAAATACTTTTATAAGTGTACTATAGCGAATTTTTCTGCCCTCATAAGTGCATACCACATACCTACAACTAAGTGGTGTACTATTTTGTACCTGTTAATCTGTCAAGGGCCTAGATACTGTGAAAAGCCAGGTAAAAGTACTAACCGGCTGGTGTTGTACTCAAATACTTTTTTAAGTGTACTGTAGCACATTTTTCTGCCCTCATAAATGCATATCACATGCGCACATTTAAGTAGTGTACTATTTTGTACCTGGTAATCTGCCAAGGGTGTAGATACTGTGAAAGGACAGCCAAAAGTAATCACCGGCTGGTGTTTTACTCCAATACGTTTTTTTAAGCATAATGTAGCGCATTTTACTGCCCTCATAAGTGCATACCACATACGTACATCTAAGTAGTGTACTTATTTGTAGTGTTGCTCTCGAATATTCGCAATGCGAATTTTATTCGCGAATATCGCATATTCGTGAATATAGCACTATATATTCGTAATTACGAATATTCATTTAAAAAAAAAAATTATTTTCACAGTACACATCACAGTGATCATCCCTCTCTGCTTCCAGCTTGTGTAGTGTAAAGAAGGCTCTAATACTACTGTGTGAGACTGGCGTACGAATTTTCACATTGTTTATGCAAATTATTGTATATGCAAATTTTCGCATATGCGAATTTTCGCATATGCGAAAATATAATGCAAATTTTACGAATATGCGAATTTAGCAAATATATGTTGTCCATAATATTGCGAATTTGAATATGGCCTATGCCGCTCAACACTACTTATTTGTACCTGTTAATCTGTCAAAGGCCTATATACTGTGAAAGTCCAGGCAAAAGTAATCACCGGCTGGTGTTTTACTGCAATACTTTTTTTAAAGCGTACTGTAGAGCATTTTTCTGCCCTCATAAGTGAATACCACATACCTACATTTTAGTAGTGTACTATTTTGTACCTGTTAATCTGTCAAGGGCCTAGACAGCCAAAAGTACACATCTGCTGCTGTTCTAGACAAATACTGTTTTAAGCGTAGTGAAGCATATTGTACTCCCCTCATATAAGCACTATGCACGGTCATCGACTTCATCACAAGTGACATCTGATACCCCCAGTCAACAGTCAGTGGGTTCCTCAGACACAACTCTCAGTTGGCATGGACTGGGAGCAGTCCCTGTCCTTCCATTGCCTCTGTCCTATGCTGTTCCCTCCTCTATAGAAGTATCTTATGCTGTGGGATCAGCTCCACTATTCACTGAGGACGATCTAATAAAGGACAGTCAGCAGCTACTGCCCAGCCAAGAAGTGGAAGAGACATCCGCCGCTTTCTCCGCTAGGCGGGCAGGTAGTGATGAGGAGAGTGACGTGGGAGGTGGTGTTGCCAGTGTTCAGGGTCCTGAAGCAGACACTGTTGAGGAACCTGAATAGGATATCAGTTATGTGCAGACACTTGTTCATGATGATAAAGGCGATCGCAATTGGGAGCCGGGTGCAGAAGGGGCTTCATCATCATCAGGAGAAGAGGGTTGCAGGTTGCCCGTGAGGCAGCAGCTGAGCCAGCAAGGTGGTAGTATGGTTGCCAGTCAGCATGGTGGCAGAAGTGGAAATTCTGGAGCCAAACATGCCCGGGGGAGACCACATGCTTCGTAGCAGCCTACCTTCCTGGGAGGTAGTGAAACAGGGGTTCCTGGAGACAGCGGCAGTAGCAGTCAATTAGTGCGGACTGTTGAGGGAAAATCAGCTACTCAGCGTGTGGCAGTTTTTCATCAAGCATCCATAGGAAGTTAACATAGCTACATTCAAGATTTGTCGGCAGAAGGTGAAGCGTGGCCAGGGTCCCAATGTTGGCACCATGGCCCAGCGTCAACATATGCTGCGCCACCATAAAGAGGCCTGGGAGAACCCTGGCTCCAAGGAAGTGGTCCAGCTTGCTGCATCACCCAGTTGCACGCTGCTCCCTCTTTCAGCCAGCCAAGGCTCCACCACCTCAGCTGAAAGGAGCTTTGTGTCATACCCTCCTTCTGTCGCTCCAGATGCTCCTGCTTCTCCTACATTTAGTCAGTCATTCCGTCAGCAATCCATTGGCAAAGCAATGTCCAAGAGACAACAGTATGCGCCCACTCATCCAACGGCGCAGAAGATGAATGTGCTCCTGTCCAAGTTGCTGGTGCTGCAGTCCCTCCCATTTCAAGTGGTGGACTCTGCACCTTTCAGAGAGCTGATGGCTTGTGCTGCAGCATCAAAACAGTATCCCCCAACATAGTCTGATTTGCAAAGTTGCCACACATTGGAATTCCACCCTCCATATGTTGGACCGACTATATGAACAGAGAAAAGCCATCACCCATTTCTTGATGATCCAAGCAGATAGGAGTACTCCCCTTTGTTACTTCAATGTCAACCATTGGCAGCTCATACTTGACACCTACCGTTTGCTCAGGCCCTTTGAGGAAGCCACATTATTAGTAAGTCGCCAGGATTACGGGATGAACAACGTCATTCCACTGATTCATTTCTTACAACACGTGTTGGAAACGATGGCTGGTCAGGGCAATGGAGACGTGGTGCCTACATCTAACAGCCACATGAGCCCTGTGGGGGGTGAACTGGAGGAGGAGGAGGGGGAGGGGCACAGTGGAGCACAGTTTAGGTTTCGCCACATGGGAGGTTTTTCTAGTAATCTGACAGGAGAGGAGGAACAGGAGAAGCCAGAGGAGCTGGAGGGTTATGAGGAAGATGAGACAGAGGACCCAGACACACTGTGGCAGTATGCAGTGGAGATGGAGGAAGGGAGTCCCTCCGAGTCACTTGCACAAATGGCACGATGCATGCTGACTTGCTTGTGTAGTGACAGCCAAATTGTCACCATTCGGAAGCGGGATGACTTTTGGCTCTCCAATTTATTGGACCTCACTACCGGCACAAAGGGGGGGTCTTTTTTTACACCGACTGAGGGGGAGGAAAAACTGACCTACTACAGAGACATCCTACGTTGTCAGTTGGCCGATGCCTATCGGCGCCATCGTCCATCCTCTCGCAGGTCTGACTCGGGGGGGCGCTCTGCGCTCACCTTCCACTGCATTGGCTGCTGGGGACGGGTGGGGTGGCAGGAGCAGTACCAGCTCCATCAGCAGCAGCCTGAGTGTACAGTCGCTGATGAGTAACTTTCTTCAATCACATTGTGAAGCAACTCATCAGCAGCAGGTAGACCTGGAGCAGGACCTGAACCAGAAGGTGGTGGCATACCTTGACATTCCCATGCCAACACACCTTGAAGATCCGCTGGACTTCTGGGCAACCAAATTTGATTTGTGGCCCCAACTAGCAGAGTTTGCTCTGGAAAAGCTGTCCTGTCCGGCCAGTAGTGTGCCATCAGTGCAGTTGTTTAGTGCGAAGGGGGCCATAGTCAACCCAATGAGTACTCGTCTCTCCGTTAAAAATGTGGAGTCACTGACATTTGTGAAGATGAATCAGGCATGGATCAGCCAGGATTTCCACCCACCAATGCCTGATGCATCAGAGTAGATTGACCATGGTGCCACACCAATACTTCACAAATATGGATAGTGCCAAACAGACTTAAGGTGCTGCTCCCCATTTACAAACATTCCTCCACATCAGAACTTTTTTCACTCACCTTCGTCACCGTGTACTGGTTTTGCCACCCACCGCACCACTCTGTCACCGGGTCCCTTTCAGTACTCCTGATGATGCTGCCACCTCCAGGCTGTCTCATTGAGCCACTATATGGCCTCCTCATGCTTCAGGCAACTCCAGGCTGTGCCATTTGTCCACTATATGGTCTCCTCATGCTTCAGCCAACTCCAAGCTGTGCAATTCAGCGACTATATGGTCTCCTCATGCTTCAGCTATCTCCAGGCTGTGCCATTCAGAAACAATATGGTCTCCTCATGCTTCAGCCAGCTCCAGGCTGGGCCATTGAGCCACTATATGGTCTCCTCATGCTTCACCACCTCCAGGCTGTGCCATTCAGACACTATATGGTCTCCTCATGCTGCCACAAACTCCATGCTGTGCAATTCAGCCACTATATGTTCTACTCATGCTGTCACCAACTCCAGGCTGTGTCATTCAGCCACTTTATGGTGTCCTCATGCTTCAGCCAACTCCAGGCTGTGCCATTCAGCCACTATATGGTCTCCTCATGCTTCAGCCCACTCCCGACTGTGCCATTCAGACACTATATGGTCTCTAGTGTTGCTCGCGAATATTCGCAATTCGAATTTTATTCGCGAATATCGCATATTTCGCGAATTCGCGAAAATTCGAGAATATAGCGCTATATATTCGTAATTACGAATATTATTATTATTTTTTTTTTTTCACAGTACACATCACAGTGATTATCCCTCTCTGCTTCCAGCTTATGTGGTGTAAGAAGGCTCTAATACTACTGTGTGAGACTGGTGTGCGAATTTTCGCATATGTGAAAATTTGCACATGATAATTTCCGCATATGCGAATTTTAGCCTATGAAAATTTTTGTACATGCAAATTTTCGTATATGTTAATTTTCGCATGCGCGAATATTCGCATATGCGAAAATAAAAAGAGAACATTACGAATATGCGAATATTCGCGAATATGATGAATATTCGTCCATATATTTGCGAATATTCGCGAATTCGAATATGGCCTATGCCGCTCAACACTAATGGTCTCCTCATGCTTCACCACCTCCAGGCTGTGCCATTCAGCCACTACATGTCTCCTCATGCTACAGCCACCTCCAGGCTGTGCCATTCATACACTATATGGTCTCCTCCTGCTGCCACAAACTCCAGGGAGTCATTCAGCCACTATATGTTTTACTCATGCTGCCGCCAACTCCAGGCTGTGCCATTCAGCCACTATACGGTCTCCCCATGCTGCCACAAACTCCAGGCAGTCATTCAGCCACTATATGGTTTTCTCATACTGATGCCACCTCCAGGCTCTGTCATTGTGTTGCCATGTGACTATGTGACTACTTCTTAGATTTGGTCTAACCACGCGCCGGGGCCCGGGACATTGAAATTTGGGAGTATAATCTTAAATTTCAAATTCAAAATCTTCAATTTCAATTTTAAAATTCATCTTTTAATCTTAGGGATTGTGAAGCCTTATTGTCTACTCATGCTGCCACAAGCTTCAGGCTGTGCCATTCAGCCACTATATGGTTTACTGATGCTGCTGGGCCTGGGACATTACCTAAAAATATTTTATGGAAGCACTAGCTACCATAAATCTTCCATTTCAATTTTAAAATGCATCTTTTAAATTTAGAGATTGTGAAGCCCTATTGTCTACTCATGCTGCCGCCAGCTCCAGGCTGTGTCATTGTGCCACTATACAGACTCCTTATGCTGTTGGCACCTTAAACTTTAAAAATTTTAATATATCTAAAATCTTCAATTTAAAAAATATATTTAAGCGATTACCATGAACCATAACTGATTAAATGAAACATTTGCACTTTCATAGTCAGGGGGGCACTGAAAGGCAAGGGCTGGAACAAGTGGTATCTCGCATGGCAGAGGACCGCCAGCTCGATTCTCACCAGAATGGGTACTCAAAAAATTTAAATAAGTTCAAATTAAATAAAATAAAAATAACATTAAAAAATATCTTCATTTTTTTCAATTTTTACACCATATGGTCTCCCTGCTGCCTCATCGATGCTCTGCAGCAGGGATTCTAATAGCAACGCCTGTTATCTGCATGTCATTAGTGTTGAGCGGCATAGGCCATATTCGAATTCGCGAATATTCGCGAATATATGGACGAATATTCGTCATATATTCGCGAATATTCGCATATTCGTTATATTCTCGTTTTATTTTTCGCATATGCGAAAATACGCATATGCGAAAATTAACATATGTGAAAATTAGCATACACAAAGTTAGTATGTGCAAAAATTCGCATATGCGAACATTAGCATACACTAATTTTCGCATATGCGAATTTCCGCACGCCAGTCTCACACAGTAGTGTTAGAGCCTTCTTTACACCACACAAGCTGGAAGCAGAGAGGGGTGATCACTGTGATGTGTACTGTGAAGAAAAAAAAAAAAAAAACACGAATATTCGTAATTACGAATATATAGCGCTATATTCGCTAAATTCGCGAATTCGCGAATATGCGATATTCGCAAATAATATTCGAATTGCGAATATTCGCGAGCAACACTACATGTCATACTGAATAACAGTAATATTTCACTAACATAGCAGACTCCATATGCGTGTTAGGACAAGACACAGTGCTCTACACCCCTATTGAGGCTCTCTGTAGGACAGAAATAGCTGTTTTTAATAATGATTCGCCACAATATAAATTCGGTCTGAAACTAATCTTGCCGGGAAAATTCAGCGGATCGGCCGAATTGAATTTTTCAAAAGTTCGCTCATCTCTAATCTCATTGATTGTTTTTTTTTTTTCTAACTGTCTTTACGTATTATTTTATATTATGTCAAATTTTATTTATCATAGACTTATAAAAAAAAAAATGAGACTACAGCTAAGTTAGAAAGTCTTTTGACTAAATATCAGGTTTTACGTTGTATGATTGAACCAAGAAGCACACATACAAACAACATGCGGAATCCACGTTTGTAGTGCTACAATATAACATATAGTAGAGGAGATCTATCATTATGGGCGATAGGTCCAATGAATGTATGGTTTTCCAATACCCTACCTTGACAAGTTAGGCTTCATACACTATGAGACAATGATGCTCACTTCCAGCTGATCATATCCTGGATTTTCCTAATAAAAATGAAAGCAATATCTATTTTTTTTTTTACGATAAAACCTTATGTTTTGCTTTAATATTATCACTTGTGTTTGTAGGAAGCAATCGGTTTTATGACAATATTGAAGACATGATCGGGCATCGTCCATTTTTCCTATTTAAATGGTGTTGGATGATTTTCACCCCTGGAATTTGTGCTGTAAGTTTACATTGACAACTACGGGGGATGTTTCTAAAATAAGTCCTAAAATATTTGTGTGATAATATAGACTATATGAAATAAATACTTAGAAAACTTTGGGGTATGTTTTGTGTTCCTCACCATTTTTAAGATCTTTGCTTGCCACCAATAAATGCAAACATTCCTGTTTACTATCATGCTGAAAGTTGTTCTGATCATGCTCATGTATGCAGAGCTCTATGATACCTTAGGGTTGAAATTCCCCTCACAATTGTTTAGAGTTGATGAACCCCTTTAAAGGCCAACTAAAAAAAAAAAACTTTAGTCATGTCCATCTTTTTTATGTACATTTTTTTTTATTACCGGCCCAAGGAGTCAAAGAGAACCACATCACCACTATTGACTTGCTTTTCCCACCCTCCCACTCTCTCCCTCTTTGAAGGACAGCTAGGTCTCTCCTAGCTCTTTTGAAATCTCATGCAACGAGTTTGACCGGACTGTTAGCGTTTTACAGAATCACTGCACATGCAGTGTGGGAGAAAGGGGAGAAATCAAACTTCTTGTTGGTGCATGGAGCTTACTTAATTGCTTCCACAACCCTTCGTTTCAGTTATTGTTGAAAGCTATAGCTCTTATTCCAGAGAGCTATAGAACTGTCAATCTTAGCTGAGAAGGGGGGCTAGGAAGCTTTCAATACAAGGATTTCAGAGCACCAAAAGGGGAAGACTCTGCTTCTTTGGAACTGGCTGATAGCTCAAAACTGCTGAAAGCCCTCTAATGAAAGCGTCACCATTGGGTGTTAACTTAGAGTGAGACTTATAGCAGAATTATTAGAAATTTAAGTACTAAGGACTGTCACCATAAACATATGTTATTACAACCCACCCCTACTTACTGGGCTGTGTACTGTGAATTGTATAATGTAATACCATCAAATTTGATTTAAAAAAAAGTTAGCCATATCCATAAACATTTTTATAATATATTGTGTTTTCCATTTTTGTTACAGAGCATCTTTATATTTTTCTTGGTGAAGTACAAGCCTCTAAAGTACAATAATATATACACCTACCCACCATGGGGTTACGGTATAGGCTGGATGATGGCTCTGTCATCTATGGTTTGTATTCCGTTGTGGATAATAATAAAGGTGTGGAAGACTGAAGGAACCTTATCTGAGGTAAAAATTCCAAGAGGGCCATGATATTAGATACTAGTGTTTAAAATTATCATGCATTGAAATTGCAACACCAAGAAAGACAAGCCATATGGTTATGCAAATTGAGGATGAAGTATGTGTTGCTAAGATCTGCCAATGATCAAATTTTCATGCACCTATCCCCAATTTGTGGCATGTAGTAGGGGCTTTACTGGTATAAAAGACAGTTCAAAAGCATTTTTTTTCAGCCACATGAAAGCTCAGAAATTGGATGAAGTCAGTACAGTTTAATTGGGCAATGCCTTCTATTGGTGGACGTGCCAGTTATTGCCACTTGTCGCAAACTAAGAGCCCTTAGGTTTATCACTCCGGCAAATTACTAGGAGCATAGGCCGAGAAGGCAGCATGAATAATTGTTGTATGTCCCAGTGGATGGGAGACCAACTATGAACTGGAATAACAGCAAGAGGTATACAGAGATGGTCCTCTGCACGGATGGATCATCAGATTAGAAGAATGACTAGTTATTCATTCTGTACTGTGATTGAAATTAGACATCACATACCAAGCCTTGGGCATCAGTGTCTACACAATTAGTATGGTGCTTGTGCAACATTAGTCTACGAGTCAGGCATCCAGCTACAGGTGTTCCATTAACATTGCACTGCTATTCACAAAGGCTATCATGATTTAGAGCAAGAGAGCAATGAAGACTAGAATGGAGGTCTTTCCTCCTTAGTGAGTCCTGCTTTTGTCTCAGATGCCAAAGCTTGGTATGAGGCCACGTGGACAGTGACATGAAAAGGCCTTTATGAGTGAATGTCACACTGGTCCTACTGCCTGGATTATAGGGTGGTGTGGCATAATGTACAGTACCTGGACCTCACTATAAATAATTCCAGTTACACTGACAGCTCAGTGTTACATTGTTTGGTCATTGAACTATTTTTACAAAGTGACCCAGGAGCTGTTTTACAAAGAAACACCAGGCCGCATGTGCTATTGCATATTGCTTGCAAGTCCTAAACATGCCTGCAGCATCTCTGGACTTGTCTCCCGGAGTACATTTGGGACATCATTGCATAAGTAGCTGCTAGTGATTTAGTGTGGACATTCCTCAGAACATTCCCCAGACACCATTAGGGTATGTTCACACTGAGGAATTGGGGCGGAAATCAAGCAGAAATTTTCTGCCTCAAAATATTGTTACTTTTCCACAAGAACTCACAGACATTTTGCGAGGAATTTCGCACGGAATTGGAGCGGAAATAAAGGTTTCATGCGGAGGAGGAGTATCAAGTATATCTATTCATAAACATTTTTTTTTTTCATGTGGAAATTTGGCGCGAATTCTGCGCCAATTCCGCGCCAATTCCGCTCCATGACTTCTGACTAAAAAAAAAAGAGCATTGTTCTTTATGGGAGAACAACGCTGATTCCGCCTGAAAGAAAGAACATGTTCTTTCTTCAAGCGGAACAGACTTCCTCGTCAAAATTCTGCTTGAGGAAATTCCTCAGTGTGAACTGAGAGGCAGAAATTCTGCACAGCTCTATGGGGTTTTCACTGCTGGATGTATTGGAGAGGAAAAAGCGAGCAGAATTACTCATGGAAATTCCTCTCCAATTCCTCTGTGTGAACATACCCTTAATGACCATATTGATAGCATGTCAAGGTGTATAAGTGCATGTATTTCTGTGTGTGGTGCTCATACTCAATACTGAATAAATTGGCATGTTCTGAATAATTTGGTTCCATCATTTTATAATTTTTATATCATTAACATGTCTATTGATCCTGTGATTTGCATAACTCCACAACTTTTCATTCTTAATGGTGCAATTTTAACCCCTTAAGGACCAAGCCCATTTTAACCTTAAGGACCAGGCCATCTAAAATCAATAACTCCTTTATATTTCCATCTACAGACCCATATAAGGGCTTGTTTTTTGCGTGACCAATTGTACTTTGTAATGAAACCTCTCATTTTACCATTAAATGTACGGCAAACCCCCCCCAAAAAAAATTTAGGGAGGAAATTTAAATGAAAACCACAATTTTGCACATTTTGGAGGGTTTTGTTTTCACACTATACACTTTACGGTAAAAATGAAATGTGTTCTTTATTCTGTGGGTCAATACAATTAAAATGATACCCATGGCTAGATACTTTTATATTTTTGTACCACTTAAAAAAAAATCGAAATCTTTTTGTACAAAATCAATAATCTAAAATCGCCCTATTTTGACCACCTATAACTTTTTCATTTTTCCATATATAGGGCTGTATGAGGGCTCAATTTTTGCACCTTCATCTGTACTTTTTATTGATATCACATTTGCATATATAAAACTTTCAGATATTTTTTTTTAATAAAATGTGTCAAAAAAGTAGAATTTTTTTAACTTTTTAAATTTTTTACGTTTACGCCATTCACCCTACGGGATAATTAACATTATCTTTTGAAATTTCAGACATTTACACACGTGGAAATATCAAATATGTTCATAAAAAAATTGTTTACGCTTTTTGTGGGTAAAATGGGAAGAACTGACAATTCTCATTTTAATTGGGGGAGGGGATTTTTCACTTTTTTTTACTTTTTATTTTTATATTTTTCAACTTTTTTTTTACACTTTTTATGTCCCCATAGGAGACTATCTATAGCAGTCTTTGATTGCTAATACTGTTCAGTGCTATGTTTAGGAAATAGCACTGATCCGTGTTATCGGTAATCTTCTGCTCTGCTCTCAGACCAGAGCAGAAGACCCCAGGAGACGGCCGAAGCCAGGCGAGGGGACCTCCGGCCGCCATGCTGGATGATCGGATCGCCACGGCAGCGATGCGGGCGATCCGATCATCCATTCAAAGTACCGCACTGCCGCAGATGCCGTGACCTGTATTGATCACAGCATCTGAGGGGTTAATGGCAGACATCCGCGTGATCGCGGATGTCGGCCATTACCGGCAGGTTCCTGCGGGTTATCTGCCATGTATGACGCAAGCACCGTTCCAATGCTCGCGGTCATACACAGGACATAAATGTACGCCCTGGTGTGCGAAGTCCCGCCAAATCAGGACATACATTTACGTCGGTGGTCGTTAAGGGGTTAAAGTGGAGGAATATATTTAATAAATGGCCAATCCTACTTTTCTATAGAAGGTTTTAGTTTATGTAGGGTAAAATTTGTAACTCCTTGTGGACATAACCATAATTTTTTCATCTACAGAGCCATATAAGGACTTATTTTTGTTACAGGACAATTCTAATTTGTAATGTCATTTAATCATAATATGTATGGAGAATACTTATTATTTGCGAGGTTAAACTGAAAAACAGGACAACACCATTTTGCAGCTTATGGGTAGTTTTATTTTTACACAGTGCACAGTGAAACTGATGTGTTTTCTTAAAGGAGACCCCACGGCGAAAGTAAACGTATCCCCTATCTACAGGATAGGGGATAAGTAGCTGATCGTGGGGGGGGGTCTGGTTGCTGGGACGCAGCAAGATCTCCGGGCTGGAACCCGGCTTCTTCAGTGAAGAGCATGCGTCCTCTACCGGTAGACGGCATGCCCTACATTCATTTATAGGAGAGCATCGATGATGCCTGAGTGCTGTACCTGGGTCCTATACTTGGGTCTTTTCTGTGCTCCCATAGAAATAAATGAAGCATGTGCTGCCTGCAGCACGCGCTCCTCACTGTGCACCGGGTCCCATCCTAGTGATCGCAGGGCATCCCAGAGCTTGGAATCCTGTGGATAGGGGATATGTTTGTTTTTACAAGATTTCTCCTTTTAATTCTATAGCTCAGAGCAGGAACTGCCCACTTAGATAATCACTGGCCAAGACAGGACAGCACTCAGAGCTCTTGAATTTTTGCTTTTGGGTAGTTTTGACTTTTCAACAATTGTTTACACCATTGACCATATGGAATAAGAAGTGAGATAACTTAATGGTTCAGACATTTCTGCAAGCAGCAATTCCAAATATATTTATTTTATTTGTTTAAACATTTATTTATTTTGAAAATAGGAAGGGGGGGGGGGGTGATTTGAATATTATTAGGAGGAATTGTTTATAATTAAAAAAAAAAATTAACTTTTTTAGCACTACCATCATTTGATTGCTTATGTAGGTCAATGTGATGTATATGGCATTACATTGATCCATTCCATCAGCGATCTTTTGGTACAGCCTGCCATAGGCTCCATAGCCAAGTCACAGCAGGCACTAAGTGCTAGGTCAGGTATGGTTGGCATTGGAGATCACTGGCTGGTCATTACTGGCTAGTGTTGGCTGATACAATGGCATATTCCCTCACCCAACCCATGATGCAAGTGTATGTCATAGGTCTGGAAGGGGTTAAGATGTTGTTTTACCCTGAATGATCTACTGATTTTGGACTGTGTGAACAACAAACAAATTTGTCCACTGGACTGAGGTGCCGTATTAAAACATAACTTTTAATAATTACAATATATGATAGGGAACTATATATATTTATTATGATTTATTTTGAGACTACAAGAGCATCAATATGTGTTGCGACCCATTTGTTTACCTGTATTGGCATCTGGCAGGCGAATGTTCTTATATGTCTTACACTGATTTATGTTACACTTGGGAATCACTATTAGGTGTTTTTATTGTAATTGTTAAAAGTAAAGTTTTCATACTGCACCTCAGTTTAGTGGACAAGTCTGTTTGCGGTTAACTTTTGCCCTGACGTTTCTATCTGGCATGCGTGTGGCCTTACCTGTTCATATATGTAGATATTTGTTTTGGACTATGTGCCAATTTTCATGTACCGTATATACTCGAGTATAAGCCGACCCGAATATAAGCCGAGGCCCCTGATTTTACCCCAAAATCCCAGGAAAAGTTATTGACTAGAGTATAAGCCTAGGGTGGGAAATACATCATCCCCCTGTCATCATCCAGACCCCCGTCATTAACACCCTCATCATCATCACCGCCTGTCATCATCCCCCCTTCATCATCACCGCCTGTCATCATCCCCCCTTCATCATCACCGCCTGTCATCATCCCCTTGTCATCATCCCACACCCCCCTTCATCATCCCCTTGTCATCATCCCACACCCCCCTTTCATCACCCCCTTGTCTTCATCCCACATCCCCCTTCATCATCCCCTTGTCATCATCCCACCCCCCCTTCATCATCCCCTTGTCATCATCCCACACCCCCCTTCATCATCCCCTCCCCCCCTTCATCATCCCCTTGTCATCATCCCCACCCCCCTTCATCATCCCCTTGTCATCATCCCACACCCCCCTTCATCATCCCCCTGTCATCATCCCACACCCCCCCTTCATCATCCCCTTGTCATAATCCCACCCCCCCTTCATCATCCCCTTGTCATAATCCCACCCCCCCTTCATCAACCCCTTGTCATCATCCCACACACCCCTTCATCATCCCCTTGTCATAATCCCACACCCCCCTTCATCATCTCCTTGTCATCATCCCACACCCCTCTTCATCATCCCCCTGTCATCATCCCACACCCCCCTTCATCATCCCCTTGTCATCATCCCACACCCCCCTTCATCATCCCCCTGTCATCATCCCACCCCCCCCTTCATCATCCCCTTGTCATCATCCCACACCCCCCCCCCATCATCCCCTTGTCATCATCACCACATGTCATCAGCCCCCCACCTTCATCATCACCGTTTGTTAATGTCTGATACAGTGGTCTTCAATCTGCGGACCTCCAGATGTTTCAAAACTACAACTCCCATCAAGCCTGGGCAGCCATCGGCTGTCTGGGCTTGCTGGGAGTTGTAGTTTTGAAACCTCTGGAGGTCCGCAGGTTGAAGACCACTGCGGCCTTCGAGATCATTCAGCCCCCCCCTCACCCCCTTTAGTTCTGTACTCACCTCCACTCGACGGGACTTTAGGGTGCGCTGGTCCGGTGCTGCAGGACTGTCCGGTGGGGAGGTCGTCCGGTGGGATAGTGGTTCCGGGCTGCCATCTTCACCGGGGGGCCTCTTCTCTGCACTTCGGGCCCGGAATAGAGGCGTTGCCTTGACGACGACGCAGAGGGACGTTGCTAATGAACGTCCCTCTGCGTCGTCGTCAAGGCAACATTACTATTCCGCGGGCCGGGCCCGAAGCGCGGAAAAGAGGCCCCCCCGGTGAAGATGAAAAGCCCGGAACCACTATCCCACCGGACGACCTCCCCACCGGACAGTCCTGCAGCACCGGACCAGCGCACCCTAACGTCCCGCCGAGCGGAGGTGAGTACAGAACTAAAGGGGGTGAGAGGGGGGGGGGGATGAATGATGTCGAAGGCCGCAGTGGTCTTCAACCTGCGGACCTCCAGAGGTTTCAAAACTACAACTCCCAGCAAGGCCGGACAGCCGGTGGCTGCCCGAGCTTGCTGGGAGTTGTAGTTTTGAAACCTCTGGAGGTCCGCAGGTTGAAGACCACTGAGGGCGGAGAGTTCACTCGAGTATAAGCCGAGGGGGGTGTTTTCAGCACGAAAAATCGTGCTGAAAAACTCGGCTTATACTCGAGTATATACGGTACCTAGAAAAACATTGTCACACCTTTCTACAGGTTATGCGTGGCATTGCCTTACTCACCTCAATAAGTCTGAGCAATTAGAATATTATTAATCTAGTTGCTCAAACCGTATCTTTATTTTAAAGTCAGGACAATTTGCTATCTATATTTTTTCCTATAACCTAATGTAATAATTTTCTTACAGAGATTTAAAGCTTTGATATTGCCCAGCCCGGACTTAAAAATGAGAGGAAAACTACTAGCTGCTGCCTGTACAAATGCCGTTAACGACTGTGACACCAGGCTTCAAGGTGATGGAACCATATCGGCCATTACAGAAAAAGAAACACACTTTTAAAGGATATTTTATTTGACACTTGTTGTTTTGTAAAATAAGAATATGAAAAAAGAATATTATTTCACTGAATTAATAGATGCTCACCTGTTTCGCACAAATTTTAACATGTTTAATTTCAAAGTGTACATTGTATAATGTTTCAAGTGATTTTTTTTTTTATTATTCTATATTGACTGATTATAAAACAGTATTGTATGGTTTTTTTTTAGTGCCAAGTTTATGTAATGTTGTGATAATGGTCCAGGTTTTATAGAGCTATAGACACATGTATAGCGTGTTGTAAAATTTTTATACTTGGATTTTATGAAGCATGGTGTTTATATAAGATATTCTTCTAATCTAATATCACAGTTATGACTATCCCAGCTGGTAATGTATGTCTATGAACAGGCTTGTTATCATGTATTACTGGTTATGTGCTCTTCCTCCTTTTTTTGTGATGTATCCATACACAGGCCTCATAGTTTTACCCATCTTTCTTTTTACTAAGGTAAAAAGACTATTAATTGCTAATATTTGGTGAGTTGTTGTACTGTATGTTTCTATATGACTTGACAACTTATGCCTTTTTTTGTGTAATATTACTTGTTTAATACAAAAGAAAATACTTGTATTTAATGAAAACATTGATCAATTATATTTCCCGTCAATGTTTCTTGTAATTTTCCGTATAACATTGGCCTTAGAGTATGTCAGGGATTGGGAGGATTTAGGGTTTCTCTGACACAACAAAATCATGAATAACATGCTGTCATTTTCTAATTCTATATTTTCCCATCATTTAAAGGGATTATCCAGGAGAATAACCTAATTTCTTCCAAAAACAGCACCACTTTTCATTAAATTGAATTGAGTCAAGTTGTAATACCACATACAATCTGAGGACAGGTGTGCTGCTGTTTTTTTTTTTTTTTTAAGAAATTAGCTCTGTTTTTTTATTTCTTGCAAATCCCTTTAATGTGTATCAATAAGAAAGTTTTGTTTAGGGTTGAATGTTGGGCTCTCGCTAAACCGAGTGGTGAGAGAAGCGTGCAACCAAGACAGTCCCATTGACCTAGAATGCGGGGTCCATCTCAGTCACAAAGAAAAGAGAGAATGCACTTAGCTTGCACTTCTCACGACTCATTTTAGCAATTGGCTGGACCAGAGGCGTAGCTTGTAACTTCTGGGCCTGATGTAAAATCTGCAACAGGGCCCCATATGCCAATTATATTACTGGTCTCTAATGGGGCAGAAATGCTTTGGGGCCCCCTTAGGCACCAGGCTACCGATGTGACTGCTACCTCTGCTACCTCTATAGCTACACCCCTGGGCTGTACCCCAGACCCAACCTATCAAAAGTTTTTAGAGGTCGCTACAACATGTCAAAAGTTTTTTTTTAAAGAGAACCTGTCATAAAGTTTTTGCATTGAAACAAGCGTCAGTATCGAACAATATGGTGCCATAGTTCCAAAATTGTCCTTAGATTACCAATGACAATAGGTCATTGTCCAGCTTCTGGCACTGGTTTGGTGGCTAAAACTTTCCGAAGGTTCCCTGTAAGCCCTAGAGCTCATTTTCTAGACCACAGCTACAGAAAATACCTTCCACACGACTGCTATGAAACCTGTGAAGAATTGGACATGACAATTAACTACAGTACTTCCACATTAGCTGTCACTAGGTGAAATTTAATACTAGCTATATAAGTCCATATACTGTCCCCCAGTAGTACTGACCTCTGTCACTATAAGGATATAATATGTAGTATAATAACACAGTATGTTGTCTTAAACTATAATAGCATATTTAGAGCTCTCAGTAAGAGTTTGGGGCCCATAAGGAGTTTTGTGATAGGCCCCTTGGATTGTAATGCATGCTCTTGGCTGTGGTGAATAGAGCTATTTGTGTCTCTACAACTACATGGTTGTTTGAGAAATATGTATCTAGATTGCTACTGTTTGTACCCATCAAAGACCTTGTACAATATGGAAGTAAAAAATCAGTGGCCACTGGTCCAGGAAATAAGACTTTGTTGAGAAATGAGAGTATGTATGTCTAACTACTCAGAAAACTCCTTTAATCCTAAGAGACTTTTTAAACTAAATTTCAAACATTCTTGGTTGTTTGTAAATGGAATTCATCCCAGCTGTAACCCTAGAAGAAGCCTAATGTGCCAAACCAGCTAAGGTGAGAAGCTCAGAATCTGAACCATTCTTTACCACTGTGCAATTTAAGCAATGAGTTTATATGGGAAACAATATAAATGTATATAAATATTTAGGTTGGAGAGCTTCTTCAACTTTTTCAGCCAGCTAGAACTGCCACTGAATATGTTTACATAGATGAAGTACTTTAATGATTCAGCGTAGCTGCTATTGTTGAATGTGAGTGAGCACCAGTGAAGAGGTATCATAGACAACATTGCACCAAAGTTACTAAACTTACTACATTTCAGTGTCTAAAACATACAATTCTACAATTTGTTATGTGGCAAGGAGACCCGTGGGCATCCAAATGCCAAAACAATCTCTGAAACCACTTCTATGACAGTGTTTGTCTTCCCTACTTATTTTTTTCTTTTTTTAGTTTCTATCTTATAAGTATCTTTATATTACATTTTAAAATGACAGGGCAATGGGAATTATATGTTGTTACAATATTTGACAGGATAATAAGCACAGTCATGGCACTTACAATAAATGGTTAAAGGGGTACTCCGGTGCTTAGACATCTTATCCCCTATCCAAAGGATAGGGGATAAGATGCCTGATCGCGGGGGTTCCGCCGCTGGGGACCCCCATTATCTTGCACGCCACACCCCGTTAAAATCAGTCCCCGGAGGGTGTTCGCTCTGGGTCTGATTACTATCGATCACGGGGCCGGAGCGTTGTGACGTCACAAATCCGCCCCGTGTGACGTCACGCTCTGCCCCCTGAATGCAAGCCTATGGGAGGGGGCGTGACAGCTGTCATGCCACCCTCCCATAAGCTTGCATTGAGGGGGCAGAGCGTGACGTCACACGGGGCGGATTCGTGACGTCACACAGGGCAGAGCCGTGACGTCACAACGTTCCGGTCCCGTGATCAACAGTAATCATTCCCAGAGCGAACACGCTCCGGGGACTGATTTTAACGAGGTGCGGCGTGCAAGATCACGGGGGTCCCCAGCGGCGGACCCCCGTGATCAGGCATCTTATCCCCTATCCTTTGGATAGGGGATAAGATGTCTAAGCGCTGGAGTACCCCTTTAATCAGTAACGCAATTTTACAGATTTTATAAGTTTACTTCTAATTGACTCTTACCTGAATTCTAGGTTGTAATATATGTGAAACTCACTTTAATGAAATCATAATGATTCATGTGACATAAAAAAAATACATTTTTGCAAAAATGTTAAAAAGTTTACAAGTTAAAAATATAAAACAGTCATACCCAGAAGTAATTTGTAATTTTGTATAGTTTTTCCAAATGAAATGTTTTTTTTATAAACAAACAGCTCTTTTATAACATTATTGGCTCTTTTTTATAAATAAAGTAGTGCACATTTTATCCCATAGCTTTTGCTATCTAAGCATTTTTTCATGCAGCAACAGTAAAATCTATATCAATATCAGCCGACGGGAAAAGTTGCATGACAATCGTAAAAAACAACAACATGGTTGTAGTCCTTAAAATTGTAAGTTGCTGTAATAGCAAAAAAACAGGAACCAGCAGTCAGTATGCTGTAACTGCAAACTAATTCTACAGTTGCAATGGGGCCTTTGCCTCTATATCTGGAATCATAATTTGTTTCAGCATATTAATACAAGCAATTACATTCTAGGCATAAAAATTATGTACAAAACTTAGAAGAAACAAAAACTGCAATACTATTAGCAATATTAATACGTGCATGACTTTTAATGGATATTTGCTGCTTATTATTTCGAGAAAATATGTTAACAAACTACCCTTATAACTCACATGTTTAAAATAAATAAATAATTAAACAGATAAATAAATAGATGATCACATAGGGTACAAACCCACATATATTGTTTGCTGCTCTACAGATTTGTCCCATCATTTCGATACATTGCAAACCATACATGGCCATAACTCAACATTTCTGTTCCCCATAAGTTAAGTGTTTGAAATTGTACCACACATGCACACATATAAGGTACTCACCTTATATGAAAGGAAGGCAGGAAAGACCTTTCCACTTAGATCTTTTAATGTAATAATTAAAGTAGAATATACATATTGACATTTTCAACTCCTCATTAAAGTAATTGGAAATTACTATAAGGGGTATTCCATCATCAAAAGTTATCTCTTTTTATAGGATAAGGGTTATTTAGCTTATTGGTGGTGGCTCAACCACTGTGACCCCCACTAATCCTGGGAGCAGAGGTCAAATATCCTCCAAAATCTGTTTAAGTCCCCATATACTATGTACCATTTATAATATCGGAATTTATTGAGATTCTTGGGCCCTGGAGAATTATCTGACCTTCTATGTATACTCCCCCTAAATTGCATTTGCCAATGGGCTACCAATACAGGGGGTAGCAATTCAATAGGTTAGATTTAAAGGTGTTATCATGATTTTTAGAACTTTGTGTACAGTCTGAAACAGGCATAAAATATAAAAAAAAATCCACTGCCACATCAGTGATGCCCCAACTTGGCCTGTAGTCATGATGTCAGGTAGAGTCAATCACCTGGCTCAGTGGTCATATACCACACAACAAGAGAGTGGGTACTGGAGTAGTAGCAGCACTGAAACTATCGGGATTAGGGTTGAGAAGTTTTTATTTTGTGTTATGTACTCACATTTCTAAAGATCCTGGAGAACCTCTTTTACTATAATGTTCTTTGGCTCTAGATTGTTGTAAACGTTAGTGTGCAACCAAACCAACTGTTTAGGTCGTTTAATATCTATATTAAATTTCACAATCTTTATAAATGTTTAACTTTTTTGTTAAATATTTTTTCCTTTGGGAAATTTTATTTATTTGTAAAAGAATTCACACCATATATTCAGCTGTCATCATGTTTTCTAAAACCATGCTATGTCTTTAATGATATTTTTCTTATTATGAGAAAATAATATTATAATGAAACACAATGTTAAAGCAGAATCAAAAGTCAGGTACTGTAAATACAGAGAAATAACATCTATAACACAGATCTATATTTACATACATATCATAATATATTGTGAATACGTAAACAAATTGAAGTTATAATTAATATGTTAAACATTATATATTTAATTTTAATGTTACTCAGATGTTATTGCTATGTCTGGAATAAGTGTGTAACCAGAATAGGATACAAAATGAATACATAGCACAGTGGCAAAAACATAGAAAATAAATATGTTCAGTTAAAGCAGCCAATCTCCTATGGTTCCCAGCTAGATTGATTTTTTAGTCCCCTATTTGTAAATTGGTGCACTGAATATGCTGTAAATCATGCAGTTGTAATTAATTTATCTTTAGGGAGCCATGTAAAGTTTTTATTATTTTGGAATTTTTAGGACTGACTGACCCATGTTAAACAACTGTTCTTGAGGAACCCTTCTTCACTTTGAGCAGCAAAGTTTTTGACCACCAGAGTCTGTGCATGTGCGAACCACCACCCCATTCTAACCAGAGACAGGGGTCCCTGATCATCGAGGGCCCTAGCAGTTGGACATCTGCAATTAAACAGTTATCCCCTATCCTGTGGCTAAATATTGTGAAACCCATTTAAACAGAAAAGGTTTTAATGATCTGGAGATAGTATATGAGGAAAACCTTAGTGATGCATTGTTTTTCTCAGCGTCACCCGCACTACCAGGCAGTACCATTGGTTTGTGTGCGTGACTATTCTGACAGTTTTCCTTTAAGTACAAGCTTTTGTAAACCTTTAATGCTTATCTATCCCTATGTTAGCTAACAGACAGATCCATTTGGACTTTTGAGTGTAACATAATAAAGATATAAAACAAGAAGTATATATTGTTTATAGAAATAAAATAGACTTTCTAATGAACAGTGTAGAAAGAGTAGGAACCTTACAGTATTACATTTATAGTGCCTAAATAGATGGGCCTCACATTTCACATCAAAAAGAATAAATACATTACACCAACCGTGCCTATATCATGCTCATAAAATAAACATTGAATTCTAGCATATAAAAAATTTAAGATCTAAAGTAAATGTTGTTGGATGCCTTTCATAGTAAATCACATACAGGACTTTTAAGTAACCCAAGTAACAACATAAAAATATATTAATGTGTAACAAACCTGTTTAAAATATACATTTTTTTAGCTATTCTTTTAGGAATTTGTAGACCTGGTTAGATTTTTTTTTATAAACTATAACTTAAATGAAAGTCTCAGGTAGAAACAAATTTACTGTGATTTTTCAAAAATATTTCTGTTTTTTGTTAACGCTTTAATGATAGATTGTTTTTCTTTATTTTAATCAAAAATTTTAATACAGAGTTAGGTTTTGTTCCAGTTCCTTTGTCAGTTTATTTTTAAAGTCAAATATTAGGGGCATCCATTTAGTGACATTTAAACCAGTTTTGTCTACTTTGCAAAAGTCCATAAAGATATATTTTAGTGTTGCACTAGTAAGTGATTAAAAGTTAAATATTATTACTAGTAACCGTGACACCCGCTACACCTATTATTATCTTAAAATATAATAATAGGTGTAGCGGGTGTCACGGTTACTAGTAATAATATTTAACTTTTAATCACTTACTAGTGCAACACTTATAGGTGTATTTTAGTCCAAATTATTTTTTTAAAGCAAGTCTTGATAAAAAAGCATTCATACTCACCTTGCCCCAATCTCCTGATGCTGCATTTATAATGGCTCCCAGTCCCCACTGCAGCTTTGACCTGCCTTGGAGTAATTCCTGCATGGCCGATCTGTCATAGGAACTAGGAAGCAGCAGTGAGCTGCAGTGTCCAGGAGCCATCATAATGGCCAATACTAATAGCAGTGACATGAGATTGAGGAAGGTAAGTATGTTTGCTTTATGTTTTTCAGCTGGATGATTAACTTTTAAACATTTTCCAGAAGCTGAAACACCCTTTTTTGGTTTAGTTCATTTATTGTTAGTAATAGAATATAATGGCTTCTTCGAGAATAAACAGTGACTTTATTGAGCAATTGTCCATTAGAAACAGTCTGTATGAAAGTAATTTATAAACAATAGCTTAGTATAACTCAATAGCTTAGTATTACTGCAAAATATTTAAAACATGGAATACTGCAATATTTGATATTTGTACATTATCAAGACTACCAGCTACAAGTAAAATTAAGAGTTTTCCTCTATTTCTTCTATTTATGTATTTTAAATTGGGAATGAATCCCAAAGTTCGGTTAATTTCTTTTATTGGCTTTCTACTTACATTTTCATTCAGATGAAATAGACACTAAAGTCTGAAGTGGCTTGTGAAATTTACCTTTCTATATTTCTTTCATATTCTCTACTAGAGACAATACTTTTAAAGGGGTCATCCACCATAAGGTGATTTTAGTACATACTTGCCAGACATTAATGAACATGCTTAGGAAGGATCTGCGCTTGTCTTAGGGCTACATGGCTATGTCATGAGATTACCATAATACTGTGGCTAGCCTTTTGGTATTTCCTGCTTGAGTTTTCTTTTTTTTACTACAAACCCCATAATTTCATTTTCTTCCCTCCCACACATCAGCCACCCCACCTACTGGAACATAAATGAGCTGCATCCATTCAAAAGACCTGTGGTTTTCAATCAGGGTGCCTACAGTTGTTGCGTTAGTTGCAGATTGATCTCTCTCCCACCAAGCGATCCCTACACAATTTGAAGCAGACAGGCTCCCAGTCATCAGCTGACTAGTGAGGTCAGGTCTCGGCTGCATTAGAACCTGGAAAAAATCTGAGACAACAGTCATTTTGTAGGTTGTTAAAAATAAATATTGGGGTGAAAATCACAGAAGAATTGTGAGAAAACCGTCACACACAGGTACAGACACTATATTATGAACTACACTAACTTTACGGCCCCTGTAGCATAGTCAAAACATTTCCTAGAATACCCCTTTAAGGGAAAATATGTCCACAATATAGGATATAATGCTACATGGTCTCTTTGTATAACTAAAACTACAATTACCTTTATCTAATAAAACAAAATATACTAATAGTAATGGAATCAATGGACGTAAACATCACTGTTATCAAAGTACTGTATTTTGGATATCCAGTTTATGTCAAAAACTAGAAAACTGAGCCTTTTACTTACTGTACAAAAGATCAGCTACGTTGTTTTGAAACATATCTATTACACATTTCAGGTGTTTCAAATTATTGCATTTTTGTAGGTTAACAAAATGTATATAAATCAAATTCAATGCATCTACTTAGTATCCTTGTACTGTGTTAAACATCTAATCTCTATGACCTTAATTCTTACTATTATGAACAGAAGTTGCTAATGCCATTTCCTTGGACTGTTAGAATATAACTGATAGATTTTTTTATTATATACAATGCCATGGTGGCTAGACTATTATAAATGATAAGCAATAACTTATAAGTGTCAAATTTCACACTTGGTTATAAAAATGCATATTTTCAATATGTGAAATGTTTCAGTGGTAAACTTTATCTTTGTGATCTTTGCCTTGTAAAACATTGTTGCTGACAAAGTGAAATTACCCTTTTAATTCATTTATTCACTTTATTCATATCATTAAGTCAGTGCCCTTTAAAAGATGTATACCGGAAATGCAAGTACATTTTTATTGACCATTTATGACCCAGAAATAATGGCATGGAGCCTGTACAGTAATACAGAAGCTAAGTTCTGAGTACAGAGATATTCTTCCCAGGAGGCAATGCTTCAAGGAGAGAATACCTCTATACATAAAGAGTCTGATGATGCATGCCAAGACTTTTTATGCTAAATTTGTTATGAAATCTGAGGCAAAAGGAGGTACAGAAGAGGCCCAATGGGAGTCCTATTTAGTAATACAATCATTTATATGAACCCCCAGAATACTTCATGACTTCCCCTTTACTGAAGTTTTCATTTTCGGTAACTGTTCTTCCTTACAATGAATCTAAACAGATGAGTAATATCTATGGGGGGAGATTTATCAAAACCTGTCCATAGGAAAAGTTGCTGAGTTGCCCATAGCAACCAATCAGATCGCTTCTTTCATTTTTAACAAGACCCCTGCAAAATGAAAGAAGTGAACTGATTGGTTGCTATGGGCAACTCAGCAACTTTTCCTCTGCATAGGTTATGATAAATCTCCCCTTATGTGTTTTTCCAATCCACTCGAATCTCCACTCAAATAAATTCTAAAATTCTGTAATATTTTAAAGTGTTTTACTATCATAAAAAAAAAGAGAGAGACATGCAAAAAGTTTTCGTTGGTCAGGGTCTGGATGCTGATACCCCCCCTAATCTATGTATCTCTCCTTGCAGCATTAGATAGGCCTAAAGACCTTCTATAGAATGCATCTCCTGCAGCGAGGAGAGCTCTTTTCATATAGTCTTAGGATTAGTGTGTGTGTGGGGGGGGGGGATTTTAGCACCCAGTCCCCCACTTTTTTAAACCTTTTGTCTCTTCGACATATGAAACTTTTTTTTTGCAGTTGCAGTTTTTTTTTTAGTGATAGTAAGTGTAACATTTTCATGTCTAAAGAAGGAAGATTTAAAAATGTATTTATTGATGTATTCATTTTTTTCACATTATATTTTTTACCTTTTTTGCAACTATAGTTCAGTTTACCTTATTATAAAATGAAAAAGAACACGTTATTATTATTTTTTATTATTATTATTTGAATAACAATACAATTTGGACCTCTTTATTAAAACTATCTAACAGTAAAAATCTCCTGGTGAGGGGGTGAGTTAAATAATTATTATGTTTTTTTCTTTGTTTGTTTTTAAAATAAAAAAAACTACTTTTTTAGTCCCCTTAGGGGTGGTCACTAAGTGGTTAAACTGCTCTTGAAAAATAAAAGCTGAGCTCCAGTAGAATATTATGGGCAGCAAAGACTCAATGTTTTGATAAATGAGGCCTATGTTGTGTAAAGTAATAGATATTGCCATGATAGATTTAGAAAAATTCAAATTAAATATGGGAACTTTTTTATGGAGTTTTTTTTTTTTATATAGATTAAATCATTCTTAGATTCACCATTACAATGCTTGCGCCACAGATTTACATTTCCCTATTTGTCAATGACCCAGTACCAGTGACATTCCTCAGCCACTTTTCCAGTTTGCTGCCGATCCTTGGTATCATCTTGATTCCTTCCCATACATGAGGTTTGGTAAGGTCTGAGTATTAAACTTACTAATTGTGAAATGTGCTGTTCTTGTACATGTGCCAATTTAACAAATTACCTGTTTAACACTTTACTGATTTTTTAAGTTTTTTTTGTTTTCTCAAAATTCCTAATAGAATTTCTTTTTTATGCAAATGGTGAAAATATCTTGTCATGTGATGACTTTTGATATGTGGTAGAACAAAACATACCCTTTTATGATGTATTTGAAAATAATAAAGGAAACAAATTGGATTGTAAAGTGTGTGTCATTTCTTTCTAAGTTTTATACTAACATTACAGAATTACAGAAAAAAATAACAACATAAAATGGGACAAAAATTACTAAAAAAAACAAACAAGGTTTCATACTATTTAGTACATATTAAGGTAGAATGCATATCCACAAACAACTAGATAACTCAAAAAGGACTATTGAGGGTTTTTATTGCAATTTAATGTTTTATCTGTACATGGATGTACACTAAAAAAGGAGGATGCTATAGCATAGATATGTTCACACACTGTGGATTTGCTGTGGACTAATCTGCATCAGTTCTGTAATGTGTGAACACACCCTAAGGATTTGTTCACATGCACTGTATCCAGTGCATATTTTATACTGCAGATTTAAACTGCAGATTATATGTTGCTGGTTTTATGCTGTGTTAATACTATACATAAATAGATAAACACAGCATAAAATCTGCAGCATAACAACTGCAGTGTATACAGTGAATTCACATGTGGCAGATTAGTGGCAGACATTTCTGCAACTGCCCTATTCATCAAAAAATATATAAATGGAACCGTTTTTATGTTGCAGAGAATGCTGCAACAAATTTATTACATGTGAGCGTACCCTTACATAGTTCACCAGCAGCTGCTGCTGTGTGCATCTACCTGTCTGCTCCTCTGCCTTTGGCACAGTTAATCCCAAGGCAGCATAGTATAAGGATACTACATTTTTCACTATATGTACAAATAAAGCTTAATTCTCCCACAAGTGAAAATAAGATATATATATATATATATATATATATATATATATATATATATATATATAAAAGTGTGTGTGTGTATACAACGGGCAGATGGTGATGTAGGCTGGAGGGGCCGGTCAGTGGTGGTGACATCACTCAAGTGACAGGGCTAGAGCTCAGAGACAAGATCCAGCCAAGGGTCCTGAGACAGCGGAGAATGATGTATTGTCTTGGGAAGGAGGGAAGGGTTGGGAACTACTGAGACAACACCACACTGAAAATAAAAAGACTACACAACTTCCTGTCAGGAGTGAGTCAAGCAGAACCATCCTTTAGCTAGTCCAATTAGTAATAACAATATTATAGTAAGGTATTTGTCTTGATCGTTTTATTTAAATACAATTTTCTGATGCTGGAATACCCCTTTAATAAGACACCAAATAATACACCTCCAAGCAGTAGTCTATGTTGTAAAAATGTAAAAATTCCATGTTTTACACACCACTCCCATGAGTAGGGGAGAATGGGGGGGGGGGGGAAATAATGTGAACATTTAGAAGCTGGTTTGCCATGAACTACAGTTGAAACCAGATGTTTGCATACACTATATATGCCTGTTTTTCTCACTATCTGACATGAAATTATAATAAACCTTAGCCATTTTAGGTCAATTAGGATTGCAAAAATTATTTAAAAAAAAAATTAATTTGCCAAATGCAAGAATAAGGAGAGAGAGAGAGAGAGAGAGAGAGAGAGAGAGAGAGAGAGAGAGAGAATTTTGAAGGCATTTTTATTACTTTTTGCTAAGTCAAAAGTTTACATATACTAGGATTACTCTGTGTAAGGTCTGTTTTTGCATTTTTCCATTTTAGGCCCTGTTCAGACCTTGTTTTTCATTCATTATATGTTTCTGTGCTTTCCTTTCCAGGAGTGGAAGAGTTAAGCCTTTCACCCATGTGCTAGGCGGGTGTGGATAATTAACTACAGCTCAGTTTGTATTCTAGTTGCTGGTTATTTAGTGCAATACACTTTGTTTATGGAATAATGTTACTATGATTTCTGTCTGTGCAATACTCTGACTATGTCTGCTCGAGCATTTACCCTGTATTTATCTTGTGATATTTTATCTGAGTTTTTAGCTATGGTTTATTAGTCTCGTTTAGTGGATTTTAGTCTGTGTCACATTAGTTGGTTTTTAGGAGTGTATTTCTTGTTTTGTTATGTTTTGCTATATTGCTGTTCACACTGTGTGTTTTCTTGTATCCTTTTTCTGAGTTTTTGCAACAAGACATCCCTGTCACCTTTTAATGGGACTCTGGGGAATTGAGATTTATTACAAGATATCTCCATACCCCATGGTGGACTCTGGGAGATTGAGTTCTAGTAACAAGACATTTCCGTGTTTTCTGGAGGTTTTCTGGGCGATTTAGTTTTTATTCGTGTTTGTTCCTGGAGTCTATTCTGACTCATCGGTTTCCCAGTCTTGTGTTCTGGATCTAATCTGTTTGATAGCTATCTGTGTTCAGTGTGAACAGTGTCATATTTTTATATCCTGTTTGGTTGATCTGACCTTTGTCCTTTGTACTTGTATCTGTTTGTGAACAGTGTCCTATGTTCCTGATCAGTTTGCCTGTTTATATTCTGCCCTAGAAAGGGAGAAGCTTGGAAGCCTAAGAACACCATCCCAACTGTAAAACACAGGAGTAGTAGCATCATGTTGTGGGGTTGTTTTGATGCAGGAGCGACTGGTGCATTTCACAAAATAAATGGCATCATGATAAAAGAAGATTATGTGGCAATACTGAAACAACATCTCAAGACATAAGCCAGGAAGTTAGCCCCTTAAGGACTCAACCCAGCCGTTTTTTGCTAATCTGACCTCACTTTAAGCAATAATAACTTTGGGATGCTTTAACTTATGAATATGATTACGAGATTGCTTTTTTCATTACATATTCTAATTTATGTTAGTGGTAAATTTTCGACGATACTTGCATCATTTCTTGTTGAAAAATTCCCAAATTTCATGAAAATTTTTAAAATTTAGCATTTTGTTTTTACTTTGAAATTCTCTGCTTATAAGGAAAATGGACATCTCAAATAAATCATATATTGATTCACATATACAATATGCTTACTTTATGTTGGCATCATAAAGTTTACATTTTTTTACTTTTTGAAGACATTAAAGGGCTTCAAAGTTTAGTGCCAATTTTCAAAGTTTTCACAAAAATGTCAAAATCTGAATTTTTCTGTGACCAGTTCAGTTTGAAGTGAATTTGAGAGACCTTTCTGTGAGCAATAACCCATAAATACCCCATTATATAAACTAAACCCCTCAAGGTATTCAAAATGACATTCAGAAAGTTTGTTAACCCTTTAGGTGTTTCACAGAAATATCAGCAAAGTGAAGGAGAAAATTCAAAATCTTCAAATTTTACACTAACATGTTCTTGTAGACCAAGTTTTTGAATTTTCACAAGGGGTAAAAGGAGAAAAAGCCCCCAAAATTTGTAACCCAATTTCTCTCAAGTAAGGAAATGCCTCATACGTGGATGTAAAGTGCTCTGTGGATGCAGTAGAGGGCTCAGAAAGGAAGGAGCGACAATAGGATTTTGGAGAGTAAATTTTGCTGAAATGGCTTTTTGGGGGTATGTTGCATTTAGGAAGCCCCCATGGTGCCTGAAAAAAAAAAAAAAAACATATGGCAAACTATTTTGGAAACTAATCCCTCAGGGAGCATAACAAGGGGTACAGTGACCCTTTACACCCCACACGTGTTTGACGACTTTTCATTAAAGTGGGAGGTGTAAATGAAAAAAAATTTCCACTAAAATGCATTTTTTTCCCCAAATTTACAATTTTTACAAGGAGTAATAGGAGAAAATGCCCCAACCCCCCCAAAAAAATGTTTTTAACCCCATTTCTAATGAGTATGGAAATACCCTATGTGTGGACATAAAGCACTCTGTGGGCGCACTATAATGATCAGAAGAGAAGAAGCCACATTTCGCTATTGAAAAGCAAATTTAGCTGAAATGACTTTTGGGGGCATGTCACATTTAGAAAGCCCTATGGTGCCAGAACAGCAAAAAAAAAAAAAAAAAAAAAAATGGCACATGGCATACTTTTTTGGAAACTACACCCATCAAGAAACGTAGCAAGGTGTACAGTTAGTATTAACACCCCACAGATGTTTGACGAATTTTCACTAAATTTGGATGTGAAAATAAAAAATTTGATTTTTTTTCACTAAAATGCTGGTGTTAAATTTTTAATTTTTACAAGGGGTAATAGGAGAAAAAGCCCCCCCCCCCCAAAAAAAATTTGTAACACTTTTTCTTCTGAGCATGAAAATACCCCATATATGGATGTAAAGTGTTCTGTGGGCGCACTACAGGGTTCAGAAGAGAAGGAGCGCCATTGGCTTTTGGAGAGAGAATTTGGTTGGAATAGAAGTTGGGGGCCATGTGTGCTTACAAAGCCCCCATAGTGCCAGAACAGTGGACCCCCCCCTCACATGTGACCCCATTTTGGAAACTACACCCCTTATGAAATGTAGCAAGGGGTGCAGTGAGCATTTACACCCCACTGGCATTTAACAGATGATTGAAACAGTGGGTTGTGCAAATGAAAAATAAAATTTTTCATTTTCACGGACCACTGTTCCAAAAATCTGTCAGACACCTATGGGGTGTAAATACTCACTGCACCCCTTGTTACATTCCGTGAGGGGTGTAGTTTCCAAAATGGGGTCACATGTGGGGGGAGTCCACTGTTCTTGCAGCATGGGGGCTTTGTAAACGAACATGGCCTACAATTCCAGCCACATTCTCTCTCCAAAGCCCAACGGCGCTCATTCTCTTCTGAGTCCTGTAGTGCACCCGGACAGCACTTTACATCCACATTTGGGGCTTTTTTTTACTATTATCCCTTGTGAAAATGACATTTTCATGTCCAACTTTAATGAAAATTTGTCAAACACCTGTGGGGTGTTAAGGCTCACTATATCCCTTGTTACATTCCGTGAGGGGTGTAGTTTCCAAAATGTGGTCACATGTGGGTGTTTTTATTTTGCGTTTATGTTAGAACCAATGTAAAATCTGCCACCCCTGTGCAAGTCACCAATTTAGGCCTCAAATGTACATTGTGCACTCTTACTCCTGAGCCCTCTTGTGCGCCGCAGAGCAATTTACGTCCACATATGGGGTATTTCCATACTCATGAGAAATTGCGTTACAAAGTTCAGGGGTCTTATTTTTATTTTTGCTTTTTTTGAAAATGAAAAGTATAGGGCAACACCAGCATGTTAATGTAAAAAATGAATTTTTTTACACTAACATGCTGGTGTAGACCCCAATTTTTCCTTTTCATAAGGGGTAAGAAGAGGAAAAGCCCCCAAAATTTGTAACACAATTTCTCCCGAGTACAGAAATATCCCATATGTGGCCCTAAACTGTTGCAGGGCTCCAAGGTGAGAGAGCACCTTGTGCATTCAAGGCCTAACTTAGGGATTTGCATAGGGGAGGACACAGATTTGCATAGGGGAGGACACCCTATGGCAGTGTTTCCCAAACAAGGTGCCTCCAGCTGTTGCAAAACTCCCAGCATGCCTGGACAGTCAATGGCTGTCCGGCAATGCCGGGAGTTGTTGTTTTGGAAATGCTGCCGTACGGAACGTTTTTCATTTTTATTGGGGGGGGGGGGGGAGCTAATTGTGTAGGGTTATATGTATATGTGGTGTTTTACTTTGTGGTAGCGTAGTGTTTTTAGGGTACATTCACAGTGGCGGGGGTTTACAGTAAGTTTCGAGTTGCGGTGGAAAATGTGCTGGAGCTCAAACTTGCATTGGGAAACGAGATGTGAACCCCCCCCCCCCCCTGTACATTCACATTTGGGGGGGGGTTATGGGCGCAAACCTCCAGCTGTTGCAAAACTACAATTCTAAGCATGAACTGACAGACTGTGCATGCTGGGAGTTGTAGTTTTGCTACAGCTGGGGGCACACTGGTCGGAAAACACTGAATTAGGTAACAGACTAACTCATTGTTTACCCACCAGTGTGCCTCCAGCTGTTACAAAACTACAATTCCCAGCATGTATTGACAGCTGTTTGCTGCCGGGCATGCTGGGAGTTGTAGTTTTGCAAGATCTGGAGGGCCACTGTTTAGAGACCGCTGCACAGTGATCTCCAAACTGTGGCCCTCCAGATCTTGCAAAACTACAAATCCCAGAATGCCCAGACAGCAAATGACTGTCTGGGCGTGCTGGGAGTTGTAGTTTTGCAACAGCTGGTGGCACACAACTACAACTACCAGCATGCCTAGACAGCCATTTGCAGCCAGGTATGCTGGGAGTTGTAGTTTTGCAACAATTGGAGACCACAGTTTGGAGACCACTGTGTAGTGGTTTCTAAACTGTGGTCCTCCAGATGTTGTAAGACTACAACTCCCAGCATGCCCAGACAGGAATTGGCTGTCTGGCCATGCTGGGAGTTGTAGTTTTGCAACTTGTAAGGGGGAGGGCACTTACCCCCGGCATTGTGGATACCACCGCCGGACCTCTGGACACAATCGCCGCTCCCGTCAATCCCAACGGGCACCTGCCACACCCCTGCACACCCGATCACTGATTGGGTTATTTAACTGGTGTCCCGGGGTGTTGGGTGGGAGTGGTCTCCTGCCGGACACCCCAGGACTTTAGCTAATTAACCCGATCAGCGCCGCAGGAGCACGCATTTAATGAATGCCATATATATATACGGTTGGTAAGTGGCTTAAGGATAACAAAGTCAATGTTTTGGAGTGGCCATCACAAAGCCCTGATCTCAATCCTATTGATAATTTATGTGCAAAGCTAAAAAAGGCAGGTGCGAGCAAGGTGACCTACAAACATGGCTCAGTTACAACAGTTCTGTCAGGAGGAATGGGCCAAAATTCCTACCAACTATTGTGAGAAGCTTGTGGAAGAATATCCAAAACGATTGACCCAAGTCATACAGTTTAAGGGCAATGCTACCAAATACTAATGAATTGTATGTAAACTTTTGACTTTGCAGAAAAATACCTTAAAAAATTATCTCTCTCATTATTCTGGCATTTGGCAAATACAAATCATTTTGGTAATCCTAATTAACCTAAAATGGGTAAGGTTTATTTTGATTTCATGCCAGATAGTGAGAAAACAGGCATATATATTATATATATGTATATATATATATATATATATATATATATATATATATATATATATATAGTGTATGTAAACTTCTGGTTTCAACTGTACATTCAAGAGTAAATCTGAAGTGTAGACTGAAATGGTGGAGGGATTCTGGATTAATCAGTGATGAGCAATAGGCACAAATCATGAACAAATTAAGCATGTTTCAGTTAACAGTGATATAGAATGCCTCCTATTTAGGCTTGGTTCAAACATAAATTTATGGTCAGTATTTTAACCAAAACAAGGAGTGGCACAAACACAGAAAAAGGTGCAAATCTTTGCATTGTACTTTTTCTCTGTGTTGGTTCCACTACTCGTTTTGGCTAAAAAAAAATACCCAGCAAAATACTATGCGTTAGCCCAGCCTTAAGGTGATTTATAAAGTAAATTATTCACCATAAGAAATTGCCTAGATTTGCATAGAGAAAGAGCCGATTGTCCATTGTGCTTAATACAAGATGGTGATTTTGTCCAGGAATATTGTAAAGAGATCTTTAATGTTGTAAAAACTAACATATCCATTGATAATGTTTTAAAAATTCCATGTTTTACAATCCTCTCCCTTTAGTTGCACATGCAACCACGTTCACAAGAACACCCACTCCTTGGTTTATGTTATATTCTAAGGAGCAGTCCTTGTACGCTAGACATGTTGGCAGAGGTGGTGTGGAATAAACAATGATGTTTAGACATGGATCAGCAGAGAAGACTGACAGTTGGCATTTTCTCACTCCAAATAGCTAATTACTTATATGGCAGGTTATTATTAGATGCATATTATACCAACTTATGTACAATGCAGAGACAATGACAGCTAGAGAAAAGGCAAAACAAACCATCAGATAAAATGTCCTCTTCTTAACAAAATGTCATTGTTTACATATAACATATAGATACATGTAACCATACAAATACATTAGATTGTGCAAAACATTTTCTTTTCAATTTACTCCCAAAACTACATTGTCAATATAAGAATGTATTTTGAGGGTTACCCCATCATACACTCTGCAGCTCAGCTTGGCCTCTATGACTGTAGAGCTTATTATAAAGGCATAGTTAACAATTTTGCACAGGTTTAAGCAGATCTTTTAATAACCTTACTTCCTGTGACCTGACCCTAAACTGCTCCCTAACCATTCTCTTGTCTGACGATTTTGTACTGTACTGCCCTCCTTGTTTCACCCTTTATTGCCCTGACTCTCTTGCTCATCCCTGGTTAACCCATTGTTTCCTTTTAGGTACCGCTGGTGTATGTGTTTGCTGGCTTGACCTGTCTGCCTTCTCCTGATGTCCTTTGAAGTGTAGGGCCGTTGCCCAATTGGGAGATGCCATATAGGTTGGATCACTCAAATAGGTAGGGGTAGTGGTTGGGGCGGGATTCAGGTCTGCACTGCTTTCTATCATGGACATGACAGAGGGGGTCAGGAGGAGAAATACAAATCACATTTCCAAAGGGTTTCACAAGTAAAACCAATGTCAGGTCAAGTCAGACACCAAGATTTTACGGTTATTTTGCAATCCGAATAATTTATGAAATGGCTCATCCTAGTTTTTTTTTTTTGTGTTTTCAGGCTGTGATTTTTCACTTTTAATTAAGAGGTTAAAGGGGCATTCTTTATTTATTTTTTTGACTAGGCTACAAAGGCTGTAAAGTTAGTGTAGTTCATAATATAGTGTCTGGACCTGTGTGTGACATTGGTCTTGCAATTCTTATGTGATTTTAGCCCCAATATAAATTTTGAACAGCATACAAAATTACTCAGTTCTCGGGATTTCCCATGTTTCAGTTCTTCGAGACCTGACATCACTAGTCTGTTGTGCAAAGGGAGCCAGTCCAGCTTCAATGGGTGGAGCAACAAAGAGATAATCTGATCTTTTGAGCTTAATTGTGCTGGAATGGGTGGAGTGGCTGATGTGTGGGAGGGAGGAATGTAACTTCACACTTATGAGCATGAAACTATGGGATGTTGAGTTTAAGAGACCAAACTCCAACAGGAAATACCTCCTCACAAAAAGATAGCCTGGCAGGTGTGTACTAAAATCACCTTATAGTGGATAACCCCTAAAGGAAAGCCTTCAAAGCTTCATGACATGTATGAACACTTTCATGCATATGAGGGACAAATAAATAAAAAACTGAAAAAAATGGGAGAACATTGTACATGAGGACTCAAATGTCAGCAGGTATAGTTTTCAAATAGAAATGAAACTAGCTGGCACCAGATATGTTTTTGGTTATAGATATAAAGTAAAAGATACTGTCCAAGTGCCACTCTCTTAAACCTCTAATATAGAAAGGAAAATAAGATATAAATGCTGGGGCGCTTCCTGGTGTAATATTGCAAGGTATTCTTGACCCACCACCACACCACTGGTGTTGTTTGGTGTTGCTCGCGAATATTCGCAATACGAATTTTATTCGCGAATATCGCATATTCGCGAATTCACGAATATTCGCGAATTCACGAATATAGCACTATATATTCGCAATTATGAATATTCGTTTTTTTTTTTTTTTTTCACAGTACACATCACAGTGATCATCCCTCTCTGCTTCCAGCTTGTGTGGTTTAAAGAAGGCTCTAATACTACTGTGTGAGACTGGTGTGCGAATTTTCGCATATCCCTCTCTGCTTCCAGCTTGTGTGGTGTAAAGAAGGCTCTAATACTACTGTGTGAGACTGGCGTGCGAATTTTCGCATATGCAAAAATTTGCTTATGCAAATTTTCACATATGCGAATTTTCGCATATGCGAAAATAAAACATGAATATTACGAATATGCGAATTTTGTGAATATATGACGAATATTCGTCCCTATATTCGCGAAATATCACAAATTTTAATATGGCCTATGCCGCTCAACACTAGTGTTGTTCTGACCTTGGCAGGCTGAGCTGTCTGAATGGGTGCAGCACAAGGTGTTGCAATGTGATAGCAGTATGAAGTGTGAAGACCCTAACCAAATCCCCTAACTTCTAATGTAATTGGGCCTCTCCTCCCCTATAGCCCTTGCATAATTTATTCAAAGTACATTATACAATTATCATGCATTGGCTCTTAATTTTATATAACAGTAAAGCAAGAAAAATTGCAATTAATAACAATCATACCATATCCTCATATGACCTTGTCTCGTGATCAGTTCTCTCTCTCATCAGCATAGAGTAGAGTAAAAATATTAAAATGCTATGAATGTTTGTATTTTCTTGGAAAATAAAGAATCGGGTAGCTCTAAAACCAAAATAATGACTTATGGGTGCCAGGTGAGTACTAACGTGGAGGTTGTGTATTCCGTACAACCTAAACAATATATAAAATACGTATTCCTCAAGGCTGGACTTGATTATAGTATATTTTATAACAGCTTGTATATAAAAAATTAATATTTAAAGAAATGTGTATATATATATATATATATGTATATATATATATATATATATATATATATATATATATATATACAATATGTATATGTGAAAATGTAAAAATAATAAAAATAATAATAATAATATAATAGGATTTGGTCTGTATATATTGATTTATTTTAATTTATAAAAATATATATAATATATAAATATTGGTAATTAGCTTGCTGCACCCTCGGCAGGGCCTCTGCTCGGGGCAGTATAGGCTAATTATTATAAAATAATGTAACATTTTGAGATAACAATTAAAAGAATAGGCCAAAGCTACCAACTGGTACTGGTATCTTTTAAGTACAATAGTGTATCGATATACAGTTAGTATACTAAAGTTCCTCTTGGTATAATGCAACAAAGTATACAGTTAGTATAAAGCAACAAAGTTCCTTTGACACTCGTTGGGGATACAGTGGTAGTTCCTGTATCTTTTATGCATGTGTGAGAAACGTTTTCCAAAATGGTAAAATAGTCTTGTATATTGATGGTGCACAGCACCACTCACCGCCCTGTTCCTGTGAGGTCCCGATAGCTTATAGACGGAGCTGGCACGGAAGCAGCGGCCTTGGGGAAAAAGGACCGTCTTGGGGGACCTGCACGTTGCACTCCGCTGCTCCCGATTCTCTGACTGGCACGGCTGGCATCCTGCCTATAGTTGGTGAACGTCAGGGATCTGGAGAGATGTGTAGGAGCTGGAGGTGGATAGGAACTTGCGGGAGTGGCTGCCGGCGTGCTCCTGTATTAGCAAACATGCAGCAGTGCGTCTCAGTTAGCGAACCTCCAGCTGTTGCAATTGGTATATTTTTTCTGTTGGTGTATGGCCTTAATGATCCAATAATATTCAGGTTAGACGCGTTTCGAGGTAACGTTGTACCTATTTTTCAATAGTATTTTCTACATGATTTGGCAACAAAACTGTTAACTGCTCTTCAGCCCTTCAGTTTTTCTGTAAATGCCCTTAAAGCGGTACTCTGCTACTAGATATGTTATCCCCTATCCAAAGGATAGGGGATAACATGTCTGATCGCGGAGGTCCTCTCCATGCCAGATAACTGGGTGTAATCCAAAGGATAGGGAATAACATGTGTCACGATGCCGGCTGGCAGGTAGTGGATCCTCTGTGCCAGAGAGGGATAGCGAGGACCGTGCTAGTGGACCGGTTCTAAGACACTACTGGTTTTCACCAGAGCCCGCCGCAAAGCGGGATGGTCTTGCTGCGGCGGTAGTGACCAGGTCGTATCCACTAGCAACGGCTCACCTCTCTGGCTGCTGAAGATACTGAAGATAGGCGAGGTACAAGGGAGTAGGCAGAAGCAAAGTCGGACGTAGCAGAAGGTCGGGGGCAGGCGGCAAGGTTCGTAGTCAGGGGAGATAGCAAAGTTCTGGTACACAGGGTATAAACACACAAAAACGCTTTCACTAGGCTCTAGGGCAACAAGATCCGGCAAGGGAGTGCAAGGGAGGAGACTAGATATAAGGAGGGAACAGGTGGGAACCAATTAAGCTAATTGGGCCAGGCACCAATCATTGGTGCACTGGCCCTTTAAGTCTCAGGGAGCTGGCGCGCGCGCGCCCTAGAGAGCGGAGCCGCGCGCGCCAGCACATGACCGCAGGAGACGGGAACGGGTAAGTGACCTGGGATGCGATTCGCGAGCGGGCGCGTCCCGCTGTGCGAATCGCATCCCCAACGGCCATGAGAGAGCAGCGCTCCCGGTCAGCGGGACTGACCGGGGAGCTGCAGGGAAAGAGACGCCGTGAGCGCTCCGGGGAGGAGCGGGGACCCGGAGCGCTAGGCGTAACAGTACCCCCCCCCTTAGGTCTCCCCTTCTCTTTATCGGGTAACTGCCTCCCCTGGGATGAGGACACCGGGAAAGGATGGAGGGATTCCTCAACGGCAGGCAGAACCGCAGGAGTAGGAATGGGGAGAGAGGGCAGAGGGCGGGACCTGGCACGGGGCAGTGTGACACCAGGAGGAGGGCCATGAGGGAACACAGAAGCTTGCCTGATGGAACTGGGAGGGGGGGAGGGGCATTTCCTGTGGCAGGCAGAGTCCTTAATGACCTTAGGGGGACCAGATACAGGAGGAACCACAGAGTTACGGCAAGGGTTACTGGGAACCGGTTTTAGACAGTTCTTGGAACAAGAGGACCCCCAACTCTTGATCTCCCCAGTGGACCAATCCAGGGTTGGGGAATGAAGTTGAAGCCAGGGAAGTCCAAGGAGAATTTCCGAGGTGCAATTGGGGAGGACCAAAAGTTCAATCCTCTCGTGGTGAGATCCGATGCTCATAAGAAGGGGCTCCGTGCGGAAACGTATGGTACAGTCCAACCTGGCTCCGTTGACCGCGGAGATGCGGAGTGGCTTGACAAGACGGGTCACCGGAATATGGAATTTATTCACAAAGGACTCCCGAATAAAATTTCCAGAAGCTCCAGAGTCCAGACAGGCCACGGCTGAGAGGGGATAGCTGGCTGAAGTGGAAATCCGAACAGGTACCGTGAGACGTGGAGAAGCCGACTTGGCATCAAGAGACGCCACACCCACGAGAGCTGAGTGTGAGCGTGCGTTTCCCAGACGTGGAGGACGGATTGGGCAATCCACCAGAAAATGTTCAGTACTGGCACAGTACAAACAAAGATTCTCTTCCTTACGGCGATTCCTCTCTTCCAGGGTCAGGCGAGACCGATCCACTTGCATGGCCTCCTCGGCGGGAGGCCTAGGCGCAGATTGCAGTGGAGACTGTGGGAGAGGTGGCCAGAGATCTAAGTCTTTTTCCTGGCGGAGCTCTTGATGCCTCTCAGAAAAACGCATGTCAATGCGAGTGGCTAGATGAATGAGTTCATGCAGGCTAGCAGGAGTCTCTCGTGCGGCCAGAACATCTTTAATGTTGCTGGATAGGCCTTTTTTAAAGGTCGCGCAGAGAGCCTCATTATTCCAGGAAAGTTCAGAAGCAAGAGTACGGAATTGTATGGCGTACTCGCCAACGGAGGAATTACCCTGGACCAGGTTCAGCAGGGCAGTCTCAGCAGAAGAGGCTCGGGCAGGTTCCTCAAAGACACTTCGAATTTCTGAGAAGAAGGAGTGTACAGAGGCAGTGACGGGGTCATCACGGTCCCAGAGCGGTGTGGCCCATGACAGGGCTTTTCCAGACAGAAGGCTGACTACGAAAGCCACCTTAGACCTTTCAGTAGGAAACTGATCCGACATCATCTCCAGATGCAGGGAACATTGGGAAAGAAAGCCACGGCAAAACTTAGAGTCCCCATTAAATTTGTCCGGCAAAGACAGGCGGAGGCTAGGAGTGGCCACTCGCTGCGGAAGAGGTGCAGGAGCTGGCGGAGGAGATGGTTGCTGCTGCTGTAGCTGAGACTGAATCTGCTGTAGCTGCGACTGGAGTTGCTGAGTCATGGTGGTCAAGTACGACAGCTGGTGATCTTGTTGGGCAATCTGTCGGGCTTGCTGGGCGACCAGTGTGGGGAGGTCGGCGACAACAGGCAGAGGAACTTCAGCGGGATCCATGGCCGGATCTACTGTCACGATGCCGGCTGGCAGGTAGTGGATCCTCTGTGCCAGAGAGGGATAGCGAGGACCGTGCTAGTGGACCGGTTCTAAGACACTACTGGTTTTCACCAGAGCCCGCCGCAAAGCGGGATGGTCTTGCTGCGGCGGTAGTGACCAGGTCGTATCCACTAGCAACGGCTCACCTCTCTGGCTGCTGAAGATACTGAAGATAGGCGAGGTACAAGGGAGTAGGCAGAAGCAAAGTCGGACGTAGCAGAAGGTCGGGGGCAGGCGGCAAGGTTCGTAGTCAGGGGAGATAGCAAAGTTCTGGTACACAGGGTATAAACACACAAAAACGCTTTCACTAGGCTCTAGGGCAACAAGATCCGGCAAGGGAGTGCAAGGGAGGAGACTAGATATAAGGAGGGAACAGGTGGGAACCAATTAAGCTAATTGGGCCAGGCACCAATCATTGGTGCACTGGCCCTTTAAGTCTCAGGGAGCTGGCGCGCGCGCGCCCTAGAGAGCGGAGCCGCGCGCGCCAGCACATGACCGCAGGAGACGGGAACGGGTAAGTGACCTGGGATGCGATTCGCGAGCGGGCGCGTCCCGCTGTGCGAATCGCATCCCCAACGGCCATGAGAGAGCAGCGCTCCCGGTCAGCGGGACTGACCGGGGAGCTGCAGGGAAAGAGACGCCGTGAGCGCTCCGGGGAGGAGCGGGGACCCGGAGCGCTAGGCGTAACAACATGTCTTAACACTTAGGTCCTCTCCGTGCCAGATGACTGGGTGTAATCCAAAGGATAGGGTAATCCAAAGGAAACGGGATAACATGTCTGATCGCGGAGGTCCTCTCCATGCCAGATGACTGGGTGTAACACCTGTGGTAGCCCTTGGGGGGTGTATGCTAGTGGTGGTATGGTAATGGTATAGAAGGGGTTAATATTAACCCTGTCACTCGTGACGCATGGGTGAGGGCTGGAATTATTGAGGTATAGCTTCGGCCTATCGCTGCCCTTCCCAGAAACGACAGGCATATGAAGATAATGACTGAAGGTCCACACTGGAGTTAAACTTGAACGGAAGTAAACTTTACTCTTGAACTTGCGGTACATTCAGAATACAGTAACAGTCTCTGTAATACAGTTGTATAGACTTCAATGACTGACAGTTGCTGTGGACCTTGCGTCTTTTGCAGGTAAATAGAATCAAGGTAATTGGTGCGTGGATACGTCCAGATTTAGGGGTAGATTAGGTCCTGTAGTCCCGCAGAGTGTTTGGAGATTGATGCACTCTATAACTATAATTGTTTAGTCGTTGCCGCAAGGCTCAGGCCTAACTCACTGCGATTACTGCTGTACATGTCTTCTCTCATCAAGAGCACAGGAGCAAGAGAGCTAAAATGGCTGCCGCATCCCTTATATGGACATGGGGTGGAGCCTAATTTGATAGGTCCAAGGTCAGCTGTCACTCACTGTCACACAGGCTTCTGGGTGATCATCTGACTTCCTATACACTTAATAATACCAAAACGAGGCTAGAAATACCAAAGTGAGGCCTGGAACGCATCACATGACCCGAAGGCCCTGCGACGCCATAGAAACAAGTAATTAACCATTTATTTACATATATTATGCTATTTACATTAACCTATGCATAAATTACTAATTATATACTAGAATAGAGGCGACTAGGGGTAGACTGGATTAATAGGAATCCCTATGTCCTAGGGACTCTGGCTATGAGGACCCATAAATAAACAAGTACCGTATAGAATGCGGTACTGGGACACCACACACCCCAAGGGTGTGGACCCACTGTGCCACAAGTAGCAGCCGGCAAGGCAGGTAAAATGGGGCAAAACTGACACTTAGAGAGAGTGCCAGACACAACAATGCTGATTATGGTGTTTATTTACAAAGGTGCAAACAGAGTCCAATAAACAGGCAATGAATCAGGAACAGCAGGCAAAATCCACAATATTGCTGAGGCCCAGAACAACATGTGTAGCCCCTTTAAATAGGGAGTGCCTTCCATAGATTGGAAGGGGAACCACTAGGCAGCGCACACCAGCTCTATAAGGGCACGTTCCCACTTGGTGTATATGCAGCGTATTTCACGCTGTGCAAAATCTGCAGCAGCAGCGGGAAATACTCTGCATATCCCTCGCTCACCATACACAGAAGGCTCTCCGGCGGCAGCCCTATGGTGCAGTGAGTTTGGAGGCGGAGCTGCGTGTCACGAGGGAGGGATATGCAGCATATTTCCTGCTGCTGCAGATTTGGCGCAGCAGGAAATACGCTGCGTACACACCAAGTGGAAATGTGCCCTAAATCATAGCTAGTGGACAGAGCCCCTAGTGGACAGAGCAGCAAAATACATGACAGACCATGATAGAAATACAACAGGAACATGGCATGGAGAAAGTTGCCCGACGTTGGTAAGAACCAGGATACATGGTAAACTGGTGGTTGCCAACCTGCAGCGTTACAGTGCTCCCCTCCTCATGCCCCCTCTTCTTGGCACCAACATGGGAAAAGGGCAAATTCTGGAGACAGGGCCCTGGGTATAGTGTTCTGATCTTATGTCAGGCAGAATCAAAGCAAGAGTCTGAACAGGGCCCAAAATGGGTTCCTCGGGCAAGCAGGCAGAGTCTGAACAGGGCCCAGGAACACAGGAGCAACGACGTTGGTAAGAACCAGGACACATGGTACGCTGGTGGTTGCCAACCAGCAGTGTTACACTGGGGATAACAGCCGCCACGCCCCTCCATTCATGTCTATGGGAGGAAGCGTGACTGCTGTGTACTAGTTGTCACACCTCCTCCCATAGACATGAATGGAGGGGGGGGGTGTGATGTCATGATCATGGAAACCCCAGGCTTCCGTGACGGTTAGGCCACAGCACTGATCCGGAGATCAGGTTCCGGCTGCTGGATATGATATAGGATAACCTATCTAGGGGGGAGTACCCCTTTAAGGCTTCATTGTCATTTGACATGTTGTCGGGACAAAAGTTTGGATCACAACAAGTCTCAGTTCAGAGACACGCTGCGATAGTCAGTTATATTCAGCTGAAATACATGGCAGCTCTCTCAGTCCCCTGACAGCCAGCTGATCCAACACTTTTAGGGTATGCTCACAAGGGCGGATTTATTTGCGGGTTTCCCACTGCGTATTTGAAAGGGGGTGGGCTCTTCTCGGCTGTCCGCAGCAGATTTTCCGCTGCATAATTTCTGCTGCGGAAAATCTGCCGCAGACCCTACTAACTTCAGTGGGGCTTGAGGCGGATTTTCCGCAGCGGAAATTCCGCAGAGGAAAATCTGCTACGGACAACCACAAAGAGCTTGCCCCCCTTTCAAATACGCAGTGGAAACAAATAATATAGGAAATACACTCTAAGACACTTAATTTCTTAGATCTAAGCATTACAATTGATCATGAAGGGAGGGTACAAACAGAGATTTACAGAAAACCAACATCAATAAATAACTTTTTCGAATGGACAAGTTACCACCCAGTACCACTTAAAAAAGGAATTCCTACTGGACAATATCTAAGGGCCAGGCGGAACTGCTCAAGTGATGAACCTTTCCTCAGAGAGTGTAACACACTCTATAACAAATTTATAAACAGAGGATACCCTAAAAAAGTATTGCATAAGGCGTTTGCAAGAGCTAGGGCTACTCCCAGGGCTGAACTACTTCAGAAATCACAAATACAGAATATGGATCGCAAGATAGTAAGGTGCATAGGAACCTTAGAGAAAACATCAGAGAAGTACTAAATATCCTCAAAAAGTACTGGCCAATTTTAGTGTCAGATCCAGATTTAGAAGAGGTAGTCACAGAAACACCCGCAATAACTTACCGGAGAGGTAGAAACTTAAAAGAACAACTAGTTCAAAGTCATTATGTGGAAGAAGGAAGAAACAACACATGGCTAAAGTCTTCTAATGTCGGATCCTATCCATGTGAAAGTTGCCAATTTTGCAAACTCATGCCAAAAAAGTGAGACTTCAGTAACCCTTATGATAACCAAAAATACACTATAAGGGAATTCATTAATTGTCAAAGCAGTGGAGTTATATATGCAGTCCAATGTAGTTGCCATATGCCATACATAAGGAAAACCATCCCGCAACTAAGGAGAATACCTAAACATATTAGTGTCATCAACACACGAGCGGACACCCCCCTGGCAAGACATGACGCCCAAAAACATGGAGGTGACGCTACTGGTTTACAATTTTGGGGAATAGCCAAACCCAAATAGGGACCCAGAGGGGGTAACCTAGACAAAAAAATTAATGTGTGAGGAAGCTAAATGGATTTACTGATTAAAAAGTTTGAGCCCAATTGGACTCAACAAAGGATTCACCTTTTCCCCATTCATATGAAAATCCAGCAGCCAAAGAAACCAGACAAGATTAATCAAAAATAAAGAGTCACACAGCCATAAATGAATGGTTTAATGGCCAATGATGTTCGGATGTTCCTCAAGCAATATAACTTTGAATAATAAATAACATTGTGGGCATTAAACCCACTAGAAAAAACAAGCAAAAAAAAAATTATGGGAAGTAGTAACACCTAAAATACTTAAAGATAGACAGAAAATAACTTAAATACTAATCATATAAAGAAGAAGTCCTAAAAACAATAAACAATAAACAAAAATATCTATGAATATAGTTTTAGAAAGACAGCCTTGAAATATGAGCTAAATAGCCATCAAGAATCTGCACTGGATAAGACACAGAGACAAATGGACAGTGAATGGAACCTGTGCAAAGTAAATCTAAAAAATTAACCTATAATATCGTGAACAGGGTCAGAATCTTGGGCACAAAAAACTATCAGCTCGTGCACTGCATTCTGCACAGAGTGAGAGCCTAGTACACCCCGGAAGAAGCCTTCATTGGTGAAACGTTGGGTGACAGGCGGCACGCACTCTATTTCCTCTCCACTTGGCTAGTATATTTTGCCTTGTACATGTCTCAGCATCATTTTAGGTTTTTACTTAAGCCACATTTTTCACTTACTGCCTCTTATTACTTACTTTTTGCGTGCCTTGTTTACATACTTGGCCTCTGTATGGGAATTTTCCCTACTATTCAATATATAGGCACCACATTTATTCATTAGTATAGTGAATTGGCATTATTGTATTTTCTATATACCTTTGGTATCCCAGTGCTTTGACACTTTAGTGTCCTGCCCCATGGTTCTCTCAGCATTTGTTGGACCTTTCTGACATGCAATATTTGTGTCTTTTAAATGTTTTTAAATGTTTGTGAATTTTTGCATTTATGTCAATAAAGTACTTTTTCATAATTTACTGTCCTCAGTATGCTATTGTTTTTGGTGTAATCTCTAGCGAAAATAAAACTAACAGTCCGCACATTACCTTCTGCGCAGTATAAGAGCCTGTTATGCTATGTCCCAGCACAGGTAAATTTTGTGCATCCTGTCACTTCCGGCACAGCACATCGGATGTAAACAAACAGCTCCCGCAGGCATCTGATGCGCAGATACATCACTGAAAAGCATCCAATGGTAAGTATACCCCGTAACAAATTAAGTGATAGGCTACATTTAGCACGTAGGGATTTACTGACAACCATGTCAATTAAAATACATGAAATCCAATTGGAGTAGTATGTAAGGAGGTCATTAATAGGACAATGACAACAGGGAGGAAATGCAATGATGTCACAAACAGAGGCCATATAAACCAAGAAACGGCGTTCTCTCTCCATATGCCCTAAGCCTCTTGACAAAGCCACGTCTAGTGGTGAAACATGTCGAGGGGGGCATGGGGACAGGTTTTAAATAGTGGTAAATCCCCATAACAGTACGACAATAGAGTGTGGACTGCAGCCATGCCTATTTATACTCAGGCACAGCATTGGGAAATGCAATTAACCCATTCAGTAATACTGTAAAGGGACACAATCACCACTGATTTTAAATTACTGAAAATGGTGTGAATAAATTAATACAGATAAGGCAATTTTTTGTGGTATAAGGGAAATCTAGGGTATTATTGGATCACCTTGGTGATCTATTGGAAACCAAAAAATGTAACTCTCCGTATACTGGTCTCGCAAACCAAAGAATGAAATTAATCCCAACTAAGTCTCAGACCCTGGAACCTTACTGACAAACATGGTAACAGTTATCAGCCATTTTCTTCCTTCCACAAGGAAAGCACTAATGTGAACAAAGTTCCAAAGTAACTAGGCTGGAACCTGGGTTGTCTCAAATTGCGTACCGCATGTATCATTGTAGACCCCTGTGTTAACTGTATCTATTCCCTAAGCTATGGTGTACCAAGACAGCACATCACAAGGTGGGCCACTCAGAGGTCAAACCTGTCATGCTTATGCCACATAGCATACCAGTACCAGCCAGTCTTAGGGTGCATTCACACAATATAGTTCCCGTATACGTTTTTCAATATGAAAACCTTACGGAACCGTATTGTAAACCGTATGCCAAACGATGAATCCGGTTGCATCCGTTTTAAGTCTTGTATGGTTTTGTCCATTTTTTTTCCCAGTAACACGGTATTTGGTCCAGGTGGAAAACTGTATTAAACTGTATACATTTGTTTTTAAACATGGGAGTCAATGGAAAACGAACAGAACCGTATGTGTGTATGGTTCCATCTGGTTTGCACCATACAGTTTTTGACTTTGCACAGTTTTTTTTCTTGGAATTTCAATGAAACAAGTGAAACTTTATTCATAATGGAGTGAAAAGTTAAAAATGTATACTTTTTTCCCTAAAAAACGGATGCAACCGGACATCATTTTTCAAACCGAATATGGTTTTTAACCGTATAAGGGTTAAAATTTGTACTCACATTTTGATACAGTTTAGTCCGGTTTTGAGGAATCCATTTTTCATCAAAAACCTGATACGGGAACTGTATTGCAAAAACGTGTTGTGAATGCACCCTTACAAAAGTGCAACAGTAAAACAACTAGTGGTGGCATGATTCATTAAGACCAGCATTTCGCATGCCCATCTTAATGGGAAACTGTCACCTGGTGTTTTAGAAGTTGTACAATTTAAAATAAATTTGCAGAATGAGACTTGCAATGTTCAATGTTTCTACCCCAAAACTTAGTTGTACAAGCTTCATACATTTCCCCAAATGTATATATTTAAAATGCCATTATCGCTTCTCAACTGATAACATGAAGGCATATAAAATCCCTGCAAATACATCTCATCATATCATGCACCTTTCAGGCAATATGTCACCATCAGAAAAAGCAACAACAGTCACATTTATGAGTATTTTCAACATATATCAGTCCAAGGTATATTAAATTACAATTAAGTATAACATATACCAAGCTCCTTACTAAACCCCTAAGGCACAGGAAAACATCCATGGCCACTATTTGCCTCCCTATTACAGTGTCACTCCTGCTCATGGCCTATGTCTAATATTGCAACTCATCCTTATTGAAATGAATGGTACTGCAGCGAAATTGGCCCCATTTGTGTTTAGTAAAATATTTCTTAAATTATTATCTTCCCTGTTTATCACTTAAACAAAAGACAACCAGAGTACTCCCTTGTGTAGAATCACTTAAGGCACAACTTCAGGACACATAGATTTAAACGGCCCACTCACCTTCTAATGTTGTGCAAAAGGAGGCACAACACTCAGATGCATATATCACAGAAGGAATTCGGCTGCAACGGCTTCCCACACTGACAAGCAAGCAAAGAATGAAGGAAGAGAGAGCAGGAGGGTGAAAGCCAAAGATCGTGCTGCTGAGGAACACCAGATAAGTCCGGACTGTTTTGCAACAGGGGGTGTTTTATTGAAACTAAAATAACAATACATGCAACGCATTTCAAGACCGTTCAGGTCTTTTTATCAGGCATGATAAAACCTACAACCAACAATCAGTTTATATAGAAGGGTATCACTGTTTATCACTTGTCCTTCATTGAACCACTTTTGGTAGGTAAAAAATCCTGCATATGGGAAACATCCCATAAGACCTAGGGGGAGATTTATCAATATCTGTCCAGATGAAAAGTTGCTGAGTTGCCCATAGCACCCAATCAGATAATTTCTTTCACTTTTCATAGGCCTTTTCAAAAATGAAAGAAGCAATCTGATTGGTTGCTATCGGCAACTTAGCAACTTTTCCTCTGGACAGGTTTTGATAAATCTCCCCCCTAGTGTTTTAGAGATTTTCGGACCCATTCTCCAAGCCTTTACAATCTGGCCAAAAACATTGTCCCTAATGTCCATTTTCTTGCTTTTCACACATAAAATTCACGTCTTGACTTCATTTATTCTACATGTGTAATTGTCAAGAGAAAAAAAAATAGCACAACCTCTAGGGTAGTAAGAATTATTAATAGAGGTAATAATAAATATTTGACTAAGACCATGCTTCAAATAACAATGTTTTTTTTTATTATTGTGAAATAATATAAAGTGCATGAAATTCCCCTCACAGGGCCCTTGTGGGAGGAATATTAAATAAAATACATATGCAATAAAATCATTCCGAGTAAGTGGAAAGTTATGATTACATAACAAACTGATAGTCCGGAAATATTCATGCAAAGTTCAATCAAATTGCTATGTCAATAATGAAATAGTGGATAAATGTTCATATGCTGTCATAAATTGTGCTCATATAATATTTATACCGCTCTACTATGATGCTCTATATTACCAGTTGTATATGTGGATGCCCTCTCCTTTTGTTGCAGAAATTATGCTCAGCGGAGCACAGGCCGGCACAGGCCGGCACAGGCCAACCTTTGAGCGCTGACGGGCGCTGTGCGTGGCTGGTCCAGACTGCGCTGGACCCGGTGTGTGTCGCACAGTGACTCCGGGGATGCATGTACTCACACGGATGGCAAATCCTCGTGGTGATGGCGTCTGACGTCAGCAAGGAATGGCAACAGTAGGTGTAACACAGGAGCGGCAATTTTCAATGGAGAGTCGGAGCAATAGATGGATATCAAATGTGGCAAATTTATCTCAGGAACGGCAGCTGTATCTCATAGAGTAGGTAGATGGATTGTACAAGCAGATCACAGGAATGTATAGTATTCGAAGTCAGCAGCGAATAGCACCAGAAAATGGCTTTAATAGTTCGGACTATCGCAGGCTTTCAGTCTACAGGCTCACAGTGCATTTTTTAACTCAGCGAAACACGTTTCAGGGTACTTGACATTAAGTATTCAACCTCTTCCTCAGTAGCTATGCTAGTAAATGAGAAGTTCATCATATATATAGCAGTTCAGTCTTAATTAACAGGTGGAAGAGATATCATCATTAAAAGAAGTCTATGGATCACAGGAATGGGAAATGTATGTAATCATACACCATTGGCGATACACTATAGTTCCCACATGATAGAATAAATGAATCACATGATGCGACATATATATTTGAATAATGAAAAAGTCATATTGCCATTGGTGTCTGATATGACAGTACATTAATATTATTAATAGAATTTAATAAAGAATTTAATAAAGATTTATGAAAAAATAATAAAATAATACATTATGAGAATCTGACAGTAATGATAAAAGAAAGAAATACCAAATTAAGAGTGATGAGGTGAAGATTAATAAAAATGTACAAAAGGGACAAATTAAAGCACAACAAATTAAATTTATTACATCATCAATTCCTTTTATTTTAATACACAATTGTTTCTTTTTTGAAGGTGATTATTATTTGCAACAAGTAGGAACAGCAATGGGCACCAGGTTTGCACCAAGCTAGGCAAATTTATTTATGGCATCTTGGGAGGAAGAGACCATCATCCCCCATCTTGGCGCAAACCTGGTGCTTTGGAAAAGGTATATAGATGACATTATTTCATTTTGGGAGTGGGATTTGGTTAATTTAGAGCACTTTATTAATGAGTTAAATATTAATAACCACAATCTACACTTTACAACCACTATAAGCAAAGACATTATACATTTTTTGGATATTGAGATAAGGGCAGATCGGGATAGACTAATTTGTAATGCGTATCAAAAACCCACAGCGAAAAATAGTTACATAAGTTCTGATAGTTGTCATTTGCCCTGATGGCTTACAAATGTGCCAAGGGGACAATACCATAGACTTAAAAGAAATTGTACATCAAATGATACATTTATAGAGGAAGCATCAAAACTAACTAATCAGTTCAGGGAAAAAATATTTTGACTTTCTTTTGCAACAATTTTTTGTCCTGAAAGAAAAGCCCACCACCACCACCGATTAAGTTAACAGTAAAATAGTCATACCCTTTAATAATATGCATAAGAGGTTAGAATATTTGTATCTAGCACGACAAGATCAAGATATAGGATGGATGTGGCCAGTCCGTTCACCAATAGTATACACTAGAGCCCCCAACTTGGGCATTACAGTAGCTCCATCAATCAAACCTCCAATTTGCTCTATAAATCATATGTCATGTTAAATACCAAGGGCTTCATTAGATGTGGCACATGTTCAAATTGTGCGAGGAAAAAGGGCCCCAGCAAAGTCACTTCAATTTCCTCACAAACTAACTCATTTAAATGGAACATAGAAGATCAGATAACTTGTAACACTAAGGGAGTAGTGTATCTAATAGAGTGTGGGGGCATGAAACAGTATATTGGGCGAACAAAGAGACCCTTAAAAATTCGTATTGCTAGACTTCTTAATGATATTAAAAATGGTAACCTAAAACACCCACTCTCAGCTCATTTTGTGACATTACATAGTCGTGATTTGAGTTCACTTTCTTATATAGTATACTACTCTCTAAGGCCAGATAGCACATGTAGAGGTAATAAGCCAACACAACGAATAACCCTAGGGGGTTAAATATCCTCTAAATTACATGTGCTACAATGCTAAAACATTGAGTAATAAAAGCTATGTTTTAGCATTGTAGCACCCCCTAGGGTTATTCGTTGTGTTCACTTTCTTATATAGGACTTCAACATATTAGACAAGATTGGAGAGGAGGTAGGTTTATTATATACTTACATAATAATAAATTTGTATTAATCCTCTTCTCATTAATTTGGTATTTATTTCTTTTATCATTACTGTCAGATTCTCATAATGTATTATTTTATTATTTTTTCATAAATCTTTATTATAATATTTCTGTATGCAATTTCTATTAATCCTATTTATGTACTGTCATATCAGACACCAATGGCAATATGACTTTTTCATTAATCAAATATATATGTTGCATCATGCGATTCATTTATTCTATCATGTGTGAACTATAGCGTATCGCCAATGGTGTATGATTATACATTTCCCATTCCTGTGATCCATAGACTTCTTTTAATGATGATATCTCTTCCACCTGTTAATTAAGACCGAACTGCTATATATATGATGAACTTCTCATTTACTAGCATAGCTACCGAGGAAGAGGTCGAATACTTCATGTCAAGTACCCAGAAAAGCATTTAGCTGAGTTAAAAGACGCACTGTGAGTCTGTGGACGGAGAGCCTGCAATAGTCCGAACTATTGAAAGCCATTTTCTGGTGCTATTCGCTGCTGACTGTGAATACTATACATTCCTGTGATCTGCTTGTACGATCCATCTACCTGCTCTATGAGATACAGCTGCCGTTCCTGAGATCCACTTGCCGCTTTTGATATCCATCTATTGCTCCTACTCTCCGATGACAATTGCCACTCCTGTGTTACACCTACCATGGCCATTCCTTGCTGACTTCAGACACCATCACCACAAGGATTTGCCATCCATGTGAGTACACGCATCCCCGGAGTCACCGTGTGACATACACTGGATCCAGCGCACACAGGGCCCACCAGCGCTCAAAGGTTGGCCTGTGCTCCGCTGAGCATAACTTCTGCAATGAAAGGAGACGGCCTCCACATATACAGCTAGCAATATAGAGCATCATAGTAGAGTGGTATAAATACTATATGAGCCCAATTTATGACAGCATATGGACATTTATCCACTATTTCATTATTGATTGGACTTTGCATGAATATTGTCGGACTATCAGTTGGTTATGTAATCACAACTTTCCACTTACTCTGAATGATTTTATTGCATATGTATTTTATTTAATATTCCTGCCACAAGGGCCCTGTGAGGGGAATTTCACGCACTTTATATTATTTTATAATAATAAAAAATAATTGTTATTTGAAGCATGGTCTTAGTCAAATGTAATTTATTATTACCTCTATTAATAGTTCTCACTACCCTAGAGGTTGTGCTATTTTTTTTCCTTCTTTTTAGCTATATTATTTACACACCTTGGGTATAGGTGTTTGCCCATTATACCTCAGCTAGTGACTAATTGTGAGCTGCACCAATTTTCTATTAATTGTCAAGAGATATTCAGTGTTATTCACTTTAGCTCTCATTACTTTAATGTTATGGGCAATTTGTAAATATTTTTGGCTCTGTAACTGTAACAACTAAAACTATACCCACACATGGGTTTGAATACCTAAAACAAGACCAATTAATACTTTTGTCATGCCTGTGTGAAATATCAAAAAACATTTTTTTTATAGTTACAGTAATGTTTTAAGCGTTCTCCCAAGAAGTAAAAAAAAAAAAATACATAAAAAAACTTCAATTATATGTACCTAGCAATATCTACAGCCTGATCAACAGCAATGGTCTTATAAAGCTATTTCAATAAGAAGTATAAAAAAGACAGAGGCATGGCTGAATTATTTGGTTCCTAAGGGGTTAATACCTTAGATACATAGGATTTTACTGGAAACATACTAGATGAGTCTATGCTCTGCTCTGTGTTGGTTCAACATACGTTTGACCTATGTGACTATACTCTGTTATGGATGCAACTCATAAGCTGCAATATTCTCAACAATCCATACCGTGATATTGGGGCAATATTTATCACCATTATATATTAAATGGATGAATTACCCCTGGATGATCATTAGGTGGCAGCAAACAGTAAGAAGATTTACTCCTATTACAGTCCACAATAAGTGAAGTGAAAGTTAATGTAATCTAGTCCATTATTAGTAAATAAATTCTTAGTTGGTGTTTGGTACTCATTGCCATACATTCTCAGTAGAGCCTTGGCATGCAGTTTACCTGTGTGAAGAAGATGGTACACTATGCTTACGCATACCATATATTTACACTATGCAGTTTTTGTATAGGTTTCCTTTGAGCAAATAGTTTCCTATTATCACTTTTCTACCACTGAGTGGAGCTGTACCATTAGTTTTATTGGTTTTGAGCTGTAAAGCAACAGTTTTTCTTATTATAACACTACATTAATGCATTGTCCTGTCAATGCTATAATGCCTTTTTCTGATCTCAGACAGTCACTATTTCAGGAATCATAAAAGCTGGACAAATTACTGTATACTGTGGTATACAGAAGAGGGGGGTACAAACAGTGGCTAGTCGTTACAAAGCAGATCGTGATTTTACCTATAACAGTCACCTTGCTCGGCTCTTAACAATGGCTCCTAATACTCAGATACCACCAGAACTTATAGCAGGGCAAAATAGGAAGACCAGCAAGCAAGGGAAATATTGACCAGTTGTTATTTTCTATGAATAAATACACTAAATTGCAATATTTGTAGTGTTTTCAATATATATATATATATATATATATATATATATATATATATATATGTATATATATATATATATATATATATATATATATATAACTCAACGTATGTGTGTATGTGTGTATGTATGTTCCACAATCACGTCCAAACGGCACACATGTTACTTATATGTCAACAACAAACATAGGATAGTGGTTTTAACCCTTACTCACCTCCATTTGCCAGGGTCGGGGTTTTGTTTAAAGTCCCATACAAGTCTATGGGAAATATATGTTACTGCATAACTTCCAAACGGCTGGAGATGTTTCGATAATACTTGGTCACATGTTACTTATATGTCCACTTAAAATATAGGATAGTTAATTTAACCCTTAACTACCTCCATTTGTGAGGGTCGGGGTTTTTGTTTAAAGTCCCATGCAAATCAATGGGAAAAGTATGTTCTCACATAACTTCTGTACGGCTGGAGATATTTCAATAACTGGTACACATATTACGGGTCAGGATATGAGGACGGGATGTGAGGTCAGGATAGGAGGTCGGGATAGGAGGTCGAGATAGGAGGTCGGGATAGGAGGTCGAGATAGGAGGTCGAGATAGGAGGACGGGATATGAGGTTGGGATAGGAGGTCGAGATAGGAGGTCGAGATAGGAGGATGGGATGGTCGGGATAGGAGGTCGAGATAGGAGGTCGAGATAGGAGGATGGGATGGTCGGGATAGGAGGTCGAGATAGGAGGTCCAGTTAGGAGGTCGAGATAGGAGGTCGAGATAGGAGGTCGGGATAGGAGGTCGAGATAGGAGGTCGAGATAGGAGGACGGGATATGAGGTTGGGATAGGAGGTCGAGATAGGAGGTCGGGATAGGAGGACGGGATAGGAGGACGGGATAGGAGGATGGGACAGGAGGACGGAATAGGAGGATGGAATAGGAGGGTGGGGTAGGAGGACAGGATAGGAGGACAGGATAGGAGGTTGGGATAGGAGGTCGGGATAGGAGGTCGAGATAGGAGGTCGAGATAGGAGGACGGGATAGGAGGACGGGATAGGAAGTTTGGATAGGAGGTCTGGATAGGAGGTCTGGATAGGAGGTCGAGATAGGAGGATGGGATATGAGCAGTGGCATCTCCAGCATTCATATTTATGGGGGGCCAGTGACAAAAGTGGGGGGTCAATTTTAAAACGTGTGTGCGTGTATGTATATATATATATATATATATATATATATATACATACACACACACACACACATATATATATATATATATATATATATATATATATATACATACAATGATTTTTTTTCCGTTTTTGCCGTAGATTTTTGGGTAAATGACTGATGTCATTATAAAGTAGAATTGGTGGCGCATCATATGGATTTTTAGGTGCAAAATTGTAAGGGTTATGATTTTTAAAAAGTGAGGAGGAAAAAACAAAAGCGCAAAAACAGAAAAATGCTCGGTCCCTAAGGCGTTAAAACTTTTGGACACTACCATCAACTTTGATAGCGGCATCTCAAGGGTTAATGGCATTAGCCGAGGGCATTAGCCGAGCTAATGATTTATACAACACAGTGGGAGCAGGCACTGTGCGTACATCTACGCTTTGTGTCCTTAGGGCTCATTTACACGGATAGATCCCCAGCATATTTTGCGCTGCGGATCCCCCGACAATGAACCCTACAGTGCTGCCTCCATCTGTGCCTGCTCAAAACAGCAATCCTCCGCTACGAGCAGACACGCTTTGATGTGTATACTCACACACATCGCAGCTGCTCTCGGCCTAGCTCAGAGAGCAGGAGGAGCGGCCATGATGTGCGTGAGTATACACATCAAAAGCGTGTCTGCTCATAGCGGAGGATTGGCGTTATGAGCAGGCACAGATGGAGGCAGCACTGTAAGGTCCATTGTCGGTGGATGTGCAGCATAAAATACACTGTGTATCCACCCCTGAATGAGCCCTTAGGGTACGTTCACACGTACAGGATCTGCTGTATATTTTCTGCAGCTGATTTTGCTACCTATTGAAGCTAATGGGTTGAAAAATCAGTTGCACAAAATATGCAGCAAAAATATGCAGCAGATCCTGTACATGGGAATGTACCCTTGAGGGGTTAATGATAAACTAGCAGTGTGTTCACATGTTGTCCTTTCAGAGGGGTCACTTTCCCTCCTCCAGTGTCCACAGGTCACCAACAGGTCACATTACCAGAACAATTTATGGAAAAATCGCGGCAAAAATTGCGCTGATCAGGGGGGAGAGAGGGAGGACACGGGACATCACTCACCTCACATGAAGCGGCCGCTCTGCTGTGTGACCTGTCAGCTCTCGGCCCATTCTCTCCTGCGCTGGGGGCGGAGCCATCAATGTATCGGGACATCCCTATTTATTTTAAATTGGGGGGGCCCAAGGGGGGGGCATGGCCTGATCTAGGGGGGGCCATGGCCCCCTCTGGCCTCCCTAGCGACGCCACTGGATATGAGGAGGGGATATGAGGACAGGATAGGAGGTCGAGATAGGAGGACGGGATAGGAGGATGGGATAGAAGGACTGGATAGGGATACGGTATAGGAGGTCTAGATAGGAGGTTGGGATAGGTGGTCAGGATAGGAGGTCGGGGTATGAGGAGGGGATATGATAACAATATATGGGGATGGGATATGAAGTCATAAGATTCCTCCTTTGTTGATTTTTCTCCCCAACAAGGATGAGGAAGGAAAAACCGGGCAACTCAGCTAGTAGTTTATAAAATAATATAAATCTTTTCAAAAGTTTGGTTCTCTATGCTCAAAGAACTTTTGGAATATGTTAGTTTTGCAACAAACAGGTTCTGCACAAACCAGCAATGAAATTAGCCTCAAATTGTGTATAAAAAGCCCTGTGTAACACTGCTAGGGTCACCTGGGAATATAATCTAAAAGTTTTAAAGTGGTTATAAGGCTAAGTTAATGTCAAAGTTAGTGTGACATATGGTAACTCATGGAAACTAACAGCTTGTTTAAAAACACACTGCACTAACGGATTGTAAATGCTTCTTAACATTAAAATAAAAGTGCATAAAGTATGTCTGATTGTTGGCAGATGCCTGTCAATGTGAAATTGCACACAGAGGTATCGCATTCTTAAAGTGACCTTTATTTTGGAGTTGCAATGATGCCTCAGAATAGTGAAGAACCTGTTGACAGGGAAAAAATCCCTTTTGTAAACTTTTTAAAAATTATAGAAAATTCTCTCTTTTTTTAGGTGTTGGAACAGGATATTGAAGATGACAAACCGGTACACAGTAAAGAAATCATTTTTTTAAATGTTCTAAATTTGAAAACATGTACAAAATTCTCCCTTTTTGGGATTTGTAACAGGATATTCAAGAACATGTACACAGTGAAGAAATAGCTGTTGTGAATTTAGAAAAATTTTTAAAATTATAAAGAATTCTTCCTTTTTTGGGACCATATTTGTAAAGGTTGTCTATGTGTAGGCCTGGCTGGTAGTAGCAGCCATTTGTTGATGATTCATGTCGGGTAGGAATACTAGATTTAAAAACTTTGCCAACAAGTACTCAACCATGGAGCTGCTGCTACTGCTTCTGCCTCTTGCAGAAGAAGTTCTGGCAGGGGTGGTGCACTGATTCAGTGGGGTGTAAAGAGTGGTCACCCATTCAGCAGGTGTTTTGGAAAGCTGTGGCAAGCTAGATGCACAGCTTGTCTCTATAAAAATCCAATTTAGCCTCCTTCTCAGAAGGTGAAAAAGATTACACCATTTTGGCTTTATACAAACAACAAAAAACGTGGTCTCAAATGTCTGGAGGTGCTCAACCCCAAATGCGGTTGTGCATTTATACTGGGGGAGCAGATCCAGCCCTTGTAGTCCATTGCTAAGGGCGATCCCGGATAAAAATGCATACAATGGAGGATGGCTGCAGCGGACTACAAGTGCCACAATAGAATCCTACACCAGATAGATGGTGTGGATGTGTAACAATTAGAATAATACAACACAGGAATATGGGTGCAGTACTGTGGTAGATGTATACAATGGCTATCCCTCAACACTGATGTTAAAAAACATTCGCCAGTGTATCCTTATATGAAGGACACACCAGAGCCAACACACACCAATGCCAAGGTTTCTCAAAATAGCGCGGGACCTACGCTAATTCTACCTGTGCGTGATAAGCAAAACAGGGGCCAGTGGGCAATTACGGCAGCATTCGGTCGACTCACAACCTCCTCCCAGATACCCTCCAGCGTGACTGAGCACACATGCAATGGGAGGAGGGAGGCAAGTTGCAAGCCCCACCTGAGTTGGCCAATATGGGTGCATGGCCTCACAGTTGCTACCTTAATGCTGCCTTGAAGATATTCAAGGCGCATTAATTATGGAGTTTACACACCTCCAAGTATAAAATTTAAACAAACAACAAAAAACGTGGTCTCAAATGGCACAGGTTGTTGTCCGTTGCTAAGGACGATCCCAGCATAAAAATGCATAAAATGGAGGATGCCTGCAGCAGACTACAAGTGCCACACCGTCTATCTGGTGTAGGATTCTATTGTGGCACTTGTAGTCCGCTGCAGGCATCCTCCATTGTATGCATTTTTATGCTGGGGATCGCCCTTAGCAACGGACTACAAGGGCAGGATCTGCTCCCCCAGTATAAATGCACAACCGCATTTGGGGTTGAGCACCTCCAGCCATTTGAGACCATGTTTTTTGTTGTTTGTTTAAATTTTATACTTGGAGGTGTGTAAACTCCATAATTAATGTGCCTTGAATATCTTCAAGGCAGCATTAAGGTAGCACCTGTGAGGCCATGCACCCATATTAGCCAACTCAGGTGGGGCTTGCAACTTGCCTCCCTCCTCCCATTGGGATCTCGGAGGAGGTTGTGAGTCGACCGAATGCTGCCGTAATTGCCCACTGGCCCCTGTTTTGCTTATCAAGCACAGGTAGGATTAGCGTAGGTCCCGCACTATCTTGAGAAACCTTGGCGTTGGTGTGCGGGCTCTGGTGTGTCCTTCATATAAGGATATACTGGTGAATGTCTCAATGTTAACATCAGTGTTGAGGGATAGCCAATGTCATTGTATACATCTACCACAGTAGTGCACCCATATTCCTGTATTGTACCATTTTGGCTTTATACCGAGGGTCTACAGAGTGTGGCTATCCAGTACTCATGTTGTTTTCTCATACGCACTATACCCCTGTCCGTGTCAGCAGGCATTGGTGGACTTAGTAGCGGTAGCTGTAGCCAGCAGACAGCAAGCATTTATGGACTAGTTGTAGCTGTAGCCAGAGGACAGCAGGCATTGGTGGACTAGTGATATTTCTAGCCAAGTCTTGTGATGCTGCTCCATGTGCTTACATAGAGCCATAATTTCTAAACTCGAACCCTGGCTATGCTTTACTTTGTTTATGTTTTATTTTTTTTTGCTGAGATAGAACTATGCCTGGTTTTCTGAAAAGAATTTCCACATGCCAGGATAGCGTAAAATGATAGGTACACCCCCACCTGACTGTGCCTCATCCTCTGGAAGGCTTTTTTCCCAAGCCTGCAGATGCAGCAGTATAGTGGTCAACTGCTCTGAGTTGATCAGACCAGCTGGCCTGCATTGCCAGAGTTATGTCCATTTAATTCCTATTGCCATTGTGTTGCTGCTCACAATTGAGACAGGAAGCCGGATCGCCAAGCTCCCCTGCCTTTTCAATAATACCCGCTCTGTCCACCCCTGTGATGAAAATGGTAATGTCTTCACACTTATGCCACTAGGATGTGAGAACCTACTGTCGTGTGAGCGCAATAATAGGCTACAAAGTTTTACATGGATGACAGAGATTAAATGGAGACAGAGTTTTCAAACTAAGCTCCGACACAGATGTGCACTTGGCCATAGCAAGTAAAATAGGCAATGTATGCAGTGGATGCAGCTAAAACTTGTTTTTCTTTATTCAAAGTCGATGCAATACAGACAGTAGTAGTGAGCAGCCGGAACAGCTGCTCACTATTACTGTCTGTATTGCATGGACTTGGAAGAAAGAAAAGCAAGGTCTAACTCCATCTGCTGAATCCATTGCCTATTTTACTTGAGGATTTCTATGTTCCTCGACCTGTCCAGTGGTCAGTGAACTAGTTTGCAGTGTGAGCTGTATAAATGCTTCTATTAACCTTTTGCACTTAGCCTTAGCCTTGAGAATAATTACCTCTGTTGGGCCAAGGAACCCTAGGCCGACAGTGAATAGAGCAATGATTGCAAGATATTTATGATTCATTGCCATAATGTTTTGAAGGTGATGTTCCATATATATATATATATATATATATATATATATATATACATACACACACACTGCTCAAAAAAAATTAAGGGAACACTAAGATAACACATCCTAGATCTGAATGAATGAACTAATCGTATGAAATACTTTAGTCTTTATATAATTGAATGTGCTGACAACAAAATCACACAAACATTATCAATGGAAATTAAATTTATAAACCCATGGAGGTCTGGATATGGAGTCACGCTCAAAATCAAAGTGGAAAACCACACTACAGACTGATCCAAATTTGATGTAATGTCCTTAAAACAAGTCAAAATGAGGTTCAGTAGTGTGTGTGGCCTCCACGTGCCCGGGCATGCTCCTGATGGCATCCGCCAATTCCTGGACAGTCTGTGGTGCAAAGTGGCATTGGTGGATGGAGCGAGACATGATGTCCCAGATATGCTCAATTGGATTCAGGTCTGTGGAATGGGCGGGCCAGTCCATAGCATCAATGTCTTCCTCTTGCAGGAACTGCTGACACACTCCAGCAACATGCGATCTTGCATAAGGAGGACCCCAGGGCAAACTGCACCAGCATATGGTCTCACAAGGGGTCTGAGGATCTCATCTCGGTACCTAATGGCAGTCAGGCTTCCTCTGGCAAGCACATGGAGGGCTGTGCGGGCCCCTGTACTGACCCACCGCCAAACCAGTCATGCTGGAGGATGTTGCAGGCAGCAGAATGTTCTCCACAGCATATCCAGACTGTCACATTTGTCACATGTGCTCAGTGTGAACCTGCTTTCATCTGTGAAGAGCACAGGGCGCCAGTGGCGAATTTGCCAATTTTGGTGTTCTCTGGCAAATGCCAAACGTCCTGCACGGTGTTGGGCTGTAAGCACAACCCCCACCTGTGGACATACCACCCTCATGGAGTCTGTTTCTAACAATTTGAGTGGACACATGAACATTTGTGGCCTGCTGGAGGTCATTTTGCAGGGCTCTGACAGTGCTCCTCCTGCTCCTCCTTTCATAAAGGCGGAGGTAGCGGTTCTGCTGCGGGGTTGTTGCCCTCCTATGGCCTCCCCCACGTCTCCGGATGTACTGGCTTGTCTCCTGGTAGCACCTCCATGCTCTGGACACTATGCTGACAGACACAGCAAACCTTCTTGCCACAGCTAACATTGATGTGCCATCCTGGATGAGTTGCACTACCTGAGCCACTTGTGTGGGTTGTAGATTCCATCTCATGCTACCACTAGATTGAAAGCACCGCCAGCATTCAAAAGTGACCAAAACATCAGCCAGGAAGCATAGCAACTGAGAAGTGGTCAGTTCCTGAAGAACCACTCCTTTATTGGGGGTGTCTAGCTAATTGCCTTTAATTTCAACCTGTTGTCTGCTCCATTTGCACAACAGCATGTGAAATTGATGGTCAATCAGTGTTGCTTCCTGAGTGAACTGTGTGATTTCACAGAAGTGTGATTGACTTGGAGTTACATTGTGTTGTTTAAGTGTTCCCACAATATTTATGAGCTGCATTATTAACCACTACATCATAGTAGGATGTCTTGTTGAAAATTGTTACCGTAATTACTATATATTTCTCTTGATCAGTCCGGCAGTATTTCTCATAATTTAAGATTTGCTCTTTTTGGTACATTTCACCCTCCGCTAATGATTTGTATATTAATTATTTTCATACCCATTAATGTTACTTTAAAGAAGATTACCAGGCATGAGGGAATTAATGTTTTTCAGCCGCACCTGTGACATTACGATAATGGCAAATCAATATTTCTCTCGGCATTGTAAAGGGTTATTGTTCTGTTTGACTTTTTCTGAGCTGGCACCATGAAAAGGGCAGAAAGGAGTTGTGCTATGGCTGCTGCGGTTGCTCGGCAACTGATGCTCGAAGCATAATTGATTGAAACAGCTTGATTGCGGTACAGAAATAAGTTGTGCTATACATAACATTTCCTACCATTTGAGTGTTTTCGAGAGACTGAAAAAAAAAATCATATACTTTCAGGCTGGGGTGTTTTTAGGGCTATTTGTGACACAGAAATTAATGGTGAAATGGGCGCATGAAAGTAACATTGATGTGGAACATTAAACTGTAGAAGATTTAGATGACCCACCATCAGGGCTCCATTAACCTATTATGCTGACACTACAGTGTCAGTATGGCTTCTTTATGAGGCATTAAAAGGCAAGAAAGAGAGTAGCATGTAATATGTTGTAAGCCATCGCATGGAGTAACTCAGCTGAATAGATGTGAAAATATTAGCTGCTTTGTTTACTTAGATTCACAAAGCATGGCCCATGACTTTACACATAATTTACATATAATTTATACTAATAGTTTTGCAGCCTAGGCACTTCATTCAGTTACAGTCATAAAAATAGTAGTTCTACTCTAATGTCCTTTTCTTTGTTTTTGTATTTTTCAGTTTAGGTGTGTATTCACACACTAGTTTGTTCAAAGCAGTTTGCTATTCTACCTGGATAGGGAATAGTTAATGCTCTGAACGAATGAGAACTCAGGTGGTGTTATCTAGGCAGAGTTCTCCTTCAGTCTGGTGCTTGTTGGTGCTATATTCTGACTATGTCTGCTTGAGTATTTTTCTTGTATTTATCTTTTCATTTTATCTGGGTTTTTAGCTATGGTTATATAGCATGCTCCTTGTTAGTCTGTGTTACATTAGTCGGTTTTAGGATTATGTTTGTTCGTTCTGCTCTGTCTGTGTTCACACTGTGTCTGAGTCTAGCTTGTACCCTGTGCTCTGTATGTTATATTCTTGTTCAGTATTCTGGAATCTATTTAGACTCATCCGGTTCTAGTCTAGTATGTTATAATTACTGTTTGGTATCCTGGAGTCTATTCAGACTCATCCGATTCTAGTCTAGTGTTTCATGTATTATATTTCCGTTTCTTACTGGGTCAGCATTTTGTCCACACAGTGGAGTGTGTCCGCTGGCCAGTAGCCTATTTGGCTTCATATGGCTACTCCTTTTGGTGGAGTGGGGAGTCCAGTTTGTATGTTCTGTGTCCCAGTGTGAACAGTGTCCTATATTTATATCCTGTTTGGTTGATCTGACCTTTGTCCTTTTTACTTGTACCTGTTTGTGAACAGTGTCCTATGTTACCTGTTCAGTTTAGTGTTTTGGCTCTCAGTTTTATCATGTCTGCAGTTTATCTGATATCCGGTTTATGAACTGTTTGTTAATTCACTATATTCTGCTCTGTTTGTGAGTTTATATTCTGCCCTGTTAGTATGTGTATTCTGTCTGGTATATCTTGTTGTCTAATAGTTTTCTGTTTCTGTTCTGGCCTGTGACCGACTATGTATATTATGTGTTTTTACACCAGTGCACTTTAGCACAGGAATGGACCGATGCCCAGTTGTCGATCCACCATTTAGGGTGGATGGGCAATTAGGGAGGGAGAGATGGTTTTAGGGTCAATTTAGGGTTCACCCTCCTTGTCCCATAGTTGGCCCTTGACAGCTACTGCCCCAAATTTTGTTTTTATAGGAAGGAAATGATGAAGTTATAGGAAAATAATATTTTTTTGCACCAAATGGACCCTAAACGGGTCCAAGCACAACTGACACCGTCAGATCCTGACAGATCCGGTTGAGTTGAATTGTGTCTGTCAGGTGTGTGGAATTTACAGGAGTTATGTGGAGAAAAAAAAGGACATGCACTATTTTTTTCTCTGCTCAACTCCCATCCTTCTGATGGACTGGTCGATGGAACTCCCTTTAGCGGAGCATGGCAGCAGTGGGAACGAGCCATTAATTCACACCGGGCCTCATTTACTAAGGCTTTTCCAAGTAGATTTTGTAGGGTTTTTTGTGTCGCATGTGTCGTGCACCATCATTAACGACAAAAAAAAAACTACTAACTCTCTACTTTACTAAGAAAACACTACAAAGGCAATCAGGGAAAAGGGGTATGTCTCCAAAAACAAAAAATACTATGTTTTTGAAAGAAACCTACAAGTTTACTAATGTTTTCACATAAAATGTGGTATATTTAAGCTCTGGAAAACTTGACAACTCAGAGCATGTGTAAAAGGAGCAAAATGTAGGAAAAATCGCCAATTACAAGATACAACAGTAAATACCATGGAAAAATAACTGTTGGAAACAAAACGCCACAAAGAAAACTATACTCCACTCTAGACACAATAGATTCCAGGCTAGGAAATTTGTCACCCATATGCTACTTACCTATTCCTACTATGAGATAGTGACAGGTGGTTGGGAATTGCTCTATTTTCCAAAAGTACTTGTCATATGTAGACAATAGTTTTCAGAAGGCACATATCTTATCCAGGCAAAACTGGTGAGATATGGGAAATCCAGATAGGGCTAAAATCCTGGCAAGATTTAGCTTGCCAAGGACTTTTGATAAGTCCTATTTTTGGGTCTGGATTTTGTATTAAATGATAGTCCTTTTATGTAATAGTGGGGCCTTTCATTCACACACCAGGTTAAGACAATCCTGGAGCACCACAGGTGCTGGCGACAGCTCACCACTGGGCAATGATAACAGCTGAAAGTAAGTCTGCCTAGAGCGGCTGAAAGCGACCCAACCCTTAGATGAAAGTTGTACTGAATGTCTCAGCCTCATTGGACTTTGTAACAATTAAAAAATAAAATTATGGTGGTTTTGTTTCCTTGCAGTGCACTTTAGGGTTACAATTAGATTGGGGCGGCTGTATGAGGGGATATTTTTTTTTTATGCTGTGCTTAGTAGTTTTTATCGGAACCATTTTAGTTTTAATAGGACTTTTTGATCACTTTTTATTCATTTTTTCTGGATATAAGGTGACCAAAAATCCTGAACTCTTGTATTTTTTTTTAGGTTTACACCTTTCGCTGTACAGTTTCATTAACATTGTATTTTAATAGTTCAGACACTTCAGTGTGGTGATTCCAAATATTTTTATTTACATTAATTTATTTAAAATGTTGGAAAAAAAAAGGGGGGGGGGGGTTAGTGATTTAAGCTTTTACAAATAGCAGTGATCCCCGTGCAATATGTTTGTCAATCAGAGCACACCAGTCACATCATTGATCAGACACTACAATACTTACTGCCTTTGGTATTAGCGCTGCCTGACAGGTTTGCGCGTGTCTTTCATATCACACATACACAATATGAGAGTTGTTTCATCCGCCGGCAGCCACAATCTAGCGAATGGAACATTACTCTAGTTTGTTTACCCAGCCTCGCTCTGGAGTTCATTCATCCAGAGGTGGCTGGCGTGGGCAACATACGGGGGTAGCAGTGCTATATAGTGTTTTTAAAGCCCCTTATTTTAAGATTTGCCGCGCACATGTAATCCAGTTTAACCTATGTTTCACATGTGCATTGATATTTGATAAATTCTATCAAGTTTAAACACGGTATTGAATTTAATTAATTGATTGTAATGACCTGGTGACCCAGAACATGTTCCTTCCCCGGGCTTTTAAATCACCTGTTTTTAATGTTATTGATCATATGCCTGACAAAGAGCTCAGCACGAGCTCGAAACTTGAAGTTGCACAATAAAGAATTAACCTGTCATATGGACTGTTGCCTGCATCTGTCCAAGGAGTAAAAGCGCCGTATGGTAATTCCTGTTTTACTGGAATTTAACCACCACTTTTAATCGTCCAAACATGGCAGATGTTTATTTTACCAATTGGTGCTCTTTAATAATTTGCTGTATTTTGGACGTTGTGAGCATCACCACACCAGATAAAATGTTATGCATTGCTTTTTTTCCCCCTTAAATATGGTGGCAAATTATTAAATATGATATTTCTAATGTTTAGTCATGAAAAACACAATTTTTATGTTAACATTTTTTTTCTATGTCTTCTCCCCAGCACTGAACATAAGGTGGAGCTACTGAGATGTAATCAAATGAAAACCAGGACATAATAAACATCTAAAAGCAATAACTATACTAAGTTTTTTTCTATCATTCCCACGAAACCATTGACATGTTTTGCGTGATCTAACAGAGAAATGTAACATTTAGTTAAAGAATTTCATAATGTATTATCAATGCTGTAAATTATTGTAACATTTTTGTTATTGCTACTTCTAACAAAATACTTCTACTCAATGCTATTTTTAATTATGGTTATAATGCTTTATATGCACTGAATATGCATTTGAATAGAAAAAAGAAGCTGACATCTTAAATGAATAGCAGGGGCATGCTCTTCCTACTGTCCTCTTTTGACCCTCCTCTGGATAAGAAAAAAATATGGCTAGAACAATCTTTGGTTTCACATTGAGAGACAATGATGTTTCTGGTTTCTTTCTCTGCATGGTGGCATCAATAGTGAGGAAGTGACACCATTCTTCCCAATCTGGCAGTTCAGCCTCTAGGTTATATTTTTTGAGCATGGCCAATTAATCATAAAACAAGCTTCGAAGGCACTAGTCATTCTCACAGTCAAAGAATAGAATTAGGAAACATTCCTGATAACTGTCAGGTAGGGCACGGAAAGGGTGAAGCCCTGCACTCCCTCACAATCTATTTTCCTTCCTATTGCGTATCCCCCCTAGATGACGGATCCACAACCATGAAGACGGTCCCTGCCTATCTACGTGCTGGGACTTCAGAGTCAAAAGAACACACTACAAAGATATTCAGTCACAAGTCAGGGGATTGTCAGGAATACCAATATGAGAGACGCACACACTAACATGCAGGGAAGACAGCAAAATAAACAGATAAACCAATGTCAGCAGGCCAAAGTCAGAACCAAGAGGACTAGATAGATACCAAATTAGAGAGCAAGGGGAGAATCCAGAAATTCAGAGCCAAAGTCATATGCCAGAAAGCAGCATATCATACAGAACAATGGCTTGAGAAGTAAACCTCTTTCTCTGGCAAGGTCGGCAAGCACACTGCAGGTTTATATAGCTAGCAAAACAGGTGGTGGTACCCCCGTGATCTCCTTAACAGGCCCCGGCATTCACTTCTAAGTGCTGGAAAGAGCCGAGTACAACACTCGGGCATCATCGAGCGTGTGCTGTCTACCGGTAGATGACTGAGAGGACCTGGGTCCCGTCCCAGCGGTCAGGCTCCCCATGATCAGCTACTTATCCTCTATGCTGTGGATAGGAGATAAGTTCATTTTCACTGGATTTCTCCTATAATGGCGATGGGGTGATGGGATGGGGTGATGGGATGGGGTGATGGAGTGGGTGGGTGTTTTTTTTATTTTTTTATGTATGAAATGTATGATTTTGGGGGTGCAGCGGCGGGTGTATGCTGTAGCATAGCAGCCGGGGTGCAGGCCGTACCAGGTGACACCAGGCTGATAGGGTGACACCATGATGCCCCCCCCCCCTCAGCTCCTTAGATAGCTCCATTCGCCAGCCACCAACATCCCCCAAACACTCCCGCCCCCGAACCTCTCACGTAGCTGGGTCTGTCATCCCCCCCTACCCCCCGTCCAGGTGTAGCCGTGTCCGCTCTGCTACCACCCCCCTCCCCAGGAGTAGCACCCCCATCAGCAGATCCTGCTGGTGGATGATGGGGGTGCTACTGCCAGGAGGACCCCCATCAACCACCCCATGATGCATCAGCTAACGGATAATGAGGGGTGCTACTGTGGTGGGGGTGGGGTGTTGCTGGTGGATGATGGAGGTGCTACTGCCAGGAGGATGGTGCTGCTGATGGATGATGGGCGGGCTACTACCAGGGTGGCAGTAACACCTTCAGCACTCCCTTCCTGGCAGTAGCACCCCCATCATCTACCAGTAACACCCCACCCCTATCACAGTAGCATCCTCATCATCCATCGGCAGCAATATCTTCCTGGCAGGAGCACCCCCATCATCCAGAATAATATACCAGGACACAGTCGCATAATTAATTCTGGGGGCACAGTGGTATAATTAATTCTGGGGGCACAGAGGCATAATTTATTCTGGGGGCACATGACATCAATAATTCTGGGGAACAGTGGCATCATTAATTCTGGGGGCACAACAGCATCATCTGGGGGGGCAGCGGCATCATTTATTCTGGGGGAACAGTGGCATAATTTATTCTGGGGGGACAGCGGCATCATTTATTCTGGGGGCACAGCGGCATCATTAATTCTGAGGGCACAGCGGCATAATTTATTCTGGGGGCACATGACGTCAATAATTCTGGGGAACAGTGGTATAATTAATTCTGGGAACATAGCGGCATAATTTATTCTGGGGGTACATGATGTCAATAATTCTGGGGAACAGTGGTATCATTAATATTGGGGGCAGAGTGGTATCATTCATTCTGGGGAAACAGTAGCATTAATTATTTGGGGCACAGTGGCATAATTAATTCTGGGGGCACAGCGGCATAATTAATTCTGGGGCACATTGGCATCATTAACTCTGGGGCACAGTTTTACCATTAATTCTGGGGCATAGGGGCATCATAAAATCTGCACTGAAAGACAATAAATTCAGAGAGTGCAGTGTGTGCCAGTATTATATTCAGAGAGTGCATTGTGTGGCAGTATTATGTTCAGAGATCACAGTGTGTGGTAGTATTATATTCAGAGTGCGCAGTGTGTGGCAGTATTATGTTCAGAGGGTACAGTGTGTGGCAGTGTTATATTCAGAGAGCGCAGTGTGTGGCAGTATTATGTTCAGAGGGTACAGTGTGTGGCAGTATTATATTCAGAGTGTGCAGTGTGTGGCAGTATTATATTCAGAGAGTGCAGTGTGTGGCATTATTATGTTCAGAGGGTATAGTGTGTGGCAGTGTTATTGTTACGCATAGCGCTCCGGGTCCCCGCTCCTCCCCGGAGCGCTCACGGCGTCTTTCTCCCTGCAGCTTCCCGGTCAGTCCCGCTGACCGGGAGCGCTGCTCTGCCATGGCCGTTGGGGATGCGATTCGCACAGCGGGACGCGCCCGCTCGCGAATCGCATCCCAGGTCACTTACCCGTTCCCGTCTCCTGCGGTCATGTGCTGGCGCGCGCGGCTCCGCTCTCTAGGGCGCGCGCGCGCCAGCTCCCTGAGACTTAAAGGGCCAGTGCACCAATGATTGGTGCCTGGCCCAATTAGCTTAATTGGTTCCCATCTGTTCCCTGGCTATATCTAGTCTCCTCCCTTGCACTCCCTTGCCGGATCTTGTTGCCCTTGAGCCTAGTGAAAGCGTTTTTGTGTGTTTATACCCTGTGTACCAGAACTTTGCTATCTCCCCTGACTACGAACCTTGCCGCCTGCCCCCGACCTTCTGCTACGTCCGACTTTGCTTCTGCCTACTCCCTTGTACCTCGCCTATCTTCAGCAGCCAGAGAGGTGAGCCGTTGCTAGTGGATACGACCTGGTCACTACCGCCGCAGCAAGACCATCCCGCTTTGCGGCGGGCTCTGGTGAAAACCTGTAGTGTCTTAGAACCGGTCCACTAGCACGGTCCTCGCTATCCCTCTCTGGCACAGAGGATCCACCTCCTGCCAGCCGGCATCGTGACAGTAGATCCGGCCATGGATCCCGCTGAAGTTCCTCTGCCTGTTGTCGCCGACCTCCCCACACTGGTCGCCCAGCAAGCCCGACAGATTGCCCAACAAGATCACCAGCTGTCGTACTTGACCACCATGACTCAGCAACTCCAGTCGCAGCTACAGCAGATTCAGTCTCAGCTACAGCAGCAGCAACCATCTCCTCCGCCAGCTCCTGCACCTCTTCCGCAGCGAGTGGCCACTCCTAGCCTCCGCCTGTCCTTGCCGGACAAATTTAATGGGGACTCTAAGTTTTGCCGTGGCTTTCTTTCCCAATGTTCCCTGCATCTGGAGATGATGTCGGATCAGTTTCCTACTGAAAGGTCTAAGGTGGCTTTCGTAGTCAGCCTTCTGTCTGGAAAAGCCCTGTCATGGGCCACACCGCTCTGGGACCGCGATGACCCCGTCACTGCCTCTGTACACTCCTTCTTCTCGGAAATTCGAAGTGTCTTTGAGGAACCTGCCCGAGCCTCTTCTGCTGAGACTGCCCTGCTGAACCTGGTCCAGGGTAATTCCTCCGTTGGCGAGTACGCCATACAATTCCGTACTCTTGCTTCTGAACTATCCTGGAATAATGAGGCTCTCTGCGCGACCTTTAAAAAAGGCCTATCCAGCAACATTAAGGATGTTCTGGCCGCACGAGAGACTCCTGCTAACCTGCATGAACTCATTCATCTAGCCACTCGCATTGACATGCGTTTTTCTGAGAGGCATCAAGAGCTCCGCCAGGAAAAGGACTTAGATCTCTGGACACCTCTCCCACAGTCTCCACTGCAATCTGCGCCTAGGCCTCCCGCCGAGGAGGCCATGCAAGTGGATCGGTCTCGCCTGACCCTGGAAGAGAGGAATCGCCGTAAGGAAGAGAATCTTTGTCTGTACTGTGCCAGTACTGAACATTTTTTGGTGGATTGCCCAATCCGTCCTCCACGTCTGGGAAACGCACGCTCGCACTCAGCTCTCGTGGGTGTGGCGTCTCTTGATGCCAAGTCGGCCTCTCCACGTCTCACGGTACCTGTTCGGATTTCCACTTCAGCCAGCTCTCCCCTCTCAGCCGTGGCCTGCCTGGACTCTGGAGCTTCTGGGAATTTTATTCGGGAGTCCTTTGTCAATAAATTCCGCATTCCGGTGACCCGTCTTGTCAAGCCACTCCACATTTCCGCGGTCAACGGAGCCAGGTTGGATTGCTCCGTGCGTTACCGCACGGAGCCCCTCCTACTGTGCATCGGACCTCATCACGAGGAGATTATATTTTTTGTCCTTCCTAATTGCTCTTCTGAAGTTCTCCTTGGACTACCCTGGCTTCAACTTCATTCCCCAACCCTGGATTGGTCCACTGGGGAGATCAAGAGTTGGGGGTCCTCTTGTTCCAAGAACTGTCTAAATCCGGTTCCCAGTACTCCCTGCCGTGACCCTGTGGTTCCTCCTGTATCCGGTCCCCCTAAGGTCATTAAGGACTCTGCCTGCCACAGGAAATGCCCCTCCCCCCCTCCCAGTTCCATCAGGCAAGCTTCTGTGTCCCCTCATGGCTCCCGTCCTTGTGTCTCCCTGCCCCGTGCCAAGCTTCACCCTCTGCCCTCCCTCCCCATTCCTACTCCTGCTGTACTGCCTGCCATTGAGGAAACCATCCATTCCTTCCCGGTGTCCTCATTCCAGGGGAGGCAGTCACCGGACAAAAAAAAGGGGAGACCTAAGGGGGGGGGTACTGTTACGCCTAGCGCTCCGGGTCCCCGCTCCTCCCCGGAGCGCTCACGGCGTCTTTCTCCCTGCAGCTTCCCGGTCAGTCCCGCTGACCGGGAGCGCTGCTCTGCCATGGCCGTTGGGGATGCGATTCGCACAGCGGGACGCGCCCGCTCGCGAATCGCATCCCAGGTCACTTACCCGTTCCCGTCTCCTGCGGTCATGTGCTGGCGCGCGCGGCTCCGCTCTCTAGGGCGCGCGCGCGCCAGCTCCCTGAGACTTAAAGGGCCAGTGCACCAATGATTGGTGCCTGGCCCAATTAGCTTAATTGGTTCCCATCTGTTCCCTGGCTATATCTAGTCTCCTCCCTTGCACTCCCTTGCCGGATCTTGTTGCCCTTGAGCCTAGTGAAAGCGTTTTTGTGTGTTTATACCCTGTGTACCAGAACTTTGCTATCTCCCCTGACTACGAACCTTGCCGCCTGCCCCCGACCTTCTGCTACGTCCGACTTTGCTTCTGCCTACTCCCTTGTACCTCGCCTATCTTCAGCAGCCAGAGAGGTGAGCCGTTGCTAGTGGATACGACCTGGTCACTACCGCCGCAGCAAGACCATCCCGCTTTGCGGCGGGCTCTGGTGAAAACCTGTAGTGTCTTAGAACCGGTCCACTAGCACGGTCCTCGCTATCCCTCTCTGGCACAGAGGATCCACCTCCTGCCAGCCGGCATCGTGACAGTTATATTCAGAGAGTGCAGTGTGTGGTAGTATTATATTCAGAGTGTGCAGTGTGTGGCAGTATTATATTCAGAGTGTGCAGTGTGTGGCAGTATTATATTCAGAGAGTGCAGTGTGTGGCAGTATTATGTTCAGAGGGTATAGTGTGTGGCAGTGTTATATTCAGAGAGTGCAGTGTGTGGTAGTATTATATTCAGAGAGTGCAGTGTGTGGTAGTATTATATTCAGAGTGTGCAGTGTGTGTCAGTATTATATTCAGAGTGCGCAGTGTGTGGTAGTATTATATTCAGAGAGTGCAGTGTGTGGCAGTATTATATTCAGAGGGTACAGTGTGTCATAGTATTAAATTTAGAGGATGCACTGCGTGTTAGTATTATATTCATGGGCATACTGTCTGGCATGGTTATAATAATTATTGTTTTCATATAGAGGATCAGAATTGACATAGTGAGGAGCCGTCTGGGTATCAACTTCTGCAGAGAGAAGATTTAGCTGGACCTGGTGGTATGTACCAGCTGAATTATATAAAGAAAGACTCTAGAGAAGACGTCACCTGTATTCACAGCTATGCAGTTATGATGTGTGAAACTACAACTCCCAGCAGAACCTTATTACTGCTTAGGTCATACTGGGAGCTGTAGTTTTAAATGGTAAAAACTTCTCTAGCATTTCACCATTCTTGGCAATTGGTATATTTAATTTTTTATACTGGAAATAAGTTTCTGAAATGTGCTACTCCACTGGCATCCATCACAACAGGCTAAAAAAAATTACTAATGTGGAGGTGGGGGGGGTCATCTGGGGGTGACACAATTTTCTACCGCACCGGGTGACACCAACCCTAGCAACGCCACTGGTCCCCCACCAATAGGCTACTCATTGCCTATTCTGTGATTTTTCTTGAGAAAACCCCTTTATGGTCTGTTCAAATGGGCAAATTTCCTTACATTTTCTGCAGTGTATTTGCTGCAAAAGAATTGAAATGGAATTGACTTTAAAGGGTCAGCAGAATATCAGCAAATCTGCCACTATTGGCATTAGAGCCATGGAAGTCAGCAGTAGCAAAATTTGCAAGAGAATTCCGCCCAAGCAAACTGACTGATCACCAAACAAAACTTTTAACATATTGTTTCCTTTGTTGTTATAAGACACCCTGCTATTTACTTGCTGTTAAAATTCTCAACCTTTATGTTTTTTTTATTTTTTATTTTCAAAGTAAAGATTTTTATTAAAGTTTAAACAATCCAAAACACAAACATATCAGCGAGCATACCGGTGTATACACGTCTTGTAATCTTGCATGGAATGAGAAAAAAAAAAGTTAGCGGCTTGAGTGAGGAGTGTAAGTACATATCCGTCCGCTGCAGATGACAAAAAATGTACTGTACTACCTACATTGTAACCAGAGTAGTAGCGAAGGGACCGCTTTTATGACAAATCGGTACACACTCGGCATCATGGACTAGAATACAAGCTACAAGAATAGAGAAGAAGGAAGAAAATGAAAAAGGAGAAAGGAGGGGAAAGAAGCAGAGGGAAGAAAAGCGGTAAGGGAAGCAAGCAGGTGGGTAGAGTACCTTCGGTGGCCACGGGCACGGGCAAGACTCCAACCGGTAAGCAGCCTGACATTACTTGACGGGCAACACGCACGAGAGAAGAGCAAACAGTCGGTTATATGGGCACATGCGGTATGTGTAGAGAACCATAGTCGGGAGAAGACACAAAAGAAGTCCAGGGGGCCCATATCTGATGGTATTTCATCAAGTGTCTGGTGGAGTCTGCCAAGAGCTCCTCCATCCTATGTATGTGGGTCAGTTCCTGCAAGTAGTCTGAAAAAGAGGGAGGACAGGAGGATTTCCATTTTTGAGGGATAACAGATTTAGCGGCCAATAACATATAGCTTATCAAACGGCGGCTACACTTAGGAACCGATGGAGGAAGGATGGACAGAAGGAGAGGGGCAGGATCCAGATCAAGGCGTACTCCGGTCAACCTAAAGATCAGGTCAATGACCTGATTCCAGAAAGTACGGAGTTTTGAACAGCGGAGACAAATATGGCACATGGTGCCCCCCTGCTCCCCGCACCTCCAGCACTCATCAGGAACAGAGGGGTAGATGTGGGAGAGGAGGGCGGGAACCCTGTACCACCTCGTCAACACTTTATAGTCATTTGCGCCTTACTAGAGATAGAGGTTTTATGACAAGAAGATAGTGCTTGGCTCCACTCCGAGAGTCCAAGAACCCGCGTCCCAGCTCTTTCTCCCACCCACTTCGGTATGGAAGGGGTTCACGACCGAGAGAATCAACGAGGAGAGCGTACAGCGTGCTGATCGGGCGTATGGTATTTGAGCTGGGTGCACACAGTTTCTCGAACTGGGACAGGGGCCGTCTGAGCTTGAGATTGGCCTCCTCTGCGTTATAGAAATGACGCAATTGTTCATATTGGAAGCTAGCCAGGGGTAGGGGTAAGGGATCGAATCGCAGTGCAGTTAGGGGTTTCAGGCCTGAAGAGTCTAAAAAGTGCGCAAATGAGACACCCTCGGCCCTAGAGCATCCCAAGAAGGTAGCAGACTTGAGGGCAGGTGGGAACTTCAGGTTACCAAACACAGGGGACAGAGGACCATCCGATTGGAACAACAGATTATCTGGCAAGAGGGAGCGGTGCGTCCTAGCTATTGAGGACGTGACAGGAGGTAAGCCCTCTAAGGCGGCATTGGACAGATGTCTTTTGGGAAGCCAGAGCAGCAATTTCGGGTGTAGATGAGCAGGGTGCGCTTCTATGGATATCCACTGCTTGGTGACAGGTACATGGAAGCAATCTAGGACTCTGGTCAGGACTGAAGCGAGGTAATAGAATCGGCAATCTGGTAAGCCCAGTCCTCCTTCGTTTTTGTGTCTCGACAGTACATGTCTCGCTACTCGCGGACGTCCTCCGGCCCATATAAAATTAGAAAGTAAAGCAGTCAACTTTTGGAAGAAAGCCTTGGGCGGGGCAGATGGGAGGGTGGAGAAGAGATAGAGGAGTCTGGGTAGTACGTTCATTTTAATTACATTAATGCGGCCTATCCAAGAAAAATCTTTCCTCTCCCATTTAGCCAAGTCCGTTTTAATGGCATGGAAAAGGGGGGGGAAAGTTAATACGGAAGGTATCTCCTACTTTGTGAGGGACCCAAATCCCCAAGTATTTAAGGGAATCGGTACACCATTTAAAGGAAAGTTGCCTCACAATTGATCCACCAGGATCTTGGGGAGGGAGATGTTAAGCGCTTCGCTCTTAGTGGCATTAAGTTAGAATATTTAGAGAAGGTATTAATCGTAGAAAGGAGGGAGGGTAGAGTGGTCAGTGGGGCATTTAGGAAGAGCAAAAGATCATCGGCAAAGCCGAGCAATTGTGATGGCACGAGGCAATTTCCAGACCCCTAATATCAGGATTTTGGCGAATCGCAATCAAGAGGTGCTCCATGCATAGCATGAAAAGCAGAGGGGACAAGGGGCAGCCTTGCCTCGTGCCATTAAAAATGTTGAAGGGAGGGGACAACTGACCATTTATTCTCACCATTTTTTCTCACATTTAGCTTCATTAAGCCTCCAAGTGGCATGAGGCTTGGGAAAGGATGGAAGAGTGAAAGACATGGAGACAGGGGCATGATCAGATAGGGTGATTGAAACAATGGAGGAGCGAGTGAGAGAAGGCAGAAGGCGATGGGGACAGAGGATGTCATCAATTCTGCTGTAATGGTTATGAGGGTAGGAGTAGAAGGTGTAGTCACGACCACTGGGGTGCAGCTCACGCCAGAAGTCACTCAGTTGGAGCAAGTGTAGCTTAGTGCGTAGGGCACAAAGTTTGCGGAAAGAGAGGACGTGTCGAGCAGAGGAGACAGTGGGATGTTAAAGTCCCCACAGATAATAATCTGTCCAGAAGCAAAAGCAGTCAACCTATTCAGAGTACGGATGAGGAAGGACACCTGATTGTGATTGGGAGCATAGACCGAGGCTATAGTAAAGGTGTGGCCAAAGATATCACAATTAACAAAACATATCTAGCCTCTGGGTCAGTTACAGTTTTCAAGATGGTGACCGGTAGGGACCTATGAAAGGCTAAAGACACTCCCTTTGTTCTGCCCTCCGGATTTGTGCTGTGCATCCATGTAGGGTAGTATCTGGTAGGGAGGATAGGTGTATGTCTCTCTTTGAAGTGTGTTTCCTGTAACGCGAGGATGTGGATGCGTGTTTTGTGGGAAGAGTATAGAGTCTGAGATCTCTTCTCGGGCGTGTTAAACCCTTTGATGTTGAGAGATGTCACATTAATGTCAGCTGCCATGGATAGAGAGATGGGGAACATAGAACTCACCACCGGTCCGGAGCCTCACCCGCACACGCCACCACCCGCTGCAACATGAAAGACCTGTATACCACCTGCAAGGGAGAAAAGGAAGCAAAAAAGGAGAAGTTAAAGGACGAAATAGTAAAGGAAACAACACCCATATGAGTACGGGCGCAGGGGCACTAAAGAGGTAGGCCATAAGGGCCAGAGGAGGCACTGACAGAACCAGTCCGAGTGTCAGACTAGTGGGGTAGCGAGATCGGAACACTAGCTATCAAGCAACTAAGATCGCAAACAGCATAGGGGCCTAGGGCCACGTGACACCTAAGATACTCCCTTCCACATTAAGGTGGGAGGGTGCTCGGGAATCAAAGAGGACTTCAGTAACAAACACAGGTCAACGACCTAACTGACAACAATTAGTGGGAGGCTAAGGGCAATAGTACTAAGTGTATTATCAGACTAGGTGGGAACTAGGATAATAACGTAGAAAAACATGTGGAGGCAGTAAACATAGGGGGAGATGTGAAGGGGTGTGGGGGACCTATTACAAGGAAAGGTCTAAGGTCAAATGTCTAGATTGTGTCCCAACTAGTGGCCTACGAACAAATAGGGGCAGTTCAAGCAATATGAGGATTAGAACTACATTGTACTATGAAAAACATAGGACAGTCACAAAATATAACAGCATCTGCCACAGGTGTAATTCAGGTCTTGTGGCTGGGTCTCCTTGACTTCGGCTCAGGGACGTCTTCTCTGGATCTCCTCTCCAGGCGTCGGACATCTACAGGGTGTCTGGCTGAAAGGGTCGTCGGGGAGAAAAGCAGCTCCCAGTCCGGCAGAGCAATGGAGAGTAGTCTGAACGTCGCCAGGAATTCTGGAAGGTCCTCAGGTTGCCGTAGCAATCCAACCGTAGAGCCATGGCGTGCCGTTAGAGAGAGAAAGGGTAGCCCCACCTGTATAGAATCTTGGCGTTCTGGAGCACCGTCAGGAGGGGCTTCAGTGTGGCCCTGAGGCGAAGGGTGCACAGGGACAGATCAGGGAAAACGTGGATGTCAACCCCTGGTGCTTCAAGCTTTTGATGTTACGGGCTTTGCGTATAATGTTCTCTTTAAGGAGGTAATGATGGACCCTGCAAATCACGTCCCTGGGTTTGGAGGGATCAGGGCTCTTTGCTTTAAGTGCTCTGTGTGCCCTGTCGAGTTCCAACTTGGTGTCCTCCGGCCTCTGCAATATGTCGTTGAAGATGTGCTGTAAAGTTAACGCCAGGTCCTGGGGACCTACAGTCTCAGGCAGTCCCTTTATACAAATATTGTTGCGTCTGTTCCGGTTGTCCATATCATCCATATGGTCAACAATCTGGGATTGTTGGTGCATGAGAGATGTAGTGGCCGCTCTTAGAGTGTGGACCTCTGCAGATATGGAGGAGCGGAAAGTCTCTAGATCAGACACCCTGGTTGTCAACTGCGTGACTTGTTGGACCGGAGCTAAATCTTGTCGCCAGGATCTCTTCATTTCCTCAGCTAGGGACAGCATGTCTATTTTTGTGGGCAGAAGGGCCAGAAGAGCCTGCAATTCTGGGTGACTTTTGAGAGCGTCCGCAGCCGCTTCCGGACTAGGGAGTAGAGGCACGGCGGCAGAGAGAGATATAGGGTTCGCCCCATGTTTGTCAGATCTGTGCACTTCATTAGTGGGTGTTCTTGACCCAGATCCCCTATCTCTGGGAGACCTCCTGGAGTCATCAGAGGAAGAATATTCTGTGTAGGATTTGGATCTCAGGTGGGTTTTTGCAGGGGTTTTAAACAACCCAGTAGTCAGGAACATCACTGCTGTGTGGGAAACCCTTGTCAGAGTGAGAAGAAGTACAGTCCATGGGATGGGACGGGTTAACTGTAGGCTGTGCATGAGTGGGCATGGGGGGGCTGTTGGAAGCAAGGTGCCCTGATGCAGAGTCCTGGAGGGCAGGCAATGCCCTGTGAATGACAGGTGGAGGAGAGCAAAGCGTAGCTGGGGAATCTGGTTCAGCGGTGAAGGGGTTAACGGCTGAGTGATCTTTGAGCAGGGTTGCAGCAGGGTCAGAACTAGCAGTGGAGCCAGGGGTGAATCGCTGGGGTGCTGGGGGATCAGCGGTAGCAGAATGGGGTACAGGGGCCGCCTGTGGGGCAGAGGCAGTACCCTTATACTTGCAGGGCGCCGCCATTTGCAGCAGGTCGGGGACAAGTGTTCCCACCTTGTCCGTGCGGGGAGGGAGACCGGAGCTGCCGGGTGAGTCCACCGCAGGGTCACTTACTGTGGGGTCCGGTGGTGTCGGCATAGCTGCTGTCCGGTCTCCGAGGTGGCGGGCGGCTGTCTCTGGGTTCCCGGCGTGGCGCTTCTCCTCAGTGTGAGGCGTGCGCGTGACTTCCGGGCTGGAGGCCGCGAGTGCAGGAGCAGGCCGCGGTCGCGAAGCAAGGCTCCCCACCTCCGGATGGCGCTGAAAGTAGGCTGAAATTGGCAGGCTGGACGCTGGTACCTTCTGGCAAGTGGACACCTTCTTCTTTCTCCTGTGCCTGCCTCCTATTAGCAGGTTAGTCCCCTCTTTAGGTGTGGCCCTAGCAGGAGCTCACTTCAGGTGCTGCCGCTCGCCAGCGTGCCAAGCCACGCCCCCCCTTTATATGTTTTTAATGTGATTGAAAAAACAGCCACTAGGTGGCTCTATTCTGTTCCCTGCGCAAGTCAAACATTTAGTTTGGTCTCCACTCGGACTTGCAGAAGTCCAAACTCAGGAAGTGCATGCAGGGCAAGGCACAGCTCCTGCAGGCTTCAGGGGTGTCACGCCTGCTCAGGAATGCCAACTTTCTCCTGCCGGGAGCGCAGACAATGCGAGCAAAGGGAACAGTATGATACAGAGCTTTTTAAAGCTCAAAAAAGAAATTTAGGGCAGGAGGGACGATAGGAGTAGTTAGGGAATATAATCTGAGTTAGTTAAGAAAATATGGTTTGATGACAGGCACTCTTGAAGAGATAGCAGCATGTTGCTAGCTGCGAATTTGATCAGGAGCGGGCTCTGCGCAGCAGATTTCTGGGAGTGGAACTTCTACTGTGGAAAATCAGCAGCCGGTTACAATGTTTTGAATGGGGTCTTCTGCAGATGTTCTGCCGGCAACATTCCACTGCCAAAAATCTGCCACAGAGAGTTGGCCCCAATTAAAACTTGCTGCTAACTTGCCCTTAATCTGCATGTGTGAATGGACCCTTAGGGTACATTGATGTGTGTATTTTGCCTGTATTTTGCTGCAGCAAGATACACAGCAAAATATACATGTGAATTTACCCTTTAGGATGTATTTACACGTACAGTATCCTGAGCATAATAAAAGGATTTTATGCTGCAGATTTTAATGTAAAATAAATGACCGAACACAGCTTCAAATACACCGCACCATATGTGCTTAGGATACTGTACATGATACTGGTAGGGTATGTTTACACATACAGGAACTGCTGCATATTTATGCTGCATATTTTGTGCAGCTGATTTGCTACCCATAAACTTGAATGGGTAGCAAAATCAGCTGCAGCAAATATGCAGCAAAAATATGCAGCAGATCCTATACGTGTAAATGTACCTTATCAGTTTTTTTGGTCACTTAAGAGTGTTCTTCAGATTCGATGATAAGACATTGGGGGAGATTTATCAAAACCTGTGCAGAGGAAAAGTTGTCCAGTTGCCCATAGCAACCAATCGCTGCTTTCATTTTTCACTGGCCTTCCTAAAAATGAAAGAAGTGAGCTTATTGGTTGCTATGGGCATATCAACACCTTTTCTGCGGACAGGTTTTGATAAATCTCCCCCTCAGTGTTCACGTGCTGTACTTTTATCTTTTCTCCACGATGAGCAATGATGCCTGTAGTATGTCACATGATTGCTGAGGCTGGTGATTAGCTAAAACAGTGATGAAAGCTTGTAACATTAGACTGACAGAACATTTGTGCTTGGCTTGCAAGTGATTTTTATTTTTTTTTATTATTTCATAACTTGTGCAGCTATTGTAAGGGACTGACCAGGTGACAGGGAGAATGAGCCCTAAACTGACCCTAAAACCGCTCTCCCGGCCTATTTGCCCATCCACCCTAAACGGTGGATCGACAACTGGGCACCAGTCCCTCCCTGAGCTAAAATGCAGAGGCCTAAAAGCACATATTAATAAATGGTCGGTCACAAACCAGAAACATAACAGGAACATAGAACTCTATAACAGATAACGTTCAGAGGAAAACACTAGCTAGGTGATCATGTACTCTCAGATCAGTGCATTTACAAAAACTCCAAAGATCTGCATAAAGAACAAATAAACAAATAGAGTTCAAAACACCAGACAGGAAAATGGATGAGTGTAAACAGATTCCAGGAACAGGCATGAATATAGCATTATCCCCAAAAACCTCAAGTAGACACAAAGTCTCCATGGACCGGTAACAGGGATCTATCGCTAAACAGGAATAATTGCAATCCCAAATAAAACCTCCAGTAGACACGGAGTCCCCATGGATAGGTAACAGGGATGCCTTGTTACAACTCAGAAAACAGATAAAACAGGATATAATTATAGAACACTGTTCACACTGAACACAAGACAGGAATCACAATCCCTTAGAAAACCTCCAGTAGACATGGAGTCCCCATGAACAGGTAACAGGGATGCCTAGTTACAATTCAGAAAACAGATAAAACAGGATATAATTATAGAACACAGTTCACACTGAACACAAGACAGGAATAATCACAATTCCTTCAGAACACCTCCAGTAGATGCAGGAATAACAATACCCTCTGAGTCCCCATGGACAGGTAACAGGGATGCCTAAATACACAGGATATAATTATAGAATGCTGTTCACACTGAACACAAGACATGAATCGCAATACCTCTGAAAACCTCCAGTAGACACGGAGTCCCTATGGAAAGGTAACAGGGATATCTAGATCAGAGCCTCCAGTAGACACAGGAATATCCCCCTGGAGCAATAACACAGAAAACGGATACAAAAGAAAATACAGTGTGAACAGATACATAGCAGAAAGGATATACAAATCCTAAAACCGACTATACAAAAATCTGCTATAAACATGCCACCTAACCATGGCTAAAACCAGAAAATACAAAGTGCATGCTAAAGCAAAATAGTAGATTAAAAGCTCAAATAAAGAGTGTTTCACCAAGAGCTCCAAAGCAGCATGTTCAGCATGTTAGCAAGTCAGCATGTAATGATCTCAATCACCAGCCCAGAGGCTAGACTGGGTTGACTTTAAATAGACACACCATAGGAGCTATTGGCTAAACGCCAAAGACTTTAACTATTCTCTGGCCAGGGAACTTAAAACTGTTCACACACAAGCAAATCCAATAGCTATGTGTGAACACAGACATGACAGCTATTTTTTCTTTTTTAACTAGAGACTAGACAACTCCTGGAAAACAATTTTTTTCTCATCAACTGGTGCCAGAAAGTTAAACAGATTTCTCAATTACTTCTATTTAAAAATATTAATCCTTCTGGTACTTATCAGCTGCTGTATAGTACAGAGGAAGTTGATATTTTTTTTTCAGTCTGACCACAGTGCTCTCTACTGACACCTCTGTCCTGAGTAGAATCAAATCCCCATAGCAAACCTCTACTGCTCTGGACAGTTAATGACATGAAAAGATGTGTCAGCAGAAAGCACTGTGATCGGACTGAAAAGAACTCAAGAAAGAAATACAACTTCCTGTGGAGCATACAGCAGCTGATATGTACTGGAGGTATTAAGATTTTTAAATAGAAGTAACTTACAGATCTGTTTAACTTTGTGGCACCAGTTGATTTTAAAAAAAAATCCCCTTTAACTTATCTCTAAATTCCACATGTCCTGAGATGTATGGTGTGAGGTTTCCATCTTTTTACAACAACATGATTTTGTGATTTTCTGTCACAATGTGTAAGCCAAGCCTTTCTTGGCTTTGGCTTATGAGACTGCATCGAACTCTGCCACAAACAGCATGTATGATTCCAGCCTAAAGGCCCCTGTACACATTGAATATGTGTCTACTGATTCTCATGTTTTCGGCAGAACAGGCTAACTATTTGGTGACCTCCTAATCCTCCCCTGACAGATGATGTCACAGAAGAGAAGGATGTGGCATATTAGATGTCAAATGACTGATCCTTTTTATCTCAAGGAGCTAAGCCACCAGTAGTGTCTGTAAATTGCTAAATATCCCCTTATCTCTTCTGAATATGTGAATATGGCTAAAGTTTGGTGATTTCTCACTATTTTCTTTATAATACACTGCTCAAAAAATAAAAGAAACACTAAGATAACACATCCTAGATCTGAGTGAATTAACTAATCGCATGAAATACTTTCGTCTTTACATAGTTGAATGTGCTGACAACAAAATCACACAAAAATGATCAATGAAAATCAAATTTATCAACCCATGGAGGTTTGGATATGAAGTCACACTCAAAATGAAAATGGAAAACCACACTACAGGCTGATCCAACTTTGATGTAATGTCCTTAAAACAAGTCAAAATGAGGCTCAGTAGTGTGTGTGGCCTCCATGTGATGAGGTGGTGGCCACACTCCTGGACAGTGGTGCAAGAATGAAAGAAAAAAAGACCAAAGGGGGCGCCTGGTGGCACCTCCATGCTCTCGACAATATGCTGACAGACACAGCAAACCTTCTTGCCACAGCTCGCATTGATGTGCCATCCTGGATGAGCTGCACTACCTGAGCCACTTGAGTGGGTTGTAGACTCTGTCTCATGCTACCACTAGAGTGAAAGCACCACCTGCATTCAAAAGTGACCAAAACATCAGCCAGGAAGCATGTAAACTGAGAAGTGGTCTGTGGTTACCACCTACAGAACCACTCCTTTATTGGGGGTGTCTTGCTAATAGCCTATAATTTCCACCTGTTGTTTGTTCCATTTGCACAACAGCATGTGAAATTGATTGTCAATCAGTGTTGCTTCCTGAGTGGACAGTGTGATTTCACAGAAGTGTGATTGACATTAGTGTTGAGCGGCATAGGCCATATTCGAATTCGCGAATATTCGCGAATATATGGACGAATATTCGTCATATATTCGCGAATAGTCGCATATTCGTTATATTCTCGTTTTATTTTCGCATATGCGAACATTCGCGTATGCGAAAATTAACATATGTGAAAATTAGCATATACAAAGTTATCATACGTGAAAATTCGCATATGCGAAAATTAGCATATTGCTAATTTTCGCGTATGCGAATTTTTGCGCGCCAGTCTCACACAGTAGTATTACAGCCTTCTTTACACCACACAAGCTGGAAGCAGAGAGGGGTGATCACTGTGATGTGTACTGTGAAGAAAAAAAAACAAAAAAAAATAACGAATATTCGTAATTACGAATATATAGCGCTATATTCGCGAAATTTGCGAATTCGCGAATATGCGATATTCGCGAATAATATTCGAATTGCGAATATTCGCGAGCAACACTAATTGACATTGTGTTGTTAAAGTGTTCTCTTTATTTTTTTGAGCAGTGTATCAATTTTTTTTTTCTAGAATGTTAACAGACAAATCTTCCTAGCGATATATCCTCCACTTATATTGTTTTATGACTGGGCATGTTTCACTATTCATTTTGTATAATAACATTTTGAATATATAACATTTTAGCATATTTTAGCTTTTCTGATCATTCAAAAACTGGAGGAAGTTATGTATTCTTTAAATGAATATATGTTACTCCCTTCTACCATCTCTGTCTGAGTCAGGAACTGTCCAGAGGTGCAAAAAATCCACATAGAGAACTTTTTTTTGCCTTTGACAGTTCCTAACAGGGACAATTTCTGATTGGAAAAAACTACACAACTACACAACTTCCTTCAGACCACACAGAAGCTGATGAGTACTGGAAAGCTTTACTTTTTTAAATATAAGTAATTTACAAATCTTTTTAACTGTCTGGCACCAGTTGATTTGAAGACTTTTTTTTTCCCTCCAAAATTCAGCAGTTTGTTTTTTAAATTACTAAATTGATTCTTATGGGGGAAAAAGCAGCTACAGTATTTTTTAAGCATTTGATCCACTCATTAAATTGTTACACTGACCTTGTCATCTTTAAGTAACTGTTCAAAGATAAAATAAGATTTAATCTGTAATATGATTTCTCTAATGAGCTTGAAAACAGCATTTATCATTACTAGTCTCGCAGCACCATCTACCGTGTAATGAAAACATAAAAGAAATCATTTGTGTGCAATGTGTCATAAATTGCCTCATCATACTACAGCAAATGAACCACTCCGGAATATTGTATGAACCCAGAATAGAGCTAGAAGACAAAGAGATATTTGAATATTTTCTTCTCTGTTGAAACGAAAATGTCAGGCATCCCAGAATCTTATTAAGGGTGCATTCACACCACGTTTTTGCAATACAGTTCCCGTATCAGGTTTTTGATGAAAAACGGATTCCTCAAAACCTGACTAAACTGTATCAAAATGTATGTACAAATTTCAACCCGTATACAGTTAAAAACCGTATATGGTTTGCATAATGATGTCAGGTTGCTTCCGTTTTGTAAGAAAAAAATGTATCCGTTTTTAACTTTTCACTCCATTTTGAATAAAGTTTCACTTGTTTGATTGAAATTCCAAGAAAAAAAAACTGTGCAAAGTCAAAAACCGTATGCTGAAAACCGTATGGAACCGTATGCACATACGGTTCTTTACGGTTCCCATTGACTCCCATGTTAAAAAAGAAAAAAAGTATACGGTTTAATGCAGTTTTTCACTCGGACCAAAAACCGTGGTAGACTACGGTTTTGGGTACTGGTGAAAAACTGTACAAAAACGTATGGGATGCAAAACGGACACTACCTCATGCATCTTTTGGCATATGGTTTTTAATGGAGAGTCAATGCATACGGTTTTCAATACGGTTCCATACGGTTTTCACATTGAAAACGTATACGGGAACTGTATTGCAAAAACGTGGTGTGAATGCAGCCTAACTAAGTTTAGTAAGACAACAACATCACATACAGAATAAAGAAATAGCTCCTTGGGCCGACAGTTGTTTCTCATACATATAGTTAGACAGCTGATGAGGTGGAAAAAAGACACACAAAAAAGGCACTGCTGTGATGATCCAGAGCAAGGCAAAGATTCCTATGGGTCAATAGCCCTGTACTGTGGTACATATTCTGTTACAACAAAATCAGAATCTCTGGATCCATGTCCCACCTCCAGAATTGTAAAACCTATAACATGTAATATTATATTTTTCATCTAGATGCTTCTTGAACTTGTTCAATAAGATGTGTCAAAGTTATTTACAGACTCACTTTTACAGTAAAGAATCCACATCTGTGATCATGGCAAACACATCTTATCTCAAAATGTAGAGGATGCCTCCATGTCATACTTATAGGCCTAGGTTTAAAACAACATTAAAGGAGTACAATTTTTTTCTCATCAACTGGTGCCAAAAACTTAAACAGATTTGTAAATTAGGTGCAAGGCAAAGAAGCAAGAAAGGAGAGGGCACACTAAGGTGCTACTACACCTATCTTCGGGATACTGCAAGGTCTCAGTGGCCCCTAGTAGGTCTTCTGCGGGGTGCACATACGAAAGATATGAAGTATCAATAGGTACAATAACAAAGAAATGTGTGTGCCCTCACCGCTCAGCGGAGACAGCTTGGCATGGGAGTCCGGTTCAAGGAAGGCTGGATTACAGCATCGGTGCAAGTAGAAGGGCGCTCGGAGACGACGCCGGCTGTTTCACACGTGTATGCGTGCTTCTTCTGGCCTCTGAGAAGCACGTATACACGTGTGAAACAGCCGGCGTAGCCTCCGAGGGCCCTTCTACCTGCACCGATGCTGTGATCCAGCCTTCCTTGAACCGGACTCCCATGCCGAGCTGTCTCCGCTGAGCGGTGAGTGCACATGCGTGCCTTTGTTATTGTAGATTTGTAAATTACTTCTATTTAAAAATCTTTTTAAAAACTAAAAACTAAAATCTTAATGTATACTACAAAGGAAGTTGTGTAGTTATTTTCAGTCTGACCACAGTGCTCTCTGCTGACACCTCTGTCCATGTCAGGAACTGTCCAGAGCAGGAGAGGGTTTCTATGGGAATTTGCTCCTTCACTGGATATTTCCTGACACAGACAGAAACGGCAGCAGAGAGCACTGTGGTCAGACGGAAAAGAACTACACAACTTCCTCTGTTGTATACAGCAGTTGCGAAATACTGGAAGGGTTAAGATTTGTAAATAGAAGCAAGTTACAAATCTGTTTAACTTTCTGGCACCAGTTGATGAGAAAAATGTGTTTTCCACTAAAGTACTCCTTTAACTCCTTAACGACAAGGCCAATTTTATTTTAGCATTTTCATTTTTTCCTCCTCGCCTTTCAAAAATCATAACTCTTTTATATTTCCATCCACAAACCCATATGGGGATTGTTTTTTGTGTCACCAATTGTACTTTGTAATTACATCACTTATTTTACCATAAAATGTACGGCACAACCAAACAAATATTGTTTATGTGGGAAAATTGAAAAGAAAACCGCAATTTAGTAAATTTTGGAAGGTTTTGTTTTCATGCTGTAAACTTTACTGTACAAATTACGTTTTCTTTATTCTGTGGGTCAATATGATTAAAATGATATGATATGCTTTTCTATAATTGCACCGCTTAAAAAAAATCTCAAACTATTTTAACAAAATTTGTATGTTTGAAATTGCCCTGTTTTGACCACCTATAACTTTCCAATTTTTCCATATATGGGGCAGTATGAGGGATAATTTTTTGCGCCATGAGCCGTAGTTTTTATTGGTACGCCTTTTGCTTAGGTTTTAATTTTATAAATTTTTTATAAAAAATAAAAAAATTTGGAATGAAATGAGACAAAAAAAGCAGCATACATTTTTTTTACGTTTATTCTGTTTACCGTACGGAATAGTATTTTAATAGTTCAGACTTTTAGGCAAGCGGCGATACCAAATATGTGTATTCATTTTTTTATGCTCTTTTTGGGGTAAAATGGGAAAAACAGACGTTTCACCTTTTTATTGGGTGAGGGGATTTTTCTAATTTTTTTACTTTTTTATTTTACATTTTTGTACTTTTTTTTTTTAAACTTCAATAGTCCCCATAGGGGACCATTTATAGCAATCATTTGATTGCTAATACTGGTCAGTGCTATGCATAGGACATAGCACTGAATCAGTGTCATCGGTGATCTTTTGCAAGACCCCGGGATGCAGCCGGAGCCAGTTGAGGGGACCTCTGGCTACCATGCTGGATGATCGTATCTCGCGGAAGTGCTGCGGGCGATTCAGTCATCCATTTAAAGTACCACACTGCCTCAGATGCTGTGATCTGTATTGATCACTGCATCTAAGGGGTTAATGGTGGACATCCGCATGACCGCGGATGTCCGCCATTACCGGCGGATCCTTGGCTGCTGATAGCAGATGGGACCTGCCATGCATGATGCGAGCACCGGTCCGGTGGTCATGGCGGAGCGTAAATGTACGTCATGGTGCATTAAGTACCATGGCACCATGACGTACACTTACGTCCTTTGTCGTTAAGGAGTTAAAGATCTTTGTACTGTCCACTCTTATACTGTCTTGGTACATTATACCAAATAACCCCAAGTTTTTTAACCTTTCTTGTTACACTACAGTTACCTTGGTTTGCCTCCCTTTGCCCCCAATATTCCTGTGTGGTCTGACTAGTGATTTGTAAAGAGGCAAAACTATGTTCTTGTCATGGACCTCTATGTCTTTTTGATGCATCTTATTTTCTTTGTCTTAGCAGGATATTTATCAAAACCTGTCCAGAGGAAAAGTTGACCATTTTCCCATAGCAACCAATCAGATGGCTTCTTTTATTTTTTAGAGGCCTTGTTAAATCTCCTGCACAGAATTTGATAAATCTCCCCAAATGTGTTTTCCCTTAGTCCAACAGCACAGATTGGACATATCTGCCCCTGTGACTGGTAGTACAGACATAATTATAATAAATCAATTAATCAGTCAATCAAGACTCCCCTTCCTAAAAGAGAGGACACACTCTTAATCACACTATGTAATAGATGACCTTTCATCTGAGGAAGTAGGAAAGGGACACAAAACCAGAAGAGAAATGACCAAATGTATACTTCCAATAGTAGGCACACTCAGGATGAATGTTGTAAGGAAACTTAAAGGGATATTCCAGGAAAACTTTTTTTTATATATCAACTGGCTCCAGAAAGTTAAACAGGTTTTTAAATTACTTCTATTAAAAAATCATAATCCTTCCAATAATTATCAGCTGTTGAATTGAATTGTTCTTTTCTGTCTGGCAACAGTGGTCTCTGCTGACATCTCTGCTTGTCTCGGGAACTGCACAGAGTAGAAGAGGTTTGCTATGGGGATTTGCTTCTACTCTGGACAATTCCCGAGACAGGTGTCATCAGAGAGCACTTAGACAGAAAAGAACAACTCAACTTCAGCAGCTCATAAGTACTGAAAAGATTAAGATTTTTTAATAGAAGTATTTTACAAATCTGTTTAACTTTCTGGAGCCAGTTGACTTTAACTTTCTGGAGTCGGGGTGTGGAAGAAGCTGTAAGGGAAACATTGGGTGGTGGGAGCACACCATCCGTACCTGTTCCACTTGGTTATAACAACTCTTACTTTGATGTTGCATGCTCAAATGTGAAGGGCATACTCACTGCCTTTCACTTACCTTATTCAAAGATTGGTTTGGCCCTATATTTTTGCCTTTTTTTGGCACATATTTCCCCTTACCTCACAGCATGCAATTTATACTCTGCATATAGTACCTGGATGTATTACATTACAGTTGTTAACACTGTGGTGATATTTTTTACTTATGCTCCCACTTTCTGTTTGGATTTTCACCAGTCCCATTCTCTCCCTATATGTGTTTTATAGTTTTTAAATGTATGTATTTTTACCACGGTAAATTAATAAAGCATTGTTGATTCTTTTAATGCCTTTTTGGTTCTTGGTCTTTCTAATATTGGTAGGCGTGGATCAGTCACATATGGGAACCATTTATGTTCATATTTGATCATTTAAAAACTCCAGGCTGTTAGATTGAGACTGCTTGGATTTAGGTAGAACTGAGGCCCTTAGACACCAGGTTCTGCAGTTCGGAAAGTCTCCTCAGCTCATTTGTATGAGTTAGTTGGCAACACCAGGAACTTTTTGGCCACAATGGTATAATGGCTAACAAGCGAGGTCTTGCCTGATCTCCATTAATACCATGGATATCATAAGGATTTGAGAAAAAAACATAGGCCAGCCAAATCCGCCATGGAATGGACACAGCATCTTATGCCAAGAGATTGTCCTCCTGATAACAAGTGCAGAATCTCTCCACCTTGGTTTTCAGCCTTGTGGCCATAAGATATGTCTCTTGCATCCCCCACCACTGAATGATCTCAGAAAGATGTCTTGATTCAAAGACCACTGAACCTAGGATGAGAGCCCCCTGCTCAGTTGGGCCCACAATTGTGTATAACAGACAGGTGGGTTAGGTTCTTCTCTGCCCATGAGAAGATAAAACCCACTTCTCTGAGTGTCTGAGCATACCCTTACCACTTTTCTTCTAAGAAGGGGAGCAAAATTTAGGTGTGCTAAGCAGATCCCACTAAGTTCTCTCTCAGATTGGAAGATAGTAGTGGCTGCTGAGGACTCCAAGAACCTTGAACTTGGAACTTGTCTAGATGGGTGGAGTGATTAAGGTTGTGTGCCCTTTTATAAGAAAGATAGTTTTTTTTATTAATTGATTCATTATCATTTTTAATAAAAGTTATATCCATCCTACTAATTCACAGGGGCAGATATACCCCACTGATGCTTCTGGTTAGGACATAAGGGAATCTTTTTCAGTATGAGTTTTACCCCGTGTCCTCCTATGTGGGCCGTGTTTATGCATCATAGAGGAGAGGTCCTATTTTAATTATGGCCATTTTTTCAGCTGTAAATGCCCAGCAGTTTTTTTCCCATAAAAAAATAAAAATAAAATAATCCTTAAATATAATACACCTGTTTTTTTTAACAGTGTGTGGGAGTATGGCTTTAAAGGGGTACTGGGCCCTAGACATTGTATCCCCTATCCAAAAGATAGAGGGAAAAGATGTCTGATTGCGGGAGTCCCGCTGCTTGGTGTTACGCCGAGCGCTCCGGGTCCCCGCTCCTCCCCGGAGCGCTCGCAACATCCTCGCTACGGCAGCGCCCCGGTCAGATCCACTGACCGGGTGCGCTGCGATACCGCCTCCAGCCGGGATGCGATTCGCGATGCGGGTGGCGCCCGCTCGCGATGCGCACCCCGGCTTCCGTACCTGACTCGCTCTCCCTCGGTCCTGTCCCGGCGCGCGCGGCCCCGCTCCCTAGGGCGCGCGTGCGCCGGGTCTCTGCGATTTAAAGGGCCACTGCGCCACTGATTGGCGCAGTGGTTCCAATTAGTGTGTTCACCTGTGCACTCCCTATGTATACCTCACTTCCCCTGCACTCCCTCGCCGGATCTTGTTGCCCTTGTGCCTAGTGAAAGCGTTCCCTTGTGTGTTCCTAGCCTGTGTTCCAGACCTCCTGCCATTGCCCCTGACTACGATCCTTGCTGCCAGCCCCGACCTTCTGCTACGTCCGACCTTGCTTTTGTCTACTCCCTTGTACTGCGCCTATCTTCAGCAGTCAGAGAGGTTGAGCCGTTGCTAGTGGATACGACCTGGTTACTACCGCCGCAGCAAGACCATCCCGCTTTGCGGCGGGCTCTGGTGAACACCAGTAGTGACTTAGAACCGGTCCACTAGCACGGTCCACGCCAATCCCTCTCTGGCACAGAGGATCCACCTCCTGCCAGCCGGCATCGTGACAGTAGATCCGGCCATGGATCCCGCTGAAGTTCCTCTGCCAGTTGTCGCCGACCTCACCACGGTGGTCGCCCAGCAGTCACAACAGATAGCGCAACAAGGCCATCAGCTGTCTCAACTGACTGTAATGCTTCAGCAGCTACTACCACAGCTTCAGCAATCATCTCCTCCGCCAGCTCCTGCACCTCCTCCGCAGCGAGTGGCCGCTTCCAGCCTACGACTATCCTTGCCGGATAAATTTGATGGGGACTCTAAGTTTTGCCGTGGCTTTCTTTCACAATGTTCCCTGCACTTGGAGATGATGTCGGACCAGTTTCCTACTGAAAGGTCTAAGGTGGCTTTCGTAGTCAGCCTTCTGTCTGGAAAAGCTCTGTCATGGGCCACACCACCCTGGGACCGCAATGACCCCGTCACTGCCTCTGTACACTCCTTCTTCTCGGAAATTCGAAGTGTCTTTGGGGAACCTGCCCGAGCCTCTTCTGCTGAGACTGCCCTGCTGAACCTGGTCCAGGGTAATTCTTCCGTTGGCGAGTACGCCATACAATTCCATACTCTTGCTTCCGAATTGTCCTGGAATGATGAGGCCCTCTGCGCGACCTTTAAAAAAGGCCTATCCAGCAACATTAAAGATGTTCTGGCCGCACGAGAAATTCCTGCTAACCTACATGAACTCATTCATCTAGCCACTCGCATTGACATGCGTTTTTCCGAAAGGCGTCAGGAGCTCCGCCAGGATATGGACTTTGTTCGCACGAGGCGTTTTTTCTCCCCGGCTCCTCTCTCCTCTGGTCCTCTGCAATCCGTTCCTGTGCCTCCCGCCGTGGAGGCTATGCAAGTTGACCGGTCTCGCCTGACACCTCAAGAGAGGACACGACGCCGCATGGAGAATCTCTGCCTGTACTGTGCCGGTACCGAACACTTCCTGAAGGATTGTCCTATCCGTCCTCCCCGCCTGGAAAGACGCACGCTGACTCCGCACAAAGGTGAAACAGTCCTTGATGTCAACTCTGCTTCTCCACGTCTTACTGTGCCTGTGCGGATATCTGCCTCTACCTTCTCCTTCTCCACTAAGGCCTTCTTGGATTCCGGATCTGCAGGAAACTTTATTTTGGCCTCTCTCATCAACAGGTTCAACATCCCAGTGACCAGTCTCGCCAGACCCCTCTACATCAATTGCGTTAACAATGAAAGATTGGACTGTGCCGTGCGTTACCGCACGGAACCCCTCCTACTGTGCATCGGACCTCATCACGAAAAAATTGAGTTTTTGGTCCTCTCCAATTGCACTTCCGAAATTCTCCTTGGACTACCATGGCTTCAACGCCATTCCCCAACCCTTGATTGGTCCACAGGAGAGATCAAGAGCTGGGGTACCTCTTGTTTCAAAGACTGCCTTAAACCGGTTCCCAATACTCCCTGCCGTGACCCTGTGGTTCCCCCTGTAACCGGTCTCCCTAAGGCCTATATGGACTATGCTGACGTATTTTGCAAAAAACAAGCTGAGACTCTACCTCCTCACAGGCCTTATGACTGTCCTATTGACCTCCTCCCGGGCACTACTCCACCCCGGGGCAGAATTTATCCTCTGTCCGCCCCAGAGACTCTTGCTATGTCTGAGTACATCCAGGAAAATTTAAAAAAGGGGTTTATCCGCAAATCCTCCTCTCCTGCCGGAGCTGGATTTTTCTTTGTGTCCAAAAAAGATGGCTCCCTGCGTCCTTGCATTGACTACCGCGGACTTAATAAAATCACGGTAAAGAACCGCTACCCTCTACCTCTTATCTCTGAACTCTTTGATCGCCTCCAAGGTGCCCACATCTTTACCAAACTGGACTTAAGAGGTGCTTATAATCTCATCCGCATCAGGGAGGGAGACGAATGGAAAACGGCATTTAACACTAGAGATGGACACTTTGAGTATCTGGTCATGCCCTTTGGCCTGTGCAACGCCCCTGCCGTCTTCCAAGACTTTGTTAATGAAATTTTTCGTGATCTCTTATATTCCTGTGTTGTTGTGTATCTGGACGATATTCTGATTTTTTCTGCCAACCTAGAAGAACACCGCCAGCATGTCCGCATGGTTCTTCAGAGACTTCGAGACAACCAACTTTATGCCAAAATGGAGAAATGTCTGTTTGAATGTCAATCTCTTCCTTTCCTAGGATACTTGGTCTCTGGCCAGGGACTACAAATGGACCCAGACAAACTCTCTGCCGTCTTAGATTGGCCACGCCCCTCCGGACTCCGTGCTATCCAACGTTTTTTGGGGTTCGCCAATTATTACAGACAATTTATTCCACATTTTTCCACCATTGTGGCTCCTATCGTGGCTTTAACCAAGAAGAATGCCAATCCTAAGTCATGGCCTCCTCAAGCGGAAGACGCCTTTAAATGGCTCAAGTCTGCCTTTTCTTCTGCTCCCGTGCTCTCCAGACCTGACCCATCTAAACCCTTCCTATTGGAGGTTGATGCCTCCTCAGTAGGAGCTGGAGCGGTTCTTCTACAAAAAAATTCTTCTGGGCATGCTGTTACTTGTGGTTTTTTTTCTAGGACCTTCTCTCCGGCGGAGAGGAACTACTCCATCGGGGATCGAGAGCTACTGGCCATTAAATTAGCACTTGAGGAATGGAGGCATCTGCTGGAGGGATCAAAATTTCCAGTTATTATTTACACCGATCACAAGAATCTCTCCTATCTCCAGTCTGCCCAACGGCTGAACCCTCGCCAGGCCAGGTGGTCTCTGTTCTTTGCCCGGTTTAATTTTGAAATTCACTTTCGCCCTGCCGACAAGAACATTAGGGCCGATGCTCTCTCTCGTTCCTCGGATGCCTCAGAAGTAGAGCTCTCTCCGCAACACATCATTCCTCCTGACTGCCTGATCTCCACCTCTCCAGCCTCCATCAGGCAAACTCCTCCAGGGAAGACCTTCGTCTCTCCACGCCAACGCCTCGGAATCCTCAAATGGGGTCACTCCTCCCATCTCGCAGGCCATGCGGGCATCAAGAAATCCTTGCAACTCATCTCTCGTTTTTATTGGTGGCCGACTCTGGAGACGGATGTTGTTGATTTTGTGCGGGCCTGCACTATCTGTGCCCGGGATAAGACTCCTCGCCAGAAGCCTGCTGGTCTCCTTCATCCTCTGCCTGTCCCCGAACAGCCTTGGTCTCTGATTGGTATGGACTTTATTACAGACTTACCCCCATCCCGTGGCAACACTGTTGTTTGGGTGGTCGTTGATCGATTTTCTAAGATGGCACATTTTATTCCTCTTCCTGGACTTCCTTCAGCGCCTCAGTTGGCAAAACAATTTTTTGTACACATTTTTCGTCTTCACGGGTTGCCCACGCAGATCGTCTCGGATAGAGGCGTCCAATTCGTGTCAAAATTCTGGAGGGCCCTCTGTAAACAACTCAAGATTAAATTAAACTTTTCTTCTGCTTATCATCCTCAATCCAATGGGCAAGTAGAAAGAATTAACCAGGTCCTGGGTGATTATTTACGGCATTTTGTTTCCTCCCGCCAGGATGACTGGGCAGATCTTCTACCATGGGCCGAATTCTCGTACAACTTCAGAGTCTCTGAATCTTCTTCCAAATCCCCATTTTTCGTGGTGTACGGCCGTCACCCTCTTCCCCCCCTCCCTACTCCCTTGCCCTCTGGTTTGCCCGCGGTGGATGAAATAACTCGTGATCTTTCCACCATATGGAAAGAGACCCAAAATTCTCTCTTACAGGCTTCATCGCGCATGAAAAAGTTTGCCGATAAGAAAAGAAGAGCTCCCTCCATTTTTTCTCCCGGAGACAAGGTATGGCTCTCCGCTAAATATGTCCGCTTCCGTGTTCCCAGTTACATATTGGGACCACGCTATCTTGGTCCTTTCAAAATCTTGTGCCAAATTAATACTGTCTCTTACAAACTTCTTCTTCCTCCTTCTCTTCGTATTCCTAATGCCTTTCATGTCTCTCTTCTTAATCCACTCATCATCAACCGTTTCTCTCCTAAACGTATTTCTCCCACTCCTGTCTCCGGTTTTTCGGACATCTTTCCTGTAAAGGACATACTGGCCTCCAAAAAGGTCAGAGGAAAAAACTTTTTTTTGGTTGACTGGGAGGGCTGTGGCCCTGAAGAGAGATCCTGGGAACCTGAGGACAATATCCTAGATAAAAGTCTGGTCCTCAGGTTCTCAGGGTCCAAGAAGAGGGGGAGACCCAAGGGGGGGGGTACTGTTACGCCGAGCGCTCCGGGTCCCCGCTCCTCCCCGGAGCGCTCGCAACATCCTCGCTACGGCAGCGCCCCGGTCAGATCCACTGACCGGGTGCGCTGCGATACCGCCTCCAGCCGGGATGCGATTCGCGATGCGGGTGGCGCCCGCTCGCGATGCGCACCCCGGCTTCCGTACCTGACTCGCTCTCCCTCGGTCCTGTCCCGGCGCGCGCGGCCCCGCTCCCTAGGGCGCGCGCGCCGGGTCTCTGCGATTTAAAGGGCCACTGCGCCACTGATTGGCGCAGTGGTTCCAATTAGTGTGTTCACCTGTGCACTCCCTATGTATACCTCACTTCCCCTGCACTCCCTCGCCGGATCTTGTTGCCCTTGTGCCTAGTGAAAGCGTTCCCTTGTGTGTTCCTAGCCTGTGTTCCAGACCTCCTGCCATTGCCCCTGACTACGATCCTTGCTGCCTGCCCCGACCTTCTGCTACGTCCGACCTTGCTTTTGTCTACTCCCTTGTACCGCGCCTATCTTCAGCAGTCAGAGAGGTTGAGCCGTTGCTAGTGGATACGACCTGGTTACTACCGCCGCAGCAAGACCATCCCGCTTTGCGGCGGGCTCTGGTGAACACCAGTAGTGACTTAGAACCGGTCCACTAGCACGGTCCACGCCAATCCCTCTCTGGCACAGAGGATCCACCTTCTGCCAGCCGGCATCGTGACACTTGGGACCGCCCGTAATCTCTCCTGCATCCCGCCGAGTCATCACTGCACGGGGCGAAGTTTGCTCCATGCGTGATGACTCACAACACAGGGGCTCTAGTATCGTAACGTCATGGCTCTGTCTCCTCGTGACATCACGCTATGCCCCATCAGTGCAAGCCTATGGGAGGGGGCATGGTGGCTGTAATGCTTCTCCCAAAGACTTGCATTGAGGGGGTGGAGCATGATGTCATGATACTCCGACCCCTGTCATCACGCACAAAGCAAACTTAGCTTCGTGCAGTGATGACTCGGGGGTCTGCAGGAGAGATTGCAGGGGTCCCCAGCAGTGGGACCCCCGTGATCAGACATCTTATCCCCTATCATTTGGATAGGGGATAGGATGTCTAGGGTGAAGTACCCCTTTAATATGTAATTTGTACATTTTGTTTATTGGCCCAAGTGAATAACCTTGCATATACCCAAATTAAACTGAATTTAATATTATATTAACCTTCTATGTGTTGAGAACTTTATAAAGTTTAGTATAAAGCTAGAAATATTGAAATTCTACTTTGTAAGCCTTCTACATATATAAAAAAAAGAGGGCCAAACATTGACCTCTGCAATAACCCACTGGTGAGTTTGACTAGTCAGAGTATGTTTACTTAAAAAACCTTTGTGTTTCCTATCACTTATCGCAGTTGTTATCGCCTTTACACATATTTCCTCCTAGTCCCAGCATTCTCATTTTATGTACCAACCTGCGTTATAGTAGCAAATGCCTTAGAAAAGTCCACATCACATCAATAGCCTTATGAAATACCAATTTATATTTGACCTTCTCACAGATGCTGATCAGATTAGTTTGACAGGTTCTCACATACCCATTCTTATATGGAGTTTTATGTTTATTTTCATTGAGATGCTATAGCATCCCTTAGGAAACCTTCAATCAATTTTCCCACAGTATAGGTTAAACTTACAGCCCTATCGATTTCTGGATAATTTTTTTTACCCCTTTTCGAAAATTGGCACCACATTTGCTATGTGCTAGTCCTGGGGACAGACCTTGTCACTGTGGAGTCCTTAAATATTCAAAATAAGGTTCTGTTTATGACAGTTTGTAATTACTGCATAACTTGTGGGTGGATGACATCTGGACCCAATGATTTGTCTATTTATGGATTTTTAAGGTTGCACTACTCTTCACGTTTGGTTTTGGAGATGACATTTCATGGAGAATTTACATTAGTCTCAGTCATGTCATTTAAATTTTACTGTAGAAATGCAGTGGAGAAGAAGGAATTTAATAGATTGGCCTTTTCCTCCTCCTCCCCAACCATTACACCCAGAGGAAGCCAACTTTTACATTTCTATTTATTTATGTAGTTGGGGAATATTTTGGGGTTATTTTTACTTAAATTGACAATGACTGTCTTTATTTCTTTCTTGTATTTATTTTTTAATGCATAATTTATTTTTCTCTTGTTTCAGTGCTGTAATTTACTTATTGCTCCCTTTACTGTTATGTTTAACTAGACTGGTTTTATTCTGCTTCTGACAAACTTATTCCCATGTATCAATATTTTTTATGAAACCTAACATTCTCCTGTGGATGAAAAACGTACCAATATGATAGATGTTAAAAAGACCTAATAGTTGTGTAAAACTCCTGTGTGTTTATTTTTTAAAGCTATTCATTTTTGTTACATTTGCTACATGAAGATATAGGTTATGTATGAGATGAAAGGTTTTGTATATAAGATCTAGATTCAAAAATCTATTCACAATGAGCAGAAGGAGGAAAAGCCGGCACAGCTTAGCCTCAACAAGGCAATCCCACAATGTGTATAGGCGGACAGCGAGGGTAAAGCAAATAATAGACCCAGTTTACAAATCCCTCTCGGGTGCTCAATCCTTAAAGATATACAGTTCATCAATAGGCTTTAACAGTAGAAGCAAGAGGCACTCACCACTGGGATTTCATGAAAAATAATTTGTAGCTTTATTTCAGACATGCAGAAGCATAGAGGACCAGTGTGGACGCTGCATCCACACTGGTCCTCTATGCTTCTGCACGTCTGAAATAAAGCTACAAATTATTTTTCACGAAATCCCAGTGATGAGTGCCTCCTGCTTCTACTGTTAAAGTCAAAAATCTATTCTACAACTTGTCTTTAAAGAAACAGGTGTCCGATATTCGGTAGCAGACTAGCAGTCCTACATTGATTTATATCTGAGAGGAGAAGTTCTATTCTACAACAATCCTTATAATATTTGCTTAAAGTGGTACTCCACTGTAAAACATTTTTTTTAAATCAACTGGTGCCATAAAGTTAAACAGATTAGTAAATTACTTATTTTTAAAAATCTTAATCCTTTCAGTACTTAGCTGCTGTATGTTCAAGAGGAAGTTCCTTTCATTTTTTATTTATTTTCTGTCTGACCACACTGCTCTCTGCTGACACATCTGTCCATGTCAGGAACTGCCCAGAGTGGGAGCAGTTTGCTATGGGGAATTTTTCCTGCTTTGGACAGTTCCTGACATGGACAGATGTGTCAGCAGAGAGCACTGTGGTCAGACAGAAAAGAAAATCAAAATACAAGAACTTCCTCTGTAGTATACAGCAGCTGATAAGTACTGGAATGATTAAGATTTTTTTTTAAAATAGAAGTAAATTACAAATCTGCAACAGGAAAAGGAGAGGGAGAGCACTCATAGGAGCAATATCACCTTGACATATATATGAAGCGGTCCTCAGCGACCTCTGACAGTCTGTCCTGTGGGGTGCATGTACAATAGTGTGAAGTATACGGTATAAATAACAAAGAGAAGCATACATGCGCTCACACAAAGTAAGGACAGTCAAGCCTGGAAGTCCGGTGGTTGTAACGGGATGCCGGGTCTCAGCATCAGCGCTGGTGTGTGGCACTCAGAGGCTCAGACACACCAGTGCTGACGCCGAGACCCGGCATCCCGGTACAACCACCGTACTTCCAGGCTTGATTGTCCTTACTTTGCGGTGAGTGCATGTATGCTTCTCTTTGTTATTTATAAATTCCAAATCTGTTTAACTTTCTTGTATCAGTTGATTTAAAAATGTTTTTCCACTGGAGTACCCCTTTGAAGTTGCACAGTTCTAGTAAGAAGATATTTTCCATCCCTGTGAAAACCAGCAGGTCAAGTAAAGCCTAGGAGCAGTTGTAAGCAATAAATATAATAGGTAAATGGTCTGTGGCTTGTACTGTGGTACCATTCTCTTTAGGCGATATTAGTTGAATACTGTTACAGGGGGCATGTGGCAGCATTGCTCATAGAATGTATTTGACTGCATCATTTATGGGGGCTGAGAAAGTTAATAAAATTTTGTACAACAGTGTCTTTTAATGATCATATGGATGTTCACATTACCTTCTAAAATGAAAATGTATAGTAGCAATTGCATACTTTATATTATGGTTTAATGCTAAAAGGATTTTGATAAAACACTGGGTCTCTTTTCAACTAAAGATAATTTCTTAAAAAAGAAGCAAAGATGTGAGGTGAGGTTAGTGACCACAAGGTAGGAAGCCAAGTGATGCTTTCGCCTCTTGGGTAAACAGACGTATCAATCTGTCACACATGTCACGTTCAATAAATGTTGGTGAGTTACTGTCACCTCTCATTCTTCACACACATCTGTATTCCCAACCTTAATATCACTATCTGTATTCCATTTTGGTCTATACCATTTTATGTCAATCATTTCACTGTTTGAATACATTAGCTTTGAATGTCCCAGAGGTAACGTATATCGCTTTACTCACATACAGTAAGAACACAATCTAGATTCCGGCAAAGCCAGAATAGCATATGGGGACATTTATAAAAAGCTTGCTTGTGTATGTTTTTTTTTTTTTTTAGTTGTTTTATTTTGCTTAATGTTTTGCTTATGTGCAACAAATTTATTAACAAGTAACATGGCCTTTATAAATTTGTCACACGTAAGCAAATCAGCTTGCGTAAGCAAAATTTGTAAGCCAGGGTTGTGCTGGCATTTTTCGATGGCGTGTGACTTTTCTCTGACCACTGCAAGTCATTTCTGAAAATTTGCTTACATAAGCCAAACATAATTTTCTTGCTCTTCTCGCTTGGCCGGTCAAATGTTTCACGTGCCTAGTCGCACGTGAGACATTTGAGAGACAAATATAAGCAAAAAAAATCTTCTAAATGCTTTTATAACTGTCCCCCATTATTTTTAACATATCACACAGAAACTATTCCCTGCCATTTGTTGCCTGCTTGTAGAATGGTATTACGCCCGTGGGGCGGAGTCCTGACATCACGATACTCCGGCCCCGTGGTCGCCACCCGGCTGTTTGTGAGTTGGCACCGCGGCGTGCAGCTTAAACAGGTGGGTGGCGAATACAAGAGTGCAGGGGTCCGCAGCGGCGGGACCCCCGTGGTAAGACATCTTATCCCCTATCCTATGGATAGCGGATAAGTTGTCTCAGGGCCGAAGTTCACCTTTAAGGGTCTATTTACACTTACAGTATTCTGCGTAGATTTGATGTGCAGGAGTTTAAGCTGTGTTCAGTAATTTCGTTTACATTGAAATCTGCAGCAGAAAATTCTGCGCATCAAATCTGTGGATCAAATCTGCACAGAATACTGAACATGTGAATAGACCATCAATTTTGGTTTTAGTAAATACTTGTGAATTCTTTTTATTGCTCTGTTCACTTTGAAGTGAATGTGTCATCTGAAAATGATCTATTCAAGTTTTTTGTTAAACAATATTTTTATACATTGTTAGTGATGTTTTTTGTGTGATTTTTTTTATTGTTTTCATTTTACCCTCTATATAATAAATCCATCCTGAAATCTTGTAAATTCAATTTTCACCACTTAGCCTTAAACTAAAGCTGAGATTTCCTGTACTGTCTGTGATTATAAGGAGGAAGCTTATAATCAAGGAGAAGTCTGTGATTATAAGGTGGATGCAGGGGCGTACCTAGAGCATTTGGCACTCAGGGCTGATTCTTTGTTTGGCACCCCCCCCACCGCACTCCCCTTTAATTATACCCCACCCCACCCCCTTAATTAAACCCCCCACCCTTCCCCCCTTTAATTACACCCCCTCCCTCCCCTCCCCCAAGGGGGGGACTGACAACACTCGGGGTCCTCGGACCAAAAAACAGCAAGGGCCCTTGCTAGGCTCTGCAGCTCGTCAATCTTCTGCCACAAAATCCCCCACACACAATAAACTAAAATTTATATATGTAAGAAACACTTTAATGTAGGTAGATTTCCATAACCAATAATACTGGTATACAAGGAGTAAATATATACCACCACTCAATAACTGGATAATACCGCCATACTGTACTGAATAAAACCCCCATACACAGACCACTATACTAAAAAATGATTATATACAGGACCATATGGCAGTAGATATCAGCTATACACAGGATGCATATACCATATAAGCGATTACAGTTACATTTTGGGACTCACAATTACGTATTTTCTGATCAGCGGCGTCTTCTTTGCTATTCTTCTCCGTCCAGATAAGACCGCCATGTCGATCTCTTAAAATCTGCAGGAAAAACATGTCAGACTCTGCATTTTTCCAGTGCTCTCCCCTCCTCTACAATCTTTCCATCTATAGACCCACAAACTGTAATAATGCCCTCCTTAGTGTCCTGTACAATAAAAGGGCATGTAGGTAGGTAGCCAGGTAAATAGGTAACTAGGTAGGTAGATCAGGAAGCCAGATATGTAGGTAGGTGACATGTTAGGTAGGTAGGTAGGGGGCTAGCTAGGTAGTTAGGCAGCCATGTATGAAGGCCAGGTATGTACATAGTTAGGTAGCTGGGTATGTAGGTAAGTAGTTAGGCATCCAGGTGTAAAGTTACGTGCCCCCCCCCCCCCTTCCCTGTAGGTATAGGCCGCACAGTTAAACCCCCTTCCCAATAGGTATAGGAACCGAGTTAACCCCCTTTCTCTTTAGGTATAGGCAGCAGAGTCCCCCCACCCCCCACCCCTTTTCCCCATACGTATAGGCAAAATTACACCCCCTCCTCCTTTACCCATAGGTATAGGCAGAGTCCCCCCCCTCTTCCCCATTGGTATAGGCGGAGTTACCACCCTCCCATCTTCCCCATTGGTATAGGCAGAGTTACCCCACCCTCCCTTTCCTCCCCATTGGTATAGGCAGAGTTACCACCCCCCCCCATCTTCCCCATTGGTATAGGCAGAGTTACCCCACCCTCCCGTTCCTCCCCTTTCCCCATAGGTATAGGCAGTTACCGCCCCCCCTCTTTCCCATAGGTATAAGCAGGTACACCATCCCCTCTTTCCCATAGGAATATGCAGTGTTACCCCCCCTCTTATCCATAGGTATATGCAGAGTTACACCCCCCTCTTCCCCATAGGTATATGCAGAGTAACCCCCCCTCTTCCACATAGGTATATGCAGAGTAACCCCCCTCTTCCACATAGGTATATGCAGAGTAACCCCCCTCCCCCCATAGGTATATGCAGAGTAACCCCCCTCTTCCCCATAGGTATATGCAGAGTAACCCCCCTCCCCCCATAGGTATCTGCAGAGTAACCCCACTCCCCCTCTTCCCCATAGATATATGCAGAGTAACCCCCTTTCCCCCATAGATATAGGCAGAGTAACCCCCCTCTCCCCCATAGGTATATGCAGAGTATGTAGAATATGCAGATTTTCTAGGCTGGGCACTTTTTGGCTCAGCGCAAAAAAACTTTCTGCTTCTGGCTGGGGAAACCCCTTAGCAGTGAGCAAAGAAGGCACTGGATGAGGAGAGGTATGTTTGGTTGGAAGCATGGTTTTTGTTATTTTTTTTACAGATACAAATATATTTGTACTGAGAAAAAATTGCAGACAGGTTGGTCCTATTTCTTAACTATATGACTTGCAAATGTGACTTATGGAGGCAAACAATTGCACCAGATCTTTGTTAGGGGTCTCACAGTAAAGTAGGATAAATATATTTGAACTCAAAACTATTATTTATAAATAACTTTGAAATTCATGTTATATTTCTCTTCCCCAAACTTTTAAATGATGAAATATTTTGTGTTGGTCCCTTACATGAAAATCACAATAAAGCAAATTTGAATCGGTGGTTATACCATGACAAAATGTGGTAACTGTTAATATTGGACTGACTTAATACTTTTATTTTCAGAGAGATAAGTCACCACCAGAGCTGTCTGGTAGCATCTTAGCAATTTCCCCCTCTTATTCAGAATACATTCATACATGCTGGTGTATGGAGGGATTGGGATACAAATGTGTCCTCTTTTATCTTTTCTTATATTTAGTCAGAAATTCTAATTGCTTAAGATACAAATTTAATGCATTATTGTAGCATTCTGGCAAATCTCTCAACAGGATGCAAGCTTGGGCACAAGAGCAGATGAATAGCATCTTAAAAGCCCACAAGGTCATTTTAAAATTGACACTAAGGGGTCAGAAGGTTTTCTGTCACCAATAGCAATGGAAACAAAATAAATGGATCTGTTGGTAACATATCTTTAATCTATATATAATACCATTTGACTTAGGGCAAAATAACCTAAATTTACCCAACTGCCAAAAGGGGATAATGGTGTTTCTTCTTCTGCACAAAAAAAAAAAAAAGTTACGGATAACATATAACCTCATCAAACATATTGTTACTTTTCAATAAAGCATTTAATCTTTGACTAGATTTTCTATTTCTTATTATACAAGTATATCCATGTATGTAAACTGTACAATACAGAACTTTGTAGGATATACGGGCTAGAATAGTATATACACTGAAGGATGTAGATCTTGTTTAGGAAACACAGCAGTAAATAACATGACAAACATTGGCGGCGAACTAGAGAAAAGCAACTGATGGTCTGTAAAAGAAGATCAATGTATCTTATTTGGAGAAGGGGAGTCTGATACATCTTGATTTATTTGAGACATAGGCTGTAGAGAAAAGGCTACAAGACCAGGTGATTTATATCTATCAGGAGTTAAAAAACCCATTGATGAAACTGAATGCAATTTCCTGCATATTTATTTTCAGCAAAAATCAAGCTGCTTTATATTATATTAAATGTTTATTCCCCAAAATTTTTTTATGTACCTAGCCTGGGAGGGGGGGATAAAAAAGTATACCTATTTTCCTTGCTCCTGCCACCCAGGCCATATTTCTTTGTGTTGCCCTAGTCATTTGAACTGAAAATTAGGGCGATTACAAGTGTCAGAGTTTTTTTCACGCAGATCTGTCACAAATGTGCATCAAAAACCCTACGTGTTACATGTGAGTCAAGTTGCAAATTTACCTTCTCACCCCTATAGACAGAAGTGGTAAAATAGATAACAAATCCACAACGTAAGGATTGGTTGCTGCCGCTGCAAGTCTGCGTGTATCATTTGCAACTGTTTCAACATAGGGGATTTTTTTTTTATCTCCAGGCCACAGCATTTAAGTATTTATCTTTTTTTGAAGATCTGCCCCTCTTAACACTGCTGCTTTTGGTCCAGGCCCATGGATGCTCTCTGGGCGACGGTGCTGTTTGGCGCTTCGACTTGCCAACAAGTCATGATTATTTCAAATACGTCTAAATAACCCCTGACCTTACTTGCCATGGTTACAAATAAACAATCATTAATCAACTAATGTGAAAAAGGCAACTAAGGTCAGGAGTTATTCAGAGGTTTGCAAAAAATCATGACGTGTTGGCCAGTCAAAGCGCAATCCAAGCTCAAAACGCCCTCCTGCTCAAGTAGCCCCCCTGCTAAAGTGTATGTCTGTCTTGCACCTGTGATGTGAAACCTGGATCTTTAATAAAGTTCACTGTAGCAGCAATGGTGAGTGCCCTGATCTTTCGTTCTCATGGACAGTGTTTAATAAAGTTCTATGTACCTTTTGGTAAGTGAGCACCCCAGGCTGTGCGAGTGTAGAAGTTTAGGAATTGTAGCATATGTGTCAGTCGTCCGCACCAAAGTTAATCCAGCATAGAAGTGCCGAGTGTGTCTATTGTGAGGATATTTTAAAAACACTTTTCTCCATAATGCAATATTACATCCTGCCTTCTATTGAGTCCCACAGGAAAACAAATGTCTAGCTCTAGTATCCAGAAAACTTCACAGTCAAGAATTTTCTGTCTATAGTTGCCTCTAGAGATGAATGAATCGAAGCTGACAAAGTCAAATTAATTCCGAATTTCATGAAAATTCAATTCTGAACGGATTCGATTCTGAACGGATCCGAATTTCACTACATTTTGTGCAGGCCGGGGGGCCAAAATGGCGACTACACGTGTTTGTACATAGGACACTGACGTCAGCGCCGCTCATGAATATTCATCCCTCCTGTTCTCCCTCTCTTCGCCGCTCCTAACCAGAGGGAGGGATGAATACTCATGAGCGGCGCTGACATCAATGTCCGTTAGCCCGCAGAAGCACCGCCTTTGCCAATTACAGCAGGATATACACAGAGATTAAAACTACAATTGCAGCGCGGATCAGACCAAGGTAGGGCTCATTTTAATCAGCGTCTCCCTCACTATCCACCAATACCTGTGGATAGTGCGGGGGAAAATATGTGACAGTTTTCCTTTAAGAACCAGGCCATTTTACACCTTAGGATCGGAGCGTTTTTTGCAATTCTGACCACTGTAAGTTTAAACATTAATAACTCTGGAATACTTTTACTTATCATTCTGATTCCGAGTTTTTTTTTTTGCCGTGACATATTATACCTTAACATAGTGGTAAAATTTTGTGGTAACTTGCATCCTTTCTTGGTGAAAAAATCCCAAAATTTGATGAAAAATTTTAAAATTTTGCATTTTTCTAACTGTGAAGCTCTCTGCTTGTAAGCAAAATGGATATTCCAAAATATATTTTTTTAATTCACATAAACAATATGTCTACTTTATGATTACATCATAACATTTACGAGTTTTTACTTTTGGAAGACACCAGAGGGCTTCAAAGTTCAGCAGCAATTTTCCAATTTTTCACAAAATTTTGAAACTCGCCTTTTTTCAGGGACCAGTTCAGGTATGAAGTGGATTTAAGGGTCTTCATATTAGAAATACCCCATAAATTACCCCATTATAAAAACTGCACCCCCCCAAAGTATTTAAAATAACATTCGGTCAGCATTTTAACCCTTTAGGTGTTTCACAGGAATAGAAGCAAATTGAAGGAGAAAATTCACAATCTTCATTTTTTACACTCGAATGTTCTTGTAGTCCCAATTTTTGAATTTTTACAAGGGGTAAAAGGAGAAAATGTATACTTATATTTGTAGCCCAATTTCTCTCGAGTAAGCACATACCTCATATGTCTATGTAAAGTGTTCGGCAGGCGCAGTAGAGGGCTCAGAAGGGAAGGGGCGATAAGGGGATTTTGGAGAGTATGTTTTTGTGAAATGGTTTTTGGGGGGCATGTTGCATTTAGGAAGCCCCTATGGTGCCAGAACAGCAAAAAAACAAAAACAAATGGCATATCATTTTGGAAACTAGACCCCTTGAGGAATGTAACAAGGAATTAAGTGAGCCTTAATACCCCACAGGTGTTTCATGACTTTTGCATATGTAAAAAAAAAATGTTTTTCCACTAAAATGTGTTTCCCCCCAAATTTCACATTTTTGCAAGGGTTAATAGCAGAAAGTACCCCACAAAATTTGTAATGCCATCTCTTCTGAGTATGGAGGTACCCCATAAGTTGACCTGAAGTGCACTGGGTGTGAACTACAATGCTCAGAAGAGAAGGAGTAATATTTGGCTTTTTGAGAGCAAATTTTGCTAGGGGGGCATGTCGCATTTAGGAAGCCCCAATGGTGCCAGGAGAGCAAAAAAAAAAAAACACACATGGCATACCATTTTGGAAACTGGACCCCTTGAGGAACATAACAAGGAATTAAGCGAGCCTTAATACCCAACAGGGGTTTCACGACTTTTGCATACGGCGATACCCCATGTGTGGCCCTAAACTGTTGTCTTAAAATACGACAGGGCTCCTAAGTGAGAGCGCCATGTGCATTTGAGGCCTAAATTAGGGATTTGCATAGGGGTGGACATAGGGGTATTCTACGCCAGTGATTCCCAAACAGGGTGCCTCCAGCTGTCGCAAAACTCACAGCATGCCTGGACAGTCAACGGCTGTCCGACAATACTGGGAGTTGTTGTTTTGCAACAGCTGGAGGCTCCGTTTTGGAAACAGTGGCGTACTAGACGTTTTTCATTTTTATTGGGGAGGGGGGGGGGGCTGTGTAGGGGTATGTGTATATGTAGTGTTTTTTACTTTTTATTTTATTTTGTGTTAGTGTAGTGTTTTTAGGGTACAGTCACAGCGAGTTTTCCGCCGGAGTTTGAGCTGCTGCGCAAAATTTGCTGCACTCAAACTTGCAGCAGGATACTGTAACCCTTGCCCATGTGAATGTACCCTGTACATTCAAGGGGGGGGGGGGGGGCGCAAACCTCCAGCTGTTGCAAAACTTCCAGCATGCCCTTTGACTGTCCGTGCATGCTGGGGGTTGTAGTGATGCAAAAGCTGGAGCCCCACTGGTTGCAAAACACTGAGAGTTTGTTACTTAACTCAGTGTTTTGCAACCAGTGTGCCTCCAGCTGTTGCAAAACTACAACTCCCAGCAAGCCAAGACTGTCGAGACAAGCTGGGAGTTGTAGTTCTGCAACAACTGAAGGGCCAGATGTTACAGAACTACAACTCCCAGCATGCTTGGACAGTCTTGGCAAGCTGGCAGTTGTAGTTTTGCAACATCTGGAAGGGCACAGTGGTCCCAAAACTGTGGACCTCCAGATGTTGCAAAACTGCAACTCCCAGCATGCTCAGACACCAAGGGCTGCCTGTGCATGCTGGGAGTTTTAGTATACAGGGTCCCAATACAGCAATGCATGTCGCTTTACGGCGACGTGCATTGCTGTAAAGGGCCCGACCGCGGCTGAAGAGGAACTCATCTGTCGCCGCCGCCCACTCTAAATAGGTGGCTTTGACGTGGTGAGTGGGCTTTGTACTTTTTGATCAAAACGTATATACTAACAACCTGTTATTTTTTGAAATTATGCTGAGAAGCAATCAGATCATTGTGCAACATTGTAGATGTGCACCATGTCTGTTTTCTACCTGAATTCAGATTTGTAAATTACGTCTGTTAAATAATCTTAATCCTTCCTGTACTTATTAGCTGCTGAATACTACAGTGGAAATTCTTTTCTTTTTTAAACACAGAGCTGTCTGCTGACATCATGAGCACGGTGCTCTCTGCTGACATCTCTGTCCATTTTAGGAACTGCCCAGAACAGCATATGTTTGCTATGGGGATTTCCTTTTACTCTGGCAGTTCCTAAAATAGACAGAGATGTCAGCAGAGAGCACTGTGTTCGTGATGTCAGCAGACAGCTCTGTGTTTCAAACGGAAAAGAATTTCCACTGTAGTATTCAGCAGCTAATAAGTATAGGAAGGATTAAGATTTTTTAATAGAAGCCATTTACAAATCTGTTTAACTTTCTGGCACTAGTTGATTTAAAAAAAAAAAAGTTTTTCCCCGGAGTACCCCTTTAACCCCTTAAGGACCAAGGACGTACCGGTACGTACTTTGTCCCGCTCTTCTGATATAACGCGGGGTTACACAGTAACTCCGCGTCATATCACGGCGGGCCCGGCGTCATAGTGAAGCCGGGACCCGCCTCTAATAGCGTGCAGCGCCGATCGCGGCGCCACGCGCTATTAACCCTTTAGCAGCGCGCTCAGAGCTGAGCCGCGCTGCTAAAAGTTAAAGTGAAAGTTCCCGGCTAGCTCAGTCGGGCTGTTCAGGATAGCCACGGCTAATCGCGGCATCCCAAACAGCTGACAGGACAGCGGGAGGGCCCCTTCCTGCCTCCTCGCTGTCCGATCGCCGAATGACTGCTCAGTGCCTGAGATCCAGATCTTATGAGAAACCAGTGATCAGCATAGAAGATCAGTGTGTGCAGTGTTATAGGTCCCTATGGGACCTATAACACTGCAAAAAAAAGTGAAAAAAAAAAAAGTGAATAAAGATCATTTAACTCCTCCCCTATTAAAAGTTTGAATCACCCCCCTTTTCCAATAAAAAAAAAAACACAGTGTAAATAAAAATAAAAATAAACATATATGGTATCACCGCGTGCAGAAATGTCCGAATTATAAAAATATATCATTAATTAAACCGCTCGGTCAATGGCGTGCGCGCAAAAAAATTCCAAAGTCCAAAATAGTGCATTTTTGGTCACTTTTTATATAATTTATAAATGAATAAAAGCGATCAATAAGTCCTATCAATGCAAAAATGGTACCGTTAAAAACTTCAGATCACGGTGCAAAAAATGAGCCCTCATACCGCCCCATACACGGAAAAATAAAAAAGTTATAGGGGTCAGAAGATGACAATTTTAAACGTATTAATTTTCCTGCATGTAGTTATGATTTTTCCAGAAGTCCGACAAAATCAAACCTATATAAGTAGGGTATCATTTTAATCGTATGGACCTAAAGAATACATATCAGGTGTCATTTTTACCGAAAAATGTACTACGTAGAAACGGAAGCCCCAAAAAGTTACAAAACAGCGTTTTTTTTTCAATTTTGTCGCACAATGATTTTTTTTCCTGCTTCACCGTAGAATTTTGGGCAAAATGACTGATGTCATTACAAAGTAGAATTGGTGGCGCAAAAAATAAGCCATCATATGGATTTTTAGGTGCAAATTTGAAAGAGTTATGATTTTTTAAAGGCAAGGAGCAAAAAACGAAAATGCAAAAACGGAAAACCCCCCGGTCCTTAAGGGGTTAATCACTTCAATTGTGACACCATATGGTCTCCCAACCCTGCTGCCACATCCATACTCTGTCATTGTGCCACTCTGCAGTGGTGATTCTAATTGTGACACCTGTAATCTGCATATCATACTGAATAACAGTTTTATTTCACTACTCCAGCACACTCCCTATGCGTGTTACGGCAAGGCGTAAGGCAAGTGTTCTACACCCCTATTTAGACTCTCTTTAACCAGGAAATAGACGTTTTTAATAGTGATTCGCTGCAAATATATTCGGTTCGAACCAATTTTTTTCCGAATCAAATTTTGGAAAAATTCGCCCATGTCTAGTTGCCTCCTCTCGCTGGTGGAGTAATCCTTTCTATTCATTGTAATATTAAGGAAGATAAATTATTGTCATGTTCTTGTGTGCAATGTCTCATCACCATAGATGTAGGACAAAAATGTCAATGTGCAATATTAGTCAAGTGTTTTTTGTTTTGTTAGTGTTTTTGTTGAAAATCTTCCGGTGGGCAAGATGGTTAGAGACCATAGAAATTGCTCGTCTCTCGAGACATTTAAAGGGGTTCTCCACCATAATGTGATTTTAGTACGTACCTGGAAGACGGTAATGGACATGCTTAAGAAGGATCTGTGCTTGTCTTGGAGATAAATGGCTATGTTGTGAGATAACCATAACACTGTGGCTAGCTTTTTGTGAACTTTGACTTTTCTTTTTTGACTACAAATCCCACAATTCCATCTTCCTCCCTCCCACACATCAGCCACCCCACCCATTGAAACATAAATGAGCTGCATCCATCAAAAGACCTGTGGTTTTCACTCATGGTGCCTCCAGCTGTTGCATTAGTTGCAGATTGATCCCTCCACCCATTGAAGCAGACAGGCTCCCTGTCATCAGCTGACTAGTGAGTCAGGTCTTGGCCGCATTGCAACCTGGGAAAAATCTGAAACAACAGACATTTTGCATGCTGATAAAAATTAATATTGGAGTGAAAATCATAGAAAAATCGTGAGAAAACCGTCACACACAGGTACATACACTATATTATGAACTACACTAACTTTACAGCCCCTATAGCATACTCAAATAAAAAAAAATCCTGGAATACCCCTTTAAAACTGAAGCTCAGGGTATTAAATTCTGTCTCAAGCATAGGTGTTACCTTGAATTGAATTTTCAGAAAGCCATAACAATAGCCACTAACAAAAACTATAATGAGTTGATTTGCTAAAAAATAGAGGGTCCGTCGAAACCAAGAACTTTGGGTACTGCCAATAGTAAAAAGCAGGTGATGTTTATAAGAAAGACTACAAAACCATCTGTAATCTGATTCACAAATACATAACAGTTATTTTGGGTGACCCATTATATGCCTAAGCATTGAAAGATGTTTATAGATGTGTTTCTTGAGCACCTACAATTGGACGAAAGCTTTTGCCCAGTTTGTTTAGAAGTAAACCTGTGGCCGAACAGACATTGCTAACTAACAAAGGTTCTTCTACAATAAATGTGGGCATAAGATTTGTACCTGTTTTAAAGTCATGAGAAACGCAACTCACTTTGTTTCTAATTCTACAGGCAAGGAGTACAGAATGAACCAATATGTTAATTGCAATACATCTCATGTGATTTACCTCTTTTCCTGGGATAAGTGTAAAGTGCAATATGAGCCAGGACACGCAAACACTTGTCTCACATTGCACATGCTAATTCTCGTCCTACATCCATGTTCACGAGACATTGCGCACAAGAAAATGACGGTAATTTCTCTTCCTTAACATTACAAGGAATATAAAGGGTTAATCCACCGGTGGAAGGAGGCAACTATAGATAGAAAATTCTTGACCATGAAGTTTCCTGGATACTACAGCTAGACACTCATTTTCCTGTGGGACTCAATAGAAGGCCGGATGTAATATTGCATTATTGAGAAAAGTGTTTTTAAAACATCTATTGCAGATGAGTGTATACTTTTTAGTCTGTGCGTCTTTTTCTAGTTTTTCCTATGAAGTATGTTTAAACTGGATCTGTACATCGATATATAATTAAATATTTAGTATAGTTGTTTCATTTCTATATAATATTTTAGTTATGTACATTTCCAGTTTATCATAGTCCCATTGTTATTTTCTCATACAGTCATATAAAAATTGTAAGTTTTTATTATTGAACATGTTATATTATTTCATTGTAACTCTCCTCTATGGGCGGAAACCTTTTGAATGCAATGAGGTGTTCCCCATTTGAATGTATTGGTTTCCTTCCTATAAAGTGTGAGAACCTATAGGGTTAAAAGGTTCTGACAGGTTCTTTGTTGTTTTTTGTTGCTGGGTTATGCCCGGCTGTCTGACTGGTCAGCTGACCTTGATTGGAGCACCTGTTCTGGCTCCATATAAGCTGGCAGTCTACTCCCAGTCAGTGCTTGCTATAGAGCTCAGTTTGTACTCTAGCTAGCTGCCATCTGTATTTGTTATATCTGACTTTTTGAACCTTTGGCTCCTCTCTCTGACTATTCTCTCTGGTATTAGCAAATTTGTACTGTGACATCTCCTGGCTTCAGACACAGATAGTTGACATTGGACTTATTGTGTGAGTGTTTAGTCTTTCTTTGCTAGTCTGTCTGTTATCCTACTGTCCCTGGACCTGAGTCTGTGTCATTGAAGTTTGTTATTTTGACAAATACGCACCTCACGTATAGAGGAAGGGACTGTCTTCGTGGTTGTGGACCTGTTATTTATTACAAGTACGCAAGTAGGCAGGGACAGGGGGAGTGGGCTAGAATAGTGTGCACTCCTTCCCTGTCCTTCCTGACATAAAGGTTGGCTGATGACTGTTTTTATTCAGTAGGAGTAAGGCTGTTACACCTGGCTGAAACGCATTACTTTTTATCCTGTGGTATTGTTTTGTGTTGAAATAAAAGATGTTCTATTGCAAAAGGAACTACACTGGACTTACCTTCTTTCTTAAGTGTTCATTTTGGTGTTGGTTCACACCAGTCCGGGCATGAATGATTGCTGAAGGGGTGAGCTGAAATTTTGTGTTTCTCCATACATTTTTGATTTTCCGTGCAGAAACAATTGACCACCAAATCTAACCCCTCTATGCTTCCAACAATACTTATTCATTCCTCTTTTAAATTCCTTACATATTCAAGTTGTGTCAAATTGTTGTGTATTCCAAACTACACATGATGTTACATACTGTCCCAATTTCTTCCCACATCTTCCTATATAACTTAACTTTAGGGAGTTGACACCACTGCTTATCCCCCACTAAACCTGCTTCCATTACTTCAGCTACAACGTTGTGTGCTGGACTTACCTTCTTTCTAAAGTAAAAATGTATGAGTGTTAAAAAGAGAATTTGGCTTAGATGTTAATAAATGTTGGTACTTACAGGTGAGTGAAGCACATAGAGTGACAGAAAGAAAACATGTATTCAATATAGACTCACACAACTTATTAGACTATAATAGATCTGAGTCTGTAGTGAAAAAGAAACTTTGTGTGATATTTAAAATGTTAATAAAGAAGGTACCTAATTGCTTTCAAAGGAAGATCAGAAAAAAATAGAAATTGGAATTTGGGAGTATTAGAGAGGCTTCTTGGTGAGGAATTTTGAGAGATGTGGTTACATGCTCTACCAACAAGAAATATCAATTTACTCAGTTGAGAATGATTTAAAGGTTGTATTAGTCGCCCCTCCAATTATGAAAAATAATTGTAGGGAGATGGCCATTTGCCCCAGGTGTGGGGTAGAGCAGGTATATATGCTACATTTGATGTGCATGGTCAAACTCTCTACACATGTCTTGGGAAAATCAGTGTTGCTGGAAGCAAAGGAGCATCTGCAAACAGCAGGCATGAGTAGAAACCCACACACAGTAGCTTCTGGTCTAGAGACTGTGGGGGAGATTTAAAAAACTTGTGCAGAGGAAAAGTTGACCAATTGTCCATAGTAACCAATCAGTTTGCTTCCCTCATTTTGCACAGGCCCTTTTTAAAATGAAAGAAGCAATCTGATTGGTTGCTATGGGCAACTCAGCAATTTTTCCTCTGTACAAATTTTGATAAATCTCCCCCTGTGAGTGTATGAAAGGTGGGATCTACAAGGCTACACTAGACAAGTAATGCCCATCCACTAGAGGCTCCAAAACTGGGGGATCTTGCACTGCCAAATTTCAAAAGGAGTAGCAGACTGTTCCAGAATACATCATGTGTGGTACCAGTCCTCTCAGAAGAAACTGGGAGGAAGGAAGTGGGAGCCTTGTGTTTCAGGTTAGATCGCAGGCTGTGCCACAAACTTGTTGTGCTTGTCAACAAGATGGTGTCGTGGATCATCACTTAGGCCCTGTTGTAGGTCAGATTCCTGATATATTTCTATTTACCTATCTATCTATCTATCTATCTATCTATCTATCTTACTACCATTTATTTACTTTCATTTATCCATTTTGATTTGACAGTTTAGTGGCTACGGAACCAATTGCCAGTTTTTCATAGAAATGTGGTCATTGGTTTCAACATGTAATGGTCCTCTAGGAACCAAGTAATATTGTATGTTGAGGGCCCACTGTATCTCAAAAATGTCACTTACAATACCGAATGAATATGACACAATGAAAGCAGAATTGACATAATCACAATCCAGAAATAGATGGCATTATTCTCCCTGCTTACTCTCATTTAAATAATTAGCATAGTGTGCATTTATATTGTAATTCAACATTAAAGCAGATTTCCTTATTTTTCCCACATACTCGGAAGGCATGCTTGATTTCTCCAACCCCGAATCCTCCAGTCTGATAGGCAGCGCTTGTCTTGTCAGTCTGAGCTAGTAAATTCAAGTAACATTAAATTCAGATACGATTAGTATTTAGCCAGGGATGAGCTGTCTGGTGATTGTGTTTTCATCTGAAATGAAGATACATCTTGCCTGCCAAAAGCTGTTCTAGTGATAAGCACTGTAGTGTATAGTCAACTTGGTAATGAATGTATACATTAATAATCCATTAACCAAACTGGCTCCTTTTCAATTGGTCCTAAAGAAAATGTATCACCTATAATTTATTTTTTACTGACTTGAGTCAGCTACTGAAACATATTAACATATTAGTTTTATCTTATCTGCTTCTATTTGCTTTCATTGTAGATTTTTATTATTTAATTTTAGAACATTATTACTGGAGCAGCCGTCTTGCTTGAGTTTTCTAGTCATTCTCTAGTCATGTGACCTGTGCAGTCATCATTGTGCAGTTAGGATGGGGGTTGAGCTATTGTGAATTACCTGATCCCATCTTATCTATACACAGGTGTCACCATTCACTTTAATCCTGCCTGTGATGATAAGGAGGACAACGCTGAGAAGTCTTCTCCTCAGAACAGAAAGCTTCAGCTTATTATTAGGCCTAGAGGCCAGAATGAAAACTGCACGTTTTCAGGATTATTTAGTTAAAAGGAAAATTAGAAAAAAACACCAAAAATTATTGAAAATATGTTTAACATAAAAACTTTAATTCAAACAATGGCCCTCATTTACTATTGCAAACCCAACATGTTTTGTCAGGTTGTGTGCCAGATTCTGTCGCATTGCGCCAGAAATTCTGTCTGCACCAGAATTTGCGGCAGAATTGAAAAAATCCTGACTAACTCTCCATTTTGCTAAGAAAACCCGAAAAAGGCACGTGGCGGCAGGAAAAGGGGACATGGTCACATAAAAGGGGTGTGTTCCTGACATTTTCACAAAAACCCAACATATTTACTAAGGTTTCCACAGAAAATGTGATGGATTTGAGCTGAGAAAAACCAGACACATCAGAGCATGTGTAAAAAAAAAAAAGCAAAGTGTAGGGAAAGTGAAAAATGTAGGGAAACCTTAATAAATACTGTGGAAAATAAATTGTAGGGAATTAAAACCCGCAAAGAACCCTACACTCCACTCTTAGTCAATATGGGCCAATAGGTCATTTTCTGATCACACATTCCCTTTAGGTATATCCTCTGTATAACCCTGACCTTTTAAAAAAAAGAAGAGTTCCAACAGAGCTCAAGCATGGCCACCGCTTTGTGTAATACTTAATTTCCATTATATTGGCTACTGCTTTGGAAACTAACCTCAAACAAAAACTCCTCAATTAACTTTTTTTGCCAGGGTTCTTGGAAATCGGTCTGGTGGACCGTGGCAATCCAGGCCACAGAAGCATGTGAGACTGCACTTCTGATGTATTGGCTATTGCTTTGGAAAATAATATCAGACAGAAGCATTTCTCAGCAAAATTAAAGGGGTTGTCCTAGCACTGAAGATGATATAACTCTTGGGAAGTGTGGAGATGCTGACCTTAAATGCGCACTGTCATATACAAAAACTTTTGATATTTTGTAAAGCATGCAAAACCAATAGGTTTTGCAATTGCTTTCATAAGAAAATGTTTAGTATTTCATACTGAAAAAGCCAGTCAAAGAACTGCCCACCTGCCTGCTTAGACACATACTAGTCCTGCTGTGTCCATGCGTCATCACCTATGTCATGGACACACTTCCTTGATTGACAGCTGTGAGCGCAGGGCTCACAACTGGAGGGTAAATCTTCCCACTGTCAGCTTGTGTCCCACTATTGTCAGTGAGGACAAGCTGGGAGTTGTAGTTTTGCTAATGCTAGGAGAGATGTGAGCAGACTGCATACTGAGGGAGGGGGAGGAGACCTGCACAGTGAGGCCATGCCCCCTCCCTTTGAGAGGAATTATGACTAGTGAGCTAAATTAAAAGTATAAGAAAAAAAATTATTAAAGGTGCTAGACACATAAAAATTGGAGATTTTCCTATCCTAAGTGATGGAAAATATAGATTTTATGAAAGACAGGAGGTGAGCATTAAATGCCTTTTCTTTCTTTACTGAAAAGCATAGCAGCAAAATTAATATGTTTTCTAAATACCAAACGAAGTAAAAATCTTAGTGGATACATATAAGTGCAACCAAGGATGCTATACATTAATCAGCAGCAGATCACATAGTAGCCCAGGTGATATAAGGCATTACTTGACTGGATTATTCCTCTTTTTTTGATGCCGGTAACAGTAACGTAAAATAATGTCTATAGTTCAATAAACCATTTAGGTTAAATTTCTGGAACAAATACGAAGATCTGTAAGTAGAGAAGAATTCAGTCTATCAGAATTCTGTTGAAGAATGAAGATCTTGAAGATAAAAACATTTGGGGGAGTAGAAGAATGAACGATGAACACAAAATGTAGATGTTGATAGCAGAAGGCCATCTCCAATATAGATGAATAAGCTGAAAAAAGAGAATACATAAAATAGTAATCTTATAGGGGATGGGGCCAAGGGTGGGATAATTCTCGTCTCCTGTCTTTCATAAAATCTATATTTTCCTTCATCTAGCATAGGAAAATCTCCAATTTTATGACAAGACAGGAGACCTCGCATTAAATGCATGTCCAAAGCTATACTTATATAAGATACAAAATATTTTGAATATACAATAATAATATACTAGAGAAGAGACATAGAAACATGATGTTCTGGTCTGAAATAAAAAGATTTGAAGGTAGACTCTGATCACCAAGGGATGAAAGGGATCCGCTGAATTGAGTTTAGTGGAAACTGCACTTCTAGTTTTATGTGCTCCAAATTTTGATATATCAATATTAGCCATAGACAAAACTGATCTAATCCATCTGTCCAAGGTCGCCAAAGAAACAGGTAAGTGGGGTTTACAGTAGGAAATGAGAAGTTAAGAATGAGAAGGATGACGGATAGTTTCTGTTTTGGATTCATAAGATCGTAAACAACGAACTACACAGAGTTTGTCATGATGTGGAAAAGGATAGATTATTAGTTTTAGTTTGTCTATGGATAGTAAAAGAAACTCCTTGAGGAGAGAATTGCCTATGAGAAATGTCAAGGGCCTTAACATCTGAGATAATTTTTATGGATATGAGACAAAGGAGAGTAGAAAGTTTGAAAGATAAGAGTTTCAAAGATAAAGAATCGTTTTCTTCCCAGTTCATAAATAGATCAAGAAGTAAATGAATGTCCCAAGTAGCTTGATATTTAGGAGTGGGTGGACATCTGAAACGTTTACAAACTAAAGGGTGTTTTCCTACGGGGAAAGAATTAATAGGAGAATGATAAAAGGATATGGCCGAATTATAGAGATTCAAAGTACGATAGGCCTTGTCTGATTCAAAGGATGTGGACAAATAATTTAGGATATGGGAAAAGGTGCAGATAAGGGATCCAAATCCCATTGTGTGCACCAATCAACCCAAAGTTTCCAGGCTGATCTGTAAGCAGTCCTAGTACCTGGAGCCCAGGCGTCTGAAAGAATATCTCTAGTTGATTGAGAAAATTCTGACTCTGATGAGATTGACCTGAAATTAGCCATGCCATCAGTGGAAGTCTATGCAATAGTATTAAAGGATCAGGATTCCAAATTGGATCCAGATTTGAGAAAAGAGGAAGAATTCTCAGGAAGTCAATCCCAGAATCTGCGGAAACCATGGTTGGGATGCCCACCATGGAGTGATTAGGACCAATGTCGCTTTCTGAATGGAAACTTGAACTAGAAGTCTGGGAACAAGAGCGAACGAGGGGAAGGCATATAGTATCTTCATTGGCTAAATTTGAAGGAGGGCGTCCATCCGTCCATGAAGATTCCGGGTCCGGTCGCCAGCTGAAGAACAATGGAAGTTGGCGACTGAGCCTGGAGGCAAAGAGGTTTGGATGAAGAGTACCCCAACGGCGATTTATTTGTTGGAATACAAGATGATCTAGCTTCCAATCACTGGAATCTTATAAATAACAGGAGTTCCAATCGTGTTGGAAAGGCCCGGATGATATTCGGCTTTGAGGACTATGTTTCTGTCTAGACAGAAGTGCCAAAGGTCTTTGTCAATGTTGGCCAACCTGGAAGATTGTGTTCCTCCCAGAAGGTTGATAAATTGAACCGCTGAGATGTTGTACATGCGTAAAAGTACCCAGAAGTGATATTTGTCCTTGGCGAAACTCTTTAGAGCAAAAAATCCCGTTGTAAGTTCCAGACAATTGATGTGTAACTGAGATTCCAGAGGGGACCATTTGCCTCCAGTGGAAAGAGGGCCACAACGAGCTCCCCAACCAAGGAGATTTGCATCCGATTCTAAGATTAAAAGGGTTATCCACCATAATGGGATTTTAGTACGTACCTGCCAGACAGTAATGGACATGCTTAGGAAGGATCTGCGCTTGTCTTGGGGCTAAATGGCTATGTTGTGAGATGACCATATTACTGTGGCTAGCTTTTTGTGAACTGGTATTTCCTGTTTGACTTTTCTATTTTTGACTACAAATCCCATAATTCCCTTTTCCTCCCTCCCACACAACAGCCGCCCCACCCATTGAAACATAAATGAGCTGCATCCATCCAAAAAGACCTGTGGTTTTCAATCAGGGTGCCTTGAGCTGTTGCATTAGTTACAGTTTGAGCTCTCTCCCACCAAGCGATCACTCCACCCATTGAAGCAGACAGGCTTCCTGTCATCAGCTGACTAGTGAGTCAGGTCTCGCCTGCATTGCAACCTGGGAAAATTCTGAGACAACAGTAATTTTGTAGGCTGTTAAAAATAAATATTGGGATGAAAATCACATAAGAATTGTGAGAAAACTGTCACACACAGGTAAAGACATAATATTATGAACTACACTAACTTTACAGCCCCAGTAGCATAGTCAAATAAAAAAAAAATCCCCTTTAAGTCTGGAGTAGAATTGAAAATTGTCTTTCCGTTCCACTCTTGAATATGTTGGAACCACCACAGAAGTTATTCTTTTGCTCCTGAATATCCATGACCTTTTCTTACATGTTGGATCTTCAGACGTTGAAGAGCCCAATAATGTAGAGGGGCCGGGAAGATTGCTTGAATGGATGCGGATAGAAGTCCTACAATTCAAGCTATAGAGCGAAGGGAAATAACATTTTTGTTGAGAAGAGAGAGAATTTCTTTCCGAATTGTTCTCAATTTTTTCACCGGAAGACTTGAAAGGGCTGTTTGAGTATTGATCAGAAAACCTAAGAATTCTACCTCTTGTGAAGGTACTAGAATCGATTTTACGTAATTGATCAGAAACCCCTGGTGATTCAGGAGTGATAAAGTCCATTCCATATGAAGATAGGCTTGATTGATTTGGCCATAATAAGGATGTCGTCTAAATAAATTATGAGATGAACACTTTGGGAACGTAACATAGCTACCACTGGTTTCATCAATTTGGTGAAACCCCAGGGGGCTGAAGAAAGTCCAAAAGGAAGGCAGGTGAATTGCCATTTTTTGTTGTTCCAATGAATTGGAGAAAAGTTTGGTAAGAAGGATGAATCGGGACTGTAAGATAGGCATCTTTTAGGTTGATTTTTATCAACCAATCGTTTTGAAGTAGAATATCCCTTAATAGATGTGTCACGATGCCGGCTGGCAGGAGGTGGATCCTCTGTGCCAGAGAGGGATGGCGAGGACCGTGCTAGTGGACCGGTTCTAAGTCACTACTGGTTTTCACCAGAGCCCGCCGCAAAGCGGGATGGTCTTGCTGCGGCGGTAGTGACCAGGTCGTATCCACTAGCAACGGCTCACCTCTCTGGCTGCTGAAGATAGGCGCGGTACAAGGGAGTAGACAGAAGCAAGGTCGGACGTAGCAGAAGGTCGGGGCAGGCAGCAAGGATCGTAGTCAGGGGCAACGGCAGGAGGTCTGGAACACAGGCTAGGAACACACAAGGAAACGCTTTCACTGGCACAATGGCAACAAGATCCGGCAAGGAAGTGCAGGGGAAGTGAGGTGATATAGGGAAGTGCACAGGTGATCAGGCTAATTGGAACCACTGCGCCAATCAGCGGCGCAGTGGCCCTTTAAATCGCAAAGACCCGGCGCGCGCGCGCGCCCTAAGGAGCGGGGCCGCGCGCGCCGGGACAGGACCGACGGGGAGCGAGTCAGGTACGGGAGCCGGGGTGCGCATCGCGAGCGGGCGCTACCCGCATCGTGAATCGCATCCCGGCTGGAGGCGGTATCGCAGCGCCCCGGGTCAGAGGATCTGACCGGAGCGCTGCAGTGAGGAGAGTGTAGCGAGCGCTCCGGGGAGGAGCGGGGACCCGGAGCGCTCGGCGTAACAGTACCCCCCCCCTTGGGTCTCCCCCTCTTCTTAGAGCCTGAGAACCTGAGGAGCAGACTTTTGTCTAGGATATTGTCCTCAGGTTCCCAGGATCTCTCTTCTGGACCACAACCCTCCCAATCCACTAAAAAAAAGGTTTTCCCTCTGACCTTTTTGGATGCCAGAATTTCTTTGACGGAGAAGATGTCCGAGGAGCCGGAAACAGGAGTGGGAGGAACAGATTTGGGAGAGAAACGGTTGATGATAAGTGGTTTAAGAAGAGAAACGTGAAAGGCATTAGGAATACGAAGAGAAGGAGGAAGAAGAAGTTTGTAAGAGACAGGATTAATCTGGCACAAAATTTTGAAAGGACCAAGATAGCGTGGTCCCAACTTGTAGCTAGGGACACGGAAGCGGACATATTTAGCGGAGAGCCATACCTTGTCTCCAGGGGAAAAAATGGGAGGAGCTCTTCTTTTCTTATCCGCGAACTTCTTCATGCGTGATGAAGCCTGTAAGAGAGAATTTTGGGTCTCTCTCCATATGATGGAAAGGTCACGAGAAATTTCATCCACAGCGGGCAGACCAGAGGGCAACGGGGTAGGGAGGGGGGGAAGAGGGTGACGGCCGTACACCACGAAAAATGGGGATTTGGAGGAAGATTCAGAGACTCTGAAGTTATACGAGAATTCGGCCCATGGAAGAAGATCTGCCCAGTCATCCTGGCGGGAGGAAACAAAATGTCGTAAATAATCACCCAAGACCTGGTTAACTCTTTCTACTTGTTCATTGGATTGAGGATGATATGCAGAAGAAAAATTTAATTTAATCTTGAGTTGTTTACAGAGAGCCCTCCAGAATTTAGACACGAATTGGACGCCTCTATCCGAGACGATCTGCGTAGGCAACCCGTGAAGACGAAAAATGTGTACAAAAAATTGTTTAGCCAACTGAGGCGCTGAAGGAAGACCAGGAAGAGGGATGAAATGTGCCATTTTGGAGAATCGATCAACGACCACCCAAATAACAGTGTTGCCACGGGAAGGGGGTAAATCAGTAATAAAATCCATACCAATCAGAGACCAAGGCTGTTCGGGGACAGGCAGAGGATGAAGAAAACCAGCGGGCTTCTGGCGAGGAGTCTTATCCCGGGCACAGATAGTGCAGGCTCGCACAAAGTCCACAACATCCGTCTCCAGAGTCGGCCACCAATAGAAGCGAGAGATGAGTTGCACAGATTTCTTGATGCCTGCATGACCTGCGAGATGGGAGGAGTGACCCCATTTGAGGATTCCGAGGCGTTGGCGTGGAGAAACAAAGGTCTTTCCTGGAGGAGTTTGCCCGATGGAGGCTGGAGAAGTGGAAATCAGGCAGTCAGGAGGAATGATGTGTTGCGGAGAGAGTTCAACTTCAGAAGCATCCGAGGAACGAGAGAGAGCATCGGCCCTAATGTTCTTATCGGCAGGCCGAAAGTGAATTTCAAAATTAAATCGGGCAAAGAACAGAGACCACCTGGCCTGGCGAGGATTCAGCCGTTGGGCAGACTGGAGGTAGGAGAGGTTCTTGTGATCGGTGTAAATAATAACTGGAAATCTTGATCCCTCCAGCAGATGCCTCCATTCCTCAAGTGCTAATTTAATGGCTAGAAGCTCTCGATCCCCGATGGAGTAGTTCCTCTCCGCCGGAGAGAAGGTCCTAGAAAAAAAACCACAAGTAACAGCAAGCCCGGAAGAATTTTTTTGTAGAAGGACAGCTCCAGCTCCCACTGAGGAGGCATCAACCTCCAATAGGAAGGGTTTGGAAGGGTCAGGTCTGGAGAGCACGGGAGCCGAAGAAAAGGCAGACTTGAGCCGTTTAAAGGCGTCTTCCGCTTGAGGAGGCCAAGACTTGGGATCGGCATTTTTTTTGGTTAAAGCCACGATAGGAGCCACAACGGTAGAAAAATGTGGAATAAATTGCCTGTAATAATTGGCGAACCCCAAAAAGCGTTGAATAGCACGGAGTCCGGAGGGGCGTGGCCAATCTAAGACGGCAGAGAGTTTGTCTGGATCCATTTGTAGTCCCTGGCCAGAGACCAAGTATCCTAGGAAAGGAAGAGATTGGCATTCAAACAGACATTTCTCTATTTTGGCATAGAGTTGATTGTCACGAAGTCTCTGAAGAACCATACGGACATGCTGGCGGTGTTCTTCTAGATTGGCAGAAAAAATCAGGATATCGTCCAGATATACAACAACACAGGAGTATAAAAGATCACGAAAAATTTCATTAACAAAGTCTTGGAAGACGGCAGGGGCGTTGCACAGGCCAAAGGGCATGACCAGATACTCAAAGTGTCCATCTCTGGTGTTAAATGCCGTTTTCCACTCATCCCCCTCTCTGATGCGGATGAGATTATAAGCACCTCTTAAGTCCAGTTTGGTAAAGATGTGGGCACCTTGGAGGCGATCAAAGAGTTCAGAGATGAGGGGTAGGGGGTAGCGGTTCTTAACCGTGATTTTATTAAGACCGCGGTAGTCAATGCAAGGACGTAGGGCGCCATCTTTTTTGGACACAAAGAAAAATCCGGCTCCGGCAGGAGAGGAGGATTTACGGATAAAGCCCTTTTTTAAATTTTCCTGGACGTATTCAGACATGGCAAGAGTCTCTGGGGCGGATAGAGGATAAATTCTGCCCCGGGGTGGAGTAGTGCCCGGGAGGAGGTCGATAGGACAATCATAAGGCCTGTGAGGAGGTAGAGTCTCAGCTTGTTTTTTGCAAAAAACATCCGCAAAGTCCATATAGGCCTTAGGGAGACCGGTCACAGGAGGAACCACAGAGTCACGGCAAGGGTTACTGGGAACCGGTTTTAGGCAGTCCTTGGAACAAGAGGGCCCCCAACTCTTGATCTCCCCAGTGGACCAATCCAGGGTTGGGGAATGAAGTTGAAGCCAGGGAAGTCCAAGGAGAATTTCAGAAGTGCAATTGGGGAGGACCAAAAGTTCAATCCTCTCGTGGTGAGATCCGATGCACATTAGAAGGGGCTCCGTGCGGAAACGTATGGTACAGTCCAATCTTTCATTGTTTACACAATTGATGTAGAGGGGTCTGGCGAGACTGGTCACTGGGATGTTGAACCTGTTGACGAGAGAGGCCAAAATAAAATTTCCTGCAGATCCGGAGTCCAAGAAGGCCATAGTAGAGAAGGAGAAGGCAGAGGCAGACATCCGCACAGGCACAGTAAGACGTGGAGAAGCAGAGTAGACATCAAGGACTGTCTCACCTTTGTGCGGAGTCAGTGTACGTCTTTCCAGGCGGGGAGGACGGATAGGACAATCCTTCAGGAAGTGTTCGGTACTAGCACAGTACAGGCAGAGGTTCTCCATGCGGCGTCGTGTCCTCTCTTGAGGTGTCAGGCGAGACCGGTCGACCTGCATAGCCTCCACGGTGGGAGGCACAGGAACGGATTGCAGGGGACCAGAGGAGAGAGGAGCCGAGGAGAAGAAACGCCTCGTGCGAACAGAGTCCATATCCTGGCGGAGCTCCTGACGCCTTTCGGAAAAACGCATGTCAATGCGAGTGGCTAGGTGAATGAGTTCATGTAGATTAGCAGGGATTTCTCGTGCGGCCAGAACATCTTTAATGTTGCTGGATAGGCCTTTTTTAAAGGTCGCGCAGAGGGCCTCATTATTCCAGGATAATTCTGAAGCAAGAGTACGGAATTGTACGGCATACTCGCCAACGGAAGAATTACCCTGGACCAGGTTCAACAGGGCAGTCTCAGCAGAAGAGGCTCGGGCAGGTTCCTCAAAGACACTTCGGATTTCCGAGAAGAAGGAGTGTACAGAGGCAGTGACGGGGTCATTGCGGTCCCAGAGCGGTGTGGCCCAAGACAGGGCTTTTCCAGACAGAAGGCTGACTACGAAAGCCACCTTAGACCTTTCAGTGGGAAACTGGTCCGACATCATCTCCAAGTGCAGGGAGCATTGGGAAAGAAAGCCACGGCAAAACTTAGAGTCCCCATCAAATTTATCCGGCAAGGATAGGCGTAAACCAGAAGCGGCCACTCGCTGCGGAGGAGGTGCAGGAGCTGGCGGAGGAGATGATTGCTGAAGCTGTGGTAGTTACTGCTGTAGCATAACGGTCAGTTGAGACAGCTGTTGGCCTTGTTGCGCTATCTGTTGAGACTGCTGGGCGACCACCGTGGTGAGGTCAGCGACAACTGGCAGAGGAACTTCAGCGGGATCCATGGCCGGATCTACTGTCACGATGCCGGCTGGCAGGAGGTGGATCCTCTGTGCCAGAGAGGGATGGCGAGGACCGTGCTAGTGGACCGGTTCTAAGTCACTACTGGTTTTCACCAGAGCCCGCCGCAAAGCGGGATGGTCTTGCTGCGGCGGTAGTGACCAGGTCGTATCCACTAGCAACGGCTCACCTCTCTGGCTGCTGAAGATAGGCGCGGTACAAGGGAGTAGACAGAAGCAAGGTCGGACGTAGCAGAAGGTCGGGGCAGGCAGCAAGGATCGTAGTCAGGGGCAACGGCAGGAGGTCTGGAACACAGGCTAGGAACACACAAGGAAACGCTTTCACTGGCACAATGGCAACAAGATCCGGCAAGGAAGTGCAAGGGAAGTGAGGTGATATAGGGAAGTGCACAGGTGATCAGACTAATTGGAACCACTGCGCCAATCAGCGGCGCAGTGGCCCTTTAAATCGCAAAGACCCGGCGCGCGCGCGCCCTAAGGAGCGGGGCCGCGCGCGCCGGGACAGGACCGACGGGGAGCGAGTCAGGTACGGGAGCCGGGGTGCGCATCGCGAGCGGGCGCTACCCGCATCGTGAATCGCATCCCGGCTGGAGGCGGTATCGCAGCGCCCCGGGTCAGAGGATCTGACCGGAGCGCTGCAGTGAGGAGAGTGTAGCGAGCGCTCCGGGGAGGAGCGGGGACCCGGAGCGCTCGGCGTAACAAGATGGATGCCTTCCATCTTGAAATGTCGATAAAGCACAAAATTGTTTAGAATTTTCAGATTTATTACCAGACGATAGCCGGCATCCTTCCTTTTTACTACAAAGAGGTTGCTGATAAAATCTGGGGAATTTAGAGGAACTTGAATGATAGCATTTTTGGAATGGAAATCTTTTATTTCTAGATCTATTAGAATTTGATCCTCCTTTGAGAAATGAATGGGGTGGGGTAATATCGTTTGTAGAGGATAGGTGACAAACTCCATATGGTATCCCTTCACTGTGTTCAGAATCCATTGATCGGAAGAGATCCCTTCCCAGGAGTGGGAAAAATGTAGGAGTCCTCCGCCCACTGGAAGATGGGAACAAATTATGAGGGATCGGCTTACCTTGAGATCTGGAACTTGTGTAACTTTGTTGTCCTCTTGTCCTCCATGGACGTCCCTGGTGGGGGAAGAAGGGTTGGGGTGGTGGAACATTGAAGGTTGATCTGTCTGGATAGGAGGGACCTCGCTAGAGTACGCAGTGCCACGTGATGCAGAGGAAGAATGGAGTTGGGATTATAGTGTGAAGTGCAGTTACAGTGCGAGACGGCGAGGAGCGATATTAATAGATAAGGAAGGAAGCAGAATTTGCAGACGGTAAATGTAAAAGGTATTTACTGTATAAATGAACTTTGGTAATTGGGTAATAAAGCAAAATGAGAAAGGACTAGACAATAGTATTAACTTATGCATAAACTAAGGATTGAATGGGAATAATAATATCTGGAACTAAACTAGAAGATAAATTGGATAGCACAGTATATACTAATCTGTTTGCCAGCTTTAGCAGCAAAGAAAGAGGGAGAACCCAGTCAAGCAAGGCCTTATATCACCTGGGCTTCTATGTGATTGGCTGCTGATTAATGTATAGCATCTTTAGTTGCACTTACATGTATCCACTTAGTTTTTTGCTTTGTTTGGTATTTAAAAAACGTATGAATTTTACTGCTATGCTTTTCAGTAAAGAAAGAAAATGCATTTAATGCGAAGCCTCCTGGCTTGTCTCAAAATTAGAAGTACATGGTCAGGATTAGGTACTGAGTGCTATATAAAAAATCATGTTTTTTTGTTAAATCTGACGGGTATGCTTTAACTGTTCTCCCTGTTTGAAGGGGACTGTGTCACAGCCCCCAGTAAGAGCCGAGCTGTTTCACTTAGCTCCTCTGAATAACTGTATGTAATATCTTCTTCTGTGTTGGAACAACCCCTTTGATATTTTCCTCATGAATCAGATTAGTTGATGACCATGTTGACTTACATTTTGAAGGAGTGTCATACAATATGATAACCTAAGGACTCATAATTCCAGAAAATTATTCCATTTTATATAATGTGATCAGAATTTATATCCCATAGCTAGCAAAATAAATCAGAAGCAGTTAAGAACCAGAACCAGACCAAGGAATATTCGGCCAGCACTATAGTTTTATATAGGTGCCTGTGGATCAAGTGTTTCCAATCGAGCTAGAATAAATCCCAGGTTGATCTGTCTGGATAGGAGGGACCTTGGTATTCTGGTCTGTAATGTATGTTTCAGACGGGAAAACGGCCCTTGCTTCTCCTGGCCCGGCCAAAAAATTGGATTGGGCCTTGTCTAAAGAAGAAAACAAGCCCACATATTTAGAAATTTACTTTCTAAATTGTTCCCCAAAGAGGAAACCTTTGGTGGGAGATGATGGTTGGGTAGATGTGTTAGTTGTGGATCGAGTTTCATTAGAATAGAACACCTCCTTTTGGTACAAAAGGCTTCACTTACATTACCAAAAAGGCAAATTGCCCTTTGCGCCCAGCCTCTAAGGTTATTTATATCTATCCGGGTACCAGTGTTAAAGGCAACTTCGGATAAGTCCATGATTTTAGTTAGAGGACCTAATAAGTCCAAAAATTTGTTGTGGCATATTTTAAAACTACGGTCAATCCCTTTTAGTGTTTTTACCCAATTTTTTAATGTATATAACTAAAATCGTAGTAGGTTCGGGTGTTTGTGCTGCATTTAAAGACAAAGTAGGCCTAGGGCATTCAGACAGTAATTTGTTCCTAGATTTGCTATCAAGGCCTAAACCTCTGTGTTTGGTGTCCATTTTCCAGATCTAGGATGTTTGATCTGGAAAGGATCAAAAAATTTGATTCCTTTACTGTCAAGGACGGCAGATTCAGACAAGGGATTATTATCACAATAAGTGACATCACCCTCAGAATGTTCTGGGAAATATGAGGGGTCATTATCATCCGACATGTCGGAGTAATCATCATCATTGTTATTATCATCATCATCATCATCATCATAATATTCCTCAGTATTTGGTGAGACAGAGGTATGCTTAACCCGTGTATCATAAATCTTCTCCCGGGTAGAGGGTCCTTGATGCGATTGGTTAGCATCAATATCATGGCTGCTGGTGGAAGGCAAGCCAACATTAATTTCCAGACCTCTTTCTTTTGCTACAACTTTTCTGTGTGTATTGGAAATGGGGTCGTCATTAGATGAATGCCTCTTTTTTGACCTTTTTGAGCCTGCTTATCTTGGTATGCTTTTTGTGCAGAAGTCTGCGATATTGCCATAGCGACAGACTTAGCTATTGACTCATGCATTGTAGTCATAGCATTATTAACTGCTGAATGAACGGAACTGGACACTAAATTGAATCTGATCATTAGACATATATTCAGAATTATTTATGTCTGAAGGTTGTTAAGAAGATATAATGATAACTTTAAATATACTAAATAGATGTAAATATAGTTATTTGTATATAGACAATTGTATATAGTTAAAATATGCAGCAGTAAATTTTTTATATATGTTATTGAAATTAATAAAATATATAGTAATAAGTATTGACAAGGAGACTAAATTACTATATAATGTCCTGAAAAGGACAATAGAACAAAAATGTGGGGTAAATGAATTAGCTGAGGAGAGGAGAAGATGGGATGCTGACAGGCTTTCTCAGTCTGGTGGGAGGAGCACGTCTGACAGGGGAAGGGCGGGAACGGCACAAGTGATCACCACTTTGAGCCGAAATCTCGCTAGAGTACGCAGTGCCACGTGATGCAGAGGAAGAATGGAGTTGGGATTATAGTGTGAAGTGCAGTTACAGTGCGAGACGGCGAGGAGCGATATTAATAGATAAGGAAGGAAGCAGAATTTGCAGACGGTAAATGTAAAAGGTATTTACTGTATAAATAAATTTTGGTAATTGGGTAATAAAGCAAAATGAGAAAGGACTAGACAATAGTATTAACTTATGCATAAACTAAGGATTGAATGGGAATAATAATATCTGGAACTAAACTAGAAGACAAATTGGATAGCACAGTATATACTGATCTGTTTGCCAGCTTTAGCAGCAAAGAAAGAGGGAGAACCCAGTCAAGCAAGGCCTTATATCACCTGGGCTTCTATGTGATTGGCTGCTGATTAATGTATAGCATCTTTAGTTGCACTTACATGTATCCACTTAGTTTTTTGCTTTGTTTGGTATTTAAAAAATGTATGAATTTTACTGCTATGCTTTTCAGTAAAGAAAGAAAATGCATTCAATGTGAAGCCTCCTGGCTTGTCTCAAAATTAGAAGTACATGGTCAGGATTAGGTACTGAGTGCTATATAAAAAATCATGTTTTTTTGTTAAATCTGACGGGTATGCTTTAACTGTTCTCCCTGTTTGAAGGGGACTGTGTCACAGCCCCCAGTAAGAGCCGAGCTGTTTCACTTAGCTCCTCTGAATAACTGTATGCAATATCTTCTTCTGTGTTGGAACAACCCCTTTAATATTTTCCTCATGAATCAGATTAGTTGATGACCATGTTGACTTACATTTTGAAGGAGTGTCATACAATATGATAACCTAAGGACTCATAATTCCAGAAAATTATTCCATTTTATATAATGTGATCAGAATTTATACCCCATAGCTAGAAAAATAAATCAGAAGCAGTTAAGAACCAGAACCAGACCAAGGAATATTCGGCCAGCACTATAGTTTTATATAGGTGCCTGTGGATCAAGTGTATCCAATCGAGCTAGAATAAATCCCGGCACTCTCAAGATGCTGATACAATAGTTCTTTATTTAAGCATTCACTGCATACAACATAGCAGCACGCATTCCGGCGTAAGCCTTTTTCAACTGCAACTGTATTTGAAAATAAGAAAAGGCTTTAAACCCTTGAAGGACGGCAAATGCAGTTTCTATGACAACGGGCATGGTTGGCTTATAGGATTATCAAATTCCAAAAAAAAAAAAAAAAGGTTCCATTCATATTGATTCAAGCAATGGATAAACCGGTTACACAAGAATATAAAAATTTTCATTGAGACCTAGATCTGTCAGTAAACTAATCTTGCATTAAAGGTTTGCTGTTTCTTAAAATGTGACTCAGAAGGTATGTCATTGCAATTTGATATCATATGTCATGGTCAACTTAGGATATAGTGTCAAAACATCACTGCTCTTATGTTGAACCCTTTATATTTTTAGATCCAACTGTGGCTTCAGACATCTTTATCTAATCTTAAACCATTGTAAAGTAAAAAGACATACTGTAGATCTCGGACAAAAAAGTCCTCTGAAAGACCAACCCAAATCAGTAGTCTTACAAAATAACCATGACATATAAATAATAATAGCTATTTATTTATCGTATCTATTTCACGTTGCTTAAATAGCACCAATATATTCCAAGGTTCTGTACAGAAATTAGTTGAACAAAATTGCATTTACATACTGTAAAGAAAAAACAAAACAAAATCAGCCCTAAATACTAAACAGAAGTATGAAGGATTGGATGAAAGTTATATTCAGTGATGAATCATCAATCTGCACTGCCCAAGGAGAAGATGCTGGAACATTTGTCTGGTGCCGTTTGTCTTAAAACATACAGACATGACTAAACCCCCCCCCCCCCCCCCCCCCCCAAAAAAAAAAAAAAATCGAATTTTGCCACTCACTTAGGATATTGCAGGTCAGAAGTAGCGTTGAGTGAACTTTTGAAAAGTTCGGTTTGCTGTACTCGCCAAACTTTTCGGCTTGATTTGGCTCGAACCGGCAATGAAATAAGTCCCTAAAATGTTTATCACACTGCAAATTGTGGTTGACCACCGGTGTATGGTGGGACCATGGGGTATAGCTGTGTATGTGGTCGGGCCAGATGATATTAACCCCTGGGGCAGGATGTTGTTAACTCCTAGTGTTTGTGACACCAGGATGTGGTTGTATGGTGTAGGGAACTGCCGACAACCAACCCAGAAATGGCATATATTAAAAGAGAGTCCAAAGCAGGTTTTGATGCAACTGGAACTTTACTGAAGAAGGCAGTATAACATTTCTTATAAACCTCTCAGGCTTGCTTGGACTTGTTGTAATAATGATGATGCAGGCCACTGTGCTAATGTTATGACTTTGGTAGGGACAGTAAAAACTTGACTTGTAGACACAGAAGAGACTTACAAATTAGATGTGGATGCAGACTTGAAGGCTTTGGCCTAGCTGTACTGGACTGGACTTGGGTATCAGGTTCCTCTGGAACTCTGGGTATCAGGTGATCACATATCACATGACCTTAGGAAGGTCCTATACAGTTTAAACATCCTAATAACCTTTACACATAGCTTATATTCACTGTACAATACTTATAATAAATGCACATGGGTAATATACAATAGAAATCATAATAATGACCTAGGGGGATCCTGCAGGAGAGCCCTGTGGACTTGAGGGACTCTACCTAAGGGGACTTTAGGAAACTGTACAGAACCACTTTCTGTACTGGGACACGACACTTGCAACTCTAAACCTCTGTCTAACACAGTTAGGAATGTATTCAAGTAGTTTTAGGGTACATTCACACATACGCAGATTTAATGCCCAGATTTGATGCGCCTCAAAGCCTTAAAAACACTATAGGTATATTGGTGCCACTTGAATACGCTTTGTCGTTTTGGTGGCACAGACCACTGCACCTCACTGGCTACTGTAGCTGGTTCAGGAAAACTTTTCAATTCAGGTATATGCAGGCATAAGCCTTGAAAAAGGCTTAGGATTTGTGGTAGCAAAAAGATGAGCCCTACAGAGGCTGTGCTAATAATGTCCACTTATATGTTGTTTTGGTGAATAGGAGCCACTATAGGATTCTTGCATAGGGTTTGAATCCTGTTTACACACACACACAAGGTCTCTATTTCTAATCTGTATCTCTCTATCTTTCTAATCACTAATTCTCCCTATTTCTTTCTCTCTCCCTCACCCTCTGTCCAGCAGTTCTGTCTTTCTGAATGCAGTGGGTGAGGTTACTGCCCTCTTATCTGTGGATTAATGCCCTCCCCCCCTTGCTGTGTCCTATTGGCCTTTTTGCTGATTCACACAGTAAGCAGCAAATCACATGTTATTCCTGGGTTGTCATGTGATATGCTGATGTCTCAATGTCATCTTATCGCCCCCTGCCCTGTTTCTTCCGTCTGCTAAAAAACATGCATCCACGTTTTTTCGCGCTATTTACAGGCTTGTATGAGCAAAACCAGTTAAAGCTTGTGTGTTCACTGAGCCGATAAAATCCTAAAGTTAAGGTCAAATCCAGGTTGGCCAGATTCTGCTCGCTCATCTCAGGAGGACGTTAAAGGATCGGAGACATGGCAATAATTTACCTCAACAGTCTGTGCACAAGAAGTCATAGAACTTTTGGAAAGTTTTGTCATCCGAGAAAGTAGGGTTTGTGATAATTTTTAGGATGATACGGTGTGCACCTTGTCACAGTGCATGGAGAGTCATAACAACTTAATGACATGGTCAGCAAACAGTCCAATGTCATGGTCACTTATTAACCTCTTAAGGATATAGGATGTTCTCTAACGTCCCCGCTACCTGGGCTTTAATGCCCAAGGACGTTAGAGAACGTCCTGCTGTATTTCCGGTCTCCGGGCAGAGATCGAAAGAGATCGGGCAGAGATCAGAAGCCTGCTTCAGCAGGCATCCAGGGCAAACGCTGAGGGGGGCCATGTAGGCCCCCCATGTCGGCGATCACCGCAAATCGCAAGGGAAATCGCCCTTGCGATCTGCGGTGATACCGGGCTGATCGGGTCTCTGGGACCCGACCGCCAGGTAATTTTGCATGATCCCGGCTGTCACAGACAGCCAGGACCATGCTGAAGTATAGGAGCGAGGTGGCAAGCCTGCCACCCCCTCCGATCCCCTGCGATCCGTCGGTTAACTAACCGACCAATCACAGGGGTGGGGGGGCGGTTACTTCCTCCCGCCCTGCCCGGCCCCTGGAAGTCCGGAGAGGACGGGAGGAAGACCGGAGGACGCGGCGGGGGACGGGGGAGTGCTGGGGCCTGGCCCCGATACTTACCTCGTCCCTGAAGACCCGGATCCCGGCGATGAAGATGGCGGCGACAGGTGAGTTCCTCTTCAGCCGCTGTCGGGCCCTTTACAGCAATGCACGTCGCCGTAAAGCGACATGCATTGCTGTAATGGGACCCTGTATACTACAACTCCCAGCATGCCCAGCCAGCCCTTGGCGTCTGGGCATGCTGGGAGTTGCAGTTTTGCAGCATCTGGAGGTCCACAGTTTGGAGACCACTGTGTCCTTCCAGATGTTGCAAAACTACACATCCTCAGCATGCCCTTACTGTCCAGGCATGCTGGGAGTTGTAGTTCTGTAACATCTGGCCCTTCACATGTTGCAAAACTACAACTCCCAGCATACCTGGACAGTTTTGGCATACTGGGAGTTGTAGTTTTGGAACATCTGGAAGGGCACAGATTGGGAACCACTGTATTAGTGGTCTGCAAACTGTAGTCCTCCAGATGTTGCAAAACTACAACTCCAAGCATGCTGGGAGTTGTAGTTTGGCAACATCTGGCTCTAAAGATGTTGCCGAACTACTACTTCCAGCATGCCTGAGAATGTTTGGGAGTAGTGGTTTTGCAACAACTGGAGGCACACTGGTTGGGAAACATTATCTGTTTCCTAACTCAGTGTTTCCCAACCCGTGTGCCTCCAGCTGTTGCAAAACTATAACTACCAGCATGCACTGATAGACTGTGCAGGCTGGGAGTTGTAGTTTTGCAACAGCTGGATGTTTCCCCCCCCCCCCTGTGAATGTACAGGGTACATTCACATGGGCAGGGGGCTTACAGTGAGTATCAGGCTGCAAGTTTGCGATGCAGCAAATTTTGCGCGGCAGCTCAAACTCGCAGCTGGAAACTCGCTGTAATCCCCCGCCCATGTGACTGTACCCTAAAAACACTACACTACACTAACACAAAATAAAATAAAAAGTAAAAAATACTACATATACACATACCCCTACACAGCCCCCCTCCCCAATAAAAATGAAAAACGTCTGGTACGCCACTGTTTTCAAAATGGAGCCTCCAGCTGTTGCAAAACAACAACTCCCAGTATTGCCGGACAGCCGTTGACTGTCCAAGCATGCTGGGAGTTTTGCAACAGCTGTAGGCACCCTGTTTGGGAATCCCTGGCGTAGAATACCCTTATGTCCACCCCTATGCAAATCCCTAATTCAGACCTCAAATACACATGGCGCTCTCACTTTGGAGCCCTGTCGTATTTCAAGGCAACAGTTTAGGGCCACATATGGGGTATCGCCGTACTCGGGAGAAATTGTGTTACAAATTTTGGGGGGCTTTTTCTCCTTTAACCCCTTATGAAAAGGTGAAGTTGGGGTCTACAACAGCATGTTAGTGTAAAAAAATAAATTTTTTACACTAACACGCTGGTGTTGCCCTATACTGTTCATTTTGACAAGAGGTAAAAGGGAAAAAAGCCCCCCAAAATTTGTAATGCAGTTTCTCCCGACTACGGAGATACCCCATATGTGGGCGCAAAGTGCTCTGGGGGCGCACAACAAGGCCCAGAAGGGAGAGTGCACCATGTACATTTGAGGTGATTTGCACAGGGGTGGCTGATGGTTACAGCGGTTTTGACAAATGCAAAAAAAAAACACATGTGACCCCATTTTGGAAACTACACCCCTCACGGAATGTAATGAGGGGTGCAGTGATAATTTACACCCCACTGGTGTCTGACAGATCTTTGGAACAGTGGGCTGTGCAAATTAAAAATTTTGTACAGCCCAATGTTCCAAAGATCTGACAGACACCAGTGGGGGGTAAATGCTCACTGTACACCTTTTTACGTTCCTCAAGGGGTCTAGTTTCCAAAATGGTATGCCATGTGGGGGTTATTTTGCTGTCCTGGCACCTGAGCAAAATTTGCTCTCAAAAAGCTAAATATGACTCCTTCTCTTCTGAGCATTGTAGTTCGCCCGTAGTGCACTTCAGGTCCACTTATGGGGTACCTTCATACTCAGAAGAGATGGGGTTACAAATTTTGGGGGGTCTTTTCTGCTATTAACCCTTGCAAAAATGTGAAATTTGGGGGGAAACACACATTTTAGTGAAAACATTTTTTTTTTTTACATATGCAAAAGTTGTGAAACCCCTGTGGGGTATTAAGGATCACTTTATTCCTTGTTACGTTCCTCAAGGGGTCTAGTTTCCAAAATGGTATGCTATGTGGGTTATTTTTGCTGTTCTGGCACCATAGGGGCTTCCTAAATGCGACATGCCCCCCGACCAAAATTTGCTCTCAAAAAGCCAAATATGACTCCTTCTCTTCTGAGCATTGTAGTTCGCCCGTAGTGCACTTCAGGTCAACTTATGGGGTACCTCCATACTCAGAAGAGATGGGGTTACAAATTTTGGGGGGTATTTTCTACTATTAACCATTGCAAAAATGTGAAATTTGGGGGGAACACACATTTTAGTGAAAACATTTTTTTTTTACATATGCAAAAGTCATGAAACACCTGTGGGGTATTAAGGCTCACTTAATTCCTTTTTATGTTCCTCAAGGGGTCTAGTTTCCAAAATGGTATGCCATGTGTTTTTTTTTTTTTTTTGCTGTTCTGGCACCATAGGGGCTTCCTAAATGCAACATGCCCCCAAAAGCCATTTCAGAAAAACGTACTCTCCAAAATCCCCTTGTCGCTCCTTCGCTTCTGAGCCCTCTACTGCGCCCGCTGAACACTTTACATAGACATATGAGGTATGTGCTTACTCGAGAGAAATTGGGTTACAAATACAAGTATAAATTTTCTCCTTCTACCCCTTGTAAAAATAAAAAAATTGGGTCTACAAAAACATGCGAGTTTAAAAAATGAAGATTGTGAATTTTCTCCTTCACTTTGCTGCTATTCCTGTGAAACACCTAAAGGGTTAAAACGCTGACTGAATGTCATTTTGAATACTTTGGGGGGTGCAGTTTTTATAATGGGGTCATTTGTGGGGTATTTCTAATATGAAGACCCTTCAAATGCACTTTAAACCTGAACTGATCCCTGAAAAATTGTGAGTTTGAAAATTTTGTGAAAAATTGGAAAATTGCTGCTGAACTTTGATGCCCTCTGGTGTCTTCCAAAAGTAAAATCACGTCAATTTTATGATGCAAACATAAAGTAGACATATTGCATATGTGAATAATTTTTTTTATTTGGAATATCCATTTTCCTTACAAGCAGAGAGCTTCAAAGTTCGAAAAATGCAAAATTTTCAATTTTTTCATCAAATTTTGGAATTTTTCACTAAGAAACGATGCAAGTATCGACAACATTTTACCAATAACATAAAGTAGAATATGTCACGAAAAAAAAATCTCGGAATCAGAATGATAGGTAAAAGCATCCCAGAGTTATTAATGTTTAAAGTGACAGGTGTCAGATGTTCAAAAAATGCTCCGGTCCTAAGGTGTAAAATGGCCTGGTCCTTAAGGGGTTAAAGCCAAGCTCTTCATGTTTTTTTTCTCTCTGCTGCTGATTATCTTCCCAGCTTTATTTTGGAGATCTAGGTTCCCCCCCACCCAGCATCCCACCCTCCTGCATGTTTTTTTTTCTGGGTCCTCTTTTGCTGCACAGAGTGTGCACAAGTTGGGTCCTAACCTCTTAAAGGACTGGAGCCTACTGAAATTCTGCTTCCCTATCCAGTGACCTTTACCATCACTCTATTTAAAGGGACATGTTTGGATTATTTTTTTATTTGACTATGCTACAGGGGCTTTAAAGTCAGTGTAGTTCATAATATAGTGTTTGTACCTGTGTTTGATGGTGGTCTCTCCCTTCTTATGTGATCTTTGCCCCATTTTTATTTTTAACAGTATACAAAATGAGTTGTCTCAGGTTTTTTTTAGGTTACAGCGTGGCCCGAGACATTACAACAATAGTCAGGTGTTTAAAAGAGCATTAGGGACCATTGAATTGTAGTTTTACAACAGCTGGAGCCAACTTGTTAGAAAACACTGGTCTATTGTTTAACCCCTTGGGGACTCAGGGTTTTTCCGTTTTTTGCACTTTAATTTTTTCCTACCTTTTAAAAATAACAACCCTTTAAATTTTTCATACATTTTTTATAGCTTGGACATTTCCACACTCGGCGATACCACATATGTTTATTTTTATATACATGTTTTTTTTTTTTTATTGGAAAAGGGGGTGATTCTTACTTTTATTAGGGAAGGTGTTAAATGATCTTTATTAACTGTTTTTTTTTTTTTACACTTTTCTTTTCAGTGTTATAGCCCCCCCTGGTGGCTATTTCACTGCACATACCGATCTCATACACAGATCATTGCCGTGCACTGACATGGCAAAGATCAGTGTAATTGGATGTAGTCGAATGCTCAAGCCTGGACGCGACGGAGGGGACCTCTGCTCGCGTTCTAGCTGATCGGGACATTGCGATTTCACCGCGATTTTCCTGATCAGCCCAACTGAGCTGCAGGGAATCTTTTACTTTAATTTTAGACATGGCAATCAACTTTGAACGTTGCATCTAAAGAATTAATAGCGCACTGCACAACGATCGGTACTGCTTGCTATTAACCCAGGGTCCCGGCTGTCTTTAGCCGACGGGACCGACACGGTATGACGCAGGATCACAGCTTGACCCCTTGTTTTATACCAGGACTGGGCACAGGGCTAACAGGTACACCCTGTGTCCTTAAGAGGTTAATTAACAATATATTTTTATATTTCGGATATTTACGCATTCGGCGATACCACATATATTTATATTTATTTTTATTTACATGTTTTTTTTTTAAATGGGAAAAATGGGGTAAGTTTGAACTTTTATTAGGGAGGGGGTTAAATCACATTTATTAACTATAACCTATTGTGGGGCTTTAACATGCAGTACATTGATTGCCTGCACTGTTCAATGCAAAGCCATAGCATTGCATTGATCAGTGTTACTGGTCACGCCCTGAGTCCCCAAAAGGTTAAAGCTCAGCATGGAAGGCAGCTCACCTATGATCAAATAGATAGGGTGGCTGATGTGTGGGAGGGAGAAAAGTGACCTCACACTTATTATCAAGGAATCCTTGGACTTGTAGTTGGAGGAAATGAACTCCAACATGAAATAGCCATTTAACAAAAAGAAATTAGCAGCATTATAGTGAAATCATAACATAGCCATTCAGTTCCAAGACAAGCACGGATCCTACCTGAGCATGTCCATTGCTGTCTGGCAGGTAATTACTAAAATCACCTTATGTTCGATAACCCTTTTAAGGTTCCTTGGATCATGTTTTTTGAAAAGATCTGGATCCTTTCATTTCCTCAACAACTATCTGGCCTGACCTCTTGACCTTCCTATGTTTTGAAAAAATATTCCATGTCCTTAAGGGGTTATTTGGCAGAAGGGTTTTTTATTGTGTAGTATATAAAAAAATAAAGTTCTACTCCCCTTCAGCATTCCCTTGGTGCCTCCAATATACTGTGCTAGTCCCTAATGTTCTTCCTGCTTTTGGGGGTCAACAAGTCATACTGCAGCTTAGCTAATTGCTGGCTGCAGCAGTGTCCCACCTCAGCCAGTGATTGGCGTAGTGGCACTCAGCACCACCAAGATGACAGGGGACCAGGCTCAAAATGTCACACTGTTGCAAAAAATCACCTCCCTGTAGTGAAGTCAAGATCACTGTAGAAGGTTAAAGGGTGAAAACCAGGGGGCCACCAAAACTCAGCTCCTTAATTTGGTCATATGCTTAATCAGTAACAATCCAGTTGATTCACATCATATGTCAGGCAGTTGTCATGGCAGAGTTAGACCTGTACTATGGCTGCAGGTCAGGTTGTACTAGTAGAGGGCAGACTGAATATCCAGAGCAATGTCTATGCATTGCATTGATTTATAAATGCACAATAATTAAACTGTAGCTTCTAAAAGTCTATTTGGGTGCGTTAAAAAAAAGTTTGTAAAAAATATATAAAAAAATCCATCTGTATTATAAATCTAAATCACCCCTATTCCTCTCCCATTTTGCAAATGAAAAAATTTAAAACACACACACGTTTGTGTATAATTGACGAAACAATTAAAAGATTACTTCATTGTGTAAATGTAGTGTCAATAAAAAACTACAGATTGTGACCATAGAAACAAAATAAGCATTCACGCCTGATATGCCAAAAGTTAAAATATTGGGGTTTAAAAAAGGTTTATTAAAATAACTTACTCTATTTACTTGTAGAACTTTTTTTTTTTTTTTTTTCAAAGTAAAGTTTATTAAAGTTTCACAAGAAAATACAGAACAATTCCGTTCCACCCCAAGAAAGTGAATAATAGTATTAACCTGATACATTCTCTGACCATTGGGGGTCAAAGTACAAATGGAGAACAATCCAAACATGTGAAAAATACAATGGGTCCTTAGGGATCTATGCAGTAAGATAAGTGGTGGATGCCATTCTCGTGACTACATCTAACACACGGTCAACCACCTATATCACTCTCTTGCTTCGCTGTAGACGAGTATTGAACAGGCATAGTTAAAGGGTAGATATGGAATGCCATATTAGTCATGAGGACAGAGATGAGAGGCGGAGAGGGGGAGAAAGAGAGAGAGAGAAAGAGGAGATAAAGAGAAGTTTAGGGGCTAAAGGTGAGTGAGGGAAAGACAAAGAGAGGAAGGGAAGGTCTAGAAATTAGGAGTACGTTACCTGTCAGCGCGTACGGGTTCGGGGGTGGTGACCGGGCACCAGGATGGCAGTTCTCTGTAAGAGTAAGTCAGTGGGGGTGTGGAGCAGTGTCATGAACGTGTAAGTGTAGGGTTTCAAAGTCGGGTGAGGACATGAACTCTGTCCAGGGCCTCCAGATACTAAAGAACCTATCTAAGTGGTTACGGGAGTCCGCAAGGAGTTCCTCCATACGATTGAGGTGGGAAGCCAGGACGAAAGTGTAGGCGGGGTATCAGATTTCCATAGCCTAGGGATCACCGTCCTGGCTGCTAATAGGAGAAAGTGTAAGAGTCTCGATGACATTTTAGGCCAGAACGGTGGCTGCATAGACAGTAATATCAGCTTCGGATCTTTACGTATTTGGATAGAGGTCAGTTTAGACCAGAAGGAGTCGAGGGCCGGACAGTCTAGCCAAATATGAGTCATGGTGCCCCCCGGACCACCACACCGCCAACACGTGTCCGAAACCGTTCGAAAGATACGAGACAGTAGGGAGGGAACTCGGTACCACCTCGTTAGTATTTTGTAGTTGGTTTCATGAGCTTTACACGAGGTGGAGGACCGGTGGCACCATGAGAAGGCTTGGGTCCAGTCGTCTGTGGAGAGGGGACAGTTTAGTTCCCTTTCCCAGGCCGAGCGAAAGGGCAGGGGATCAGTAGTGGAGGTCGTCAGTAGGAGGGTGTATAGGGTACTGACCGACTTATGTGGAGGAGGGTGGGATACACACAGTTCCTCAAAGGCTGTGAGATCTCTGTGGAGAGTCAGACAGGTCTTCTGGGAATGGTAATAGTGAGTCAGCTGGGAGTACTGGAAAGAATGGCGCATAGATGGTGGAGAGCCCTGGAGGAGGTCTGTGAGGGTTCGTAGTCCCCCTGGCGAGATGAGATCTCGGAGTGTGGGTGCATCTGCTCGGCAAAGGGATAAAAACGAAGTGACGTGTTGAGCTGGTGGAAAAGTCGGATTACCGAATAAGGGGGTAAGTGGGCCAGCTGGGGACAGCAGGGGGGTGTGCTTCAGGTATGTCTTATATGCGGCGAGTAGGGAGGCTGCAATCGGGGGGATATCTGCGGGACCCTGTTTGTGAATCACGTGGGTCGGTTGCCATAATATGGATTTGACATCAATCCCCGATGCTTCGCTTTCAAAAGAGATCCATTGTTGGAGGGGGAGGGGGTCCAAGAGAAAACATCGCAATCCATTCCGGGAGAGGAATTGGAGGGAGTTTGAAAGTCCGCATGAAGTGGTGGAGGTCATCCGGACATCTCAGGGTGGCCGAGGTGGTGCTATGTTTAGCAGTCAGGGAGAATGGATAGCCCCATCTATAAACGATCTTAGCGTTTTGGAGAGTCTCAAGTAGTGGTTTCAGAGTTGCTCTCAAACGGAGCGTTCGGAGTGAGAGGTCTGGGAAAAGCTGAATCTGGGCACCGTTATAGGTGAGGCACTTAAGGTCTCGGGCTTTGCGCATTATTTCATCTTTCTGGAGGAAATGATGAACTCGGCACACAACATCCCTTGTTTTTTTTGGATCCGGGTTTTTAGCTTTGAGTGCACGATGGGCTCTATCCAGCTCTATCTGGTTGTCAGGGGGTTTCAGCAGAACCTCATTGAACAGTCTCTGGAGGGTCGTTGGTAGATCTTGCGGGTGCACTGATTCCGGCAAACCCTTGACCCTTATATTGTTTCTACGATTTCTATTATCAACGTCGTCCAGATGTGCAATAGTGGCTGCCTGTTGCAGGGATAAGGACGTTGTAGATTCCTGGAGAGAGCGTACTTGAGATGTAATAGATGTTTTAAATTCTTCCAGTTCAGTCACTTTAGCTTGCAGGTGAGAAATCTCTTTCTTGACCGGCTGTAAGTCGCTTTGCCATGCGGACCTTAGGTCCTTCGCCATTGACAACATGTCAGCCTTAGTCGGCAGCAGGGCCAAAAGTGCTTGGAGTTCGGGGTGTCCTCTGAGAGTATTGACCGCCACTTCTGGTGTTGGCAATATAGAACCCACTTTGTCCAGGTTTGATGGGGTAGATCCTCCACTGGCGGAGGGCGGGTGACGCGGCCTGGGGGACTTAAGTGAGCGGCATATTTCACATTGAGAGTCTTCAGAGGAGGAGCACGTGGAGCTATAGGGCCTGTTAGTCGACAGCTTGGAGGGAGTCTTAAATAGTTTCTTTTTTGCTGGAGGGCTGGCGCCCCAGTATTCCGGTGTGTCCGTATCGTCCGAGGAGTCGCTGGGATCTTTATCAGAGGTAACGGCAACTACCTCCATCTCAGTCGCCCAATCCAGTACATTTCTTGGAGGAGGGCCAGGTACTTGTGGAGGGGTAGATTGCGCACTGCAGGTGAGTGGCAGGTCATCTCTGTCAGTGTGAAGCCCATTGTGTTCAATTCTCCGGTTAGGCGGCTGGGGAAAATGCATGGGGGGTACAGGTGAGGTTTCAGTGTCCCCCTGTAAAGGAGTGGAGGTGGGAGAGGCCCCTTGCGGGCCCAGAGGAAACAAGGGGGGGTCAAGCGGCTCCTGGTGGTATAGAGGGTGAGGGAGAGGAGGGTCCCGGGGAGAGTGTGACTCAGGGGGCTCTGGGTACGTCGAGCTGGGGCTCTGAGTTTGCAGCAGAGGGGACCGGGAAGGTACCGGCTGGCCGTCCGAGTCACGTGAGCCGCCTTCAGTAATGGCCAGGAAAGCGACTGTGCAGGCCAGCGGCGGGACTGTACCTTCAAGCAGCACCCCGATGGTGGAGGGTGCTGCACCTTTGATCCGTCCTCCCGTCGACTGATGGAGCTGTGTAGGAGCGGGGCCCGATACGGGTAGGTGAGTCGGCAATTGCGCCGCGAACACAGCGGGCACTCCAGGGGGAGCGTGCGCATGCACTGGGCTGTCTGTCATGGCAGCTCCGGCAGGCAGATCCTCTGGGCGCACGGTGTAGCTGTGCTGTGCGGGCTGGAAAAATGCTGCAATCATGCGAGGGGGATCCTCGGAGGCTTTAGGGAGCTGCTGGTTCTTCTTCTGGCGTCTTCTGCCTCCCATAATATGGTGAATTAGCCCTTAATCAGTCGGCCCGGGCAGGAGCAGTCAAAGGACACGTCCGTCCGCCAGCGCGCCAAGCCACTCCCCCCTTGTAGAACTTTTTATTAAGCTAGATTGTTAAAAGGAATCTTTCAGCTCTCTATAATGCTCATAGCTGCAGGCATGGGCAGATAGCTGATAGGGAAATTAAAGGAAATTATACCTCAGCTGATGCCTGTTTGCAAAGTTATAAACTTCTGTTTTCCTTCTCAGCTCTAGAATCATGAAGGTTGTGCTGAACTTCATTCACAGAGTATTTTCAGGCGTATTTTATTATAAAAAAAATGCATCAGAAAAATCACTGACATTTTTTGCCATACGTGTAAATAAGTGACATAGGACTTATGCATATGCAAACAATACAATCATTTTTTATTTACTGCCTGCAAAGAAAACCACTTTTCTATAGACTTCCGGGACACATTTTTTATAATGAAATATGCCTAAAATAGACTGTGTGAATGTATCCATAAAGTGTATAATTTGAAAAGACTGTTGATCAGTCTGTGGTACCGATTAGAGATGCATTTTGTCCCAAGATGAATTCTAATATTGTTAATAGCAGGTTATTGGAAAATATTACTTTATTTTAAAAGTAATTTCTTAATATTTTAGTGGTGCCTATTCATATAGACTTGTACAGTTTGTACTGTACAACCAACATAAAACAATATACCCATGCCTTTGGAAATATTGCGTACATGGTAGCACAATTGTGCACTATTTATTCTTATAACATCCCCTTCTTTATTTGGATATAAAGATATAAAGTAGTAAATAATTTGTGTTTGGTAGCCAGCATAAACTTAATACTGTGAAATCTCTTTTAATGTGCTACTAATGGGATAATTCTGCTTCAGTTTATTACAATGCATAATTATTTAAATGTGCAGTTTTTTGACACTACTTATTTATGTATGTAGACATTTTTATATACAGTATTTATTTATTTTTATTTTATGTTGTGGAAACACTGTGATTAGATTTTTCACTATTGTTATTTGTAATGTCATTTCCAGTCAACCAGACTTGTCTGTTTAAACCTGTTTCACTGAAATGTTTGTTTTCCTTGAGAAAGAGGTCAGATCAACCTTGAAACGCATTGTACACTATTAAAATACTTACGTGTTTAGATGACCTGGGGCTTCTGCTTTGATTGTGGCAGTGCCTTTGGAATTCCTGCGGTCTGGCCTCTGTTATGATGTTACAATGGTTTATTTTTCATGTACTGCACATGAGTGTTGTTACTCTTTTTTTGTTCAGTTGCATTATTACTGTACTGAAGTGCACTATAACTATGATTGGAGTTGAGCAAGCAGAGTCCCTAGAACCTGAATTCAATTTGAGCTTTGGGGGGTTCGTGGCTCGACAAACTTTCAATCATTGCCAGATTTGGGTCACGCAAATTTGGCAATGTCAGAGTTGAGCTGTTGCTCACAGCTGACAGCGACAAGTACAGCTCAGCTCAGCTTAGCAAGGAAGAAGTTAATTAGTGATGCTGAGCAGCGCTAGTTAATTCCTTTGGGGGGAAGGGGTGTATACAGTTTACAGCCATCTATATGGCTGTATAATGTATACATTGAAGAGAGTGATGTCCTTAGGTAGTGAAAGTCTGTTAGTCCGGCACTGTGCTTTATGTGCGTGTATGTTTAAAAGTAAATCCCTGTGCAGGAGCTATCTAGGTGGGGTGCTAAATCCAATAGAGCACATAATGCTCAATCACAATTCATGTAGAAAGACATAAAGGATAGCACTCACCACCTTGGAAGATAGGAAAACTCTTTTTCTTTTATTGCATGTGAATCATAAGATGCGGCGTGCAGCAGAAGACAAGATTTGATGGGGGCAAGGACGCCTGGGCGCTCCAAGCACTGATGACAGCTGTTTCGCAGGAAACTCCTACTTCTTCTGATCTGAAGTAGGAGTTTCCTACGAAACAGCTGTCATCAGTGCTTGGAGCGCCCAGGCATCCTTGCCCGCTGCAAATCTTGTCTTCTGCTGCACGCCGCACCTTATGATTCACATGCAATAAAAGAAAAAGAGTTTTCCTATCTTCGGAGGTGGTGAGTGCTATCCTTTACGTCATTCTACATGAATTGAAGAGAGTGATACTAACCATCTCATTGCTGGTCCGAGCCTTTTTCTTTTGCCCCCAGGTATTTAAACATCAGTTAGTCACACCCAATTGCTAATACATCATATCCCCACCTGTTAGAACTAACACACCTGGTAGGTAGTCTCCGGGCTGTGAAGGGAGGACTTAGAATATCCAAACATCGTTTTCAATTGCAAGTATCTTGCAAGCTGATAACTTGCATGTCAATATACAATACAAGAAGGAATGAAGGAATAATTTTGATTTTAGTTATCCATACAATAATTACCACTGCTATATAGAAAAAAGAGGAATGAGTTAACCAATTCTGGAAGCTACACCTAGGTACTAGATAATATACTCCATTGAAATTAAACATGCTGGAAAAGATTCAATAAATTTGTTTGAGGAACCTTAACACAGCTTCTGTCATATCTGTCCTGGTCTGTGTTCAGGGCTGTTTGAAGGAATTTGGGGGCCCCAAGTAAAATAGACATGGAGCCCTTCCCCACATGGGTCATTATATGTGGGGGGCACAGGACAGGGGGGCATTATATGTGAGGGGCACATCATGACAGGACCCCCCTGTCATGTGCCCATATAATGCCCCCCTGTCATGTCACATATAATGCCCCCTGACATGTGCCCCTCACTTATAATGCCCCATGTAATGTGCCCCTCACGTATAATTCCCCCTGAGGGGGCAGGACAGGGGGCATTATATGTAAGGGGAACATGACGGGGGCATTATATGGGGGGGCACACGACAGGGGTTATTATAAGTGAGGGGCACATGTCAGGGGGGCATTATATGTGGGGGCACAGGACAGGGGTTATTATAAGTGAGGGGCACATGTCAGGGGGGCATTATATGTGGGGGGCACAGGACAAGGGGTATTATTTATGAGGGGCATATGACAGGGGGGCATTATATGTGAGGGGCACATGACAGGGGGGCAATATATGGGCACATGACAGGGGGGCCCTGTCATGTGCCCCTCACACATAATGCCCCCCTGACACGTGCCCCTCACTTATAATAACCCCTGTCCTGTGCTCCCCCCCATTTTAATAATTCCCCTGAACCGTAGCGCCAGAGCAGCTGTCATGTCTCTCACATGCTGCTCCATTCTTGCAGTGTGAGCCGCGGGGACGTGATCTCGGGGCGCCGGCGCGATGGTGTGACGTCATCGCACTGGCCTGACATGGATGGCGTCCCCTCGGCTGACACTGCATCAACAGAGCAGAGTAAGAGAAAGGTGAGAGAATGGTGGAGCGGGACAGCTGAAAGCTCCACCATGCTATAGGACAGGAGGGGCTTTAGTCTCTGCCTCCCGTCCCGCTCCAGGCTCTCGCACTGCTGGCCCGGCCGGCCAACAGGGCGAGCTGCTGAACCGGGATTGGGGCAGGAGGGCGGCCCGGCAGGACAAGCACCGGCTCTGCTCAGGGCCCCGAGCCAGCTCGGGGCCCCAAACAATTGCTTGGTTTGCCTATCCTGTAGTGACGGGCCTGTGTGTGTTCACACACAGCTATTGGATTTGCTGTATGTGAACAGTTTTATGTTCTCTTGTCAGGGAATAGTTAATGTCTCTGGCTTTTTCAGCCTCAGCCTCTGTTATCCAATTGCCTTTAGGGTGTGTCTATTTAAAGTCAGCCCAGCCTAGCCTCAGGGCTGGTGATACTTCATTTGGACTTACATCTTGCTACTTCCATGCTGTTAATCGAGTCTTTGTGTGAAACACTTCTTATTTGAGCTTTTAAATCTACTTTCTCTGTTTTAGCATGAACTTTGTATTTTCTGGTTTTAGCCTTGCTAGGTGTCATGCTCTTAGTGGATTTTAGCTGTTTTTGTATAATCGGTTTTAGGATTTGTTTATCCTTTCTGCAATGTGTCTGTTCACACTGTTTTCTCTTGTATCCGTTTATGTGAAGTTCTGAGTTTTATATTTCTGTTTTCCTACTGGGCCTGCACCCTGACCAAACAGTGGAGTGTGCTGCTGGCCAATAGTCTATTTGGATTTATTATTAATGGCTACTCCTATAGTGGAGTGGAGTGTCCAGTTTGTGTGTTCAGTGTGAACAGTGTTCTATAAATATATCCTGTGTATCTAGGCATCCCTGTTACCGCTCCATTGGACTCCTTGTCTACTGGAGGTGTTCTGAAGGGATTGCGATTATTCCTGTCTTGTGTTCAGTGTGAATAGTGTTCTATAAATATATCCTGTGTATCTAGGCATTCCTATTACCTGTCCTTGGGGACTTCCTGTCTACTTGAGGTTTTGCATAGGGAATGTGAATATTCCTGATTAGCGATAGATCCCTGTTTCTGGTCCATGGGGACTTTGTGTCTACTGGATGTTCTCTGGAGTTCTGTACACGACTACTGACTATAGTGTCCTCTGTTCATGACCATGGATCTATAGTGTCCTCTGTTCATAACCACTGAGTCCTCTGTTCATGTCCGCTGATCTATAGTGTCCTCTGTTCATGACCGCTGATCCATAGTGTCCCCTGCTTCTCACTGATCTGTGTTCTGAACTTAAATTGTTACAGAGTTCTATGTTCCTGTTATGTTTCTGGTCTGTGACCTATTTATTAGTATGTATTAGACCCCTGCACTTTAGTTCAAGGAGGGACCGGCACCCAGTTGTCGTCCCTCCGGTTAGGGTGGATGGGCAATTAGGCAGGGAGAGCGGTTTTAGGGTCAGTTTAGGGCTCACTCTCCCTGTCCCCCGGTCAGTCCCTGACAGCTTAACCATGATTTATAGAAAAAATGCTTATGATATAAAGTTATTTAACCTATGTGGTCTAACAGATTGTAATCAGTATGTCCATTCCTCTTCCCTTTGTAGCAGAAGGTGATCCCACTTCCCTCCTCTTTGCGGGGGCTTTACTACTTCAATGAAATGAGCTTTGAAATCTGTACACCTACTGTGGTGATATTGTTTAAAATGATGTGCTACTGGCATGTTACATTGATGTATAATATCACTTATATGTTCCTGTAGTCTTTTTTGAAGGGACAAAAAGTATTCCCTACATAATTTTTTGACATTAGCAGCTTAGTAGGTATACTACCCCTAAGGTATTACAGTTGGCATATATGTATCATATGGTATTCATTACCTGTGCTCTCACTCCTAAAGATTTTACTTGCCACTAGATATGGACAGATGGTGCAGTGACCATATGGACATGTACCAAAAGTTTTCCTAGCCTTACTATCTGTAAGGTGGTCCTTCAAAATTTCCCCCCTCCTATATGTAATAGAGGGGGAATCAGTCTTATTCAGTGCAGCACGTGTACGGAGATGCGGTTCCCAACAAAAATCGCATACAGAACATATACAGTCCTTCTCTAGGACTGATTCCCCCTCTATTACATATAGAAGGGGGAAACATTTAAAGGACCACCTTACAGATAGTTACATAGCCCCAATTCCTAAGACGGAAACTTGATTGGCTAGGAAAACTATTGGTACATATCCATGTGGTCACTGCACCATCTGTCCATTTGTGGTGTCAAGTAAAATCTTTAGGAGTGAGAGCACAGGTAATGAATAAAACAAGCTGTACCAATAAGATTCCTGATGATCTTTACAGCGAGAAACGCGTTGAATCAAAAGAAACTTAAGAAATTGATATAGTTAAAACATCATTTCTCCTTTTGGGGTCTACAAGCATTTTGAAGGGACTGAGCCAAAGATGCAGGATCTGAACTGTCAAGTATCCAGTGAACAGAGATACGATACCACAAGCTCAGGATACTAGGTTTTGTTTATCCAGTGGTTATCAGTGTTGCACTTTATAGGATATTTACCTGCATTACACATACTGCATACGGGACTGTTGTCCGCCGGTTATAATTTAAATGTGCACTAGATCCAACAATCTGTCAGTGCACTGTTTATCAGTGTGGCAATATTTGAGACACTAACCAGTATTACATATATTGCTACGGGACAGCTTCTTTGCTGGTTATAATGGAAATGTGCATTAAACCTAATAATTTTGAAAACAAAACGTATGTGAACAAGTGCAGATGAATGGTCTATTTTTCAAGCGATTCAAATGACCTGTGAATATACAGGATATATGGGTCTATTGATAAACGGATATCCTTGAGAAGGACTGTTTACATTTTGTATGCGACTTTTATTGTGAACCGCATCTTTGTACATGTGCTGCACTGAATAACATGGTGTAACTGACTATATGCCATATTATACGGAGGTACCAGATCGATATAATGGACTACAATAGGCACAGTCCCTATTAAGGACATTAACTATATGATGTTTCCCCACATAGGAATATAGAGCACATAGGAACGCGGCTAAGTGTGGTATTTTTTTGTACTACTGTGAAGTGATAAAAAGTAGTGATGTCGCGAACATAACATTTTCGGTTCGCGAACGCGAACCGCCATTGACTTCAATGGGCAGGCGGATTTTAAAACCCACAGGGACTCTTTCTGGTCACAATAGTGATTTAAAAGTTGTTTCAAGGGGACTAACACCTGGACTGTGGCGTGCCGGAGTGGGATCCATGGCAAAACTCGCATGGAAAATTACATAGTTGATGCAGAGTCTGGTTTTAATCCATAAAGGACATACATCACCTAACATTCCTAAATGTTTTGGAATAACGTGCTTTAGGCAGCACATAGAGCCCCCCTTTAGGCATCACATAGTTAGATCCCCCCTTATGGGCAGCACATAGATTCCCCTACATTAGGCAGCACATAGTTAGAGCCCCCCTTTAGGCAGCACATAGTTAGATCCCCCCTATAGGCAGCACATAGATTCCCCAATGTTAGGCAGCACATAGTTAGAGCTCCCCTTTAGGCAGCACATAAGATTCCCCCAAATTAGGCAGCACATAGTTAGAGCCCCCCTTTAGGCAGCACATAGATTCCCCAATGTTAGGCAGCACATAGTGGGATTTGAACCCAAGGCCCCAGTGCTGCAAGGTAGCAGTGCTAACCTCTGAGCCACCATGCTACCCTTAGCATACATTTAATATCCACGGTTGCTAAAAATGGACAGAGATGTCAGCAGAGAGTACCAGAAAAATTAGGCATGTACACATGGATGAAAAATTGGGTATTGTCGCAACCGCAGCTGTAGCAGCGGCCAGAAAAATGGCAGCACCACAACAAGTGCAGCAGCAGGGGCCAGAAAAATTAGGCATGTACACATGGATGAAAATTTGGTATTGTCGCAGCCGCTGCTGTAGCAGCGGCCAGAAAAAATTCTGTTTGTTTCGCCATGCAGAAAGTGCCCTAAAACATTGCAGCTTGAACCCTACTTGATTGCGGATAAGTCACGCAAGTCATCCGGCATTCAGAGTTCAAATACAGCAGTGTGTGGACCATTTTTAGCCCAAGGCAGCTCATCTGATCAGGCCTTGTTCAGTCAAATGTATCACCCAGTGTCAGTCCCTTCGGGATCCATCCCTCATTCATCTTAATAAAGGTGAGGTAATCCAGACTTTTTTGACCAAGGCGACTCCGCTTCTCAGTGACAATACCTACTGCTGCACTGAAGGTCCTTTCTGACAGGACACTTGAAGCGGGACAGGCCAGAAGTTTGAGCGCAAATCGGGATAGCTCAGGCCACAGGTCAAGCCGGCACACACAGTAGTCAAGGGGTTCATCGCTCCTCAGAGTGTCGATATCTGCGGTTAAGGCCAGGTAGTCTGCTAGCTGTCGGTCAAGTCGTTCTCTGATGGTGGACCCCGAAGGGCTGTGGTGATGCGTAGGACTTAAAAAGCTCCCCATGTCCTACATCAACAGCATGTCTGTAAAGCATCCTGTCCTTGCCGGCATGTTGGTGGGAGGAGGAGGACTACTTTCACCTCTTCCCCTGTTAGATTCCTGTTGTGCTGTGACATGACCCTTATACGCTGTGTACAGCATACTTCTTAATTTATTTTGGACCTGCTGAATCCTTTCCGCCTTGCTGTAATGCGGTAGCATGTCAGGCACTTTATATTTATACCGGGGGTCTTGTAGCGTGGACACCCAGTACAGGTCGTTCTCCTTCATCCTTTTTATACGAGGGTCCCTCAACAGGCACGACAGCATGAAAGACCCCATTTGCACAAGGACGGATGCCGAGCTACTCATGTCCCCTTCCTCGTCCTCACTGATGTCAGGGAAGGTATAATCTTCTTCCCCCCAGCCACGCACAACACCATGGGAACCAGATAGGTGACAAGGAGCACCCTGGGATGCCTGCTGTGGTTGGTCTTCCTCTTCAAAGCCACATTCCTCCTCTGACTCCTCTTCCTCAAAATCCTCTTCCAGCGTTGCCGCAGGTCCAGCAAGCGATGCTGATAAGGCTGTTTCTGGTGGTGATGGTTTCCACAACTCTTCCTCTTCACGCTCATCTACTGCCTGATCCAGCACTCTTCGCAGGGCACGCTCCAGGAAGAAAACAAACGGTATGATGTCGCTGATGGTGCCTTCAGTGCGACTAACCAGGTTTGTCACCTCTTCAAAAGGACGCATGAGCCTAAAGGCATTGCGCGTGAGCCTCCAGTAACGTGGCAAAAAAAATTCCCAGCTCCGCAGATGATGTCCTAGCTCCCCGGCCATAAAAAAATATGCGTTGACGGCTTTTTCTTGTTGGAGCAGGCGGTCGAAAATTTGAGTGTTGAATTCCAACGTGTCGGGCTGTCGCAAATCAAGCGCCTCACTGGCATGTTGTTTCGTCGCTGGATATCTGACAAGTGCGCCATAGCTGTGTAGGAATGCCTGAAATGGCCACACACCTTCCTGCTTCAGGACATCCTGTAAGCCTGGGTACTTAAGCACAAAGCATTGTACAATCAGATTACACACATGTGCCATGCACGGCACATGTGTCAACTTGCCAAACCTCAATGCCGCTAACAAATTTGTTCCGTTATCACATACCACCTTGCCGATCTCCAGTTGGTGCGGAGTCAGCCACTGGTCCACCTGTGCGTTCAGGGCCAGCAGGAGCGCTGGTGCGGTGTGACTCTCCGCTTTGAGGCAAGTCAACCCCAAGATGGCGTGACACTGCCATATCCGGGATGTGGTATAGCACCTGGGGAGCTGGGGGGGTGCCTTTGATGTGGAGCAAGACGCAGCAGTGGAAGAGGACTCGACCGAGGATGTTATGGAAGAGGATGGAGTAGGAGTAGTGGAGCAGGTGGCAGCAGGCCTGCCTGCAAGTCGTGGCAGTGTCACCAACTCCTCTGCAGAGCCACGCATTCCATGCTTGGCAGCCGTCACCAGGTTTACCCAATGCGCAGTGTAGGTGATATACCTGCCCTGACCATGCTTTGCAGACCAGGTATCAGTGGTCAGATGGACCCTTGCCCCTACACTGTGTGCCAGACATGCCATCATTTCCTTTTGCACAATGGGGTTAAGGTTGGGGATTACCTTTTGTGCAAAAAATTTCATCCGGGTACCTTCCACTGCGGTGTCCCAATGGCTTCAAATTTTTTAAAGGCCTCAGACTCCACCAGCTTGTATGGTAAAAGCTGGCGGGCTAGCAGTTCTGACAAGCCAGCTGTCAGACAGACACCTGACTGTGGGCAGATGAGCAGGAACTGCTCAAGGCGAGAGACAGAGAGATGGATGGTTGAGAGGGGGCAGCAGTGGTTGACCTGGCTGAAGATGCTGGACCAGGAGGAGGATGGCGGCTTTGACTTTGTGTGCTGCTTGTACTGACGTGTTGATCCCATAGGCGTTTGTGATGTGACATCATGTGCCTTCGCAAAGCAGTTGTGCCTAGGTGGGTGTTGGACTTCCCACGACTCAGTTTCTTCTGGCACAGGTTGCAAATGGCATCGCTGTTGTCAGAGGCAGACAAAGAAAAAAAATGCCACACTGCTGAGCTCTGCGATGACGGCATTCTGGGGGTGGCAACAGCATGCATTGATTGGCGTCCCGTCTGGCTGACCCCGGGTGCCGATGCATGCTGTCTGACTGTGCCACTAGCTCCTTGCTACGACCTCCCCCTGCTTCCAACTCGTCTCCTCCTCCTCTCTGTCTCCCCATCTGAACTTTCCCCCTCTTCTTCTCTTCTAGCGGGCACCCACGTGCATTCCACGGACACATCGTCATCATCAACACCTTCAGTGCTATCTGACACCTCAAGAAAGGAAGCAGCAGGTACAACATCATCATCACACCGTACGTCCATGTGTGTAATGCTGCCTGACTGAGACATATCCCTGTTAACAACATCCTCTGGCAATAATGGTTGCACATCACTCATGTCTTCAAACTAGTGTAAATAACTCCTCTGACGGATCAAGTAAAGCTGCTGTGGTGCTAATGTTGATGGTGGTGGCGGCAGGCGGGCAAGTGGTAGCATGAGAGGTGCCCGAAGCTAAGCTAGAGGAGGAGAAGGACGGTGTGTCAAGGTTCCGAGCGGAAGCTTTAGTAGTAGATTGGGTGTCTTGTGATAGCCAGTCAACTAAGTCCTCAGAACTTTGGGGGTTCAGGGACCGTAGCCTCCGAACACTGGCCATTCTAGGGCCAAAGGGAATCCCAGCATCACGACGGCCCCTGCAGGGTAGCCTTCCTCCGCCTGTTATTTTTTTGGTAAAATTTGCACAGCTGTCACACCAAATGTGATTTGCACTAGGTTGACACAATTTGCCCTGCAGGCAAGAAAACTGGCAACTGTGACGTGAACTGACAGTTACGACTGGTTTTATTTAACAGCCAAAAAAGGTATTTTTTTTAAATTTGCACAACTGTCACACCTAATGTGATTTGCACTAGGGTGACACAATTTGCCCTGCAGGCAAAAAAAAAAAAAAAATGGCAACTGTGATGTGAACTGACAGTGATGACTGGTTTTATTTAACATCCAAAACAGTTTTTTTATTTTTTTTTATTTGCACAGCTGTCACACCTAATGTGATTTGCACTAGGGTGACACAATTTGCCCTGCAGGCAAAAAAACTGGCAACTGTGACGTGAACTGACAGTGACGACTGGTTTTATTTAACAGCCAAAAAAGGTATTTTTTATTTTTATTTGCACAACTGTCACACCTAATGTGATTTGTACTAGGGTGACACAATTTGCCCTGCAGGCAAAAAAACTGGCAACTGTGACGTGAACTGACAGTGACGACTGGTTTTATTTAACAGCCAAAAAAGGTATTTTTTTTTAATTTGCACAACTGTCACACCTAATATGATTTGCACTAGGGTGACACAATTCGCCCTGCAGGCAAAAACACTGGCAACTGTGACATGAACTGACAGTGACGACTGATTTTATTTAACAGCCAAAAAGGTATTTTTTTTTAAATTTGCACAACTGTCACACCTAATGTGATTTGCACTAGGGTGACACAATTTGCCCTGCAGGCAAAAAAACTTGCAACTGTGACGTGAACTGACAGTGACGACTGGTTTTATTTAACAGCCAAAAAAGTTTTTTTTTTATTTTTTTATTTGCACAATTGTCACACCTAATGTGATTTGCACTAGGGTGACACAATTTGCCCTGCAGGCAAAAAAAAAAAACTGGCAACTGTGATGTGAACTGACAGTGATGACTGGTTTTATTTAACAGCCAAAAAAGGTATTTTTTATTTTTATTTGCACAACTGTCACACCTAATGTGATTTGCACTAGGGTGACACAATTTGCCCTGCAGGCAAAAAAACTGGCAACTGTGACGTGAACTGACAGTGACGACTGGTTTTATTTAACAGCCAAAAAAGGTATTTTTTTATTTTTATTTGCACAACTGTCACACCTAATGTGATTTGCACTAGGGTGACAATTTGCCCTGCAGCCAAAAAAAAAACTGGCAACTGTGACGTTAACTGACAGTGACGACTGGTTTTATTTAACAGCCAAAAAAGGTTTTTTTTATTTTAATTTGCACAACTATCACACCAAATGTGATTAGCACTAGTGTGACAATGAGCAAAAAAGCTTGCCAGCGGAGTTCCCCTTTTAAGCAGTGGTCCCCAATCAGGGTGCTTCCAGCTGTTGCAAAACACGCGGACTGATATATTTCAGCCCTTTGAATACTGTAGTAGTTAGTTGCTTTAAAGAAAAAAAGCTTGCCAGCTGAGTTCCCCTTTTATGCAGTGGTCCCCAACCAGGGTGCCTCCAGCTGTTGCAAAACACACGACTGATATTTTTCAGCCCTTTGAATACTGTAATAGTTAGTTGCTTGAAGGAACTTAAGTTTTATACTGGAGTACCCCTTTTAAGCAGCGGTTCCCTCCCAACCAGGGTGCCTTCAGCTGTTGCAAGACACACGGACTGATATCTTTCAGCCCTTTGAATAGTGTAGTAGTTAGTTGCTTGAAGGAACTTAAGTTTGATTCTGTAGTACCCCTTTTAACCAGTGGTTCCCTCCCAACCAGGGTGCCTCCAGCTGTTGCAAGACACCCGGACTGATATCTTTCAGCCCTAAAAAGGGCTTTTTTGGGTGCTGTCCTTAAAGCAAATGTTACACTAGTGCTTTAGAAGTAAACTGGACCCTGAATACACCACCCAGCAGCAACCTAGCTATCGCTTTCCCTATACAGCAGGAGCAGCTTCTCGGACCCTCCACTTCCTAAGCCTGCAGCATACTGAATGAGGGTAAAATGGCATCCGTGCAAGAGGTAGGAGGGTCTGGATGGGAGGGACTACTGCTGATTGGCTGTAATGTGTATGCTGACTCTGACTCACAGGGTCAAAGTTTACTTCAATGTTAAAGTATAGGGAGCGGATCGAACTTCACAAATGTTCGCCCGGCGATGCGAACCCGAACATGCTAAATTCGCAGGGAACTGTTCGCCGGCGAACAATTTGCAACATCTCTAATTAAAAGTTATTTTTTAATATTTCTCACATCTATCAGTGCAATATAATAACCACAAGAACAATGTTTGCTATGCTACACACAAATCAACGCAATATATATATACATATATATATATATATATATATATATATATATCTACACACACACGCACACATAGACACAAGAAGTTAACTAGTCCTCAGCAGCGCAAATTTACTCACGCCTTGCTGGGTTAGTGCATAATGCTCAGCCAAGGAAGATGTTATGGCAAACCAGCACATTCGCTGTTTTACTGTGACAAAATAATTGACTTGCGCTGCGCAGCAAGCTTTTCACTGCTGATTTGCGGCTTTTGGTTAGTCCGCTCAACCCCAACTATGATTATTGTACTGTGATATTATGTGCATCATTACTCTTCTGTAACACCACATAGACCAACATTTCTGTACTATGACATCACTGTGGAAATGATTCCTCTACTGTAGAATTGCTGTGACTATAATTTCTGTTCACTTACATCTCTTTGGTTGTTTTGCCTGTGCTGTGACATCACAATTTACAATATAGCTTTGCTCTGACATCACTATGTATCTTGTGTCTCACTCAGGACATCACTATCTTTATTATCTTTTAACAGAAATCTCACCGTTAGCTATCTCTGAGATAAGATGTCACTGTGTGTATTATTCATACTCTGTAACACATGTATAAAGTATATTCCTGTGCAGTGTCTCCACTGGGTGCAACTTTAAAGATATAAGCATATGAGGTGCTGAAGTTATGGTATACTGTACTTCTGTATACATGAGCTATGGACAGATTAAAAATACATTCTTCAAGATCTGTTTAAATAAGGTTTTTGTTGCATTAATAAGTGACTACAGCAAACAAGTAGTTAATATAAATAATATATTTGGTGACTATAATGTCCAATATGCATTTTAAGAATAAACCTACCACTGTGAGCCAACAAACATCTGCTCACATGAAAACCTAGGACTGAGAATACACATTAAATTCCAGATATCTGCAGTAGTTTTGCGCTGTGAGTTATTTTTATTGCAGGGCCTCCAAATGAGTTTAAAATAAGCAGCGCAAATGTGCTAAAATGCACGGCTGAATTATACCAGATAGCTTGTACAGTGGAGGCTGTGATCCAAGGACACAGATGTTAAAATTAGTTTTAGATCACTACCATTAAAGTGACAGAGTAGCTACATAGCAGAAGGGAAAGAACTGGGTGTTTATTGCAGATACATAGAAGAATCCATTCTATCTGAGGGTAATAACAGAGCGCAATACGCTTATACAAGATCCTACCTCTACCCACAAGTCAAACTTCCATTGTATTCCTGTGTTTAATTAAATGATACTATTCATAGGAGGAATGGGAATACGAGAAAGGAGAATCATTCAATTATATAAAAGACTATGTTCAAATATAAGAGGGAGCATATACCTTTTGTAGTATATTGTATAACCTGGAAGAAGCCGGAAGTGCCCAGAGCAAAATGGTGTTTTCTCCTTTTTTTGTATGGAAATTGGTTCCTTTATACTTCACAGAAATGTATACTGTATTAAAAATTGATACCATAAGCCACGTGTGCAGTGTGACCAATGTGTCAAACTGTCAGCTAGAGCATTAACTCTTTGTTTACTGGTGAATAAGGTACATTGAGAAAAGGAAGGGCATTACCAATTCAATGCCATTTACTGCCAGTTAGGTCAGAAGAAATTTACAGGGAACTGAATTATTTGAGACAGACTAGTTGATATGGTCAAACTTCCTTAAACAGGCCCTGTCATTTGTCTTGGCACAAAATACCGGAAGTGCGGGTGAGACAAACAAAGCTCAGTGCCGCATTGAAGATGGAGACAAGAGACATTTCAATGAAAAATCTATTTTTTCACGGCCCTAAACTAAGGATTTATTGCTTACGGTGCTGGACGTGCTCCTGAGAGACAGCACTATGCTAAGAAGTAAGGGGGAAAGCTGGAGACTGTTAGGTGAGAGCAAGCATCAAGCTTGTTGAAGGTAATGCCCCCTCCTCACCAGTGAACTGCAACTAAGTAAGCAGCACTACTGAGGGCATTAAAGGGTTAGAAAACAGAAAAACAATTCAACCACACAGCCATGATCTCCATATAGTGCTGGGTAGAATTTGAGCTTTATTTATACCTCCTTCAGTTCTGAAAATGCAGATAAAGCGGTGCAGTTAAGTAAAGTCATACAATTAACCAGATTTATTATTGGTATAATCCATTGATGTAAAGTACATCTGTCAAAAGTAAAGATGAAAAAAAAAATTCTAAATGTCTAGTTTGAGTGCCAGTACATAACATATAGTCAATTACACTTCAAAGGGTGAGTCTTGGCACAGGAGAAGAAGACAAATGACAATCCATGAGATAGCAATGTCCACAAGTGTTAAAGGGGTACTCCGCTGCCCTGTGTCAGAAGCTCCGCTACCCAGCGTCCGGAAGTTTATTGTTCCGAACACTGTGTGCAGGCTTCCATGTTCAGGTCCACCCCTCGTGACGTCACGCCTGCCCCCTCAACGAAAGTCTATGGGAAGGGGGCGTGATGGCCATCGTGACCCCTTCGCATAGACTTTCGCTGAGGGGGTACTCGAGGGGCAGCCCTGAACACGGAAGCCCGCACACAGCGTTCGGAACAATAAACTTCCTGGACGCTGGGGAGCGGTGCTTCCGATACAGGGCAGTGGAGTACCCATTTAATATGAGGATGAAACGTTATTTTCTTTAAAAAAAAAAAAATGCTGTAGATCATACACTAAACTACTAAAGTATTGAAAACAAGAAGAAAAAACACAATATAACATGTAACACCTTGTTCTCCTTGGTCATAGGAAGCGGGAGGCTGCGAAACAGCCATAGACATTATTAGCCATTAACAGCCATAGACATGGATCATTAATAGCTATGTTTTAAAAGGTGAGTGTCAATGCTATTATACTTCTTTTTCTGTATTGCTTTTATTTTAGTTTATTTTACAAATGATGTATTATTTCTAGGTTTTAGTGTTTTTTCAGGGAGATGGCCTTTGCTTTGTGGGTAGCTATTTGCTGTTGATATTTTATTTTCAGATAGGTTACATCATCATATCACTGTATATTAATAGGGTAATAACTATTGGGTGACCTGTAGATAACACATAAGTAAAAAATAACAACTACTAATGCTTTCAATTATTCTTTTTTCCCCCAGTTAAAATTGCGGGGTAAATCTGTAACATAATATCCAACTGTGAAACCTCACTGTCTTTGATTCCATGCAGAGGAGTATGATTTCTTGGACTGCATTTTAATGGGATCCTGTTGAGTGATCTTGTTAAGAAATGCTTCTTGAAAGAGATTAAGGGCAAACATTACTACAATTTGTGATATTGAAGTGATATGCTATTGTTACAGTTGGGTAGTGGCAGACCCTAGTGGGCAGAGAAGATGAAGTTCTCAACACCCTATTCCTTTAAACAATAGGTATCGGTTCTGAGGATTCAATGTTCACATATACAGTACCAATACGCTGGAATGAAATGGACTGAAGAAACAGCTATACACCTGCAGAATGGAAGAATGGTAGGGGGACAAGCATTCATTGAGCCCTCCTGTCCTAAGGTGAGATGGATCTATAGATGTCTGGTTTAAGGTGGGGGGGGGGCTTCTGCTCAGGAATAGTGAGCACACACACGAGCGCATATTACTCTTGTGGACCTAACATTTTGAAATGCTTTTTTTGTAATGCCAAAATTGGGTCACAAATTCCAACAATAAATTTTGGGATGTGGATATTAAATCTTGGCCAATATATTAGGCATCCTCAACATCTTGTAGTAATGGTTTATTTAAATATTCTTTGATTTTTGACATCTTTGTGTTCCATGGTTTTGCTGATGAGAACTTATTATTTCATATTATAATAAAACAACACAAGTGGGGGCGCTTTCTGGTGCAGCACTGTATGAAAGTTTCAATAGGTGTCCAAAACTGTGTATGCAAATATATAAGGTTACCCTGAACCATAGGCACAACTCTAATACCAGCATAAAACCAATCACCATGTCCCTTCTATATTCATTTATAATCCTCATCATGGGGGACATGGAATTCAGCGAACACAAAGAACTTAGACCCAAAGAACTTAAACCCGGCTCAAAACCAGAATCCTAAGGACACTTGTAGATTTCAAGATGGATTTCAATGGCCATAGCCCAGGAAAATAAACTAATCACATAGGATGCTGGGGCTGATTGTCCCAGTTCTGAAACCAACAAATATTCATTTGATTTTCATTTGATCCCCCCCTGCAGCAGCACAGTACCTCAGCAGCCTGGAGATAAGTTTTTTCTGAGGCTGATGATGGGAGGTGCAGGGGACAGGGCATCGTGACTTCATATACTCGCCACGTCATGACGTCATGTCCGTCCCCCTCAATGCAAGTCTTTGGAAGGGACAAACCTGAGAGGGCAAAGGTACTGGCTTAGATACAGATTGACAATCAATTTCATCGTCTGTATCCACTTCCTCAACATCGCATCACTCATTGGTGTCATCTAGTTCACAATCATCCTCATTGCTTCTCTCAGACACCACACAAACGCTTTTAACTGGTGTATTAATACTTCTAGATGTCAGATCAGTTGAAACAGCAGGTATATCTATACCACCCAGGGGTATATTGGCAGGCTTACATTTTTGGGAAGCGAGACATACCTGTGCACCCAAGTGGCCTACACTATGACCACTTGGAGGTGAATGCTTTACACATGACCTGGTGAAATGAGTGTCTTCTCCACAGCCCGTAGAGTTGCTGAAATCTCCTGTGCTTCTCCGGGGTCCTGATAGAACCTATCTGCATGGGCTCCACCTTGATGAAGAGGATTAGGAGAAAAGGAAAAGGAGAAAAAGGAGAGCACTCCCGCCTGCAGTCACGTAAACGCCTGTCGAACCGCACAGCTAAAGTCATAGCTTGGTCAAGGGTGTCAGCAGGGGGGTAAGTAACCAACATGTCTTTTAAGCAATCAAGATATGAGGTTGGAATATGAGGACAGAATAAGAGAATGGGATATGAGGGCGAAATAGGAGGACAGGATATGAGGGCAGGATATGAAGGCGGGATAGGAGGATGGAATATGAGGGTGGGACATAAGGGTGGGATAGGAGGATGGGATATAATGTCAGAATCTGAGGTCAAGATACGAGGTCAGGAAATGAAGACAAGAGCTTCATTGTTGCTTTTTCTTTCCCGCAAAGTTTAGGTCGGAAGACCGTGCAATGTGTGTACTCTGCTAGTTACAATTCCAACCTGGTCCGGGTTAAAGTTTTTTTGTTTTTGCATAACATGTTTGACATGTGCCTATGTATCAATGCATCTACGGAATTGTTAGCTTTTTTGCTTCTTCTATTTAATCTTCTTATCATTATTTGTTTCTGTATGTTTACATTTGCAAAATAACATTCTAAATGCAAAATGCAGTGTAAAAGGATCCCCAGACAGCAATAATGCTCGGCTAAATCTTTTCCAGTGTCTGACAGAACTGACAGAAATTACAAACCCGAATTCCTTTCTTACTGCACAGTATGTTGTATGCAAAATATAAAATCCTTCAGCTTCCTACATTGCGGTTTGATGCAAAATTATAGATTAAAAATAAGAGTTTATTAATTATTTCCATGTGAGCGGATCCTTCTCTGACATATTTGTAAAGATCCAATTTAAATGTTAATCACTTGAAGGAGGTTGTAGTGCGAGATGAGAAGTGAAAATACAAGCATGGAAAATTTTTATATATTCTGTCTCACAAACCCTTCAGGGTATTCAGGTAAAAATGGTTAATATTGACTTTGCTGTCATTTCTTTTCTAGCATTACTGAGTCTTCAGAATCCATATGTCCACTTTATTAGGAAACTGCCTCATATCCCCGATTGCTTAGGGCTCAGTATAGATTATGTCTGTGCATCAGAATGTAAATGAAAGAAGACAAAATCTAACTTACCTTATCTGTGGAGGAGTCACAGTAATTCTTTTCAGGCTGGGTTGAGGCTTCATCCTCCTGTCTGTTCTGCAAAGATCGACGCGTAGAGACCCCACTAATGCTAGGCGGTACATATTTGCAACGCCAAACAAGTTACAAGTCCTCTTCTTTAGAAAAGGGTTAATGTACATAACTCACTGGGCATTGTACAGTTGTCTCGGCAATGACCAATCTTTGCAGAAGGGGCAGGAAACCAATGGAGGACTTACAGTTTAGGGGCAGGGTCACACAGTGAGCATTCTCAGCGTATTTCACACAGACAGTCATAGATGGCAGATTTCTACAGTGGGAAATCTGCCACTACAAGAGGACACACAGAGCTACTTGGCCGCAGCTGGGAGCTCGCTCTGCAGTCCCTCTGTGAATGCTGTTGGTGCACCCGCAGCGTGAAATGCACTGCGAATGTGCCCTGTGTGACCCCACCCTAAAGATACTATATCAGTAGCTTGGCTGGATTAAGATTAGTAGAGGTCCTTAGGAATAATGGGTGGGGGCTCCTATACCACCGCAGGCCCCTATCCCAGCCACATGTAGACAGGGCCTTCTGCTGTATATTAGTCTTGCTCTCCGCTTAAGTCTATGGTAGTTATTCTGTTTAACTGAATGAACCTTGAAGCAGTGAACTTTGGCGTGCTGTTTTATATTAAAGATTGTATAGCAGTTCTAGAGACCATCAAGACAACAATTACTCTATACCTCAGAAGGGAGAACCACATGCCTGCATGGCTGACTCTCTTGTTCCCATGAGAACACTTCATCTTTTAATAACATTTTATGACAGGGACACAGCATGCCCGTTCTTTTCAGATATTCCCTATGGACTTCACCTATTGCATTGCAATGCTGAATCTGTGACAAAAATGTGTTAAGGGGGCGAAGACATGGTTGGGATTTTTCAATCATTTGTAATAAGATATTTCATTAATAAGCAGTTTGATTATAATTTTGTCAAGGGCACTTGTCATTCTGGAACATGATAAGCTATTGGCTGCTATACTTGATAATAAGAAGTGTTTCTCAGCTTCTCTTGGAAATACTAGAAGATACTTAATATGCCTTTGATGTTTAACAAATCGGCCTTCAAAAGATCTGGTGCAACACTTTTCCCTTTCTGGAAGGGGTTTTTCTAGCTTTGCTTCCACTTTACCACGTCCATAGCCCTTAACTTTAAAAAAAATGTTTTGTTTTAGGGCACGGTCACATGTGCATATTGTCTTCTGATGATTTGCTGCAGATTTTCAGTAGCAGATTTTGCTACCTATTGAAGTCAATGAGCAGAAAAATCTGCAGCAGCAAATCTGCAGCAAAAGTGTAAACGTGCCCTTAGGGTACGTTCACATGTACAGGATCCTGCGCAGGTTTGATGCACAGGATTTTCTGCTGCAGATTTCAATGTAAACTAAATGAGTGAACACAACTTCTAATCTGCAGTTACAAATCCTGTGCATCAAATCTGCGCAGGATACTGTACGTGTGAATAGACCCTTTAAGGAGTACTCCGGTGGAATTTTTTTTTTTTTTTATCAACTAGTGCCAGAAAGTTAAACAGATTTGTAAATTACTTCTATTAAAAATCTTTACCCTTCCTGTACTTTTTAGAGGTGTAACACTCATGTTTCAGCAGACAGGAACTCTGGTGGTAATGGATCCACTGGACATGTGTGGCAGATGACACGGACCATACCAAGGAGCGGAGTCTAAGGTGCCGCTTATTTTCACTGCAAAGCGGTATGGACTTGCTGCAGCAGGCAGCACCCAGGTCGCTACCCCTGGCACGGCTCAACCACACAGGTGGCTGAGAAAATTCGAGGCACAGGAAGGATAAGGCAACTTGTGGTCAGTATAGCAGAAGGTCAGGGCAGGCAGCACAGTAGCGTAGTCAGGAAAGTAGTAGGTGGTCAGTAGGCAGGCGGCAAAGGAGCAAGATTAGGTCACAGAACAAAGGGTATGATACACAGCAAGGCAATACTCAGGAACACTTTCTCTCAGGCACTAGGGAAACAAAGATCTGGCAGGGAAGGGTGGGAGGTGGAGGAATTTATTAAATGAGGCACAGGTTTTACTTAATAAATGGGCGCAGTGGCCCTTTAAATGTCAGAGCTCCGGGGACGGGGACACGCCGGTCGGAGCAGAGAGGCAGGGGCAGCAGAAGCAGCAGCTGAGTGACAGGCTGGGATGCACATGCGGGTGCGTCCTGCGATGTGAATCCCAGCCCCGCCAGAAGCAGCAGGTAAGGGAGGCATGCGCTCAGCATACAGCTGCTAAAAAGTACTGGAAGGGTAAAGATTTTTTAACTGAAGTCATTTACAAATATGTTTAACCTTCTGGCACCAGTTGATTTAAAAAAAAAAGTACTTCCCAAGAGCAATCTCACAGATAATGGACACCTTAAATAAAAAATATTCACTCAAGCATTAAAATACCTTCATATCATCAAATTTTTTCATTTGCATCAAGAAAATAATAAAATTTTCTCTATATTTCTCTTCTCAATACTATGTAAACTGACATGACTTTCTGTATCTTTTTGTTTGTATTCTGCCATTTAATTTTTTTAACCCCATAACCCCTTCCAGCTAGAGGACGTATGCGACACATTCGTGCACTGGGACGTAAACATATGTCCCAGTGTTTTCCTGCACTGCCGCGAGCAGCGCAGGAGATCGGGGGCAGGACCCAGCTGTCAATCACAGCCAGGGACCCGGCGCAGCTGCTGGGAGCGGCATAGATCACAGAATCTATGGTGTTAACAGGGGGAGCGCCCTTCCACCTGTTCACCAACAGCGGGTCGCCATTGGTTGCTATGGCAGCAGGAGGTCACATGATTACCTCCTGTCTGCCTGCTACCGAAGCTTGTGAGATCCAGTCACAGGTTGGATCGCATAGCCTGTAGTATCTGCAGCAGATCAAGTTATACTGTGCTGCAGTACAAATGTATTGCAGCATAGTATAACCTGTAAAAAGTGAAAAAATAAAATTATAAAAGGCTGTTCAATACATGTATGAAGTGTAAAAAATAAACATAAAAAATGCCCCTTTCCCAATAAAACCCTGTATTGTCATAAAAAAAAGATCAAGATCTGGCACACGATCCGACAAAGCATGTCGGGTTTGCAATAGTAAATGAAGGCCATTATCTTTATTCTGTAGATCCATACAGTTACAAGGAAACCCAATTTATATGGGTTTTATTTTATTTTATTACTTGAAAAAATAATGCATGTACCAAAATTAGTATGTTTAAAATTGGCATCTTCTGACCCATCTAACTTTTTTATTTTTTTATTATGAGGGCTCACCGTCATCTTTAGTTTTTCTCGGTGCCATTTTTGTTTTGATGGCACTTTTTGATCACTTTTATTAATATTTTTATGGTATATGAAGTGACTAAAAATGCAAAATTTTGGACTTTGTTATTTTTTTACATGTATGCCATCGGCCGTGCGGTTTTGCTAACCCTATATTTTAATAGTACGGACTTTTACTACACACCCAACGGTACCACATATGATTATTTTTATTCTTTATTGCATTATTTTATTTAAAAAAAAATGGGAAGAGAAGGGTGATTTACACTTTTAATAAGGAAGGGGTTAATAAACTTTTCAATGTAAAGGTAGTAACCAGCAGGCCAAGCAGTGCCCGCACGCACCGCAAAGTTAGCGTCTTCAAGTGCACAAAAACCGGATGTGAGGTCAAACTGACGTGAGTCGATCATGTGATCAGTCACATGATCAGCAAAAATGTAAACAAACACAATATTAGGTGAAAATGGGAAAAGCAACTAGCCCGATCTGAAGGTAGGTAATACTTATAAAAAAGGGGACATGTCAAGTTTGTCATTAAGTCCTATTGGACCTTGGGCTTCTAGCCTCATTATCCACTTCGCTTCTGCTTGAAGCAAAGCTTTGTGGCGATCTGGCTGTTGTGAAGACGGCCATATTTTTTGGAGTCCTCCAAAATTAAGTGATTCACATGAAGAATGGTGGGTTTCACGTATGTGTTGTATGAATCGTGGGGATCCTTTTCCAGAGTGTACAGAATAAATGTGTTCTCCAATACAGTATCTTAGTTGCCGTATGGTTTTGCCTATATAAAACCGTTTGCAACTGCACGTGAGGAAATAGACAATATGGGGGAGATTTATCAAAACCTGTGCAGAGGAAAGTTGCCCAGTTGCCCATAGCAACCAATCAGCTCGCTTCTTACTTTCTTAACAGGGCCTCTGAAAAATAAAAGAAGCTAGCTGATTGGTTGCTATGGGCAACTGGGCAACTTTGCCTCTCCACAGGTTTTGTTAAATCTCCCCCTATAAGTACTTCTGCATGTTATCAACTCTCGTATACCGAAAAAAAAACCACTAAATTCCCAGTGGCAGAACAAGCATTATATCTGCACATGGAGCAATTACCGCATTTTCTGTTTCCTTCTGGTAAGTTACGTTGCAACCAATGTTCCTTCTTTTTTGTAGATTGTGTTCCGGCGGTAGCTTGAAGAGTCTCACCAAGTGTCCTATTTCTCCAGTAAGTAATGATAGGTGTGGATAGGGATATCTTTCCCAAATTGGGGTCATCTTTAAGAATGTGCCAATTTTTCATGATTGCTGCTCTAATATGTTGGTTTATAGGGCTGTTTTTAAATACAAAAAACGGTCTCTCTAATCCTTTTCAATAGGGATGTTTTTCTTCTGTAATAATTGATTATGTTTCATTCCTTGCACTTTCCAATATGCCTGGTTCACTACTGACTTAGGATATCCTCTTCTTATTAGTCTATCTGACAGTTCTTTAGATTGTTGATGGAAAGTATGTAAATTGGAATTGTTCCGCTTCAGTCGGATGAATTGACAGAATGGAATGCTGTCCTTAGTTATATTGGGGTGGGAACTTTGGTAGTGTAATATTGCATTTTTAGCTATATTTTTCCTGTAACTGTCTGTTCTAAGCCAACCATCTTCTTCAAAAATCCTTAGGTGTAAAAATGGACTTAGGACCCCATTGGCACGTGAATGTCATATTCATCTAGTCTAATTTATCTAAAGAGGAAGAGAAAGGCCTTAACTGGCTTAGACAACAGCCAGATTTAATTGTGTCCCGAGCTGATAAAGGGGGCTGTGTAGTCGTTTGGACTAAAGAACAATATCAGAATGAAGCCATTCGGCAATTAGAGGATCCGGTAGTGTACAAAAAATTGTCTGGGGATCCCACTATTAAAATGATGGACCAACTCAAAACATTTTTGAGGAATTATGTGACCAAAGGTGCTATTTCCAGTCAATTCGCTGAAAAGCTAATCCCTGTGAATCCTAGCAGACCCAAATGGTATCTGCTTCCAAAAGTGTATAAAACGGTTACCCCCCCCCCCCCCTCTGGGCTGCCCCATAGTGGCCGGGAGGGGGTCTGTCACCGAGCACTAATCAAAATTTGTAGACTGGTCCCTTAGACCTCTGTTGTCACTAGCCCCCACTTACCTGAAAGAAACACGTGACGTATTGAATTTTGTCGAAGGTTTTTCATGGCAAGAGTCATACAAGTCTGCTACAATTGACGTGGAGAGGCTGTACACCCGCATTCCCCATAATGCAGGTGTGCAGGCGATCCGTACCCTCTTGATGAGCTCTGACAAATCTACCATTTTTTCTGAATTTTTATGTGCTGCTTTACTATTCATACTGACTCACAACACCTTCTGTTTTGAAGACGTGTGGTATGAACAACTGACGGGGACAGCGATGGGGAGCCACTCCTCCTGCTCATATGCAAATTTATTTCTCACAATTTTTGAGAGGGAGTATGTATTTTGTACAGAAAACCCCTTCAAAATTCATATTAAAGCATTCATGAGATACATCGACAATGTGTTAATTATCTGGGAGGGGAACAGAGAAAGTTTTGAAAATTTTGTAGAATACCTCAATCAGAACAACCAGATGAATATGACATTCACGTGCCAATGGGGTCCTAAGTCCATAGAGACCTAAGGATTTTTGAAGAAGATGGTTGGCTTAGAACAGAGGGTTACAGGAAAAAGATAGCTAAAATTCTACACCACCAAAGTTCCCGCCCCAATATAACTAAGCACAGCATTGCATTCAGTCAATTCATCCGACTGAAGTGGAACAATTCCAATTTACATACTTTCCATCAACAATCTAAAGAACTGTCAGATAGATTAATAAGAAGAGGGTATCCTATGTCAGTAGTGAACCAGGCGTATTGGAAAGTGCAAGGAATGAATTGTAATCAATTATTACAGAAGAAAAACATCCCTGCTGAAAAAGGATTAGAAAGACCGTTTTTTGTCTTTAAAAACAGCCCTATGAACCAACATATTAGAGCAGCAATCATGAAAAATTGGCACATTCTTAAAGATGACCCCGATTTGGGAAAGATATCCCTATCCACACCTATCATTACTTACCGGAGAAATAGGACACTTGGTAATACTATTCAAGCTACCGCCAGAACACAATCTATAAAAAAGAAGGAAAATTGGTTACAACGTAACTTACCAGAAGGAAACAGAAAATGCGGTAATTGCTCCATGTGCAGATATAATGCTTGTTCAGCCACTGGAAATTTAGGGGGCATTTTTTACGGTATACGAGAGTTGATAACATGCAGAAGTACTTATATTGTCAATTTCATCACGTGCAGTTGCAAACGGTAAATACGTGAAACCCACCATTCTTCATGTGAATCACTTCGTTTTGGAGGACTCCAAAAAATATGGCTGTCTTCACAACGGCCAGATCGCCACAAAGCTTTGCTTCAAGCAGAAGCGAAGTGGATAATGAGGCTAGAAGCCCAAGATCCAATAGGACTTAACGACAAACTTGACATGTCCCCTTTTTATAAGTATTACCTCCCTTCAGATCGGGCTAGTTGCTTTTCCCTTTTTCACCTAATATTGTGTTTGTTTACATTTTTGCTGATCATGTGACTGATCACATGATCGACTCACGTCAGTTTGACCTCACATCCGGTTTTTGTGCACTTCCTATTTAGGTTTAGTTGGCGCCGTGATGAGACAGAGGCCGGATGAAGCGCTTTTTATAGCGTGAAACCGCTGGCAGTCGCCTCCTTTCTGAGCGCCCCCCTCCCTGCCTTGAGCTCCGTCGGGTGATGTCCAGTTTCGGAACTTGAAGACGCTAACTTTGTGGTGAGTGCGGGTACTGTTTGGCCTGCTGGTCACTACCTTTACATTGAATGGCTTCTCTTTTTGTTTTTTTCCCAGCACCTCCACACACAGCGCATATGATATTTAACAGGACACCTGTCTGATCGCAACTAGATCTGTGTATGTGTAATTTATAGGACTTTGGTTTAATAGTGGTGCCACCTCAGAACCTCTTTGTTATACATAGTTAATTAACTTAGAATAACTTTTTTTTCACACTTTTTTTTTTTTAGCCTCCATAGGGCTTGCTGAGCAGGCATGGAACAGTAGATCGCTGATTGGACGATGGAGAGGCAGGTGAGGACCCTCTCGTTGTCCAGTAATCTTTGCGATTTTGTTGCAATAGTCACGATCAGCTGCCGGGACAGTTTTAGTTTAGTTTTAGACGCCGCATTCAACTTTGATTGCGGCGTCTAAGGGGTTAATGCCGGGCATTGGCTGGATTGGCGGTGCCCGGCATTAGCCGTGGATCCTGGCTGCCGGTAGCAACCGGGACCAATGGGTTTAACCTGTTCTCTGCTGGTGAGAATGGTTTAATCGGATCAGGGCGTACAGGTATGCCTTGTGTCCTTAAGGACTCAGGATTCAGGGCGTAACTGTACAGGTTATTAAGGGTCAAAATTGATAACATATCCTGATTTCTTCTATCCCGGTTTTATCCCTTCCCTATACAATGATTACATGTATTTTCTGTAGGAGGTAATAACTGGAAAAAACAAAGCTTTGATGGAAATCCCAATTCAGAGTTAACTGATTCGCACAGGAGCAGGGATTCCTATCAACAACAGACACCCTGTCCCTGTACTTACAAAGTATACACTGGCTTTGGTTCACTAAAGTAAAAAAAAAAATAGTTTCTTATTTTTTGGCATTTTAAGCATGTTTACATTTTTACGGACAGATCATAGACAGATTTATCTTAGAGAAATCTGCTTAGAAACCAAAAATAAAGGGTGTATTTTCAGCATTTCCTATACATTTAGGCCTTCTTGGGGGGTGATTCCAACTTGCACCTCACTGTCAATGAGTTTTGTGGTGCTCAGTTCCCAAGTCGTAAGTTCCACAACGGAATTGTCGACAAGGATTTAGATTCATGCAGAAGATTGAACATGTTCTGTCACAATCCATCGAGAAAGTTTTGTTTGTCAATGGGACAACTAGGAAATTACTTGCTAAATTTCCTTAGCGTGAACAGACTTTTATTATAGATTTCCTCTACAGATTCTGTTGTTTACACTTTCTAGACCAACTTTAGGCTATGTTCACACAGTGCATTGTTTGGCATATCATTTTTTTTTTTTTAAAGCGTCTGTAAAATTGTGGAAAATTTTCATCCATATTTACAAAATGAATGTCCTCTTTGCAAGTCTATGGGAAAGTGATTGTTTGTGCACACAATGGGGAAGATGTATCAATCATGACTGTGGTATGCATCCCTCACATTTTCCCGATGGTTATGTGCGGTCATGCGCTAAATTTAACAAAAGTCGCATCGCATTTGATTACATTTGTGCATCCATACACGTCTTTCGCAAATAGAGTACCAGTCATTTCCTAAACATGATCTTCTGGTAGCGGTGATTTGCAGCATGCTTTGTGTTGTACAACATTTTGTGACTTTCCCACGGACCACTACATCCATAGAGGCAAAATACACGGTGATGCACATTTTCACTGACATCGTCAGTGTGGTGCTTTGGCACTAAAATGCTGCTAAATACAGCTGTGCGACTTTTAAGCGCCAAAGCACCGCAAAAAAAAAAAAGTCTAAATGCTTTGATAAAGCTCCCCCAATGTGTAAAAAAAAGAAATATTTTTTACATCTGAAAAGAAAAGTGGCAAGAGCCGTTTTCAAGGATAAAGAATATACAGCCTTTTTAAAAACTGTGTGTACAGACAACCACTTTCCTAGAGATTGACAAAGATCACAATAATTTTGCTAATTATAATAATTTTCTTAATTTTCATAATAGTCTTAATATACACTGGACCTCATTTACTAAGGCTTTTCCGAGTAGATTTTATAGGGTTTTTTGTGTTGCATGTGTCGTGCCGCAGAATTTCTGACAAAAAATTCAAAAAAACCCTACTAACTCTCCACTATTCTTTGAAAACCCTATGAAGGGACGTGGCCATCAGGAAAAAGGGGCATGACTCCAAAAAACCTACATTTTCAAAAGAAACCTACAAAAAAAAAATTCCACATAAAATGTGGCGGATTTGGGCTCTGGAAACCCCGACATATCAGAAAGTGCAAAAAAGAAAAAAAGCAAAATGTAGGAAAAATCGCCAAATACAAGATACAATAGTAAATAACACGAAAAAATACCTTTTGGAAACAAAAAAAAAACAAAGAAAACTGCGCTCCACTCTTAGTAAATAAGGCCCACTGTGTGCACATAGGCTTAGTTGGTTTTAGTAGTAACGTGATTGTTATGCCGAGTGCTCCGGGTCCCTGCTCCTCCCCGGAGCGCTCGCGGCGTTCCTCTCTCTGCAGCGCCCCGGTCAGACCAGCTGACTGGGAGCGCTGCACTGACATTGCCGGCGGGGATGCGATTCGCATAGCGGGAAGCGCCAGCTCGCGAATCGCATCCCAAGTCTCTCGCGCGCGGCTCCGCTCTTTAGGGCGCGCGCGCCAGCTCTCTAAGATTTGAAGGGCCAGTGCACCAGTGATTGGTGCCTGGCCCAATCAGCCTAATTAGCTTCCACCTGCTCCCTCTCCATATTACCTCACTTCCCCTGCACTTCCTTGACGGATCTTGTTGCCTTGTGCCAGTGAAAGCGTTTAGTGTTGTCCAAAGCCTGTGTTCCAGATCTCCTGCTATCCTCATTAACTATGAACCTTGCCGCCTGCCCCGACCTTCTGCTACGTCTGACCTTGCCTCTGCCTAGTCCTTCTGTCCCACGCCTTCTCAGCAGTCAGCGAGGTTGAGCCATTGCCAGTGGATACGACCTGGTTGCTACCGCCGCAGCAAGACCATCCCGCTTTGCGGGGGGCTCTGGTGAAAACCAGTAGCAACCCTAGAACCGGTCCACCGGTGATCTGCGCAATTTGGAGCAAAATGGTGGGCATTGCCTTTGACAGGAGTTGCTGTTTCTGTATGTACTTTTGGTGGAACCCTATGTGGTGCTCTGAATCCTGTTTTCCACAATTTTTTTTACCATTTTCATTTTATTTATTTTTTGCCTATAACAACCACAGTTCAGCTTCAATGTCTTCAAATGTTCTGGTAAATGAAAGTTAAACTGTGATTAGTTGCTATGGGCATCAAGGACAGTGTTTCTTTCCGGCAGTTTTGATAAATGTTTTTGATGTAACCACGATGCCATGTTGTTTATGCAGCTTACTGCAGATAAAACATTTCAAACATATTAAAGTTGTAGAAAAACAAACAAACAACATGTTTTGTCTTTTGTCCTCATAAGGTTTCTTTATTGTTTGAATCAAATAAACTTATGATGCTTACGTTGTAAGCATTGGTCCTTTTGATGTTATGTTATTATTCTCTTGAAAAAAACTTTCCTGAATTTAAAATAGGAAAACATTTAAATCTAGTTTTATTTGTTTGCTGTAAAGCTCTCTTCTGCTATGTAGCTTCTATTTTACAGTACTATGACATTGGGCTCTGACCAAAGTCTTTAAGAGGGGTACTCCTCTGGAAAACATATTTTTTTTAAATCGACTGATGCCAGAAAGTTAAACAGATTTGTAAAGTACTTCTATTTAAAAATCTTAACCCTTCCAGTACATATCAGCTGCTATATGCTTCAGAGGAAGTTCTTTTCTTTTTGAATTTTCTTTCCAGTCTGACCACAGTACTCTCTGCTCACACATCTGTCCAGGAACTGTCCAGAGCAGGAGAGGTTTGCTGTGGGGATTTGCTCTTACTCTGGACAATTCCTAAAATGGACAGAGGTGTCAGCAGTGGTCAGACAGAAAGGAAATTCAAAAGGAAAAAGAACTTCCTCTGTATTATATAGCAGCTGATAAGTACTGGAAGGATTACGATTTTTAAACAGAAGTAATTTACAAATCTGTCTTTCTGGCACCAGTTGATTAAAAAAAAAATGTTTTCCAGCAGAGTACCCCTTTAAGGCAAAGGTGAACAGAGCTTAAACAGTACTGTACTTTTTTCTTCTTCTTTTGTATAGATGAATCGTTAGTGTTTAAATTTTTTTGCAAAAGGTAATGAAATACATTGACCATCACATAATACACCAATAATATGCAGGCAATGCAAAACTACAAGCTGATACTTGTACATTGTAATAGTGTATTGAGGGTCAATTTGTCACTGTCTTTATTAACCTTCTATTCAGCTGAGTTTCAAGTTACTATAAGATCCCACAGCAAAGCTTTCAATGCATTCAGAAGTCTTGAAACGTTTTGCGTCTTCCCGTTTTGTTAAGTTGTCGCCATGTGCAAAGATCTAATTTTCTCCCATCATTACACACTCAATCTCCCATAGTGACAAAGTGAATACAGAATGTTGCAAATCTTTGCTGATTTATTAAAAAGAAAAAACAGAAATATTGCATTGACTGAGCCTACAAACACCATTTAAGTGTAAAAAAAAATATGGCATTTCATATTTCCCTATTGACTCCAAGTTAACAGTATGGCATTTTTAGTGCATTTATTTTTACAAAAAATTCAAAGTGTAATCCCAGACAGAAGGCGGGGAGATTAAAATAAAAAAAAGGGTAGAAAACCGTAGAAACATAAATTGTCTCGTCTTTAAGGAGTTAAAGGGGATGAGGCAGCTTCATTACCCTGTAAGGGTTGTGACACTGTGGCAAGGGAAGGGTGTATTTCCCTAGCTAACCAAGGAGAAACCTCCACCTGTGGCCTAAATAATGAGGTAGCAGAGAGGGGAAGTGTGTTTAAAAGTCAGATAGAATAGTTGGGATTCTTCCCAGAAGACAGGAAGTTGGCTGTGGGGGGAGGCAGGGGTCCTGGTGAGGAACACACAGCCCGAGCTGTGAGTGGCCCCAACAGAGAAGTGTAGACAAGACACACAGCAAGACATTGCTTAGGAGAAGGGATGAAAAATACAGGTGGTGCTCCCTGGTGAGGTGTATCCACTGGTGTTTACCCTACACCACACCCAGGTGATATACCAACATTAGATGTACTTGCCCTTGGTTTGGCTGCGCTTGAGAGGGTATGGGTGTATGGAGTTTGCTGGCTGCTGCACTCTTACCGGTGTCGGATCACCCCGAGTGGTGTCCGATATAAAGGCAATGGGCATATAGATAGGAATAAAACCGGTGCCTTCCTCAGGTCCCCTTACAGCTCTAAAAGAACAAATACATATAAACACATGTGGATGTTGTATAACTTCTGTAGGGTTGTATAAAAGAACCATAGGGAAACTTTGAAATAACCATAGGGTAATCCTAAAACATTAAAACGTTAGATGTATGTTTATGGCGCCGGATAGAGTGGTGTACGTTTCCCGGAACGCATCTGTGTCCATGCATAGCGTGACGACAAATACACACACACACACATAGGCACACATGTGTTCCTGTGTGTGTGTGTTAATTTGTCATCACGCTATGCACCATTTATGGGCATACTGGCCCTTTAAATATAGCAATGCTGGCGCGCGCGCCCTAAGGGCAGCGGATGCACGTTCTGGTGAAGCAGAACAGAGGAAGACCCGGGAGCAGCGTGTGGTGAGGGGGCAACCGGAAATAGCGAGTCCTGGAGCTGCCACAGGGACTATATGGGGAGCGCTCGTGGACGAACAGAATGTCCAGAGGTTTGCCCCTAGCATCTCCTGGGACATGCGTGCGGGCGTGTCCCGCACCGCAAGTCCCAGGATGGGCAGAGACAGGAGAGGGGGAGTGCTCACGGCCAGGATGGATGGCCCTAACAGTATCAGCCCCCCCCCCCCCTTGGGTCTCCCCTCTTTTTGGGTCTAAGAAAGTCTCGAACCAGGCTGCAATCAAAAATATTCCCCTCTGGTTCCCAAGACCTCTCTTCTGGACCAAACCACTTCCAGTCAACAAGGAAAAAACTTTTCATCTTACAGTCTTAGTAGCAAGGATTTCCCTAACTTCAAAAATGTCCGTAGAACCAGAGACAGGAGTGGTAGCAACAACTTTCTGAGAAAAGTGATTAATTAATGACCAAGGGCTTAAGCAGAGAGACATGGAAACAATTTGGAATGCGGAGAGTGGAAGGCAGACATAATTTGTAAGAGACAGGGTTGATTTTTTGAAGAACCGCAAATGGACGCAGGTAACAAGGACCCAACTTGAATCTGTGAATTTCTAAAGTGTATATATTTGGAGGAGAGCAAGACCTTGTCACCAGGAGAAAAAGATGGAGGAAGTCTTCTTCTCTTGTCCGCTTGAGACTTCATTTGGGAGGAAGCAGATAGAAACGAGCGTCAAGTCTCCTGCCAGATGGACACAAAATTTCTGATTAGAGTATACTAGTCTGGTACTCCAGAGGACTCAGGTAGAGGAAGAGGTGGACGAGGATGAAGACCGTAGACTACAAAAAAAAAAAGGAGAAGTCTTTGTGGATTTGGAATCTCTATGATTGTAAAAAAAATTCTGCCCAAAGCAAAAGATCCACCCTATTGTCCTGTTGGGCAGAAACAAAATGTCGCAGGTAGCCTTCCAGGACCTGATTAACTCTCTCCACTTGCCCATTAGATTGAGGGTGGTAGGCGGAAGAAAAGTCCAGATTACTTTTTAAACGAGAACAAAGGGTACGCCAGAATTTGGAGACTAATTGCACCCCACGATCCGAGACAATGTGGGAATGAAAAATCTGTAGGAGAAAATGTTTGGCTAACTGAGGAGCTGAAGGGAAACAAGGCAAGGGAATAAAATGTGCCTTCTTGGAAAATCGATCAAAGACCACCCAGATAACGGTATTGTTACCGGAAGGAGGAACATCGGTGATGAAATCCATTGCTATATGAGTCAAAGGGGCATCCGGAATAGGCAAGGGCTGCAAGAGTACTGCAGGTCTCAACCAAGGAGTCTTGTCCCGAGTACAGGTGGTACAAGAACTGACAAAATCTTTGACATCTTGTTTGAGATGCAGCCACCAATAGTGTTGAGAGATTAACTGAAAAGATTACCTAATCCCAGAATGACCACCCAGCAACGAGGAGTGTCCCCAACAGAGGAGATGACGTCTGAGATGAGGAGGTACAAACGCCTTCCCAGATGGAACTTGACGAAGAGAAGCTGGAGCTGCTGTAATAAGGCACTCAGGAGGAATAATATGACGAGGAGTAATATCCTGACCAACAACATCTGAGGAACAGGAAAGAGCATCGGCTCTAATGTTTTTCTCTGCAGGATGAAAATGAATGAAGAAGTTGAATAGGGAGAAGAAGAGTGACTATCTCACTTGACGGGGATTCAAGCGTTGAGCTAATTGGAGATATAATAGGTTTTTGTGATCAGTATAGATGTTGATAGAATGTGTGGAGCCCTCTAAAAGATGATGCCATTCTTCTAAGGCAAGTTTTATGGTGAGGAGTTCCTGGTCACCAATAGAATAGTTTCTCTCCGCAGGAGAAAAGGTCTTGGAAAAGTAGCCACAAGTAATGTTTTTTCCTTTAGAGGACTTTTGGGTGAGAACTGCGCCAGCTCCTACTGAAGACGCGTCTACCTTCAAACAGAACGGTTTTCCGGGATCAGGTCTAGAGAGAAGAGGTGCAGAGATGAAAGCAGACTTCAACTGAGAAAGGCCTCTTCAGCCTCGGGAGTCCTGTTTTTGCAGTTATTATTCTTTTTTGTAAGGGCAACAATTGGGGCAACCAGAGAAGAAAAATGAGGCATGAACCGACGGTAGAAGTTGGCAAACCCCCAAAAAAGTTGAATAGACCGAAGACCAGAACGGCATGGCCTGTCCAAAACAGCAGAAAGTTTAGCAGGATCCATCAGAAGACCTTGATGGGAGACTATGTAACCCCAAAAAGGAAGGCTCTTCTTCTCAAAGAGACATTTCTCCAGTTTGAAAAATAGACAATTCTCCCTTAGATGCTGCAGGACTTGGCGGACATGAACACAATGAAGTTAGATTGGAAGAGAAGACCAGGATATCGTCCAATTAGACCACCACACAGGAATACAATAAATCTCAGAAGATGTAATTTTACAAATTCTTGGAAGACTGCTGGAGCATTACAGAGACCAAAAGGCATCACTAGGTACTCAAAATGGCCGTCACGGCTGTTAAAAGCTGTTTTCCATTCATCACCCTCACAAATGCGAATTAAATTGTATTCTCCGTGGAGGAGATTCCGGCTCCACGTAGACGATCAAAGAGTTCTGAGATCAAGGGCAGAGTTAGCGATTTTTTATAGTAATTTTACTAAGTCCTCAATAGTCAATGTAAGGACGAAGGGAACCTTTTTCCCTACAAAAAAGAATCCAGCTCTGGCTGGAGAGGTGGATTTCCAGATAAAACCCTTCTGAAGGTTTTCTTAAATATATTTTTCCATAGCTTGAGTCTCAGGAACAGACAATGGATAAATTCTTCCACGAGGAGGTGTAGTACCTGGTTGAAGATCAATGGGACAATTGTAATGACAATGTAGTGGAAGAATCTCTGCTTGTTTTTCACAGAATACATCAGAAAAGCCTTGATAATACTTGAAAGACCTTTTTTAAGCGTAGTATACAAGGCCTCATTGTTCCAAGCCAGTTCAGAGGCCAAGATGCGGCATTGCACTGCGTATTCTCCCTTCAAAGAATTTCCTTGAGAGAGATTCAGTAAGGCTGTCTCTGCTGAAGATGCCTGAGCTGGTTCCTCAAATACATTATGGAATTCAGTAAGGAAAGTCCAGAGATCTGAAGACAATGGGTCATTGCGGTCCCACAATGGGGTAACCCAGGCCAAAGCTTTTCCAGAAAGAAGGCTGATGACAAATGCCACTTTGTCACGCTCTGATGGAAACTGGTCCGCTTGAAGTTCTAGGTGCGTGGAGCACTGGGTTATGAAGCCCCTGCACAACTTCGGATCTCCATCATATTTAGTAAGCAGAGACAGACAGATCTTGGAGCCAACTGAAGCAACAGGAGCAGTAACAGCGGAGGGTTCTGCCGAAGGTGGTTGAGGTTGTTGTGATGCGAGGAGTTGCTGCACCAGAGCGGAAAGCTGAGTCATCTGCTGTGCTTGTTGTTCAATCTGAGTAGACTGTTGAGCCACAATTATAGAGAGATCGGCAACACTTGGCAGAAGAACCTGGGCTGGATCCATGGCCGAATCTTACTGTAATGGTCTCACTGTAGACGGCTGGAAAGGGGATCCGCTGACCTGTGTGGACGATGGCTGAACCACACCAGGGAGCCTAAGGTGCCGCTGGTTTTCACCAGAGCCCGCCACAAAGCGAGATGGTCTTGCTTCGGCAGGCGGAACTTAGGTCGCTACCCCTGGCACGATCCGTCCACACAGGATGCCCAGAGGAACTTGGCACAGAGATGAAGCTTAGTCAAATGTAGCACGGATCAGAAGGCTGTCAGCAAAGAGGCATAGTCAGGTCACAGGCACAAGGTCAGGAAGCAGGTGGCAAAGGAGCAAAGTCGGGTCACAGGCACAAGGTAAGGAGGCAGGCGGCAAAGGAGCAAAGTTAGGTCACAAGCTGGAGGTCAAAACACTAATATGGCACAAACTCAGAAATGCTTTCTCTAGGGCACTAATCACAAAGATCCAGAACCCTAATAGGGAGGTGCCGGACTAATATAGAGTCTGCCCAGGGATAAACCAATGATGGGCGTACTGGCCCTTTAAATATAGCAATGCTGGTGCGTGCATCCTAAAGGCAGGGGATGCGCGTGCAGAACAGAGGAAGAGCCAGGAGCAGTGTGAAGTGAGGGGACGCCTGGGACTCGCATGCAGACGTGTTCCGCATAGCGAGTCCCAGAGTTGCCTCAGGGACTATATGGGGAGCGCTCACGTCCGGACAGAACGGCCGTAGCGCTGTCCCTAGCAACTCCCAGGACACACTTACGGGTGCATCCTGCACTGCAAGTCTTGGGACGGGTCGAGACAGGAGAGGAGGAGCGCTCACGGCCAGGATGGATGGCCAGAGTGCTGTCCCTAACACCCAGCAGGTGCAATGTCACTGAAGCCTGTTAGAGCTGTGCCTCGCCATGCCCCACACACACTTCCTGAGTTTGGTCTCCTGCCAGGCCGGGAGGAGACCAAACTAACTGTTTGACTTGTGCAGGGAACAGAACAAAGCCACCTAGTGCCCGTTTTTTCAAAAACATATAAAGATTGAGAATTTTAACAGCAAGTAAATATCAAAGTGTATTCTCATTACATAAGGAACAATATATTAAAAGTTTTGTTTGGTGACAGGTACTCTTTAATAGGTGCCATTTGCACACAATGCTATCTCTTCAGCCTTTAATAACTCTGTTACTGTCTGTACCTAAAAACTGTACACTCAGCAAGGAAGTTGCATTCCTAGAATGTACATCTTACCATATTAATAAAGGCATTTCAATAGACCATTCATAATATAAGTGTCAATCTAACTGTCACGATGCCGGCTGGCAGGTAGTGGATCCTCTGTGCCAGAGAGGGATTGGCGTGGACCGTGCTAGTGGATCGGTTCTAAGTCACTACTGGTTTTCACCAGAGCCCGCCGCAAAGCGGGATGGTCTTGCTGCGGCGGTAGTGACCAGGTCGTATCCACTAGCAACGGCTCACCTCTCTGGCTGCTGAAGATAGGCGCGGTACAAGGGAGTAGACAGAAGCAAGGTCGGACGTAGCAGAAGGTCGGGGCAGGCAGCAAGGATCGTAGTCAGGGGCAACGGCAGGAGGTCTGGAACACAGGCTAGGAACACACAAGGAAACGCTTTCACTGGCACAATGGCAACAAGATCCGGCAAGGAAGTGCAGGGGAAGTGAGGTGATATAGGGAAGTGCACAGGTGAAGACACTAATTGGAATCACTGCGCCAATCAGCGGCGCAGTGGCCCTTTAAATCGCAAAGACCCGGCGCGCGCGCGCCCTAGGGAGCGGGGCCGCGCGCGCCGGGACAGGACCGAGGGAGAGCGAGTCAGGTACGGGAGCCGGGGTGCGCATCGCGAGCGGGCGCTACCCGCATCGCGAATCGCATCCCGGCTGGAAGCGGAATCGCAGCGCCCCGGGTCAGTGGATCTGACCGGAGCGCTGCAGCGGGGAGAGGGTAGCGAGCGCTCCGGGGAGGAGCGGGGACCCGGAGCGCTCGGCGTAACACTAACACTAAGAGAGTATACATATTCCAGATCAGCAAAGCTCGACATTACTGGATGCACAGTCAGCTCTTTCCTCGACGTAAGATGTAGCAGTGTTAGCATGCGTCAGCTCAGCTCTCGGATTCACTTCCAGAAATGCATGTTAGCAGTGTGCTATTTTGTCATGCCTCGCATTCATCAGGCCCGCCGCCCAATAGCAATGAGCACCCTGCAAGGATATATAATTACTACCTTATGGGGTCCTAGAGGTTTCAGTCTCCAGCAAAGCGTTCAAGTGTGCCGCAGTCCGATTGCCAGGCGGCACTTCATTACATTAAAGCCAGAATGAAATATGTGTGACACGTTTTGTAAAATCATACTCAGACCCCAGAAGAGCATTTGACTGTAAAGCCAATCCAGATGGGATTTTAAATGCTAAATTTAATGTCATATTATTTAGCAGGTTAGTTTACCCCTCATTTGCTCGCCATCTGTCACTGTTTTAATGCAGCAGTGCAAAACACCATTACTATTCGCTCAGATCTGAGAAGCCATGGGAATTTTGTAAATTCTTTTTTTTTATTTTTTATTGAGATGTAAAATGCTGGATGTTTTCAGAGATAATTCTGGAGGATGTATACAATAGGATTTGAAAGCAATGCTGTGCCTGTGTATTTGATTGTATGTATGCATGTGTTTAAACCTGTGTGTCCATGTGGATGAGGCTATATATATATATATATATATATATATATATAAATATATATACCTACTTTTGTATTTTGATGTGAATACCATATTTGCATGAACATGTAAATGTACGCACTGTATATTCGTGTATAAGCCTGTGTTTGCATAAAAGCCTGTGCATGTATATAGGTGTAAATGCATCTTCATCTGTATACAACAATGTCCTATATGAATGAACCTATATAGCATTGTTTCCCAAAAATTGTGCCTCTAGCTGTTGCATAACTACAACTCCCAGCATGCCCGGACAGCTGTTGTCTGTCCAGGCATGCTGGGAGTTGTAGTTTTGCAACAGCTGGAGGCACCCTGGCTTGGAAACATTGCTATATAGACTTTAAATATGTACTGTATCAGATATATTGACAAACAGTTATTTGTTAAAGCCTGTGATGTGGGGTTCAAATTTCGGAGTCCCCCTTTTAAAAAAATGATGACAGGCTGTTATAGTTGAACATTGACACAACTCTTGACCATTCCAGTGTCTTCAATGGAGCATGATATAAGTAATTCACTCTAGGTGGCACTCTACACTGGAATGTTACTAACATAACCTGAACAGCTTTTAGGATACAACCGTTATAACTCATGCCTTTTTTCTCCAGTTGTGTTAACTCCACAGGGGGCTCAGGTTAACCAAAGGCTGCCTGGGCATGTTGTTTTACAACAGCTGGAGGCACCCTTATTGAGAAACACTGCTTTATACAGTAGTTGAATCTATTGCTTTACCATAGATCCTACAGTGAACTTTACTGTGATAGAACCCACAACTCTATTTAAGTCTAGCTATTCTATCATTCCCTTCTGCACCATACCTGATGAAGTTTCTTGTCCAGACCAGAAACACGTTGTGTAAATAAATAAATAAAGTATTTATTTACTATATGGCCATTGCCGTGTGTGTGTCAGGTGGTTAATCTGATGATCCTTCTTTGCCTTCACTACTCTTTTATACCAGACATTTGATCTAAATGTGACACAGACTAAGTGGCTGCAACCCCAATATTTTGGTTAAAAAGAAACTCTATATCCTCCCTATATATCATCTCTGTGGGCAGGAATGTCTCTCCGGGGTGGTGAGGAAGAAGATTTTGCCATACATAACATGTTGCCACGCATTATATATGGTAAAATCTCATGACAGGTTTCCCTTGAGTGCTCAGAAAGGTGTTGCACTTTTAGCGCAGTGACATTTGGTGAGTGCTTCACGTTGTTTTATGCTGATCCTTTGGTTGCGGGGTTCACTATGGTTTCATGTCCCTCTTTTCCTTTTTTTTTCATTATTGTAAGTCCTGGCACACTCTGGACCCAGTCTCTCTGTCAAGAGAGCAGAATTGACAGCTAAGACACCTCAGAATAACTTAGCTCCCTAGGAGGAACAACAGTGGCCCCACCACCTGCCACTTAGACAATGCAATCATCTTGAGGGCCAAGCTTAACCTGGCACCATACGCACTATAGTGTGTATGATGCCACTTGCCTTCTCTATCTTTGTCACACTCTTATACCTGCAGCTGGTTTTGTAGCTTGGCCCGTGCAACTGTGTGAGATGGGGTTGTGTATTGACAAGAGCTTAGCATTACTCTTGTCAATACACAACCCCATCTCACACAGCTTTTCTTTCCCTTTTTTCTGTCTCCATAAAAAATCTTAAAGGGGTACTCCGCCCCAAGACATCTTATCCCCTATCCAAAGGATAGGGGATAAGATGTCTGACCACGGGGGTCCCGCCTCTGGGGACCCCCGCAATCTCCGCTGCGGCCCACATCGAAGGCTCGTAATGTGACGACCACGGCCCCTCCCATAGACTTGCATTGAGGGGGCGTGGCTGTGACATCATGAGCAGGGCGTGGCCATGACCTCACGAACCTCCGACACTGCACCCAATGCTCTAAACGAACATCTGGTGCAGCAGAGAGATTGCTGGGGTCCACAGAGGCGGTATCCATGCGATCAGACATCTTATCTTTGGATAGGGCATAGGATGTCTAGGGGCGGAGTACCCCTTTAAGTCCCACCTCCTGAGAGATGCACAAAATTATTGCGTTCTCCCTGGTATGGAGTTACCATGCAGGGGCAGGTTCTGCAGCAGTGTTACGGGCTGACCATGGATTCTACAAAAAAGGCACAACTGAGAGGAAGTAAGGTGGCACAGTGTTTTAGTGTGATCAGTGAAGATCGAAATAGTTGAACTCCCATGAATTCGATATTATTGACATAATCTCCAAATTATGAGATGCATGATCTCATATGCACGCAGTGCCTTGTACAGAACATCCCTAATAAATACCAAAATAAATCATTATATAAGATTTAACAGTAGCTGGGGTGTATTATTCTATATATCTGATGTTTGCATTCATAATAATTGTAATGAATAGATTAGAATTATTTTATTTTACATGTTACAAGGAACCAGTGTTTTATGGCCATTTTTATCAACACAGCATTGCTTAGCGTTGGGTTTCCTCCATGGCCTGGTTTCACTAATACCAAATAGCATTTCAATTTATCTAAGTTGAAGGATCACTAATATCCACTTGGGCATTACCAATTAAATGTCTTTAGCGTATACGTTCTTCTCCAATAGACTTGTTCATTAGGAGTCATTCTCACCGATGTGTCACAAGTACACAGCTGGCAGTGGGAGAATCAATGTTCCATGCATTGTAATAATCTTAATTTTCCACAACAGTATAGGAGGGAATTGCTTTCCTTAGAAGAGTAGAGGTCTTCATATTGCTTCCCATCTTCCTTAAAGGGGTACTTTGCCCCTAGACTTCTTATCCCCTATCCAAAGAATAGTGGATAAGATGTCTGGTTGCGGGGGTCCCGCTGCTGGGGACCCCCACAATCACCCTGCAGCACCCGGCATTCGTTTAGAGCGTCGGTGCAGTGCCAGAGGCTCGTGACATCAATTGCACGGCCGCTCGTGATGTCACGGCCACGCCCCCTCAATGCAAGTCTAATAGACTTACATTGAGAGGGCATGGCCGTGACATCATGAGCGGCCGTGCCCGTGACGTCACGAGCCTCTGCCCCGTATCGCGAGTCATCCAGCACAGAGCAACGTTCCCTCCATGCACTGGGTATCTGGAGTGCCGCAGCCGAGATCACAGGAATCCCTAGCGGAGGGACCCCCATGATCAGACATCTTATCCCTATCCTTTGGACAGGAGATAAGATGTCTAGGGGCAGAGTACCCTTTTAAGGCACAATCCTTAGGTACCTACATATACAATCCCACATAAATTCCTATGTCCATACCTGCCTCATCTTATCTTCATTGTCTCACTTTGGGAGATAGGCAACAAATGATCACAAGATTGATGCAGCATCCGCCTTAACCTAAGACACTCACACAACCCCACCAGCCAGAGTGAGATTGATGTTGCATTCAGTGTAGTAACAAATGATACTTGCTTTAAAAGCTGTATGAAGCAGGTAGGCGTACAAGAGATCAGCTCCTCGCACTATGAATACATTCTCTGGTCTGCAGAGTTCAGTGATGGCTTTAAAACACAGACAGAATACGGAATGTATCTCATAATGATATATAAAAAGAGCAGATATGAACAGTACGAGGCTGTAATATATGGGCCTAACGTAAAACGTCAGACTTTTTTTCCATAATTGATAAACTGTATGTACTAGAATCCTCAAGATAGACAACTAGGTGATTTACTTTAGTGAAAATGAATGCAAGCAATCACAAATAAAAGGTGACATTTCAGTCACAAAGGAACTTCTTCATATCGGATTGCTGCAAAGGCAATGGGTGAAGTAATAATACAAATGATCCCAAACCGTGTGTCAAAGGTAAATAGTCGATAGCTGGCCATTATTACCAGTATACCTAGGGCAATATTATCAATAATGCCAGTATACAAGGAGGAATATTATCACCATACATATTACCATTGTACTGATACTGACCAAATCCTATATACTGTGACCAATATTACCAATAATACCAGCATACAAGGAGGAATATTATCACTATATATATTACCTTTATACTGTTACTGACCATATCCTGTATACTGAGACCAATAATACCAATAATGCCAGTATACAAGAAGGAATATTATCACCATACATATTACCTTTATACTGTTACAGACCAAATCCTGTAAACTGAGACTAGAGATGAGCGAACTTACAGTAATTCGATTTTGTCACAAACTTCTTGGCTCGGTGTTTGCTGACTTTATCCTGCATAAATGAGTTAATCTTTCAGGTGCTCCGGAGGGCTGAAAAAGGTGGATACAGTCCTAGGAAACTCTCTCTTAGGACTGTATCCACCTTTTCCAGCCCACCGGAGCACCTGCAAGCTGAACTAATTCATGCAGGCTAAAGTCAGCAACTGCCAAGCCGAATAGTTTGTGACAAATCGAATTACTGGCAGTTCACTCATCTCTAACTGAGACCAATGATACCAATAATGCCAGTATACAAGAAGGAATATTATCACCATAGATATTACCATTATACTGTTACTGATCACATTCTGTATACTGAGATCAATACTACCAATAATACCAGTATACAAGAAGGAATATTATCACTATACATTTTACCATTATACGGTTACTGACCAAATCCTATATACTGTGACCAATATTACCAATAATACCAGAATACAAGGAGGAATATTATCACTAAATATATATATATATATATATATATATATATATATATATATATATTACCTTTATACTGTTACTGACCAAATCCTGTATACTGAGACCAAGAATACCAATAATGCCAGTATACAAGAAGGAAAATTATCACCATACATATTACCATTATACTGTTACTGATCAAATCCTGTATACTGAGACCAATATTACCAGGAGAAATATTATCACCATAGAAACTACCATCATACTGTTACTGAACAAATCATGTATACTATGACCAATATATCCAATAATACCAATGATAGAAGTATACAAGGAAGGAATATTATAACCATATAGTGACCATGTGGTGATAGATAGCTGTACACAGGCTCTGCGGTGATTCAAAGGGACATCTTCTCTAATTGGAGCCGTCCACTTTCCCTTTTCTTCTCCATTCATACTCAGACCGTTATGATGATTTTTTCCTGCCTTGACTTGTCTTCACAGAACCTGCCAAACATTTTAGGCTCTGCACTTTTAGTGCATCTATAGTGCCTCAAACAGTAAATTGCCCCCCCCCCCCCCCCTTAGTGTCCCACACAGTAGAGTGGGTAGTAAAGTAGGTTGGGGAAGAGTAGATAGGTCCCAATATTTATTAAGTTGTTAGGTCACTCCAGTAGATATACAGGTCCCTCCACATAATCTCCCCATCACGCAGGTGCCCTGAGTAGGTAGGTGCCGCTTATATGTAGGTCCTAGTGTAGAAAGTTGCCCCGTGTAGATAGGTCCCACTGTAGATTGTTGACCCCTAAAAACAGTAGATTGTTTTTCCCCTAGATAGGTCCCCCTGTAGACAGTTGACCCCTTAAAGTAGTAGATAGTTGTCCCTTGTAGGAAGTAGCAGCCCCATATAAATAATAATTATTCCCTGTAGGTAGGTTCCCAGGTAGATAGTAGCAGCAGTTTCCTGTATATAGTTACAGCCCCCTGTATATAGTTGCAGTGCCCCTGTATATAGTATAAGTCCTTTTTTAGGTAGTAGCAGTAGGCTCTCTTTAAGTAGTAGTAACACTTTGTAGGTAATAGTAGCCCCTGAAGGAAGAAGTAGTGGCCTCCCTTAATATTGTAGCACCCCCCCCCCTGTAGATAGTATTACCTACCTGAAGCATGTGAGGAGCCAATTGCTCTGTGCTCTGTCAAACAGCTGAGTGCCATATTTAACTATAAGCCATGTAAAAGAGGAGAAAAAAAGAAATTCACTGCAATTAGTAGCACACCAAGTAAAATTTATATTCAAAGAATTTTTATTATGCTCAAAAAGTATTAAATAGCAGAACAATATGTTGCACACACATTACTCAGTACAAAAGGGGTTAAAAACATCTAAAAAACTGACTCAAAAGAGCCAGTGCACAACCTAGGAGAGGGGCCATGAACCCCCTCACCTAAAGACACCCGTCCTCAATACACAACAATACAATGTAAAATAGCCTCCACAGTACTGGACAGTACTCTCACATGTCCATATTCTGCAAGTATTGAGATTACTGTGTTCTAAATGAACACAAACTATACCTTTATTGTGCATTCTTCATTATCTATTGAGCCAGTGATCTGGCAGGCTCCAGTACTGTGGAGGCTATTTTACATTGTATTGTTGTGTATTGAGGACGGGTGTCTTTAGGTGAGGGGGTTCATGGCCCCTCTCCTAGGTTGTGCACTGGCTCTTTTGAGTCAGTTTTTTAGAGGTTTTTAACCCCTTTTGTACTGAGTAATGTGTGAGCAACATATTGTTCTGCTATTTAATACTTTTTGAGCATAATAAAAATTCTTTGAATATAAATTTTTCTTGGTGTGCTACTAATTGCAGTGAATTTCTTTTTTTCTCCTCTTTTACATGTTTTATTGTCCTTTCACTGAGTAGCACCCAGTATAATTAAATAGGTGAGCCCCCCTTTCTTTGTTTATTGCATATTTAACTATAAGTGGGTCATTAAGACATTCTTATAGTTAGATGCGTCCCAGGCTGGCCGGCCTTGCGGACAGCCCGGCCCACTGGGAAATAAAGCTGGTGCCCAGTACTGTACACAGCATTATATGTGTGGTCTGACTAGTGATTTGTACAGTGGTAGAATTATTTCTTTGTCAAGTCCATCTATGCCCCTATTGATGCACCCCATGATTTTATATGCATTGGCAGAAGCTGCCTGACACTGGTCACCACAGTTAAATATACTGTCAACTTAAACTCCTAAGTTCTTTTCCATGTCAGTCGTCCCAAGTGTTTTTCCTATTTAGTGCATAATCCTATTTAGTGCAGAAGTCTATTTTTACATGCCTGCAATATGGCCACAGTTCAATATATATATATATATATATATATATATATATATATATATATATATATATATATATATTATGGCCACATTTTTACCATCATTTTGTTTCTCCATAATCATTTTCCTTCATCCACTCGAGAGAAATATGAGAGATACAACAGAGGGTGCACAACAGCCATAGTCTGGAAGTGAAATCAGAAATCTTTTTTTTACTATTTGTACATTATACTCACATCTCTGATTTGACAGTGCCAGCCTATTAATGGTCTCTAGGAACTATTCTCTGTAAAGCTTATGCCTTTATAAATTACAAGTCCGACATAGACATGCTACTTGAAATGCAACATTGCGTTCTTGTCAGATGCCTGCCATCTGTGTTGCTACTGTCATCTGTCCAAGAACCAATGGGCTGGCAACCATGGACCCTCTTTGACTAGAGTCCATAGACAGCATTACATAAAATTACCTTTTACTATGTTGCTTTACACTACCGTGATATAAGGACATACAGTAATACACCTTCATCTATCAATATGTTAATTTGTGGCAGTCTAGTTCCAGATGATATAGTCCAATGCACTTATTTGTAAGTAAAAGACACCCATCAACCAGAGGGGATAGGAGCTACGTTGTTGGAACCCCCACAGAAGGTCCATACACCTGGAGTCCATACACCTAGTCCATATCACATCTGACCTTCTCTTGCTGTCTTCATCTTATTATACTGTCATCCCATGCTTAATTTCTATAGCCAGGGCAAGAAGTACTTATTAGCTGCTGAATACTACAGAGGAAATTATTTTCTTTTTGGAACACAGAGCTCTCTGCTGACATCACGAGTACAGTGCTCTCTGCTGACATCTCTGTCCATTTTAAGAACTGTCCCGAGTAGGAGAAAATCCCCATAGCAAACATATTCTGCTCTGGATAGTTCCTAAAATGGACAGAGATGTCAGCAGAGAGCACTGTGCTTGTGATGTCAGCAGAGAGCACTGTGTTCCAAAAACAAAATAATTTCCTTTGTAGTATTCATCAGCTAATTAGCTAATAAATACTGGAAGGATTAAGATTTTTTAACAGAAGAACTTTCTGGCACCAGTTGGCTTAAAAAATAAAATAAAAAAGGTTTTCCACCAGAGTACCCCTTTAAGGCTGAAAAAATGGTTAAAGCCTATCTACATTGTACCTAACAACCAGCTGAACTACATGGACTTCTGTCATCAACAGATTGGAGCATGGACCCCAAATTTATTGTATTGCTATGTAGACACGGCCTCTGCTTAAGTGTTAACATGTGTCCCTTTAGTTGGCACCCTACTATTTATGTGACCATTGCCCCACCTAAACCTACTTGTCAGTCACATCCCTCTGTAATTTTATAGAGAGAATAGCTGAGAGGAACACACATCACTTCCAATGAGATTTTCCAAAGAAATAATTAAAAAATAATCGTATTTCACAAAATAATACAAAAGTGTGAAGTAGTCTGATTGCTCCATAGGACTCTCATAGCTTACACTTTTTGGGCATATGTAACAAATATGCCATCAAAATCAATTCTGAAATAGAAAAGGTCTACTATAACCAGAAACGCAAAACAATCCCAGAATGTCACTAGTGATCTATAACCTCCCTACATGTCTTCACAGTTCATCCATATGAGTAATCCAACATGTTTTTCTTGTAATCAACCACCTAAAGGTCACCAATAGTAGATGCTATGAGACAAAGAAGACAATAGTAGCATCAAAGCAAGAAAATGTTGTTTTTAAATTGCTATTGATGACTGCCTTGTCTTACCTTATTTTCAAATCAATTTCCATTTTAGGAACTTAATATATTGACTTTTTTGTGTTTTCTCATTGTTCCATAATGACCTTGGGTAAAGAATACACTTAGATTCAAAGGATACGCTATTAATGAATTATTATGTAATGATAATACATCCTGGACCCAAGAATACTATAAAGGGGTATAACCCCTTTATTCTGAGAACTGCCATGACAATCAGCTGATGGCAACTGGCACTGGCCAAATGAAGTGGTAGACCGCAGCTGGCAGAAAATGGGCTGTAAGCAAGGACAATTTCCAAGACTTGTTGTTCACCACTGCCTTGTCACATAGGTCTCAGGATACCAGTCCTTCAAGTGTACTTGTCATTATACAAACTTTTGACATGTCCTATGGATATGTCAATTTTTTTATTGGCATTCATCTGAGAGTTCAGACCCCAGCCAATAAGCAGAACGTTTGGGGAAAAATCATGTGGCCACATGTTCCTCCCCCTGTTCTGTCTTTGTGAGCAGGATGGTCCCATAGACTTACATAAAGCATGCACTTTTCCTGGCTCATTCTACTGATCGGTCAGGGTCAGAACAATCAGACCCTGCATGATAAAAGGTTTGTTTTATAATGACAAGAACACTTTAAGGTGCATCTGGCTGTACCATTCTCTGGTAGAAGCAAATGGATAGTACCCAAGTAAGTGAATAAAGTTCAAAGAGACAGGGGTTTCACTTAACCAACTTAAAAGTTCTATGTGTATAGACATTGGTGGTTAGTACATTTAGAACAGCACTTGTAGAACAGTTGTAAACAGCACAAAATGAACTCAGAAAACGTTAGCGCTTGGTTTAACCAGAGATGTTGGCTGATACTTCCAAAGTCTGATAGATTTGGTTGGGACATCACCTAGGAAGGACTAGTAGAATGTCTCCTGACCTTGATATCATAGCAGACAAAACTGGCGATAGACTTGTTTCTAGGGCCATATATCCTGTCTCTGGACCCAGTAGCAGTGGGCCTTCAAGATTCCAACCTTTTGGTGTAGCGAGTGACAGTAGATACACTGGGCAAGCTGCCCCTGAACTCTACAATGCTATTCTAGCTAGGTTCTTAAAGTACATAAGCTATGCCTCCCCACCGACAGCACCAACCTTGACAAAAAGGGTCCTCCATAGCAAAAACACCTTCTTAAATCAGCTCTTTTCTGAGGCTTTATATAGGAAGGGATCCTGGGAATAATGAGAATATTTTAAGAGCATTTTGCTGTCAGTATTGCAGACTAAGTCCAGGCCTCACCAGAGGCTGAGACTTGTGTCTGTAACACGGACAGCAAAATGCGCTTGTCTTTTTCTGTATAAATGTCCATATATCTATGTGTAAGTAGTGTGGGTGTACACGTGTATATATTTATGCACGATTTATCACAAGCATATTATGCATTTCTTTTTTGCACCATCTATTGCGTTTGCAAGCCTTGGCCTGATTACAGTTCTAATGACTGCAACTGACAGCTGGGACTTGTGTCTATCATATGGACACAAAAAGGTGAATGTAATACGCTCGTGTGAAACCGGTGTTCTGAAAGATTTCTTGAGCTGAAAATGTTATTCTTAAACGTCATTTCCTGCTGCTACATTAATAGCGGACGAAACGGCCAGCCAGACATATCAAAGAGAACAGTGTTTAGTATGCATGTTATCTCCAGGCCCGTCGCTACCGGACCGGCAAACCAAGCAATTGCTTGGGGCCCCGAGCTGGCTGGAGGGTCCCGAGCTGAGCCGCTGCTTGCCCGTCCGGTAGCGACGGGGCACTTCGGGGGCCCGCACATTTAAATTAAATTACCTTTTTGTAGGACGTAGGCCCCTTAAGAAACAAAGCAGGGCCGACACCTGACAGGTCAGGGGCTGATGGGAGTAGAGACGTCACGTGCCCCGCGCAGGCACGCATGTCTACGCCAATCGCCTGACCTGTCCCTGCTTACGTCCCCACGCGAACCTCCAGCATCCTTCGTGCAGTGACAGGAGCAGCAGCAGACTCACGCCGCTGCAATGATCCCTGGCAGGGTAAGTAAACTGGCGCGGGGGGCCCGGGGGGGGGATTGTATGGTGGTTAGGGGACTGCAATGGGTGTGCGTGTGTGTGTGGGGGGGGGGGAGGGGTGTGTTATGGGGGCCATAAGAGATGCAGGGGTGTTATGTGGGTCATGAGAGATGCAGGGGGGTGTTATGGGGGTCATGAGAGATGCAGGGGGTGTTATGGAGGTCATGAGAGATGCAGGGGGGTGTTATGGGGGTCATGAGAGATGCAGGGGGTGTAATGGGGGTGATGAGAGGTGCAGGGGGTGTTATGGAGGTGATGAGAGGTGCAGGGGGGGTGTTATGGGGGTGATGAGAGGTGCAGGGGGTGTTATGGGGTGATGAGAGGTGCAGGGGGGGTGTTATGGGGGTGATGAGAGGTGCAGGGGGGGTGTTATGGGGGTGATGAGAGGTGCAGGGGGGGTGTTATGGGGGTGATGAGAGGTGCAGGGGGGGGTGTTATGGGGCCCCTCCCCTGCACCTGTCCTCATCACCCCCCCCCCCGTAACACCATGATGAGGAGAGGTTTGGAGGGGGGTTAGCGGGGTGATGAGGACACAGAGGATAAGAGGGGGTGTATATGTATATATGATGTGTATGCATGTGTGGCAGTATTGTATTCAGTGGATACAGTGTGGAGCAGCATTATATTCAGGGTACAGTGTGTGGCAGAATTATATTCAGGGTACAGTGTGTGGCAGTATTATATTCAGGGTACAGTATGGGGCAGTATTATATTTAGTGGGTACAGTGTATAGCAGTATTTTATTCAGGGTACAGTGTATGGCAGTATTATATTCAGGGTACAGTGTGGGACAGTATTATATTTAGGGTACAGTGTATAGCAGTATTATATTTAGTGGGTACAGTGAATAGCAGGATTATATTTAGTGTGTACAGTGTGTGGTAGTATTATATTTAGTGGGTACTGTGTATAGCAGTATTATATTTAGGGTACAGTGTGGGGCAGTATTATATTCAGGGTACAGTGTGTGGCAGGATTATATTCAGGGTACAGTGTATAGCAGTAATATATATAGGGTACAGTGTGGGGCAGTATTTTATTTAGGGTACACTTTCTGGCAAGGTTATAATGATTACTGTCGTCATGCAAAGGATGAGGATCTGCTGACAGTGAGGAGCCAATGATGTCTGGATGTCAGACTCTGCAGAGAAGATGGAGCTGGAGGAAGACCTGGTCTCTGGACCAGATGAAGAAGAAAAGATAAAAGAGAAGACATCACTCAAGTCAGAAGAGGTCACTCAGGTCACTGATATCATTGTGTTTTCTCCTGACTGTCCCATCAGAGCTGTAGTCACTTGTAAGTTCTGCAGTGATGATGGGTAAAACTGTGTCCAATCTGTGTCTCTCCAGCTGTTACAAAACTACAACACCCATTGCAAGAGGCTCTTCAGACACGATGGGAGTTTTAGCTTTCCAACAGCTGGAGAACCACTGTAACCAAGGTGTTCGGTGGGGGTCTCAGCAGTCAAACCCCCACCAAAAAAAATGGCCCTGGGGGGGGGGGTCTGGACAGGGGATATGGGTAGGGAACACTGCTGCACCTAATGTGGGGGGAACACTGCCTACCTAATGTGGGGGGAACTCTGCTGCACCTTGTGTTCCCCCCACATTGCTGCACCTAATGTGCGTCGTATCGACGTTCGCTCACGTTGCGCTCCCAGAATTCAAGGGCCGGTGTTGCCATGTCCTGACGCCGACCCTAGAGCGTGGCGTGCGTGAACATCAAAGGGGGGGGGCGGGGGGGCCTCCATGTCCATCTTGCTTGGGGCCCTCAAATCCCTTCAAACGGCCCTGGGTATCTCATCTCCTGTGTGTGTGTGTGTGTGACCTCCTGAGCAGCGGACTCACACATTCAGCCCAGCAGCTTCAGCCCTTAGCCTGACATGATTGGCTGCCCTTCCCACATTGAATGTCACTGGTAGGTGATATCGATGGGTGGGCAGAGTCTAGCGGAGCTGCCCCGAAGATGGAGTTGATGTCTCTTACCTTAGGTTGGTTTGAGCTGGACCAGTGTAGAAAGGAACAGGAACTTCATGAAGACAGAGCTGCACCAGCACAGCCATAGCAGAAGCAGTGGGGCCACAAGAAAGCTTGGTGAGATAACTCAAGTTCTGGGGGAGGGGGGGGATGAGGCACAGTAATGTAGAGGCTTGGGAGGGGGCAGGTATGAGTCACAGTAATGTGGTGGCTCAGGGGGGGCACGATATGAGGCAGAGTGATGTGGGGGCTTGTGGGGAATATGAGGCGCAGTAATGTAAAGGCTTGGGGGGAGTGGTATGAGTCACAGTAATGTGGAGGCTCAGGGGGGCACGACATGAGGCAGAGTAATGTGGGGGGCTTGTGGGGAATATGAAGCACAGTAATATGGGGGGGGGGTGGGAGGTTTATAAGACTGACATGAGGCACAGTAATGTGGTGATTAGGGGGGTTCATATTGCTGACATGAGGCACAGTAATGTGGAGGCTTGACAAGTACATGTGGCACATTAATTTGGTTGTTTGGCTGGGGCAATATAAGACACAGTTATGTGGGTGTAGGGGGGTTATAATTCTGACATGAGGCACAGTAATGGGGAGGGGTGTTTGAGATCCTGACATGAGGCTTGGAGACACAGTAATGCAGTGGGGAGCACCATATGGTGCTGTGTGTGGTAGTAACATATTTACAAGGGATAGTGTGGGACAGGGTTGTATTTAGAGGGCACAGTGTGTGGTAGTATTATATTCAGAGTGCACAGTGTGGTAGTATTATATTCAGAGGGCACAGTGTGGTAATATTATATTCAGAGGGCACAGTGTGGTAATATTATATTCAGAGGGCACAGTGTGGTAGTTTTATATTCAGAGGGTGCAGTGTTTGGTAGTATCTTATAGAGAGGGCACAGTGTGGGGTAGTATTATATTCAGAAGGTGCAGTGTGTGGTAGTATTATATTCAGAGTGCACAGTGTGGTAGTTTTATATTCAGAGGTTTCAGTGTAGTAGTATCATAATCAAAGGGTGCAGTGTTTGGTAGTATCTTATAGAGAGGGCACAGTGTGGGGTAGTATTATATTAAGAGGGTACAGTGTGTGGCAGTATTATATTCAGAGGTTGCAGTGTGTGGTAGTATTATATTCAGAGGGTGCAGTGTGTCGTAGTATTAGATTCTATATTATATGCTAATTTTTCTCATTGACTTCAAAGGGGAAATATAAAATTCACAACTAATCTGCAATCCTATGGAATTTTTTGCAAAACAGTGTGGAGCTGCAGAAGAATCTGCATTTGTTCAACTGGAATCTGCTAGAATCAAATTTGCACCAAAATCCACACGCATTTTTTCTGGTGCAGATTTGCTTCCCAGTGACTTCATAGGGTAGCAAAATCTACTACAGCAAATCTGCACCAGAAAAATTTGCACGTGTGAACTGACCCTAAAGGTTAGCAAAGAATTACAGCTTATTGTTAAGGGGTTAAATCAGGACAGGCTGACTGCACTAACCTTCATGCATTTATATGACAACCTCTAGTTTGAAAATTGGGTCACAACACAGTCTGCCTTAAAGGGAAGGAAAATAAACAATCACTGTGACATGTTACAAGACATGTGCTGTAACCCTCTCCAATTCGCTCATTCCCTTTATCCTTTAACAGTGAAATAAATAGTACAGTTGCAAAGGAATCCACACAAAAAAATGTGAGGGTACACATGAAAGAATATTTCCATTGGACCATTACATGGGGGCACAGTGGGCAATATTAATGAGTGGAGTTAACATTGAGGCGTTATTTGTGAATGAGATGACAGTGGGGTCATTATTACGGTAACATAGTTCATAAGGTTGAAAAAATACCAGAGTCCATCAAGTTCAACCTATATCCCTAATGAGTCCCTACTGAGTTGATCCAGAGGAAGGCAAAAATCCCTCATACTAGAGGTAAAAATTCCTTCCCGACTCCAAATATGGCGTCAGAATAAATCCCTGGATCAATCTTCTGTCCCTATAAATCTAGTATACATAACCAACGATATTTTTATTCTCCAAAAATGCACCCAGACCCCTTTTAAATTCTTTTACATAGTTCACCATGACCACCTCCTAAGGCAGATAATTCCACAGTCTCACTGCTCTTACTGTAAAGAACCCCCAACTGTGCTGGTGTAGAGACCTTCTTTCCCCTAAATGTAGAGGATGCCCCCTTGTTATAGATACAGTCCTGGGTAAAAATAGATCATGGGAGAGATCTCTGTAAGGTCCCCTGATATATTTATACACAGTTATTAGGTCGCCCCTAAGCCTTCTTTTTTCTAAACTAAATAACCCAAATTCTGATCATCTTTCTGGGTACTGTAGTCCTCCCATTCCCCATATTATTCTTGTTGCTGTCATTGAACCCTCTCCAGCTCCACTATATTTTTCTTGTACACTGGTGCCAAGTACTGTACACTATATTCTATGTGTGGTAGTGATTTGTACAGTGGTAGAATTATTTCCTTGTCGCAACTTTTCATGAAGTCACACTGGATGTGAAACACTGCCATACACCCTGATTTTGTCCTACCTGCTCAGCTCCTCCTTCTGCTAGTTATATGAGATCAGACACATGCATTCTGGGGTCAGAGAAGAGGAAAGACCTGAGTGTGCATGCTATGCAGCAGCAGAAGGACAACCTGCTGGCTGGTAACAAAGCTAAAAGTATAAATACTGTGCCCTGGCCCATGTGATTCCCTACTAACCACATCCCCACCCACACGCACACCTTGCCATGCATCCCTCATGTGCACAGTGACATTATAGTACTAGTACACACTGTAGTCTGTGACATCACTATGCATATTTACTGTGTACTGTTGTGCATATTTACCCTGTACTGTGATGTCACTGCATAGTATCCCTGTACTGTACACAGTGATGTCACTGTACATAGATAATACACACAGTGATGTCACGGTACAAGAACCATACACACAGGGATGTCACACTACAAGGACAATATGCACAGTGATGTCACAATACAGGGATAATACGCACATTGAAGTTGCAGTACTGGGTTAATATGCACACAGTGACGTCACAATACAGTGATAATACACACAATGATGTCACATTACAGAGATAATACACACAGTGATATCACAGTACAAAAATAATACACAGTGATGTCACTGTAAAGGGATAATATACACAGTGATGTCACAGTAGAGAGATAATACACACACAGTGTGGTCACATTACAGTGATAATACACACAATGATGTAACAGTACAGGGATAATACACACAGTGATGTCACAGTACAGGGATAATATACACAGTGATGTCACAGTACAGGGATAATACACATAATGATGTCACAGCACAGGGATAATACACACAGTGATGTCACAGTACAAAGATAGTACACACAGTGATGTCACAGTACATGGGTAATACACACAGTGATGTCACACTACAGAGATAATGCACACAGAGATATCACAGTACAGAGATTATATACACAATAATATCACAGTACAGGAATAATACACAGTGAAGTCACAGTACAGGGATGACAAACAGTGATGTCACAGTACAGGGATGATAAATAGTAATGACTCATTGCGGGGATAATAAACAATGATGTCACAGTACCGTATGTTTACTTGTGTTGTACTTCTTATTGAGCATGATGGAACACAGTGGGTGATACGCCGAGCGCTCCGGGTCCCCGCTCCTCCCCGGAGCGCTCGCAACATCCTCGCATTTGCAGCGCCCCGGTCAGACCTGCTGACCGGGTGCGCTGCAATACCTCTCTCAGCCGGGATGCGATTCGCGATGCGGGAGGCGCCCGCTCGCGATGCGCATCCCGGCTCCCGTACCTGACTCGCTCTCCGTCGGTCTTGTCCCGGCGCGCGCGGCCCCGCTCCTTAGGGCGCGCGCGCGCCGGGTCTCTGCAATTTAAAGGGCCACTGCGCCACTGATTGGCGCAGCTGGCTTAATTAGTGTGTTTACCTGTGCACTCCCTATGTATACCTCACTTCCCCTGCACTCCCTTGCCGGATCTTGTTGCCATTGTGCCAGTGAAAGCGTTTCCTTGTGTGTTCCTAGCCTGTGTTCCAGACCTCCTGCCGTTGCCCCTGACTACAATCCTTGCTGCCTGCCCTGACCTTCTGCTACGTCCGACCTTGCTCTTGTCTACTCCCTTGTACCGCGCCTATCTTCAGCAGTCAGAGAGGTTGAGCCGTTGCTGGTGGATACGACCTGGTTGCTACCGCCGCTGCAAGACCATCCCGCTTTGCGGCGGGCTCTGGTGAATACCAGTAGCAACTTAGAACCGGTCCACCAGCCTGTGCCCTGGATATTTTCAGGTCCCTAGCAGCGCCACTGGGTGTCAAGAGTTCAGGCGGGTGGAGGTGATGTAATGGTGTAGGGAATTTTCCTTGGCAAACTGATAATTCTGGGTCCTCTGATACCTGGATGGACATTTGCACATTGTGACTAAGTTCATCTCTTTAAGGCAACTGTTTACTTATCGCAAAAGGACTCTTTCAAAAGTACAACACACCATACCACATAGACTGTATAGTCATGGATTGGTTTTAGGAACACGACAGCAAGTTTTCCTTGTTTCCCAAACTTTAACACTCCCCAGATCATAAAGATTCATAAAGATATGAAAAATTATTCATATTTTGTTTCCTCATGGCCAGTCCAACAGTATTGTACTATTATTAAATGTATTGGGCCTTTTTCCCCGTGGAATATGCTGTAGCAGGCAGGAAGTAAAGTAAAACCTGACATCCTCTGATCACTTTTTCTCCTCTCTCTCCCCTACCCCCCCCCCCCCCAACTGAGACACAGATCATGTGATACTTTATACTGGCTTTCAGCATCCCTGCCTTGTAAACCACACCCCATTCTGGCATCATACTAACAAGCCATGCCCATTTTCTAGCATAATCCAATCAAGCCACCCCCTCTCTATCATAGGTCATCAAGCCACGCCCAAGTCAGAAATCAAAAGGGTAAACCACACCCCCTTTCTAATGGTCTTGGTAGTGAGGACTGCTGGAGAATGTAGTTTTAATAGGGTGTGTAGAAGAAAGGAGCATAGAGAAAATGGAGCAAGTGGCGGAGGAGGGTAGTGCATCGGTGAGAAGTGAATGGTGCCAGAAACAAGCCAGGTATATTATGTACAGTAATTATATTCCAGGCCATGTGGAGTTTATTTTTTTTTAAGGTCCCCAGATAACCCCTTTTAGTGTCAAGAAGGCTGTATGATCTGCAGCTTGCCCGCCTCCTCCCTTCCCCACCCCTCTGCCTTGATTGATGTGCAGGGCTAGTTTTTCATCACTGAGCCATGTACATCAATCAGTCAAAGCAGGGAGGGGTGGAGGTGGCATGGATGCTGCAGCTCCGAACATTATCTATTGCTGACACATGCCCTTTATCCCCATGGTAAATCTCTGGAACAAGGTAGACTTAGCTGTTCATCTAATGTGCTGCAACTGCGAGAAGCTATCCTGTCCACATTGGCCAACATTCCTGCAGAACCTGGTGGAATCTATGCCTCAATAAATTGTTGCAGTTCTGCAGACCAATGACGGTCCAATGCACAGATGGGTATCTCTTATAATGTATCATTTCAGTATACATGTTAAAGAAGTTATACAGTACCAATAAACTTTTCTCTTATCCGCAAATTAGGGGATAAATGGCTGAACACGGGGGGGCCTGACCACTGGGACCCCTCGTGATCTCCTGCCCGGCACCCTGCTCTCCTCATGAATGGAATCATGTTGAGCACTGTACAAAACTGTGGCAAACACCCCACTCCATGCATTTCTATGGAAGAGCTGAATATACAGCGTTTGGATGCATGGAGGGTGGGTGTTGGCCACAGTTTTGTGCGGTGCTCGACATGTTTCCATTCGTGAAGAGAGCGGGCATTGGGGCGGGAGATAGGGGACAAGTTTTTTGGCACTAGACTAAGTCTTTAATGATGCCAGTGTACCAAATCCTTAAATAATTAATTATACAATTGATATTTATATCCTTATATCATAGTAGTCTGAGTGCTAACATAACCTAATCAAATGTACAAATATTTCCCCCCCAAAAAATTTCTATTTGCTTTATGTGTGCTTCTTGGCTTAAAACTAAAATTGATTTCATAATATTTTATTTCAGAATTTCAATGAATTCTTACTTTATCAAATTCCAGAAATCCAAACTATTTTATCTTGGTACGTATTTCACTGCATCTAGAATAGGTTTTCTGCTATCTCCTTCCTCTCAGACACTATAATTGTACGTGCTGCTTATCTCTAGGAAGCAGGAAGTGCCCCCATATTGGCAGATGCTTAATTATGTATCATTCTACACTATTGAGTAAAGAGGAAGCATTCAGCCTGGGCTCAAAACTCTGGAAATCAAATTGCGTTTCTGAGATGATAGATTCATGTCTAGGCACCAAATTGGAATCTATCAATAGCAAACATAGGAGTGCCAATAAATCAATGAATTTATATGTATGAAAAGACACATTTAGGGTGTTTTTAGACACAGCATTTAAAAATAAAAAAATGCATAATTCTTCATTTCGTTTTTAATGGTTTTTTTTTTTCAAAATCTTTTTTTATTTGCCTCTACATGTCCCATTGAAGTTTATAGTGAAATATTAAACACATGCTTTAGGTATGATGATCTTTGATGTTGTTTTCCATCTCTATATAAATGCATGTAAAAAAAACACAATCATTTAAAAAATGCTTGAAATTTTTGGTATTTAAAGCAAAGCATGGAAGGGACTCAGGTTGGCTTTAAGGGGTTGAGTGGCTGATGTGTGGGAGGGTGGGAAAAAGTGGCCTCACACTTACAAACAAGAAATCCTGGGACTTCTTATTGGAGAGAGGGAACTCCAACAGGAAATAGCAGTTTTGCTAAATAAAGCAGCATTTTGGGGGAATTATAACATAACCATTTAGCCCCAAGACAAGCACCGATCCTTCCTAAGCATGTCCATTTCTGGCTGGTAAGTACTAAAGTCACCTTATGGTGGATTACCCTTTTAAATGAGCACTGTCCAATACAAAAACATTTTTTTTTTTTCAAAGTAAGATTTATTGAAAGTTTTTGAAAACATAATCTGACATAACGTCAAAAAGTGAGATGATATACAGTCGTGATATGAACGATCATCAAATAAAACATGAACAAGTAGAAGACAGTTATTATAGAACAATGCTACATCCAGGTCGAGAAACAGTTAGCTAACACCCTTACAGGAATCATTGGTGCCAACGTACATCGAATAATCAAAGAATGTAATCAAATTGGCAAGGTGATTATGAAAAAATGAAGTGTGTTAGTCAGCACGGGGTGGTGCTAAGAACGGTACTGGATGAGCCCTGTAGGTGGATATATGGTTTGAGTCGACTGTAGGATGGCAACTCATGTGACCAGTAGTTAGGAGGGGGGGGGGGAAGAGAGAAAGAGATCAGGAAAGAAAGGAAGGAAGAAAGAGAGAAAATGAGAGAGGGAAAGACCAGTGAGCAGGGAAGAGATGATGAAGTGGGAGCACTTACCTCTCAAAGCCGGCACAGCGGGAGATCTCCCAGACACCCGGAGTAAGTTCTGGCAGTGATCTAGGGAAAATAGGTGCAGTGGCGATCCTCAAGTGGGTAGATTTTGTGTCTCAAAGTCTCTGGAGGACATAAATTCCGACCAGGGTCTCCAAATATCCAGAAACCTATCTAGCTGATTTCTAGAGTCTGCTAAGAGCTCTTCCATCCTGTGTATGTGGGAAACCTCACGAAGCCAGGACGAGACTGAGGGGGGAGAGACAGACTTCCACAGCCGCGGGATAACCGCTCTAGCCGCCAGTAATAGATGCAGCAATAATCTAGTGGAGGATCTGGGAAAGGAGCTCGGGGGAATGGAGAGAAGGATTAGTTTAGGATCTTTAGGGACCTGATGTGAGGTCAATCGGGAGATTATATCTAATACCTGTGACCAAAATGAGGCCAATATCGGACATTCAAGCCAAATATGTGTCATTGTGCCTCCAGGATTCCCACACCGCCAGCATGAATCCGTGACATTAGGGTACATCTTTGCCAGGAGGGAGGGTACACAGTACCATCTAGTGATTATTTTGTAATTAGTCTCATGTGACTTACAGGATGTAGAGGAACGATGGCACCTCGAAAATACGTCTGACCATTCTCTGTCCGAGATCGTGCAACCCAATTCACGTTCCCATGCTGAGCAAAAGGTCAGTGGGGAGTCCGTGAGGCAGTCTAGCAGAAGAGCATAAGTAATACTGACGGGTTTGGTAATTTGGGACACCGAAACGCAGAGATGCTCAAATTTAGTGAGCTCCCTCCGCAGCATCAGAGGTGTCTTTTGGGTATTGTAGAAGTGTTGGAGTTGGTGGTATTATAGATGATGTAAGGATGTGGGAGAGGCGTCGTGTAAGATGTCAGAGATGGGTTTCAACCCCGTCGTTGTTAAGAGGTCGTGCCACGAGGGCGCATCTTCCCTATGTAAGGACAGAAAGGTAGGGGAGTCAAATGTCGGCAGGAAGAGAGGGTTATTAAATAATGGGATGAGGGGACCTAAAGCAGGGGCAATGGGTAGGCGTTTCAAGTAGGTCTTTTTAGCCGCTATCAGGGAGGCGGCAATTGGTGGAACATCTTGAATCCTTTTCTTCGAGAGCTCACCATCTGGAAGCAAGAGCAGTGACTTAAGGTCAAGCTTGGCTGACCTATTTTCAAACGCCACCCACTGTTTCGTTTGTCTATTGTGGCAACTATCCAAAACTCGGGTGAGGATCGTTGCCAGATAATAAGCTGTGAAGTCCGGCATTGCCAGCCCACCCCTCTCCTTCCGGCGAATCAACGTTGTTCTAGCCAAACGTGAGTGTCGATTCGCCCAGACAAAGGCGTTCTGTAGCGCAGTGACTGCTCGTAGGAATGAGCGAGGCAGAGCAATTCCGGATACCGGAAAACAGGTAAAGCAAGCGAGGAAGAACGTTCATTTTGAACACATTAATCCTACCCAGCCCATCTGGCCAAGTCAGAGCGCAATGTCTGGAGGAACGGTGGGAAATTTAGACTAAAAGTATCCGCTAAGTTTGAGGGGACTTGCACCCCCAAGTATTTAATTGAAAGGGTTTGCCATTTGAACGGGTAGGAGGCCTTTAATGAGTGCAGGATATGTGGTGGGATGGAGATGTTGAGTGCTTCGCATTTTGAAGGATTAAGCTTATAATTACTGGCTTCGGAGAATCTACGAATGACTGTAAGCAGGGAGGGTAGGGATATCAGAGGAGAGGACAAAAAGAGCAATAGGTCGTCAGCATACGCCGAGCATTTGTAACGGTCGTGAGGCAGAGAGATCCCGCGGATATCAGGGTGTTGTCTAATGTCTATCAATAAGTATTCCATGCATAGGACATAGAGGAGTGGGGAAAGGGGGCAGCCCTGCCTCGTACCATTACAAATGGGAAAGGGGGCCGAGAGCTGACCGTTAATGCGAAGTTGGGCTCGGGGGTTATTGTATAAAGCCATAATCCTAAGTCTCTTAGTGTCACCTAGTCCAATTTGGGCAAGAGAGGCGGTTAGGAAATCCCAGTCCACCCTATCAAAAGCTTTCTCCGCGTCGAGAGACAAGAGGAGGAGAGGAATCCCAGAGCGTTTGGCATAATGAATTGTGGAGAAGGCTCTTAGAGTGTTGTCTCTTGCCTCTCGGCCGCGAACAAAGCCCACCTGATCAGGGTGGATGAGAGAACCCAGATGGTCCGCCAGTCTGTTGGCCAGTAGTTTGGCAAACAGTTTGGCATCCACGTTTATCAGAGAGATTGGTCTGTAACTGGGGCATAGCAGAGGGTCCTTCCCTTCCTTAGGAATTACTGTTATATAAGCGGTCAGGAAGGATGGAGGAAGTGGGGTCGTCTGGGAGACTCCGTTGAAAGCCAGGAGGAGGGGAGTCAACAGCTCCTTCCGCAGCACTTTATAGAACTTAGCCGTGTACCCATCGGGGCCTGGGCTCTTACCTGCCGGTAAGGAGGAGACTGCTGACTCCAACTCGTCCGGAGTGAAAGGAGCCTCCATGGCTTGGACAGCTGCTGTCGGGAGGTGAGGAAGTGCTGTCGAATCTATGTATTGTTGGAGAGATAGGGGGTCTAGTGGTGCGTTGGATGTCTGGGTAGGCTTGGGGAGATTATATCGTTCTGAATAATATTTACGGAATGTGGCCAAAATCTCAGGGGTAAGGTATGTGGTGGTGTCTGAATCTTTCTTAACCCCTTAACGACGCAGGACGTATATTTACGTCCTGCGCCGGCTCCCGCGATATGAAGCGGGATCGCGCCGCGATCCCGCATCATATCGCGTCGGTCCCGGCGCTAATCAACGGCCGGGACCCGCGGCTAATACCACACATCGCCGATCGCGGCGATGTGCAGTATTAACCCTTTAGAAGCGGCGGTCAAAGCTGACCGCCGCTTCTAAAGTGAAAGTGAAAGTGACCCGGCTGCTCAGTCGGGCTGTTCGGGACCGCCGCGGTGAAATCGCGGCGTCCCCAACAGCTGATCGGACACCGGGAGGGCTCTTACCTGCCTCCCCGTGTCCGATCGACGAATGACTGCTCCGTGCCTGAGATCCAGGCAGGAGCAGTCAAGCGCCGATAATGCTGATCACAGGCGTGTTAATGCACGCCAGTGATCAGCATAGGAGATCAGTGTGTGCAGTGTTATAGGTCCCTATGGGACCTATAACACTGCAAAAAAAATGTAAAAAAAAAAGTGTTAATAAAGGTCATTTAACCCCTTCCCTAATAAAAGTTTGAATCACCCCCCTTTTCCCATAAAAAAAATAAAACAGTGTAAAAAAAAAAAAAAAAAAAACATATGTGGTATCGCCGCGTGCGTAAATGTCCGAACTATAAAAATATATCATTAATTAAGCCGTACGGTCAATGGCGTACGCGCAAAAAAATTCCAAAGTCCAAAAAAGCGTATTTTGGTCACTTTTTATACCATTAAAAAATGAATAAAAAGTGATCAAAAAGTCCGATCAAAACAAAAATCATACCGATAAAAACTTCAGATCACGGCGCAAAAAATTTGTCCTCATACCACCCCATACGTGGAAAAATAAAAAAGTTATAGGGGTCAGAAGATGACATTTTTAAACGTATAAATTTTCCTGCATGTAGTTATGATTTTTTCCAGAAGTGCGACAAAATCAAACCTATATAAGTAGGGTATCATTTTAACCGTATGGACCTACAGAATAATGATAAGGTGTAATTTTTACCGAAATATGCACTGCGTAGAAACGAAAGCCCCCAAAAGTTACAAAATGGCGTTTTTTTTCGATTTTGTCGCACAATGATTTTCTTTTCCGTTTCGTCGTGCATTTTTGGGTAAAATGACTAATGTCACTGCAAAGTAGAATTGGCGACGCAAAAAATAAGCCATAATATGGATTTTTAGGTGGAAAATTGAAAGGGTTATGATTTTTAAAAGGTAAGGAGGAAAAAACGAAAGTGCAAAAACGGAAAAACCCTGAGTCCTTAAGGGGTTAATGGCTGAAATAAAAGTGGATGATTTCTTGTGTCTGAGGGCAGAAGCAAGGAGGCGGCCAGATTTGTTGCTCCATTCATAGAAGGTTCTACCCGTGAGCTGTTTATAGTAGCGGTGTTTCGCGGACATAAGATCCAGTAATTCATGTCTGACTCTTATTAACTCCCTGTATACCCGTTCCTGCTGTGTGTGCTTGTGTTGGGTTTCAAGTGCCTGTAGGGATTGGGTCAGGGAGTTAAATTTTGCAGAGTTTTCCCTCTTTAATCTAGCCCCATGCTTGATGAGTACTCCCCTCAAGACACATTTCAGTGCATCCCATTTTACAGTGGGAGCTGTCTCGTCAGAGGCGTGATCTCATTCAAAATGGAGCGCAGCCTCCTTCATGTCCTGGAGACACAGGGAGTCTAACAGTAATGAATCATTCAGTTTCCACGAAGCATGAGGCCTGGTCAAAGAAGGGAGAAGAAATGAGCAGAACACCGGGGCGTGGTCGGATAGTGTCATTACTCCTATTGAGGCAGTAGTAACATGTTGAAGGAGATGATGTGGAAAGAAGATATAATCGATTCTACTGTAGGTCTTCCTGGGGTGGGAATAAAAGGTGAAATCCCTGCCTTGGGGGTGCAATGCCCCCCAAACATCACTGAGCTGTAAGTCATGTAATAGTTTGCGTAGTGCTCTCAGTCTTGAGTGGGAGACTGTCGAGCGACCTGAGGAGGTATCGGTAGAGGGGAAGAGCGGTATGTTGAGATCGCCACATAAGATTATGGTCCCCGTCGCAAAGGTGCGCAAGAGCTCAAGAGTTGAATGGATGAAGAAAACCTGTGCATGATTAGGGGCGTATATGGAGGCTATAGTAAAGAGTCTATCAGCTATTGTACAATTTACAAAGAGATATCTGGCATTGGTGTCCGATTTGGTTGCTGTGATCTTGACTGGTAGGGACCTATGGAAAGCTATAGAAACACCTTTCGTCCTGGCTTCAGGGTTTACGCAATGGGACCACAGGGGGAAGTATCTAGAGGTTAGAGAGGGGAGATGGCCAAGTTTAAAATGGGTCTCCTGTAAGGCGCAAATATGTACCTTCTGTTTATGAAGTGAGTACAGCATTTGGGCCCTCTTTTCGGGCGTATTGAAGCCCTGAACATTAAAGGAAACCACTTTAATGTCAACTGCCATGTCGGTGGTGAAGGATAATAATCTGCTTACCCAGGTGTCCAGAGAGTATCCCGCCGTCCTCCTCGAGAGGTGCCGTGTCCGTTGAGCAGTGAAACCTAGAACAGAAGAGGGGAAAAAAGAGGAGGGTAAGAGATAAGTAGAGGTAAAGAAGCGGACTTACAGACACGTCAGCGTGGGTGCTAAGGAGAGTGGCCGTATGGGCCCAAATCAGAGCCAAGACCAGCTTGGCGTGTAACCTAGTGGGGGCAACGTGGAAGACGTAGCTGGGAGAAGCTACGCTAACATGGAAACATTGTACTAGCATGGGTAGTTGTGGGGTGTGTGGAGGAAGCTAGGGCTGAGTGCGACATATGTGTCCCTCGCCTCAGGTAGACCAAGGGAGGGTAGTGATGTGTAGGGCTAAGGTGTAATCGTCGGGCAGATGCCCTATAGCAACGTATGACAGGGAGGCAGAAAATGAGGTGTGCGTGGGGGAGCCACGTAGGGGATGCAATTTGTACAGCTGATGCTATATTGTGAGGAATATATGTAGCAAAAAATAGCTAAACTCTAAACTTTAAACCATATGAAGACAGTCCCGGAACTTGTGGAGGCAGGGAGACAATTGTGTCATGTAGGTAGATAGTATGACACATCTGGGGTCTCGACTCCAGAACTCAATCAGGCGCGGTCTTCAAGACGAGGTCTCGAAAGGAAGCTGTGGGTTTAAGGTTCCAGTCAGGTCTTTATTTTCTGACGTTGTGGCAATGGAGCCGATGCATGAGGACCTTGGGGGGTGTGAGGATTGGTGGGCCTTGAATCCGGTTGCCGTGGAGCAGTGACGAGAAACATCGAGTCCCATTCGGGGAGTGCCACTGGCGGAAGTTTGAAAACATGTAGAAAATTGGAGAGATCCTCAGGTCTGCGTAGGTTAGCTGTGGTGTCGCCATATCTTGCTATGAGGGCAAAAGGAAATCCCCACCTGTATGTGATCTTGGCGTTTTGTAGAACTTGCAGAAGGGGTTTCAATGTGGATCTCAGGCGCAGCATTCGCAGCGAGAGGTCTGGGAACAGCTGTATTGCGGTGCCATTGTAAGTGAGATTTTTCAGGGTGCGAGCTTTTCGCATTATCTCATCTTTTTGCGTAAAGTGGTGAACCCTACAAATTATATCACGTGGCCCTTTCGGATCTGGGTGTCTGGCTCTCAGAGCTCGGTGCGCCCTGTCCAAATCAATGGCATGGTCAGGCGGTTTCTGGAGGATTTCGTTAAAGATCCTTTGTAGTGTCGCTGGCAAGTCCTGCGGCAAAACTTTTTCTGGCAGACCTTTGATTCTTATATTGTTCCTTCTGTTCCTATTGTCCATGTCGTCTAAGTGGTCAACAGTGGTGGCGTGTTGTAGTGATAGGGCTCTTGTTGAGTCTTGGAGTGACAGCAACTGAGTGGTAACAGAGGAAGTAAAGTCTTCAAGTTTCTGTACTCTCGTTTGCAGCTGGGACACCTCTTGTTTAACAGGTTGGAGGTCTTTATTCCAGGCAGTCTTTAGTTCAGACAAGATGATCTGCATGTCTGCTTTCGTGGGGAGGGGCGCCAGAAGTGCTTGAAGTTCAGGGTGGTGTTTAAGCGTGTCTGCAGCCTTCTCCGGTGAAGGCAATGAGGTACTAAAGTCCCGTTGAGCAGACTGTAGAGGGGTCTCATTAAGCATTTGAGACTTTCGGTTTTTGGAAGATGTAGGTGTGCGTCTTGCGCAGGACTGAGAGTCATCGGATGAGGAGTTGCTGAAGTCTTGTGATCTTGCAGTGTTTCCTTTCATAGGGGTCTTAAACAGTTTTTTTTTAGCCGGGGGGCTCTCCCCCCAGTAATCTGGGGTGTCAGTGTCGTCTGATGAGTCGCAGGAGCTCCCTTCAGATTTATGGTTAGTAACCTCCATTTCAGTTGCCCAGTCCAGGACATTGCAGGGAGTCGGACCCGGTACCTGTGGTTTCGCTGCAGTGGTGGTACATGCGGTTTCCGGGTTAGCAGGCGGCTTTTGGTAGCTCATAAGTTCGGCATTATGGACAGTCGGAGGTGTTTCATTCAGCGACACTGCATTGAGCGGGGAGGACCACGGTGGCAGCCCAGCAGGGACATAGGGGGCAGAGGTGAGCAGAGGCATCCACCCTGTCCATGGAAGGTGAGTGGCCAGCTTTAGGAGCGGTCTGTGACTGAGGGGCCTCCAGAGGTGAGAAGTTTCCTGGACCCCACTGTAGCTGGGGGGTAGATGTGCTTTGAAAGCTTCCATTCATGGATTGTTTAGGGGTTACAGTCCCCCTGGCAATTATGGGGCATGAAGACTGTGGCTCTATAGACTGTGTCCCTTTTGACTGTAAAGAGCAGGGGTCAGGGTCAGATGGCGGGTGCCGCTGGGCCTGGGCTTCCAGTGTGGGAGAGGTGGAGGTCAGGGGAGCTTTCCTACCTTCCTCTGTGGTGTCATTGCTCGCATTAATCGGCCTCAGCTGTACTTTTGTGGGTCCAGAGCCAGAAGTTGAAGGAGCCCCGTGTGGCGCAGCCATTCCCCGTCCTCGCGCCGCGCTGTCTGTGAGGAGAGCCGAACTTCCGGTTTCGGCCATCACTGCTCCGGCGCTGCTCACAGTGGAGTCGGGGCCGGTGTGTTGCTGGTGAGGGATGAAATAAGTGGCGATCGTTCGTGAGGGGTCCCTGGAGTCTTGGGTGGGTGGATGGTGCTTTTTGTTCCTGCCTCTGCCTCCCATAACGCGGTGTTTAAGCCCTTCTTGTAGCAGCCCTAGCAGGAGCTCTCTCTATGTGCGTCCGCTCTCCAGCGTGCCAAGCCACGCCCCCCCACAAAAATAAAATAAAATAAAAAAACATTTTATATGTTGTACATCTTGGCAAAACATTAACCTTTCTAATATGCTTCATGGGAAATGTTATATCCTCTTTATAGAAATCATTATAAAGTCTTATAAAATCATGGCTTTGTTCAAGCTGAAGCACAGGCATGGACAAAGTCCAGTAAGTGAGAGTGGGCTAGTACTCCTCTGTGCTCTCTCCTGTCTGATAGTACTCCTCTGTGCTCTCTCCTGTCTAATAGTACTCCCATGTACTCTCTCCTGTCTTATAGCACTCATCTGTGCTCTCTCCTGTCTGATAGCACTCCTCTGTGCTCTCTCCAGTCTGATAGCACTCCTCTGTGCTCTCTCCTGTCTGATAGTACTCCCATGTACTCTCTCCTGTCTTATAGCACTCATCTGTGCTCTCTCCTGTCTGATAGCACTCCTCTGTGCTCTCTCCTGTCTGATAGTACTCCTCTGTGCTCTCTCCTGTCTGATAGTACTCCTCTGTGCTCTCTCCTGTCTGATAGTACTCCTCTGTGCTCTCTCCTGTCTAATAGTACTCCCATGTACTCTCTCCTGTCTTATAGCACTCATCTGTGCTCTCTCCTGTCTGATAGCACTCCTCTGTGCTCTCTCCTGTCTGATAGCACTCCTCTGTGCTCTCTCCTGTCTGATAGTACTCCCATGTACTCTCTCCTGTCTCATAGCACTCATCTGTGCTCTCTCCTGTCTGATAGCACTCCTCTGTGCTCTCTCCTGTCTGATAGTACTCCTCTGTGCTCTCTCCTGTCTGATAGTACTCCTCTGTGCTCTCTCCTGTCTGATAGTACTCCTCTGTGCTCTCTCCTGTCTAATAGTACTCCCATGTACTCTCTCCTGTCTTATAGCACTCATCTGTGCTCTCTCCTGTCTGATAGCACTCCTCTGTGCTCTCTCCTGTCTGATAGCACTCCTCTGTGCTCTCTCCTGTCTGATAGCACTCCTCTGTGCTCTCTCCTATCTGATAGTACTCCTCTGTGCTCTCTCTTGTCTAATAGTATTCCCATGCAGGGCCGGCCTTAGGGGTATGCGAGCTGTGGTGTCCGACACAGCTCACACCAAGTATATATAATTTGTATTGCCCGACACCCGGGATTTAGCCCTGCTTCGTGTAAGCAGCGCTAAATGCCAGTGTAATGAAGAAAACTGTGCCCTGTAGCAGAATGTGACCCTCCGCACAGGGACACAGTTTTCTGCTTTGCAGGCCGCTCCCTCTCATTACAGTTCCACTACCCTCCCTCAACTGTGTCCCTATGCGGAGGGTCACATTCCGCTACAGGGCACAGTTTTCTTCATTACACCGGAAGGCTTCACTTACCCCGACCTCTTCTGCATCCGGTTGGCTGGCGGCCAGGGTCTGTAGAGGGACGTCGCACATGTGACGTACCTCCGCAGACCCGCACAGAACGTCAGTGACGTCACTCGTCAGGGCGCCGCCGGAGAGAAGAAAGCGCAGCGCAGGTCAGGTTGTCTATGCGTATGTGTGGGTGTCTGTGTGTGTGTGCATGTGTGGTTGTCTGTGTGTGTGCATGTGTGGTTGTCTGTCTGTGTGTCTGTGCATGTGTGGTTTCCTATGTGTATGTGAGTCGGTAGGGAGAGGGGGGGGGGGAACGACACTGCTACTGAATTTGGGGAACCTGCTACTACCTAATGTGGGGCTATACTGCACCTAATGTGGGGCTATACTGCACCTAATGTGGGGAGCTATACTGCACCTAATGTGGGGAACCTGCTTCTTCCTAATGTGGAGCTATACTGCACCTAATGTGGGGAGCTATACTGCACCTAATGTGGGGAGCTATACTGCCAACCTAATGTGGGGAACTATACTGCACCTAATGTGGGGAACATACTGCACCTAATGTGGGGGAACTGTACTGCACCAATTGTGGGGGAACTGTACTGCACCTATTGTGGGGGAACTGTACTGCCCCTAATGTGGAGGAACTATACTGCACCTAATGTGGAGAACTATACTGCACCTAATGTGGAGAACCATACTGCACCTAATGTGGGGGAACTATACTGCACCCATACTGCACCTAATGTGGGGGAACTATACTGCACCTAATGTGGGGGAACTATACTGCACCTAATGTGGGGAACTATACTGCACCTAATGTGGGGAACTATACTGCACCTAATGTGGGGAACTATACTGCACCTAATGTGGGGAACTATACTGCACCTAATGTGGGGAACTATACTGCACCTAATGTGGGCAACTATATGGCACCTAATGTGGGGGAACTATACTGCACCTAATGTGGGGAACTATATGGCACCTAATGTGGGGGAACTATACTGCAACTAATGTGGGGAACTATACTGCACCTAATGTGGGGGAACATACTGCACCTAATGTGGGGGAACTATACTGCACCTATTATGGGGGAACTGTACTGCACCTATTGTGGGGGAACTGTATTGCACCTATTGTGGGGGAACTGTACTGCACCTAATGTGGAGGAATTATACTGCACCTAATGTGGAGAACTGTACTGCACCTAATGTGGAGAACTATACTGCACCTATACTGCACCTAATGTGGGGGAACTATACTGCACCTAATGTGGGGGAACTATACTGCACCTAATGTGGGGAACTATACTGCACCTAATGTGGGGAACTATACTGCACCTAATGTGGGGAACTATACTGCACCTAATGTGGGGAACTATACTGCACCTAATGTGGGGAACTATACTGCACCTAATGTGGGCAACTATATGGCACCTAATGTGGGGGAACTATACTGTACCTAATGTGGGGAACTATACGGCACCTTATGTGGGGGAACTATACTGCACCTAATGTGGGGAACTATATGGCACCTAATGTGGGGGAACTATACTACACCTAATGTTGGGGAACTATACTGCACCTAATGTGGGGGAACTATACTGCACCTAATGTGGGGAACTGAACTGCACCTAATGTGGGGGAACATACTGCACCTAATGTGGGGGAACTGTACTGCACCTATTGTGGGGGAACTGTACTGCACCTATTGTGGGGGAACTGTACTGCACCTAATGTGGAGGAACTATACTGCACCTAATGTGGAGAACTATACTGCACCTAATGTGGGGGAACTATACTGGACCTAATGTGGGGAACTATACTGCACCTAATGTAGGTTAACTATACTGCACCTAATGGGGGGGAACTATACTACACCTAATGTGGGGGAACTATACTGCACCTAATGTGGGGAACTATACTGCACCTAATGTGGGGAACTATACTGCACCTAATGTGGGGAACTATACTGCACCTAATGTGGGGAACTATACGGCACCTAATGTGGGCAACTATATGGCACCTAATGTGGGGGAACTATACTGCACCTAATGTGGGGAACTATACGGCACCTAATGTGGGGGAACTATACTGCACCTAATGTGGGGAACTATATGGCACCTAATGTGGGGGAACTATACTGCACCTAATGTGGAGGAACTATACTGCACCTAATGTGGGGGAACTATACTGCACCTAATGTGGGGAACTATACTGCACCTAATGTGGGGGAACATACTGCACCTAATGTGGGAGAACTATACTGCCCCTAATGTGGGGAACTATACTGCACCTAATGTGGGGGAACTATACTGCACCTAATGTGGGGAACTATACTGCACCTAATGTGGGGAACTATACTGCACCTAATGTGGGGGAACTATACGGCACCTAATGTGGGGAACTATATGGCACCTAATGTGGGGGTACTATACTGCACCTAATGTGGGGAACTATATGGCACCTAATGTGGGGGTACTATACGGCACCTAATGTGGGGAAATATACTGCACCTAATGTGGGGAACTATACTGCACCTAATGTGGGGAACTTTACTGCACCTAATGTGGGGGACTATACTGTACCTAATGTGGGAGACTATACTGCACCTAATGTGGGGGAACTATACTGCACCTAATGTGGGGGAATATACTGCACCTAATGTGGGAGACTATACTGCACCTAATGTGGGGGGACTATACTGCACCTAATGTGGGGGACATGGGACTGATTAAGAGGGCAAGGGAATGATTAAATATTAAAAAAAATATTTGTTACAAATATTTTTTTCCTCTTTGTGTACGTTTATGGGGTAATGGGGGGGGCACAAGGTCAGCTCGCACAGGGCGCCTGAACACCTAAGGCCGGCCCTGTTCCCATGTACTCTCTCCTGTCTGATAGCACTTCTCTGTGCTCTTCCCTGTCTGATAAGACTCCTCTGTGCTCTCCCCTGTCTGATAAGACTCCTCTGTGCTCTCCCCTGTCTGATCAGATTCCTCTGTGCTCTCTCCTGTCTGTTTTGGTATTTAAAGCAAAGCATGGAAGGGACTCTCTTCTGTCTGATAGTACTCCTCTGTGCTCTCCCCTGTCTGATAAGACTCCTCTGTGCTCACTCCTGTCTTTTTTGGTATTTAAAGCAAAGCATGGAAGGGACTCTCTCCTGTCTGATAGTAGTCCTCTGTGCTCTCTCCTGTCTGATAGTTCTCCTCTGTGCTCTCTCCTGTCTGATAGGACTCCTCTGTGCTCTCTTCTGTCCTACCAGACAGGAGAGAGCACAGAGGAGTGCTAGCCCACCCTTACTTCCTGGACTTTGTCCATGCCTGTGTTTCAGCTTGAACAAAGCCATGATTTTATAAGCCTCATATGGGTATAATTTCTAGCATTTCCTGCTGTTAGTTGAATGTATTAGATTTTCCAAAAACCCCTTTACTTTTTTCAGCTTTATTGCACTCATTGATGACCATTGATTAATCATGGGGGGAGGGGTTTACAGAGCAGCCTGCAGTTATTGGATGAAGAGGCCCAGAACAGAACAGCAGACACAGGGAGGAAGATTAGTCATGCACACCCCCTCCCAAGCACAGGATGAACAGCCAAGTGAGCAACTGAAAGAAGGTGTTTGTGATAGAAATATAGGTGGTAGACACATAAAAATGATATATACATGATCAGGTACTGAATAACATATAACTGTTTTGTTGTGGGATATGATAGGTACTCTTTAAGGTACATGTGATGACAAAATAGAATTGCATGCAGAATTGGTTTTAAAGAGTACCTGTCATCAAACCATATTTTCTAAACTAGCTCAGATTATATTCTCAAACTACTCCTAACAACCCTCCTGCCCTTAAAATTTCCAAGCTTTAAAAAGCTCTGTATCATACTTTTCCCCTTGCTCATATTGTGTGAGCTCCCGGCAGGAGAAAGTGGGCATTCCCCAGCAGGCGCAACATCACTGAAGCCAGTGAGAGCTGTGCCTCGCCATGCTCCGCATGCAGGGCCGTTTGAAGGAATTTGGGGGCCCCAAGCAAAATGGACATGGAGGCCCCACCCCCCCCTTGTTCACACACGTCACACTCTAGGGCCGGCGTCAGAACATAGTAACCCCCCACATTAGGTGCAGCAGAGTTCCCCCCAAATTAGGTGCAGCAGAGTTTCCACACATTAGGTGCAGCAGAGTCCCTCCCACATTAGGTGCAGCAGATTTCCCCCCACATTAGGTGCAGCAGAGTTCCCCCCACATTAGGTGCAGCATAGTTCTCCCCACATTAGGTTGGCAGTGTTCCCCCCATATTAGGTGCAGTATAGTTCTCCCCACATTAGGTTGGCAGTGTCCCCCCCACATAAGGTGCAGCAGAGTTCCCCCCACATTAGGTGCAGCAGAATTCCCCCCACATTAGGTGCAGCATAGTTCTCCCCACATTAGGTTGGCAGTGTTCCCCCCCACATTAGGTGCAGCATAGTTCTCCCCACATTAGGCTGGCAGTGTTCCCCCCACATTAGGTGCAGCATAGTTCCCCCACATTAGGTTGGCAGTGTTCCCCCTACATTAAGAGCAGCATAGTTCTCCCCATATTAGGTTGACAGTGTTCCCCCCACATTAGGTGCAGCATAGTTCTCCCCACATTAGGTTGGCAGTGTTCCCCCACATTAGGTGCAGCATAGTTCTCCCCACATTAGGTTGGCAGTGTTCCCCCACATTAGGTGCAGCAGAGTTCCCCCACATTTGGTGCAGCAGAGTTCCCCCCACATTAGGTAGGCAGTCTTCCCCCCACATTAGGTGCAGCATAGTTCTCCCCACATTAGGTTGGCAGTGTTCCCCCTACATTAGGTGCAGTATAGTTCTCCCCACATTAGGTTGGCAGTGTTCCCCCCACATTAGATGCAGCATAGTTCTCCCCACATTAGGTTGGCAGTGTTCCCCCACATTTGGTGCAGCAGAGTTCCCCCCACATTAGGTAGGCAGTCTTCCCCCCACATTAGGTGCAGCATAGTTCTCCCCACATTAGGTTGGCAGTGTTCCCCCCACATTAGGTGCAGCATAGTTCCCCCCACATTAGGTAGGCAGTGTTCCCCCCACATTAGGTGCAGCATAGTTCTCCCCACATTAGGTAGGCAGTGTTCCCCCCACATTAGGTGCAGCATAGTTCTCCCCACATTAGGTAAAGCAGTGTTCCCCACAGACATACAGCCTCTGGCCATATACAGTGTATGATTGGTGGCTGTATGCCTGTGTACTGCCCCACTTCAGTGCTCCAACCACTGCTTCTCCAGTCCGGCCATTGCATTAGTTCCGGGACCGGAGAAGCGGTGGTCGGAACACCGAAGATGACGTACCAAGCTGGCCAGCGCACGTCTTCCTCCTCCTCGATGCTCCGGTCTTCTGCGCCTTCGTTGCTATGGGTGCACGCACAGGACGTCAGTGGCGTTCCGGCGTGCGCTATCTCCCGGCGGCCCCTGCGTATTTAAACTTAACGTGGGGCCGCAGAGAGTTAACGATGGCATCCCTGTCTCCCGAAAACATCTTTCGGGACACAGGGATGTCCTTAATAGTGAGGGAGGGAATTGCCCCATCGCTACAGGACGGGCAAGCACCGGCTCTGCTCGGGGCCCCTGGCCAGCTCGGGGCCCCAAGCAATTGCTTGGTTTGCCTGTCCTGTAGCGACGGCCTGTCCGCATGTACTTCCTGAGTTGATCAATCCACCGCCTATAACACTGATCAATGCAAAGCTATGGCTTTGCAGTGAACAGTGTAAAAGATCAGTGTGTGCATTGTTATAGCCTCCTAAGTTCATAAAAGTCATTTAACCCCTTCCCTAATAAAAGTTAGCATCACCCCCCTTTTCCCATGATTTTTTTCAGAAGCACGACAAAATCAAACCTATATAAGTAGGATATCATTTTAACCATATGGACCTACAGAATAAATATAAGGTGTCATTTTTACCGAAAATGTACTGCGTAGAAACGGATGCCCCCAAAATTTACTAAGTAGCATTTTTTCTTCAATTTCGTTGCACATTGAATTTTTTTTTCCTTTTCGCCGTGGATTTTTTGGTAAAATCACTGATGTCACTGCGAAGTAGAATTGGTGGTGCAAAAAATAAGCCATCAGCTGGAATTTTAGGTGAAAAATTGAAAACGTTATGATTTTTAGAAGGTGATGAGATAAAAAATGAAAATGGATAAAGTCCTTAAGGAGTTAAGACAGAAGCAGCCAGTATTGAAAAATACACTTCAGAGAGGTTTGTATTTGATTATTCATTATTGTAAAGGAAATCAAATATTCATTTTCCTCTGGACTTTTTGCCTTTCAGACATATGGCTTATCATTAATAATCATATTCTCCTTTCAATACTTCATGTCTTTCTTAAAATAAGTACATTTTACTTATGATGTGCAATTGTACCTTAGTATGTATAGGTAGTCCTTGGATGTTCTATCTCACCCTTGACACATTTCCCTATAGATAAACTTAGCGTTACAGATCTGCTCCGAGAGAGACTCCATAACGCACCTGTGTGTTCGCGTTTCACTCTTTCTGGCCGGCCCCATCCACCTGACAGAATTTATTTTGATTTCAATTTTTGAAGCTCACAGGCAACTAAGTTTAAAGCTCCAATGTTTGGGAGCATATCTAAGGATCCGCATCTACAGCATATAAATTCAATATATAAAACACAATTGTGTGTGTATAGGTAAATATTTTCCCTTAGGTTATATTTTATTTGTTGGTAGGTAATGTTTTCTACAGTACACTGCATTTCTTTTAACTCTTTCTGTTCTTGTGAGCTAATTTTTTTCTAATGTTGCTGTGTCTAGAAAAATTCTATATCTTGTTTATTAATTTATAATAGTCGACAGCATGAATTGTGTGTACCAAATATGCAAACTAAATGTAATTATGCTGTAGGAGTGAATGAGTTCTCCGTGTAGCTCTCGCTTCCTGCTTGTCCATCTGGCTTTTAATGTTTTTTCAATCGAGTCTGAATCTTTTAATCATACCTGCCTGTAATACAGAGTGCTGACTTCTCAGTTTCCATCCCTAATTCCCCAATGATGATGAAACGAATGTTACAGATATTGTTATAATGAAAGACGATACATGGGAAAACCAATACAAGTCTATTGATACATAAACATTTCAATGCATCAACTTCTATTTCTCCAGCTATATGTCATCTTAAGTCAGCGCCGAGCCTGTCGAAGGCTGATCGTCTGTGCCCAAATCACTTGTCATTTTGCTTCATTCAAGAAGAAAGCGCAGCCTCAGATATCTTGTCATACTCTACTTGGCATCATGGGAACATTGTTTGTTTGATGAAGACACTAGATAATGTCTATGTTAATGGCTTCCATCAAGATCAAGCAGCTGGAAAGAGGGGAAAAAAATAACAAATCTGTAACCAGAGGGAATGTTACATTATGTAAGGTTTCCAATGAAAAAAATCAGAGCTGTGTGAGACTGGTAATTTAATATAATATCAAATCATTAAACATCATTTCCTTACAACCTACTATATGTTGATATATACATTAGTATGCAGTATATAATGTATCAATGACGTTCAGACGGCAGAGAAAACATTTACATTAGTCCTTGAATTAGGATTATTTCATCTCACCCTGCCATCTCAGGACAGGATAGCCTAGTGCTTCTTTCCTTCCACCGCCCCTTCCTATTTCTTAAAAAGGTTGACATCACCCTATAGCTATGACCACTCACTTTTTTGCTGATTTACTTTGACTGAGGTTGTACACACTGACTGCATCTATTTGGAGATCTATATTTGAAACTAAAGATGAATCCCTATTTCAATATTAACCTAAAATTAAATGTTGAAGAAGCATATAGCATTGAGTATTTGTCTGTTCCAGTTTTGAAAACACCAAAAATTCATTTGTTTTCTGTTTTCTTAGTGCTGTGCTTTCCCTTAGCTCGTCATCAGAGTCCTCCCACCCTGCCCTTTTTCCTCCCACATCTGTTCTGCTAGCTCCCTGTCCAGAGCTGTTGCAGAAAATCTCATTTTAGAGCAGACAATTGCACAGTCAGTGTGATGGAAACACCTGCTGTATTCATTCCCTGTCTGCTCCTCACACCTCATTCTCCCTAAATGTTCTTATAAACATTACTCAGGGGGTGGGGCTGGGACTCAGAGACAAGATCAAACCAAGCTTCCTGACATAGCAGATGCTGATGTGTTGTCTTGGAAGAGAGGGAGGAGCCAGGGAGCTGAAGACATCAACACATAAAAAATTTATGAACTAAACTACTTTTTGTCAGGGGTGAATTATGCAATAGCATGCTGAAGCCCGTACAATTAGTAATAACACTACATAAGTAAGTTATATATCTTGCGTAAATAGTCTTATTTAGATAAAATTTTATGAAACTGGAATATTCCTTTAAGTTTACATCCATTATTGTTTATGCTGTATACACTGTGCATACAGTGTGCACTAACAGCAGGCTTACAGAAAACAGACAGGGCTGTTTTTTTTTTTCGAGATCAAAGAGTGATCAAAGTGTTTCCTTGGCTTGGCAGTTGTTAAGGGGTTAATTAAAATCTAATCTGTAAACTTCTATTTAATCTGGCATCGACAGAATGGTACAAATGTTGGATTGTCAAGCAAGCAAGTAAGTAAGAACACCAGTGGAATCAGGATACCCAAGGTTATAAAATGAAATAAAAAAAGGTTTATAGCAGTACTTAACACAAAACCTTGCTGGGGCCTGAACAGCAGACCTATATATGAAGTGCCTGGCTGGGGTTGAAGGAGGATCCATAAGGGAGTGCACACTGGCTCCAGAAAACTCTGCCAGTGCTTGTGTGTGGCCCATAGTGGACAGAGCGGAAACTGCAGCAAGAGGCACACTAGATCACAAGGACACACTGTATGCTGGTGCAGGGATCTGCACAGACATTTTTGGGGGGCCGGGGCTTAGGTAGAAAAAAAGGGCACTTTAAATTTTAAAATGTTTGTAAAAACCTTACATATGTTCCTGAAGTAAGGGACCACCGGCAATCATGTCAGCTGAATGAGAACCGTATCACCCCATGGAGGTCCCAATCAATTAGGGCATTATAGGGCAAGTGCATTAAAAGGGCAGGTCCCTGTACTGGTGGTTGCCAACCAGCAGTGTTACAGGCAGCATGATAAACATCCTTTTTGTAAACCAGGTCCGGGGGCTGGTGTAGATTTGCAGTTTTTTAGATTTGTTTTTCTTGTTTACAGCCTAAAGTTGCAAAAAAAAGTGTTTGGTGCACGTGCAAGATTTCATGCAGAGAAAACCGATATGGCAATATCAGATGGAAAATTATTGGGCGTAAATAATTATGTGGATAGACCACTACCAGAAAATTAAACACCTTAATGTGTATAAAGTGTAATAAATCAAAAACAATAGTAGACATGGGGCCTGTGGCCATCTGGGGATCCCTGTGGCGCCTCAACGCTGTTTCGTGGATAGACAACTTTGCCAGGATTTTGTAGGGATCTATAGAAATACTATATGTTTGATTAAACACAGAAAAGACACATAACTTGTCCTTAGATGGCTATTCCACTTTCTTTTTAAATGCTTTAAAATACTAATTTATGTTAAAATATAGGTCAGTCCACTGCTTTTCTCAGCTTATTGGGTGTTGTAGGACACAGTAATGCAAGTGACAGAAGGTCACTGTTTGAGGTCAGCCCACTGATCAATGCTCTGCCCAGCTTGTAAAGTCTTAGCTTTTATGGGCTCATTCACTGCTGGCTGGGATTTGAAATGCACCAACTGGACGCAGCTCATGCAAAGCAGGTGAAAGGAGGTCACTGTCCGAGGTCAGCCTACTGATTAACTCCTTGGGGACAGAGCCCATTATAACCCTAAGGACGGGAGCATTTTTTGCAATTCTGACCACTGTCACTTTAAGCATTAATAACTCTGGGATGCTTTTACTTTTCATTCTGATTCCGAGATTGTTTTTTCGTGACATATTCTACTTTATGTTAGTGGTACATTTTTGTCGATACTTGATCATTTCTTGGTGAAAAATTCCAAAATTTGATGAAAAAATTTAAAATGTTGCATTTTTCTAACTTTGAAGCTCTCTGCTTGTAAGGAAAATAGACATTCCAAATAAATTTTATATTGATTCACAAATACAATATGTCTACTTTATGTTTGCATCATAAAGTTGACATGTTTTTACTTTTGGAAAACATCAGAGGGCTTAAATGTTCAGAAGCAATTTTCCAATTTTTCACAAAATTTTCAAAATTGGAATTTTTCAGGGGCCAGTTCAGTTTTGAAGTAGATTTGAAGGGTTTTCATATTAGAAATACCCCATAAATTACCCCATTATAAAACTGCACCCCTCAAAGTATTCAAAATGACATTCAGTAAGTTTGTTAACCCTTTAGGTGTTTCACAGGAATAGCAGCAATGTGAAGGAGAAAATTCAAAATCTTCATTTTTTACACTCGTATGTTCTTGTAGACCCAGTTTTTGAAATTTTACAAGGGGTAATAGGTGGAAAAGTCCCGCAAAATTTGTAACCCAATTTCTCTTGAGTAAGGAAATACCTCATATGTGTATGTCAAGTGTTCAGTGGGCGCAGTAGAGGGCTCAGAAGGGAAGGAGCGACAATGGGATTTTGGAGAGTGAATTTTGCTGAAATGGTTTTTGGGGGCATGTCACATTTAGGAAGCCCCTATGGTGCCAGAACAGCAGAAAAAAAAATAGACATAGAGTAAGTATCTCATTTTATTTTAATGGGTGTTGACCGATGGGACCCCCACAGTAAAAAAAAAAAAATATATATATATATATATCCCCGGACCTATTTTTTCTCCCAGTCAAGCCCTGGAAGTAAGTGTATTACAGGTATTTCCCAACCTTTAACTCTACAGTTGTTTCACAACTACAGGTCCCATCATGCTCTTCTGTCTGCATGATGGGAGTTGTAGTTTTGCAACAGCTGGAGAGTTTACATGGGGGGGCAGGCATAGTGGCATAGTTTTATATGGGGGAGAGGCATCATGGCACAGTTCATATGTGGGACAGGCTTAAATGGCAGTACTATACTCAGAAACAGGGTGAATGGAGGTATTATATCAGGGGCATTGTGTTTGACAGCATTATATTTAGGTACACAGCATGTGATAGTATTATATTCAGGGGCAAAGTGTGTCAGTATTATACCAGGGGCACAGTGTGTGGCAGTATTATACCAGGGGCACAGTGTGTGGCAGTATTATACCAGGGGCACAGTGTGTGGTAGTATTATAACAGGGGCAGAGTGTGTGACAGTATTATACCAGGGGCGCAGTGTGTGGCAGTATTATACCAGGGGCGCAGTGTGTGGCAGTATTATACCAGGGGCGCAGTGTGTGGCAGTGTTATACCAGGGGCACAGTGTGTGGCAGTATTATACCAGGGGCACAGTGTATGGCAGTATTATACCAGGGGCAGAGTGTGTGGCAGTATTATACCAGGGGTGCAGTGTGTGGCAGTATTATACCAGGGGCACAGTGTGTGGCAGTATTATACCAGGGGCGCAGTGTGTGGCAGTATTATACCAGGGGCACAGTGTGTGGCAGTATTATACCAGGGGCAGAGTGTGTGGCAGTATTATACCAGGGGCACAATGTGTCAGTATTATACCAGGGGCACAGTGTGTGGCAGTATTATACTAGGGGCACAGTGTGTGGCAGTATTATACCAGGGGCACAGCGTGTGGCAGTATTATACCAGGGGCACAGTGTGTGGCAGTTGGAGAACGATTATGACTTAACAAATAATGTTTTACAACAGGCAGCACCTATTTCTGGCATGGCCCGGCGGCAGCTAGGTGTGAACCAGGTCTTAGCGTTTAGCTCGGACTTTCACTGAATGGCAGATCTGGATAAGGGGACCCCTACTAAAAGTAGTTGAGTACCCCTTGTTTAGAGCATCCCATAGTAAACCTTTTTCACATAGGTTGTGTACAAGTGTATAGAGAAAGCAGAGCACTCACAGCAAACTCTACAGAAGGGAATTCATACACCACCTTAGCATTTATGACAGTCAGCATAAGCTAGAGTTGATCGCTTTTAGAGAAATCCATGCAGAAGTAAAGTTTCACTAATATACTGTATGAAAGATTCCAGATTTATTGGGTACAACATTGGGTGTTGGGAAACAAAGTTATGAGGTTCCACTACAATTACAACTAGGCCTGGGAACTCTCAGCAGTTGGGCCAACTGTCACCAACTGGACTGCGAAATTGCCATTGTGAAAAAAGGTTAGTCAAACAAAAAGACACAATATTAAAGTAACTAAAAATATTTATTAATATGAAAGAAAGAGTGAGAACCAATGGATATTATATATGTTTTTTTAATGTTTTTATAATGTTTTATATTGGAATATACTGTTGGGTGAGAAATTTAATCAGTACACAATACAATGGACCAACACTGACAGTTCCTAATAAGACGACTCAGACTTGACAATTCGAATTGACTTTGTGGAAATATCTTTAGAACAGTTCTTATTGTGGCACAAAGACTGTACGACCTCCCCTTCCTCCTGCAATTATAAAGCTTTTTTCTCATACATCTCTCCACTTTCTTTCACTTTCCGCTAGATTTATTCCATGCTCTGACAAGCAAGGCTAAAATCCAACATTCTATTATCATCTATTGTAATATGTATTCTTCTTGCACGCTGAGGAAACAATCAAATTCCAATCAATTCTTATCTATGACTTTTTGTCAAATCTCCCAGTAGTCCATTGTAAGCGAGCCCAAAAGGCGAAACATGTGCCTAATAATATCTACTCATAATAAAAACAGTCTGAACATCATGGTGTTTGAAGCTGGGGGTTTATAAAACTTATGGCTGCCTGAGTAGCAAATTCTGTAATGCAATCTTATGCATACAATTTGCTTCTCCATTGACAAATAATAGTTTTTTACATATATATATATATATATATATATATATATATATATATATATATATATATATATATATATATATATTCACCACTCACATTTTTGTAAATATTTGATTATACCTTTTCATGTGACAACATATAGAAATTACACTCGCCTACAATGTAAGGTAGTGAGTGCACAGCCTGTTTAATGTTGTGTCCCCACAAAATAACTCAGGACACGGCCATTAATGTCTAAACCTTGGCAACAAAAGTGAGTACAAATGGGGTCCAAAGTGTCCATATTTTCTGTGGCCACCATTATTTTCGAGGACAGAATTAAGCCTCTTGGGCATGGCGTTCACCAAAGCTTCACAGGTTGACACTGTGGAACACTCACGTTTCTGAAGATAGGAACTCCGGTGTATGTGGATCCGCTGGACCTGTGTGGCAGATGACTAGGACCATACCAGGGAGCGGAGTCTAAGGTACCGCTGGTCTTCACCAGAGCCCGCTGCAAAGCAGGATGGGCTTGCAGCTTCAGGCGACACCCAGGTCACTACCCCTGGCACGGCTCGATCACACACGCGGCTGAGGAGATGCGAGGCACAGGAGGGATGAGGCAACTCGTAGTCTGGATAGCAATAGGTCAGGGCAGGCGGCACAGTGGCATAGTAGCACGTAGCATAGTAGTACGTAGCAGGAGTTCAGTAGGCAGGCGGCAGAGGAGCAAGGTCAAGTCACAAGAGCAGGAGATCTGGTACACGGCAAGGCAATACAATGGAACACTTTCTCTAGGGCACAAGGCAGCAAAGATCTGGCAGAGAACTGAGGAGGGTGGAGGAATTTATAAACAAGCCACAGGTGGTTACACTAATGAGCATACTGGCCCTTTATATCTTAAAGCTCCGGTGCACGCACACCCTAAGGGACGGGGACACGTGCGCCGGAGCAGAGAGGTGGAGGCAGAGGCAGGAGAAACACCCGGAGAGTGACGGACTGGGGCTCACATGCAGGCACATCCCGCGATGCAAGTCCCAGCCCCGTCGGCAGCAGAAGGTAAGGGGACCATGCGCTCACGGCCAGCGTGTGAGGCCGGAGCGCATAGTGTAACAGTACCCCCCCCCCCCTTTGGTCTCCCCCTCCTTTTATGAGAGAGAAAACTTCTGAGAAGGTCACGGTCCAGGATATTCTTCTCAGGTTCCCAAGATCTCTCCTCAGGACCGTGACCCTCCCAGTCGACCAAAAAACTTAACTTTGTAGACGTCAGATGACCCGGAGACAGGTGTTGGGACAGGATTCTTCTGAGAGAACCGGTTAACAGCAAGAGGCTTGAGGAGAGAGAGACGTGGAAGGAATTGGGAATACGTTACATAGCAGGTAGACAGAGTTTGTAGGAGACAGGATTGATCTTTTGTAGAATCTGGAAGGGACCAAGGTAGTGGGGACCGAGCGTGTAACAAGGGATCTTGAAACGGATGTATTTGGATGAAAGCCATACCATGTCACCAGGAGAGAAAGATGGAGGAGGTCTTCTACTTTTATCCGCTTGCGCCTTCATGTGTGAAGAACCTTGGTTCAACAACTGTCGGGTCTGTTGCCAGATGGTGGAGAAGTCACGGACCAGCTCATCAACAGCAGGCACACTGGAGGAGACTGGGAGAGGAAGAGGAGGACGAATATGCAGTCCGTAGACAACAAAAAAGGGAGACGACCTCGTGGATCGGAATCCTTAAGATTATATGAGAATTCAGCCCAGGGGAGAAGGTAGAACCAATCATCTTGGTGAGCTGAAACAAAATGCAGAACATAAGTCTCAAGGATTTGATTAACCCTCTCCACCTGACCGTTGGACTGAGGGTGGTAGGCCGAGGAGAAGTCCAGATTGATGTCCAGAGGGTTAGAAAGGGCTCGCCAGAACTTAGAGACAAACTGCACCCCTCAATCCAAAACTATATGCTGTGGAAGACCATGTAAACGAAAGACATGCAAGAAGAAATACTTCGCCAGCTGCAGAGCAGAAGGAAAAGCTGGTAGAGGAGTGAAATGAGCCATCTTGGAAAAACGATCTACCACGACCCTGATGATATTGTTATTATGAGAAGGTGGCAAATCGGTGATAAAATCCATGGCGATATGGGACCAGGGAGTCTCTGGAATGCGTAAAGGCTGTAAGAGTCCTGCAGGTCTTTGCCGAGGAGTTTTGTCACGGTCACAAGTGACACAGGACCGAACGAAGTCAGAAACATCACGTTCAAGATGGGGCCACCAGTAGTGCCGGGATATAAGAAGTAGGGTCTTGCGTATTCCAGGATGTCCTGCTGTCAAGGAAGAATGACCCCATTTCAGTACCTTGCGTCTCAATCTGATGGGCACAAAGGATTTTCCCGGAGGAACTTGCTGAATCTCGGCAGGAGCGGCAGGAATCAAACGGTCAGGAGGAATAATATGCCTAGGTGTGGAGTCCAAACCAATGACATCAGAGGACCTGGAGAAAGCATCAGCCCTGATGTTCTTGTCTGCTGGACGGAATTGAATGAAGAAGTTGAACCTGGAAAAGAACAGTGACCATCTGGCCTGGTGGGGGTTCAAACGCTGAGCAGACTGAAGGTATAAAAGATTCTTATGATCGGAGTAGTTGCTGACCGGATGAGAAGAACCTTCCAATAAATATCGCCATTCCTCCAAAGCTAGCTTGATAGCAAGGAGTTCGCAATCTCCAATGGAATAATTCCTCTCAGCAGGAGAGAAAGTCTTGGAGAAGAACCCACAAGCTACACTCTTGCCCTTGGCGTTTTTCTGAGTGAGAACAGCACTCGCTCCAATAGATGAGGCATCAACCTCCAAAGCAAAAGGCGTCTCTGGATCAGGTCTTGTAAGCACGGGAGCAGAAGCAAACACAGAGTTTAAACGGAAGAAGGCCTCTTCAGCCTCTCGAGGCCAAGATTTAGGATTATATGCCTTTTCAGTGAGAGCCACAATAGGAGCAACCAAGAATGAAAAATGTGGGATAAACTGACGATAATAGTTAGCGAATATCAGAAATCATTGAATTGCACGTAGGCCCGAGGGACGAGGCCAATCCATTACTGCAGACAACTTATCTGAATCCATCTGCAGGCCCTGATGAGAGACAATGTAGTCAAGAAATGGAAGACTAGATTTCTCGAACATGCATTTCTCCAGTTTGGCGTAGAGATGATTCTTCTGTAGTCACTGAAGAACCAGACGAACATGAGTACGATGCTCCTCTAAGTTGGAAGAGAAGATCAGGATGTCATCTAGGTGTACGACAACACAGGTGTAGAGAAGATCACTGAAGATATCGTTGACGAACTCCTGGAAAACGTCTGGAGCATTGCAGAGACCAAAAGGCATTACAAGATACTCAAAATGTCCGTCACGAGTATTGAAGGCCGTTTTCCATTCATCTCCCTTGCGGATACGAATTAGGTTATATTTACCGCGTAAGTCCAATTTGAAGAAGACCTTTGCACCATCAAAAAGTTCTGAGATAATAGGTAGAGGGTAATGGGTCCTGACCGTGATTTTGTTAAGTCCCCTGTAGTCAATGCATGGACGGAATGAGCCATCCTTCTTCCCTACAAAGAAGAAACCTGCTCCAGCAGGAGAAGAGGACTTATGGATAAAACCCTTTTGGAGATTATCCTGGATATACTCAGCCATGGCTTTGGTCACAGGAAATGAAAGAGGGTATATCCTCCCACGAGGATGAGTGGTACCAGGCAGAAGATCAATAGGGCAGTCATAAGAAAGATGTGGAGGCAGAGATTCAGCCTGTTTCTTCCAGAAGACGTCCGAGAAATCTTGGTAAGGTGGCGGCAGGCCAGGTAAAGGAGGGAGACGAGAAACAACTTTACGCAGAACAGGTTGGAGGCAAAAATTTTGATAGGATTGTACCCAGCAAATTATTTCTCCAGTTCTCCAATCCAGTTGCGGGGAATGGTGTTGCAGCCAAGGAAGACCAAGAAGAATCTCAGAAGTACAGTGTGGCAGAACATAGAATTCAATCTTTTCTTCATGCGATACTCCCACTTGCATGACGAGAGATTCAGTACGGAAGTGAACCTTACAGTCCAGATTTTGTCCATTAACAGAGGAGATGAACAAGGGCTTGGCAAGCCGAGTAAGGGGAAGATGATACTTGTGGACTAAAGCTGCATCAATAAAGTCCCCTGCGGATCCGGAATCCAAAAATGCTGTAGCGCTGAAGGAAGACTTGGCTGAAACAAAGACTTGTACAGGAATAATTAAGTGTGGAGAGGTAGTATTCACACCAGGGGACGCCTCTCCCATGTACCCTTGGTGCAGGCGAACTGTACAGTCCTTGAGAAAGTGCTCCGGGCTAGCACAGTACAAACACAAATTCTCATTGCGTTGTCGTGACCTCTCCTGCTGCGTAAGACGAGAACGATCTCCTTGTATAACCTCTTCGACAAGAGGCGCAAGAGACAGAAGAGGTGGACGTTGGAACACTGGTGTCAGGCCGGGAAGATTCCCTCTCAAAGCGCAATTCCTCCTGTCTTTCGGCAAAACGCACATCAATGCGTGTGGCCAAGTGGATAAGTTCAGTCAAAGAAGATGGAGGATCTCGTGCGGCAAGGGCATCTTTAATCTTGCTTGACAGTCCTTTTTTTAATGTGGCACACAAGGCCTCTTCATTCCAGACAAGTTCAGAGGCTAGAATGTGGAATTGAACCGCGTAGTCACCAACGGTAGAATTCCCTTGACAGAGGTTCAGCAATGCCGTCTCAGCTGAAGAGGCACGTGAGGGTTCCTCAAAGACACTGCGAAATTCTGCCAAGAATGCCGACAAATTGGAGGATACTGGATCACCACAGTCCCAAAGGGGTATATCCCAAGCCAGGGCTTTTCCGGAAAGTAGACTAATGACAAAGGCCACCTTACTACGTTCCGTCGGAAACAGTTCAGACATGAGCTGCAAATGCATGGAGCACTGTGTAGCAAAGCATCTGGATGACTTGGAATCCCCATCATACTTGGAAGGCAAAGGCAGGTGCAGCTGGGAGCAAGGAGACACTGCAGGAGCTGGAGGTGGGAGTGAGCCAGATTGTGGTACCTGCTGCTGTTGCAAGGCCAAAAGCTGTTGCATCATGGCTGCAAGTTGAGAAAATTGCTGCGCCTGTCAGACCAACTGCTGTAACTGACGTATCACAGTGGAGGAAAGATCCGCAACTTCAGGCAGGGGTACCTCAGCAGGATCCATGGCCGGATCTTACTGTAACACTCACGTTTCTGAAGACAGGAACTCCGGTGTATGTGGATCCGCTCGACCTGTGTGGCAGATGACTCAGACTGTACCAAGGAGCGGAGTTTAAGGTGCCACTGGTCTTTACCAGAGCCTGCCGCAAAGCAGGATGGGCTTGCAGCTGCAGGCGACACCCAGGTCGCTACCCCTGGCACGTCTCGACCACACAGGCGGCTGAGGAGATGCGAGGCACAGGAGGAATGAGGCAACTCATAGTCTGGATAGCAGTAGGTCAGGGCAGACAGCACAGTAGGGTAGTTGGGACGTAGCAGGAGTTCAGTAGGCAGGCGGCAGAGGAGCAAGGTCAAGTCACAAGAGCAGGAGATCTGGTACACGGCAAGGCAATACAATGGAACGCTTTCTCTAGGGCACAAGGCAACAAATATCCGGCAGAGAACTGAGGAGGGTGGAGGAATTTATAAACAAGCCACAGGTGATTACACTAATGAGTGTACTGGCCCTTTAAATCTTAAAGCTCCAGTGCGCGCACACCCTAAGAGACAGAGATGCGCGCGCCAGAGCAGAGAGGTGGAGGCAGAGGCAGGAGAAACACCCGGAGAGTGACGGACTGGGGCTCACATGCAGGCGCGTCCCGCGATGCGAGTCCCAGCCCCGTCGGCAGCAGAAGGTAAGGGCACCATGCGCTCATGGCCAGCGTGTGAGGCCATAGAGCCTAGTGTAACACACTGGACTCCTACTCCTCCATGACAACATCATGGAGTTGGTGGATGTTACAGACTTTGCACTCCCCCACCGTCCATTTTAGGATACCCTATAGATTCTCAAAAGTGTCTAGGTCTTGAAACATGCTTGGGAAGGGGGGGGGGGGGGGGGGTTTAGAACTATGCCCAGCATGTGCTAGTGATTTGCTGAGCGGTAGTATGACACATCACGCTGCAGCTCAGAAAGATCAGAGTACATTTTTTTTATTTATATAACACATGCTGGCCATAATTCTAATGCCCCTCTGCAACTTCCTCAGGGGATAAGATGTCTGTTCGCGGGGATAAAGAGGGGGCACTGGAGGCTCATGACGTCATGGCCGTGCCCCCGTGGCATCACACCATGCCCCTAAATGCAAGTCTATGGGAGGTCCTCCCATAGTCTTGCATTGAGGGGGGGCGACATCACAAGGGGGGGCGTGGCCGTTATGTCATTGCCAGTCATCCAGCACGGAGCAAAGTTTTCTCTGTGCACCGGATGATTGGGGTGCTGCAGCGCAGATCGCGGGAGTCCCAGTGGCGGGACCCCCATGATCTGACATCTTATCCCCTATCCTTTGGATAGGGGATTAGATGTCTAGGGGCGGGGTACCTCTTCAAAGCTTTACTTTTTATATTCCATTAAAATAATGCAATTAAAGTGTGGTGTAAACAACAGGATGGGGAGGAGAAGCATCCTCCTGACATGTTTTCATTCAATACAGGAAACAGCCACAACGGCTGTCACCCACTGGGGCATTGCTAGGGGAGTGTGAAACACACCAGGTGACACCCTCTGGTAGGGTGACACCCTGACTCCAGGGCTTCCATCCCTTTCATGTCACACAATGTGCAACTGCAGTCCAGGACTCAGCAGTTGCAAAGTGAGTGACACTAAGCAGCCAAACACAGACTGGAGGTGCACAGTGATACTTACATGTACATGCTGTGCACATCCAGCTGTCTTCCTGTATTGGGCATCAGGTCAGAGAGGAGGGGGCAGGAAGTAGCACGGCAGCCTGGAGAGGTCAAAGGCTATCAAAGCCAGGAACCGGCCTGTGCCGTTTGTCCCGTGCCCACCTCCTCTTCATCACCTCGGCTGCAGACCCCCCTTCACAAATGTCCCTGATTGGAAGGACTTACCTATGTAAGGAGACTACATGAGGTTAGTGTATTACAGTGGTATTCAAACTATGGACCTTCTGCTGTTGCAGACTACAACCCCCAGCACGCATGAAAAGCCTCTGGCTCTCCAGGCATGCTGGAAGTTGTAGTTTTGCAAAAGAAGAAGGTCCATAGTTTTGAGACCATGGGTGTATTGTATGAGAATGTGTTAGCCTCTTAAAGGGGTACTCCGGTGAAAACCTTTTTTCTTTTAAATCAACTGGTGGCAGAAAGTTAAACATATTTGTAAATTACTTCTATTAAAAAATCTTAATCCTTCCAGTACTTACTTAACTGCTGAATGCTACAGAGGAAATTCCTTTCTTTTTGGAACACTGATGACATCACGAGCACAGTGCTCTCTGCTGACATCTCTGTCCATTTTAGCAACCATGCATAGCAGATGTATGCTAAGGGCAGCATGGTGGCTCAGTGGTTAGCACTGCTGCCTTGCAGTGCTGGGGACTTGGGTTCAAATCCCACTAAGGACAACAATAAATAAAGTGTTGTTATTATTATTACAATGACGTCAGCAAAGAGCACTGTGCTCGTGATGTCATCAGAGAGAATTCCAAAAAGAAAAGAGTTTCCTCTGTAGTATTCAGCAGCTAATAAGTACAGGAAGGATTAAGATTTTTTAATAGAAGTAATTTACAAATATGTTTAACTTTCTGCCACCAGTTGACTTAAAAGAAAAAAGGTTTTCACCGGAGTACCCCTTTAATCCCCCTATTAACCTCTATGGGGACACAAAAAGTCAAAGTTTTTTTTAAAAATGTGAATAAGTCCCCAATAAAAATTTAAATCAACATTTTCCCATTTCCCCCCAAAAAAGTGTAAAAAGATAAATAAAATAAACATATTAAACATATCCAAACTATTCAAATAAATTGTTAATGATCCCATATGGTAAACGATGTAAACATAAAAAGTGATCAAAAAGTCACATATACGCAAAATTGATACTGATAAAATCACGGTGCAAAAATGGAGTCCTCATACAGCCCTGTATACAGAGAAATGAGAAAGTTATAGGGGTCAGAATAGGCAGATTTTAAACATACTCCTTTTGTTAACAATTTTTTTTTTTTTAAAGCAGTACAATAATAGAAAAGCATGTAAACATAACGATCATTTTAATTGTATCGACCCACAGAATAAAGAGAACATGTCAGTAAAGTGTAAAGTGCACAACCTAAAAACAAAAACCTCCCCAATTAGCAAAATTGTTGTTTTCTTTTCCATTTTCCATTCTAAAAATTAAAAAAATGTTGGGTTTCTTTGGTGGTGATTTCGGAATCTATGGGTGGAATATTTCAGGGCATAAATTCTGTAGTGTGATTACACCCAACAAAAACTGTACAGATAATATTAGGATATGTTCACACAGTAAATTAAAATCCAACATGCATTTCCATAGCAGAAATGTGAGTGTACACTTAGAATTGCTGTGGATTTGCTCAATAAATCCAATTCAGTTTTAACTTGCAGAATCCGCAGATCCAAGTACAATGCAATTTCTGCAGCAAAAAAGCATCTCTGTCGCTACAGCAAAACTTACATGGAAAGGGTACATAATCTCTAATAACATGTATGAGATGGGAATTGTTGTTGGATTGCAAACAGAAAATCTGGATCTTAAAGTGAAGGAATTTGCACAGAATTTCATCGGAATTTCTGCCTAAATTCAAGCCCCATTGATTTCAATTGGATTCTGCAATGGAATTCCACCAAAGATAAGACTGGTCTTACCGTATATACTCGAGTATAAGCCGACCCGAATATAAGCTGAGGCCCCTAATTTTACCCCCAAAACCCAGGAAAAGTTATTGACTCGACTATAAGCCTAGGGTGGGAAATACATCATCCCCCCATGTAATCATCCAGACCCCCGTCATCATCCCCCCCCCTTCATCATCACCGCCTGTCAATCCCTTCATCAGTGGTCTTCAACCTGCGGACCTCCAGATGTTGCAAAACTACAACTCCCAGCATGCCGATGGCTGTCCGGGCATGCTGGGAGTTGTAGTTTTGAAACCTCTGGAGGTCCGCAGGTTGAAGACCACTGCGGCCTTCGTCATCATCCCCCCCCCCCTCATCATCACCGCCTGTCAATCCCTTCATCAGTGGTCTTCAACCTGCGGACCTCCAGAGGTTTCAAAACTACAACACCCAGCATGCCCGGACAGCCAATGGCTGTCCGGGCATGCTCTGAGTTGTAGTTTTGCAACATCTGGAGGACCGCAGGTTGAAGACCACTGATGAAGGGATTGACAGGCGGAGAGTTCACTCGAGTATAAGCCGAGGGGGGCATTTTCAGCACGAAAAATCGTGCTGAAAAACTCGGCTTATACTCGAGTATTTACGATATATTTTTGCAGAAAGCAGAATTTCTGCTGTCTGAATGGGGCTGCAGAATCCCATTCAAATCAACAGGCAGTAAACTACATCATAATGTCCAGAGACATTCTACCGCCAAATTCCACTGTGTGAACATACCCTTACCCTGCCAGTCCTTCTTGGCTTCTGGACCCCTGAATATGATGGCCAGGCATAGCGCGACATAGCGGTTCCTGGACCTCATTTTGCACTAAAAAGATTCAGCAATATCGCTGAAGGGGGTCATATCTTCTAAATGGCAGCACCAATTTTAGAAAATTATACCTCTTTGTACTCCTGTTCACCCGCACTATAACCCAGTCTATATGGTTTAGTGCGAATGAACAGTCTGTCAGTTCCTCTTTAACACATATTTCTATAGAGTAGAAGGAATAACCTTCCAAAATATTAACATGATTAGTTTAATGAGATCAGTGAGATTTCTGGAAACATTTAGAAGAAGAGGGTCCCACAATTGTCAATTTTTTTCTCAAATTTTATATACAAAAGTGAATATGTTAAAATTCTACTTTCATTCCTTAGATTGTAGACATGCTTGAATCGCTCAAATCTTAGACCAGGCAAATGAACTCTTCCAGCTCCAGATTAATAAAATATAGAAGAAAAGAGAAATGGAGGTTATTCATTGTAAATCTGACATCGTGTGAAAGTGAGAAAAATGATGTGGTCAGAACAAAGGGGAAGACACATGTTCACAAAGGAATTAGACAAATGTTGCAATGCATGTATGTGATATTACTTTAGGTTGTGCTTTTAGGTAAGCCATTTTTTTTTTTACTTACGAAAGTTAGATGTTAAAAAGAAATAGATAGATAAATAGGAGATAGACAGACAGAGAGGCAGATAGATAGATAGATAGATAGATAGATAGATAGGAGATAGATAGATATGAGATAGATAGGAGATAGATAGATAGATAGATAGATAGATAGGATATATATGTGTATATATATATATATATATATATATATATATATATATATATGATAGATAGACAGACAGATAGATGGGTCCTGCACCCCACCCATCTTTATTAGTGTTGCTCGCGAATATTCGCAATACAAATTTTATTTGCCAATATCGCATATTCGCGAATTTGCGAATATTCGCGAATATAGCACTATATATTCGTAATTACGAATATTCTTTTTTTTTTTTATCACAGTACACATCACAGTGATCATTTCTCTCTGCTTCCAGCTTGTGTGGTGTAAAGAAGGCTCTAATACTACTGTGTGAGACTGCTGTGCGAATGTTCGCATATGCGAAAATTTGCATATGCTAATTTTCGTATATGCGAATTTTCACTTATGCTAATTTTTGTATACACTGATTTTCGCATACGCGAATTTGCGCATATGCGAAAATAAAACGCAAATATTACGAATATGCGAATTTAGCGAATATAAGATGAATATTCGTCCATATATTCGTGAATATTCGCGAATTCGAATATGGCCTATGCCGCTCAACACTAATCTTTATAAGGTGCTGGGTGTTCCAGACCTTACAAGCCTAGTAACTGATTGCACAGAGGCACATTTACAGTGTAGGGTCCATCCCAATGAGGTCACCTTATCGCGGTGGATGGTCCAAACTATTTGGCCGCCAATTTTTTCATTTTTTGCATTGTAGCAATATAGCATTTCATGTTTTATCTGTATCTTTGTGCTAGCAGTGTGCTGCTGTATTCTCCTGTTGCTGTATATTTAGCCCAGCAGCCTGCACCTGTAAGCCAGGTCTGTATAATAATTTGGAATCAATAGTGCTGGCCAACTTATTCTTTGTTTGTATTACACATATGGGGGAGTGGCTACCTCCATGTTGGTTCTTGCACCCCACCCACCTCTATCAGGTGTATATAAGGTGATTTGGATGTTCCAGATCCTGCAATGCCTGCTGATCTATTCACACAGAGGCATATTCATAGTGTAGGGTCCGTCCCAATGAGATCACCTTACCGTGGTGGGACGGTCCAAGCTATTTGGCTGCCAAATTGCAAGCTAAGTATCTCACTATTTCATTAATGCACCATAGCTGAATAGCTTCTCATGTTGTATCTATATATTCATGTTTTATCTATATCTTTGGGCTAGCAGTGTGCTGCTGTATTTTCCTGTTGCTGTATATTTAGCCCAGCAGCCTGCAGCTGTAAGCCAGGTCCGTATAATAGTTTGGAATCAATAGTGCTGGCCAACTTATTTTTTGTTTGTATTACACATATGGGGGAGTGGTTACCTCCATGTTGGTTCTTGCACCCCACCCACCTCTATCAGGTGTATATAAGGTGATTTGGATGTTTCAGATCCTGCAATGCCTGCTGATCTATTCACACAAAGGCATATTCATAGTGTAGGGTCCGTCCCAATGAAATCACCTTACCGTGGTGGGATGATCCAAGCTATTTGGCCGCCAAATTGCAAGCTAAGTATCTCACTATTTCATTACTGCACCATAGCTGAATAGTTTCTCATGTTGTATCTATATACTCATGTTTTATCTATATCTTTGTGCTAACAGTGTGCTGCTGTATTCTCCTGTTGCTATAGATAGATAGATAGATAGATAGATAGACACACACAGACAGACAGAAAGATAGACAGACAAACAGATAGATAGATAGATAGATAGATAGATATCCATCTATCCCGGGGCAGACACAGACAGCAGAAGGTCTCTGTGCAAGAACCAAATATGATCCCTAGCTCTGCAGTGACTTATCATAGGGCATCCCCTAACAATCCACTACATACTATGAGCCATTAGGGAAACAGTATCACCTACACTAATCTATTGGTATGGACTATGAGTACAGGTTATACTGATGAAAACGATACTCATCGTTCCACGATCTGTGCCTCCATATGCTTATAGAAGCTTGGTGCACAGAGGGCTTTCACAACCCCCCATCCCCCGTACATGGTGACATCAATCTTGGAACTCTCAGAGAAGCACCTCCTCCCTCTGTGCTGTGTCTCCTATGCTGCATAATGGAGCCCACCTCTGCAGCATAACGCCTCTCCTCCACTGTGAAATCTCCCTTGCAAGAAGAGAGATTTCACTTCATGCCTCCTGTGGCCAGCTGGACATGCGCAGGAGAGGCATTATGCTGCAGAGTGGAGCTCCATTCCAGCAAAGGAGCCAAAGCACAGGGTGAGGAAGCACTTAGTATGATGATTGAAGACGGACATGGCAATGTCACTGTGCATAGGGGGCTTGGCAATGTCACTGTGCATAGGGTGCTTGGCAATGTCACTGTGCATAGGGAGCTTGGCAATGTCCCTGTATCAAGAAAAAGAATGGCAATGTCCCTGTATCAAGAAAAAGAAGAGTATTCCTAGAATGGAGGCACAGAATAGAGAACAATAAGTATGTTTGTCAGCAGTGTCACCTACACTACAAGCCTATACAAATAGTTAGTGTGGGAGATACTGATGACAGATTCCCATTAAACTCACTAACTCATTCTCTTACATCCAATGTTTTAGACTTTAGGAAGCTTCTGCTATTTTGGGGTGGCAGGTGCTTCCCTTACCTACCAGACCCCAGTGCAGAGGCACAGGTTGCACATATAGTATATCCATCCCTGTATCTATGGGATTACAGAGAATTAACGCAACCTTATAGGTGATATGGATTTTTGAATGTTGATGCAGTACAGAATATCATTAAACATAACTGTACAGGAAGAGAACTTCTAAGGCTGCATTCACATCACAATTTTAGCCTCCGAGGCTCAGGTAGTTTTGCCTAAGCTTCAAATCAGCTGCATGTGTATCCATGCTTGGCAAGAACCCTTCTTAATCCAATGACCTGTGACTACACTAAGTTTTTTTTTTCTGAGTATATCCAACATTCAGCTCAGACTAAAAACTGTGGTAGGAATTATCTGTATTATCAATATCTCTGCAGTGAAATGTACCAAATGACAGGGAAACTGACGGGAGCATCACTCCCACTTGTCTAGTCATAAAGGTTAATAGTGCATGGAGTTGGCTGGAGAATGCCTTGAGTGCACCAAGGAGCTCATTCACATATTATAATATTCTAAATTTTTTTCCATAATGGCGCAATGGATTTGAAATGGGTAGCCTGAATTGGAATCAGCCTCACCTGTACTAACCTGTATAAGCAGGTAAGTATGGGAGATCTGCACAAACCTCCTAAAGGAGTTGGAAGAACTGACCTTTCCTCAGACACTATTGCTGATAATTCAGCCCTTAGATATAAACCTTTTTGCTAACATTTTAATGAGGCTCAAGTGCCCAGGGGACATTCCCCAATGATCCAAAAGCCTAGGGTTAGCCAGACAAACTTATTAACTGCCCCTTGACAAGATGGACTGACTTACCAGGGCTCTTGCTGTGCTTGGGTTCACCCTTTTGGCACTTAAGCCTCTTGTGTATATTAAGAAAAAGTCCTCTATATTGGCACTGAAAGGTGCTATGTCCATTAGAAGAAGAAAAAAGGTATGTCCGTAATCAAGGCATATCTATCTAGCCATGTGCTTATTTACACCACTTCCTTCCTGTTCATAGGTCAAGCAACAGAGAGTAAAGTTGCCCATACACATTAGACAAAAGCAGGCTGAACTCCATGACTTTAGTGGGACCGGTGTATAGAAGGATTGGGAATGTTGGATTTCAACTGCCCTATCCTTTAGATCTAAGAAGATAAGCCACAGCCGGAACTGTCTGGCAGCAGCTTTCCCTCGTCTCTTCATAGAAAATACATAAACATTTGGCAGTGCAGAACGATTATGTGTATGAGGACACCGGAAAAGACAGCTTTCGGCGAATGAACATTCATGCAGGAGACATTGAAAGTGTATGACCACATTAAAGATGTTACCCAGGGTCAGAAAAACAGAGCTTATTTTCTCAAAGAAGAGTTCCACACCTGTACTCAGGTTGAAAGTGGTATTGCATCTAAGTTGCATTGAAGTGAATGAAGCCAAGTTGTTATACCACACACAACCTGAGGACAAGTGTGGTGCTGTTTTTGGAATCAGCTTTGTTTTTCTTTTCCTGGATACCCTATTAAGGTCTTATTCATGCAGTAGATCTATGTGCATGGAAGCTGTAGTAAATGGTGCCAAGTTGTAATACTGCACACAACCTGAGGACAGGTGTGGTGCTATTTTTGGAAAAAATATTTTTGTTTTTCTCTTCCTGGATAAGGTCTCATTGACACAGTTGATCCATGTGCAGGCATAGTCCCTACAGCTTCACACAGGCTAAATGCATTTCATGTTAAGGCACAATATTATGAATCTATTCTAAATAAAGATATTCGAAACAAAGATTGCTTCCTTAATATTGTATCCAATGGAGCATGCCATGTTGCCATGTCAGCTACCATATGATTGCCTACATGCAGCCTACATAGGAAATCCAAACTGCACTTACTAAAATACACTACACATAGATTTCTATGGGTGCCGTATTGAAGCTCCATAAAACTTGGGGTTATATTGAAATGTCTGACATCTCTTAATCTATCCTGCTCCATTCTTCATTTGACACACATTATTAAGAGGTTATCTACAGTAGGACTTGAGCAGCACTACAGCAATATATATATATATATATATATATATATATATATATATAAAACTCAACGTTTGTGTGTACTGTATTTGTGTGTGTTGCAGCATCACGTCCAAATGGCTAAAGATTTTAACATGAAACTTGGAACACATTACTTATATGTCAACAACAAACATAGGATAGGAAATGTAACCCTTACCCACCCCCATTTGCCAGGGTCGGGGTTTTTGTTTAAAGTCCCACACAAGTCTATGGGAAATATATGTTGCTGAATAACTTCCAAACGGCTGGAGATATTTCTATAATACTTGGTCACATGTTACTTATATGTCCACTTAAAATATAGGATAGTTAATTTAACCCTTAACTACCCCCATTTGTGGTCCCATGCAAATCAATGAGAAATGTATGTTCCCACATAACTTCCATACGGCTGGAGATACTTCAATACCTGGTACACATATTACGGGTAGGGATGTGAGGACGGGATAGGAGGTCGGGATAGGAGGTCGAGATAAGAGGTTGAGATAGGAGGACGGTATATGAGGACAGGATATGAGGACGGGATAGGAGGTCGGGATAGGAGGTCGGGATAGGAGCTTGAGATAGGAGGTTGGGATAGGAGGTCGGTATAGGACCTTGAGATAGGAGGTTGGGGTAGGAGGTCGAGATAGGAGGTCGAGATATGAGGACGGGAAAGAAGGTCGGGATAGGAGGTCGGGATAGGAGGTCGAGATAGGAGGTCGAGATAGGAGGACGGGATAGGAGGTCGGGATAGGAGGTCGTGATAGGAGGTTGAGATAAGAGGACGGGATATGAGGACGGGATAGGAGGACGGGATAGGAGGTCGGGATAGAAGGTCGAGATAGGAGGTCGAGATAGGAGGTTGGGATAGAAGGTCGAGATAGGAGGTCGAGATATGAGGACGGAAAAGGAGGTCAGGAAAGGAGGTCGGCATAGGAGGCCGAGATAGGAGGTCGAGATAGGAGGATGGGATAGGAGGTCGAGGCAGGAGATGGAAATAGGAGGACAGGATAGCAGGACGGGATAGGAGGACGGGATAGGAGGACGGGAAAGGAGGACGGGAAAGGAGGACGGGAAAGGAGGACAGGATAGAATGATGGGATAGGAGGTCGGGATAGGAGGTCGGGATATGAGGTTGGGATAGGAGGTCGGGATATGGGGTTGGGATATGACAACAATAAATGAGCATGGGATATGAAGTCAAAAGCTTCCTCCTTTGTTTATTTTCCTCCCCAACAAGGATTAGGAAGTAAAAACCTGGCAACACCGGGTACTCAGCTAGTATATATATGAGGAAGGGATATGGGGATGGGATATGCGGTTGGGATATGGGGACGGGATATGAGAACAAAATATGAGGACAGGATATGAGGTCGGAATATGAGGAGGGGATATGGAGTCAGGATTTAAGGATGGGATATGAGGACAAAAGCTTCCTCTTTTGTTGATTTTCCTCCCCCACAAGGATAAGATAGGAAAAACCAGGCAGCGCTGCATACTCAGCCAGTATATATATATATATATATATATATATATATATATATATATATAGTTAATTTGAGTAGCTGTATTAATCCAGTGATGCAGATGCAAAATCCCCCCCAAAAAATTGCATTATATCGTAACACATTTTTTTATTGGACTAACAGAATTTTCGGGATTCCAAAAGCTTGCCTCTACAAAATTGTGTTAGTCCAATAAAGAAGGTATTACAAGATACTGCAACATTTTTTGATTTTGCATCTATCTATATATATATATATATATATATATATATATATATATATGTGTGTGTGTGTGTGTGTGTGTGTGTCTGTGTCTGTGTGTCTGTGTGTGTGTGTTCTGCTCTGTATAATATCATCCTAAGAGTCGAATCGATTTATATAAGAGAACTGCGCAAAAAGTAAATAAATAAATAATTAATTAAACCCTGGAATTTTCCTCCTGCTTAATTCTGGCCAACAGCTGAGGATTTTTCATTAAAAAAAAAAATGAAAGTGAATATTATTGGGCTGATGTGAGACAATGTAACAGAATGTATCCATATTTTATTCAGCTCAGGTCCTTCTCATTTATTCCTGGGAGCCGGAGAGTAGCAGATGACATGGAGAGAGGTGTGTCTAAGTCTTGATGTGGAGGTTGAGTCTACTGAATTCGAGCTGTGCTCTGCTCATTTGGTGCTGAGAACAACTGAATTTCTACATGATAAAAAAATGAACCCTGGCCAGAGAGGCACATCTGTATCAGGTAGGATTTCCATGAATAGCGAGAAACAAAGTTTGCATCAAACGATGATCTTCCTATGGAGAATTTAAAAGAGAGAACATTTGCTCTGATGCTGAACTATGTCACTAGATATCATCTCAGGCTAGACAGCTACAATTATAGTGGCAGGATCAAGATGCACATCAGCTGAAGCAAGCCCAAATATTGTAGATCACTGTATTCTGCAATTTCTTATTGCACTTGGACATTGCATGTAAGAATGCCTTAGCTGATAGAATGTAAAATACATGAGCTTTAAACTGTGCAAGCTATTTAGGTTCCGCTGTACTGTCTGTGCTCCAGTTTACAGGTGTTACTGCTGTCTGCTTCTCTGTCAAGGGAAAGTCTGCCTTCAGATGTTACAATGTGATGTTTGTTTATAGATACAATTAATTTTTGCATGCATGAGGAAAGTAAATATTTCGAACAATATAGTAAATATTTTGATTATTCTAAATAGCAAAATATGCTGTCCAAAATGAGTTACTATATGTGTGCTGTTGTCATTGTATATGTGTGCTTGTGTGTGTGTATATAATTAAGATTTTATTATACATATCAATACCCGATGCTTCTTTATGATGTGAAATTATTGTTTGTTACTTTATCAATGAGTATAATTACTTTAACCAATTGCAGGATATATATTAAAACTAACAGCTCAATGTATGTATGTATATATATATATATATATATATATATATATATATAATGTATATTTATATTAGTGTATATGTGTGTGTGTATGTGTGTGTTTTCTTTGTTCATATATAGGCATACATAGTAATGTTTGAATGTTTGTTGTTAACATAAATCTGTATTCAAATGTGCGGTTGTGAAAAGTCTCTTCGGACTTTAATAAACCTTTTTAAAATACAAATTGAGAGCAAAGCGAAAAAAAGACGGCACGAGGCTCTTGCATTTTGGCAGGTAATGAATATAAATGGAATTATCACCAGCAAGTTGTGGTTGGAAGTCCCAGCTCTAAGCCAGTTGTTCTCCCGGTCTGCTATGATTGCTCTGTTTGTCTTGCTCATTTGAAGCTCCTATTGCTGAGGGTATTGCCTTGCATCTTAAATACAACCATGAATTTATCTTCTAGAAAAGCAAAGACAAATGTCTCTGCAAGCCCTTTCAATCACCATTAAATGCATATCACTAGAATCACATTTCCTAGAGAAAAAAAAAGCTTTTATTGTAGGGGATTAACATCTGAATTGAGGCAAATGAACAGCTACAATTAATTTGTGCAAAGTGATGTGACAGCTTGCGCTTGCATTGTCTCACTTATAGTCACATATTTTTATACGCTCTATATGTATATTTTCTTTACAGGCAGCATTTTATTTATTTATTTATTTTTGCTCCTGCATTCAAAGAAATGAGGTCAGTGATAGTTTTTGACATGTATCCCTTTATACACAAAATGCCCAAGGTCATCAAAGCTGTTCTTTTCATCTCCAAGGACGTGGCTATGTCGTCTTTGTTCATACACATCATGAACATTACTGAGATTGTACCACAGTGAACTTTCTATGGGATCATGTGTGGTGCTTGTCCCTCTGTGAATGGAAAATCTAGTAGGCTTGATGAATAAATGCTTATGTTTGCTAATTGATGGAGATGTCTGTCAACTAGCATTTAGCAGGACAAACAAGTATTTCTACTAAGCCATCTTATAGCCAAGTCTGTGATCACTGCTCTTGGCTCTACATGGAATATGATCTGTTGAATGCCATCACTGACCTTACGTCTTCCTTTACTCTTAAAACCTTGTCCACCATATTGCTCTCCTTCCCAATGAGTTGGTTGCAGACCTTTCCTTCTCATTACAGTATGAGAATTTTAAGGAAAGTTCTTATCGAATAAGTTTATTGTCAAATAATGAATGCATTTACAAATACTAAAGATGGGTAGGTTACCCAATAGTAGCTGATACATTTGTATTTTTTAGATTTAGAAACAAATATATATTAATAATATATATATATATATATATATATATATATATATATATATATATATATATATATAATAAATAATTTGAAAAAAGACAATAGGTGTTAATTTAAGGCCAAATATGAACTTAAATTTAAGATCAACACATTTTCAAAAGTAATATTAATGCATCATTGCATTACATTTTTATACACTGTGTTGAGGATTTACATGTAGTTGTGTAATATAAATGTATGTTTTAATGTTTATTTGATACACTAGTCCTGGTTTAACAGAAATGTGTATTCATTTTGTTTTTGGATATATAAAAAAATGTAATTTCCTTCAGAGTAAATGTTGGTTATTGATGATCCTGTCTGCATCTTTATTAAAAAATTAAATAAATAAAAACAATGCAGTTTGAATACATTCTGTAGTAATGAATATTAGATGCTGTAAGTAATAGTTGTAGAGCCTGGAGATAATGTAGACTGTAACATAAATCCGCAAGAAACAAATTAAGCTGTGTGCAAATATATAGAAACGTATAATGAATGTATTTTGTTTGGAGCAATATGCAAAAAAGCAAAGATGTGCAGAGCTTCCTTATACTGATTCATGTCTGGAAGCATTATTATGGAATTTCATAATATTTATTCACTATGATAGTAATAGGCATATTTTATGGTAAGCATATATGTTTTTAGTAATGGTTCAATGCTATGATGCCAGCATAGTGGGATCTTTATCATGAAAAGCTGCTTATTCTATGTGGAAATTATTTTTTAAATAAAACGGGAAAGTGTCCAATGAATGGATTTCATTGCAACTAAAATGAAAAATATGAACAACGGTGCATTGATGTAAACTCTGCCAACCATGGAACTGCAGCTCTGGCTTGCCCTCCATGTTCTCATGAAACCAATTTATATCTTCAGTTTATTAGTTGTGTCATCCATATGACATAGCACAGACATGCGCAGTTCTTTACTATCTTCTCCACCTACCATGTTTTGTGTGTCCCTATGAGTTTCATACATTATATTGAGGTGCTGAAAGCTGTTTAGACTTAAAGGAGCCCATAGACTTAAGGGAACCCATGGCTTGTCTCTGGAGAGATCATAAGGATATTATTGGGTGTTGAAATTCAACGTGCCCTATTGTTTCTTTATCCCAAAATCATCTCATACACATACAATAGCTATCATTTCCTGCAAAAATTGTTGGGTTTGGCTGGCTTTATTCTAATATGTATGCATTGTGTATCACTATGATTGAGTTTCATACATTGTATTGAGTTGCTAAACTATAATATATATATTTTTGACTAAAGGAGCCCATGCATTCTTAAAGGGGTTATCCAGGAATAAAAATAAAAAAAACAGAGCTAATATTTTTTTTTCAAAAATAGCTCCTTGTCTGTCATCAGGTTGCGTGTGGTATTACATCTTGGCTCCATTCACTTCAATGGAACTGAGCTGCAGAACCACGCCCAACCTGGAGACAGATAGGGAGTGGTTTTTGAAAGAAATTAGCTGTTTTTCTATTCCAGTATAACCCCTTTAAATAGCTACTGATTGAATGAAATGTATTTTTGCCAAGCATGCTGGGGTTTTCATTGGCTAGGGGTGGGCACTAGCAACATCATCTTTTGTGAGATTAAGTAGTAGTCAGGTGTTGACATTCATAGGCAATCCTTCTTTACCTAAATATTATTTGCCAAGATATATTTGTTTAGTCCATTTAAATGCATGGGGTTCATGCCATCAGTGAAAGCAAAACAAAAAGTAGACAATGATGACCAGAATCTAAAAGTTAGCCCAGTAGATCTACATTTCTAGTTGCCACTCTCAATGTTGAAGGGATGTGCTTTAACAATAGATGCACTGTCTCATAGTTGGCAACTCTGGTATCCATTTGTTTTGCTTTTCAGTGCCTTTCAGATGCCTGGTGTGAAAGGTAAGAATTTCCATGGCATCAAAAATGTAACAAACATGAATCTATTTGGAACCACTAATGGTTTAACTGTTGGAAAAGTGTATTGTCCTTATGACAATACACTTCCCAATTGATATAGACAGCTAACTGTCAGTGGTCCAAAACACCTAAAATTAAAATGCTATCTGGACAACTGGACAACCCTTCCAAAAAAAGGACCAAGGAACTGCCCAAACAATACAGATCAGCATAATATATATATATATATATATATATATATATATATATATATATATATATATTATGCATTCAACAATGAAATGGGTATCTTTTTTTTCACAATTTTTTCACAAGACTACCACTCAGTCCCCTTTCACACTATACATTCATCCACTAAATGCACTATTTCTCCCGTTACTTTCTCCCATCACAAAATAATGTCTGTTATTAATAACAGGCTATGACAGGTTAAAACGGATAATGTAAAAATCCCATAATGGGATTTTGTAACGGCCGTTTAAAGGTTTTTGTTTTTTTTCAGGGTTTTCATAACGGAACCAATAATGGATCTTTAAAAAAAGATGAATGTATAGTGTGAAAGGGGCCTCAGATGGTTTTTATACATTCTACATGAATATTTGCAACATTCATGTGTGACCAGCACAGAAAATAGTTTTGCTTTACGTCACTCTAAGCACCCAAAATTATGCAGTTCCTGGTGCATTTTTACATAGCAGAGGGGCCTTAGGTCCTACAAGTACAGGGCCAATGTGTGACTGATACTTCCACATAGCTTCTGCTCTGGTTGGTTATAGAGGACAAAATAAGGGACACCAGTCTAAGGCCTATTTTAAGTGCAGCCTATCTATGTTTTAAGGTTTATTCATTGCTTTTAGATGAGCAAAGCAATACCGTGTCTAGATTGGACTTTGCAGGACTTCTAGATTTTTATTTTACTTAAATAAAGTCCATTAATTCAGGTTACAAAATTTGAAACTGTTCTTCAACCAAAGCAACACAATGACAATTTACTCATACTTATCTCTATTACATAGAATATTAGAACCCAAACTCATTAAAAAAGCAAACTGACAATGCAAAATCACCCCTGTCTGTGCGGTTTATCTTTCAAGGGTAAGTCAAGGTATCATATGTTTGTTATCTTAGGTACCAGCTTTCCTGATACAGTTGTGACATTGATTTGACATTTTACATACAATAGGTTCATTGAATAATATGAGAGGAGTCCATTATCTTATTTCAGTGCACAGTGCATTTCCTTATCCCCTTCTTCTACCACACACATTGGGATTAGGATTCTCTATAGTATTTGGCTGGCTTTTTTGGGGGGGGATAAAAGATATAATGTGGAACGTGTGCTTTGCTCTAGACCATACATGATCACTAAAGATGAGCGAATTGAAAATGAAAAATTTGATTTGTCTGATTCAGCGAATTTTCAAAAAAAATTGGTTTTGGTCCAAATTTATTCGTGGCGATTCTCTATTAAAGAAGTAGTCCGGCGCACACTTTTCTCATTTTATCCCGTCCGGGCTGCAAGATAAAAGAAAACAAACTTTCTCTTACCTGCCAACGAGCCCCCGTAGCTCCGGTACACTCCGGTACAGGTGTTCAGTCCCTGGGCTGTATTCTTCTTACTTCCTGTTAGCCCAGCACGTCACATGGAGCTTCAGCCTATCACCAGCCGAGGCGGGACATCGTTGCGGCCGGTGACGTGCTGGGCTACCAGGAAGTAAGAAGAATACAGTTAAGAAAAAGTTTGTTTTCTTTTATTTTGCAGCCCGGACGGGATAAAATGAGAAAACTACTCCTTTAAGAAAGGCTATGTCTGGCCTACAGAGAGCCTCAATAGGGGTGTAGAACACTTTGCATTTCTGTAACACGAATAGGGTGTGTGCTGGGTTAGTGAAATAATACTGTAATTCAGTATGATATGCAGATTCTTTTGGAAATGTCCTTCATGCCATGAGAATGTAGTGACAAGAGTTACGTTCCATTCTGGACTTCTTACCTGGCTTTTATGTATAGCAATTATTTATTAAAATTATATTAAATATTATTTACAAATATACAAGTCACTTTTCATAAATTATAAAACATCTTTAAACAAAGTCTGCAAACTACAAGGCTCTTATAACAGCAATTTTATAAGTGCTAAACTATGTTACATGATGTGAATTACAGACAGAGCTGTAGCTAGCTCTTTTTGCTCCTGAGGTGAGAACATAAAATAATAGTGATCAGCTAAATGTTAAACATTATAACATGATGTGCATTACAGACAGAGCTGTAGCTAGCTCTTTTTGCTCGTGAGGTGAGAACAGAAAATAACAGCAATCTTATAAGGGCTAAACATTGCTACATGATGTGCATTACAGACATTTTGGCTTGCAGCACCCCTTGGAAAAAAAACACGAGGGGAACACCATTACCAAATCAGTCATTCTCTTTTTTTTTTTCTTTCCCATCTGGCGCAGGACATCATAGAACCTGCAACACAAACATATTAGGCTCTGCACTTTTCCAGCATTATCCTCCCCTTTTCCCTACAAATGCCACCAGCCTCCTCCAAACACAATGCCACCAGCCTTTCCACAACGCACAAGAGGGGAGATTTATCAAAACCTGTGCAGAGGAAAAGTTGCACAGTTGCCCATAGCAACCAATCAGCTTGCTTCTTTAATTTTTAACAAGGCCTTTGCTAAATGAAATAAGAAATCTGATTGGTTGCTATGGGCAACTTTTCCTTTGCACAGGTTTTGATAAATCTCCCCCAATGTTTCCAGCCACACCCTCCAAGCACACACAATGCCTCCTACATTATCCCACACGGTGACAGAGGGCTGTAAATGGGAGACAGGGGTGTAGAGAGGTGTACATGGGTGACAGAGGGGCATACAGGGGTGACAGAAGGGTGTAGAGGGGTGACAGAAGGGTGTACGGGATAACAGAGGGGTGTCCAGGGGTTACAGAGAAGTTACAAGGGGTGACAGAGAGGTGAAGGAGTGAAAGAAATGTGGGGGTGCACTAACTGAAGCTAAGTAGGCCTCTGCGAGCGCTGCCCCTGCTCCTTCCCTCTATCGTCATAATTCTGCTGAGGGACGAGGGAAAATCCAGAGCTGCTCCACAGGAGAGGGAGGATACACTAGGATTGGAGCTGCAGCATCACCCGGCACTGCACACAGACTTCCCTCCCATCTTGCCTGCACGCCTGTGACTCACAGGTGCGCAGGCCTGGGCAGAAAAATCAAAAAATGTTAGCGCCATATTTCCCACCAGAGTGTCCTGGCATCCTGGTTGGGAATCAATGCCTTGATGTAATGTGTGCTGGACCCCCCCTTGCGCCCCCTTGAACTCGAGGACAATGTGCTCCAGTACGCTTAAAATAGTATTTGTCTACAACACCAGCAGGTGTGTACTTTTGGCTGGCTTTTCACAGTATCTAGGCCATTGAGACTTTAACAGGAACAAAATAGTCACACACTTAGATGTATGTATGAGGTATGCACTTATGAGGGGAGGACAATGCGATCCAGTATGCTTAAAATAGTATTTGTGTACAACACCAGCAGTACACACCAGTGCTGCAGCACACAGCCGCTGTGTACTACACCCAAAATTGCACTTTCTCTCTCAATCTCACTCCCTTCCCTATCAGTGCTTCTTTGGGCTTGAGATGAATCGCTGCTGTTCTGTGCAATGCACTGCTCTCTGTCCCTCTCTGTAATAGAACTCTGTAGTGACTGGGAGGTTAATCGCTGCTGGAAAAATGCTTTTCTGTGCAACACACAGTGCTGTCTGTCCCTCTCTCTCTCTGCAATAAAAGGCTGAAGTGACTGACCGCAAGATGGCTGCCGAGTATATAGGGCTATAACATCACAGAGGTGGCTAGCTGCTGATAGGCTGCATGCTGCCTGTGATTCAGGGTCATCCCACCTACCCTTGTTCCCGCCTTCCCAGGATTCCTTTCCCCCATGTCCTCACATGTGAATCCACCATTTCAGATGCCCTGGAGCCTGGGCCGCACTATATGGAGTTTAATTAAGCAATTTGCGCAATCGAATCGCAGCGATATTTGCATTCATGCAAATCAAATTTTTCCTGAAATTCGTAACAAATTTGGATTCATCAGATTCTATTCACTTATCCCTAATGATATAATGTGATCAACAAATGTAGATGTATACTGTTTTATTATTGAAGTAGTCATTGTTAATTGATGGGTAAAAGCAATGGTTAATAAATTTTTTTTTACTTGGGCCTACTATACACAAAGGCCGGTGAGGGCGTCCCTCTCTATGATGTTCTTATTGGTGGCACAGTACAGGCTTCGGATATTTACTTATCTATGACTTGGCCATATGATATTTGAACATTGCTTTGTGTAATAAGACTTGAGACCAACCTTGAGATGTCCAGATATACAAGTCTGTCCAGTTTTGTTATGTTGCGCTTAGCAGTCTGTCTAATATGTGCTAATGTGAAGCAGTTTTTTGAGAACATCTTATCTTTTCAGTACTTTTCCAAAAATTATTCCACTGGTTTTTTTCATGATGTACATGGGCCCACTGCATCCAGCCCCCGAAAATTAGTCCATCATTAACTGAAGGGTCAAGGCTAAGGCATATCATAGATATCACCGATCCACATGCTTACAGTGCATACCCAGTGCGTGCTCTGGGTCCATTACCATGCTTGTCTATAGCCCCCACAAAAGAACCTCCAAAACACTCAGGGTTAAGCAGGGCGAATGGAATTCAGGTGAGGTAAGAAAGGTTTATTACCCACAATGCAACGCGTTTGCGGAAAACCGCTTCATCAGGCATATATCAGGAGATGAAGCAGTTTTCCGCGAAAGGTGTTGCATTGTGGGTAATAAACCTTTCTTACCTCACCTGAGTTCCATGCGCCCTGCTTAACCCTGAGTGTTTTGGAGGTTCTTTTGTGTTTGCTTTTTATCCCAGGAGCGGCTGCTGGATCCATGATCTACTGATCACTTACATGCTTTTCCATTGTTGTACTTGTACTTGGTCCAGTACACCCACCGAGGATGAGCACTTCTAATTTGTGTTCATTTTTTTTTTTGCACCTACGTTATCACACTATGGAACGCTTTCCTTTGTTTTAGCTGTTGTCTATAGCCCCGGGCAGAAGTGCCCTGATAATGACTAAATGTGCTTGCCCGTTTGGAAGACAGGTAGACCTGCTGGATCTTACAGAGAATAAAGATTTCCAGTTGGAGGTAGGCATTTCACATGTGTAGTATGTGCAAGTTTGTAAGGGCCCTATAACTAAAGGGGCCTATTACCTATTTAAAAGGAGTATAACCCTGCCACTAATATCTTCTCAAGGACTGTTACAAAGGTTCAAGATTTCTTAAAGCTTAAATTTAAAGGAATTCCAGGAGGAAGATATTGGCAAACTGGATGTTAAATAATAAGAAGCCCATATCCTGTTGTTGCACAGACAGTCTATATTTGCCCCTGGTTTATTTGAATTAGGAAAGATATAGTACTATTGATAAGGACAGGGCAGGGACAATTGTATAGTCACTATTTAAGTTGTTAGCTCACCTGGTTTTAATGTATAGATCCTTATATTCTGAAATTGCTGGGCCAATAACAGGCAACTGAGGTAAATCAATAGGATTATTATAGAACATGATGGAAAATGCAATCATTTTCTGATTCTGGAAATAGGCTGCAGTCATGACAGCTGGGATTATCTGAATGGCTGCATTTTGTCATTCATGTACAGTAAACGCCAGATTTGGATTCTTGCATTGGCAAAAAAAAATGGCAGTGTTAAAGCCAAGATATCAATCTCGCTGCAAATGTCCAGATAAATGAAAGGGGGGAAAATCAATAGCTAATAAATAACAGATAATAGGACATTATCTGTCTATTAAAACTCAGGGTGAAAATGTCAGCGGCTGTTGGAAAAGCCATTATGTGAAGCCTCCTTAGTAAATCAATCATATATCACATAATACATTTAGCCTCCACTGATTATGTGACTGTCCCTATCTACAGATTTCCATGCTCCATTTAATCTATGAACCCCAGAGCAATGGTTTAGCCCTGCCATACAAAATGTACAATGGAAACAGGCTCCTATACAAATTATTAGTTGGTTAACATGGATGAGATTCAATGAAAATGTTGACTAAATTCTATAAACTCATTGACAAAAAAAATAAAAAATAAAATAATAACTCAGAAAGAAGAGTTGTTGGAATGGATGAAGCTTTACATGTGTGAATGTAATGTTGATATATCTAAGTTATGTCAATATTAGAGTGAAAGGATACGTTTATTAGAAGAAAATGTGCAATTGTCAGGAAGCTCTAAGACCCTTTCAGGGCCACCTCTAGCCTGGACACAAGATGAGATACAGAGGGGCATGGGAGCATACAGGTTCCATATGGCATCCTGTGGCACATATGCCCCCATATGTTGCTGATGGACCTGTACATCCTGCACACTAGTTGATTGTAAAGCTGGCTCATCATAAATCTCATTTGGCATTAAAGCAGGTGAGAGGGGGCAGGCAAAGAAAGTGTTGCAATCTGAAATATATATTCCTGGGAAAACCCTAGCTGTGTGTGAGTGAGCATTATCCTGCCCAAAAATGCCAGTTGGAAGTCCTGCCATGAGAGGCCACACATATGATCACAGGATGTCATATCACTATTGGCGGTGATCGACTGTTGTATGCAATGGCTCCCCACATCATCACATCAGTAACTGGAGTGGTGTGTAGCTCCACAGCAACGACAGGATTAAAGCACTCACCAGAAGGCTTTCATACTCAAACCCAACCAGCATTGGATCTTAAAGAGAACCTGGATTCATCCCTAAAGATAATACAACTTCAGTCTGTAGCAATCTAGGTTTATTATTCACAACACCACTTCAAACACAGGTGTTTGTGGCTGTCAATGAGAGGACATGTAATGGGTGTGGTGGTACCAAATTTTCTTCTTTGCACCTGAAAATGGCACAAGCAGAGACAGCTGTATAGTGAAGTTGCCATCTCTGTCTGAATGGTGAACAAGGAAACCGTGGAAGCTATTTGTGTTGATGAGTGGATCAAGTGATCGTCTCTACTGGTGCGCTCTCTGGGCCGAGAGCCTGTTCCCTGTGTGTGCATGCCCTCACATAACCATTGCACAAACAGCTTGGTCATAATGGTCTAAATGAAGAAAAATGTGTCAAATGTCCTTGAATGCCTTGTAGAGAATGTCTAGCAGTTATATAACTAAAGGTACACTACCTAAAAGTAGAATTGAAAGCCTTTTTATAGAGCAGTGGGGGAAGCACTTTTTTGCCCTCTTGTGGAAAGATCCAGATGCACATTTAATATGCATCAGAAAGTGTAATAATAACCTTTTTTTTTTTTTTTTCGGAATAGGGTATTTAGCTTAGGAACATCGAGAAAATTATGAATGGTACACTCAGTTTATGTATCTGCTTAGTGAAGTGAAACTGCATGGTAGCTTAGAAAGGTTTAGTTGCTGATGCAGTTTGGTATCTCTCAGACAATGAAGGCTTTGGGACAGAACTTTGCTGACAATAAGGCCACTAGGGATGAGCGAATCGAATCTGACAAATCCAAATTTGTTTCGAATTTCAGGAAGAATTCACTTTGCAACGAATCTGAATGTTGCCATGATTCAATCACACAAATCGCTTCATTAAACTCCATTTAGTGCGGTCCAGGCTCCAGGACATCTAAAATGGCGGATCCACATATGAGGACATGGGGCAAGGAACTCTGCAAAGGCGGAAGGTGGGTAGGCGGGATGACCCTGAAGCACATGCAGCATGCAGCCTATCAGCAGCCAGCCACCCCTGTGATGTCACAGCCCCTATATAATCGGCAGCCATCTTGCGGCCAATCACTCACATGCATTTTATTTCAGAGAGAGCATTTCATTGCAGGGAGAGATAGAGCATTGTGTGTGCTGCACAGAAAAACTGCGATGCAGCAGCAATTCACCACAAGCCCAAATCACTGCATAAAAGCACTGACAGAGAGAAAGAGAGAAAGTACACTTTTGGGTGTAATACACAGCTGCAGTGGGGAGTCCACTGCTGCAGTGGGGTGTACAGCAACTCTAAAGCTTAAAGGGGCCAGTCAGGCAGAGCAGAAACAGCCATTCTCACCTGCTATTAGTGCCTAATAGTACTGTACTGGGCTCTACTACACGGCAATTCTGTTCTGGTGTAGTTGAGTTTACAACTGTAAAGCTAACAGGGGTAAGTTAGGGTGAGCACGAAAAGCCATAGTCACCTGATTACAGTGTCTAATACAGGTTGCGTAGCGGAGCTTATTGTCCTCTCATAGGTATAACCTGTGCGTACATACTGTAGGTGGTGTCCGTTTTTTTTCCTGAAAAACTAATTTTGGCCTAGTTACTGTGAAAGGCCAGCCAAAGTTACACCCTTGTTTCTGTAGCCTTATACAGTTTTAAGTGGAGCGTATTGTCCAGCTCTCATAAGTGTAATCTGTAGGTACACCTACGTGGTGTACGTTTTTTCATCCTGAAAAAATTATCTGTGCCTAGTTACTGTGAAACGCCAGACAAAGCTTCACCCTTGTTTCTGTAGCCTTATACAGTTTTAAGCTGAGCGTATTGTCCAGCTCTCATAAGTGTAAACTGTAGGTATACCTGCATGATTTACCTTTTTTTTTTTTTCCTGGAAAAGTGAATTTAGGCCTAGTTACTGTGAAAGGCCAGCCAAAGCTACACACTTGTTTCTGTAGCCTTATACAGTTTGTAATGGAGCGCATAGTCCTCCTCTCATAAGTGTAAACTGCGGTTACACCTACGTGGTATACATTTTTTTCTTTTTTTCTGAAAAACAAATTTTGGCCTAGTTACTGTGAAAGGCCAGCCAAAGCTACACCCTTGTTTCTGTAGCCTTATACAGTTTTAAGCTGAGCGTATTGTCCAGCTCTCATAAGTGTAAACTGTAGGTATACCTGCATGATTTACCTTTTTTTTCCCTGGAAAAGTGATTTTAGGCCTAGTTACTGTGAAAGGCCAGCCAAAGCTACACACTTGTTTCTGTAGCCTTATACAGTTTGTAGTGGAGCGCATAGTCCTCCTCTCATAAGTGTAAACTGCGGTTACACCTACGTGGTATACATTTTTTTCTGAAAAACAAATTTTGGCCTAGTTACTGTGAAAGGCCAGCCAAAGCTACACCCTTGTTTCTGTAGCCGTATGCAGTTTTAAGCAGTTTTAAGCTGAGCGTATTGTCCAGCTCTTATAAGTGTAAACTGTAGGTTTCTTTTTTTTCCTGAAAAGCTCATTTTGGCCTAGTTACTGTGAAAGGCTACACATAAGTGTAACATATACGCACTCAGCTGGTGTATAAGTATGTCAGGCAGAGAAGTGCCTGGACATGCACAGAGGAGTGGCAGAGGCCTAAATTCCTCAGGCTTAGTCAGAGGTTGCAGTAGGGTAGTGGCATGTGGCAGCAGGAGTCACAGCGAGAGGTCTGAGCTCCCGATCTCAGCTAGCAGTCATGTCTCGACCAGTAACCCAGCAGCCGTGATTGATTGGTTCACTCGGTCATCCACTTCATCCCAAGTGACATCCGACACCCCCAGTCAACAGTCGGTGAATTCCTCAGACTCAATCCTCAGTTGGCAGGACCCTCATGCTGCTGCTGCCACCTCCAGGCTCTGCCATTGCACTGCCGTATGGTCTCTTCATGCTGATACTGCCACCTCCAGGCTCTCTCATTGTGCTGCTATATGGTCTCCTCATGCTAATCCTTCCACCTCCAGGCTCTGTCATTGTGCTGCCATATGGTCTCCTCATGCTGATGCTGCCACCTCCAGGCTTTCTGATTGTGCTGCTATACGGTCTTCTCATGCTGATGCTGCCACCTCCAGGCTCTGTCATTGTACCGCCATATGGTCTTCTCATGCTGATGCTACCACGTCCAGGCTCTCTCACTGTGCTGCCATGGATACTGCAAAATATAATTAAGGTGCTGGTCCCCTGTTACAGAAATTCCTCCGCATTAGACCACAAGGAAGTATTGAGGATATGCATTAGCTAAAACTTAACTTTTCTTAGGATAAAATATATGGACCCAAAATTTTTTAGAAATCTAACAAAAGGAAAGGTGTGCAAAAAACACCATGTGCCATCTACACAACCAAGTATTGATGTGATGGAAGGGAACAACGTATGGTCCATTGTAACAGGTGGGGGTAAAAACTTCCCCTGTAAGGCCCTACTCTCGCACTATTAATTCCCTTCTTGGCAAGTGTTACCCTAAAAAAGGTGGCCAAACACCTAAAAACATTTCCCAGGGTTTTTTGTTGGAAATAGAGAGAAGTTCCTGTGTCGGGCTGCCCTTTTAAGGGCAAGTAACACTTGCCAAAAGGGGAATTAATAGGGCGAGAGTAGGGCCTTAGAGTAGTTTTTACCCCCACCTGCTACAATGGACAATACGTTGTTCCCTACCACCTTTTAGAGGCAAGTGTTACTCGTCCTAAAAAGGGCGATCCCACACAGGAACCTCTCCCTATTTCCAACTAAAAACCCTGGGAAATGGCAGTGTTTTTAGGTGGAAATAGGGAGAGGTTCCTGTGTGTGGCCATCCTTTTTAGGGTGAGTAACACTTGCCAAGAAGGGAATTAATAATGTGAGAGTTGGGCCTTACAGGGAATGTTTTTACCCCTACCAGTTACAATCGACCATATGTTGTTCCCTTCCACCTTTTAGAGGTCTTTGCATCGCATCAATACTTGGTGGTGGAACATGGTGTTTTTTGCACACCTTTCCTTTTGTTAAATTTCAAAAAATGTTGGGTCCATATATTTTATCCTAAGAAAAGTTAAGTTTTAGCTAATACATATCCTCAATACTTATTTGTGCGCACCAACACTTTGCCAAAGAGACTGTTTTCTTCTGCCTACCTGTCTCAACTACTATTCTGATCCTGCCACATGTAATTACATCAAGTGAGAATATGAGCAAACAAGAGCTGGAGTAAATAATGATAATCTCTGATATGGAGGATAACATATATATGTACGGTAATCATATGGAGGTAAGATTTAAATAGCGAGTAACTGCTAAGGAGCTGCAAAGATATTACATGGTATACAGGGTTCATAAGGTATACTACAGTAGCGGACATAGTGCCATATTACAAAGTACAAAAAGATGCAATATGTAACAATGGAAAACATAACACCAAACTACATTAAGTACTGCAGGCTAAGATTAGTCAGCTGGTGGAGATGGTGACTCATCGGATTGCTGCGGAGGAAACAGAAGTCAAGGAGCAGGTAACGGTCAAGTACTGAGGCAAAGGTAGGTGGTAGGCGACGTCAGTCGCAAGAGGCTGAAGAGACAGTAAAAGTGAAGTATTAGTAGGGACCCAAGAAAGCACTTCCGGTCCACGAAAACCGGAAGTGACGTAATGAAGAGAAAGTGCCCTGGCAAAATAGAATGAAAGAAGTAAATGGGGAGTGGTGAAGGGGAAGAGTGGTGCTGAGATGTGTATCCATACACATTGGCCCTCATTTACTATTGCAAACCCGACATATTTTGTCAGGTTGTGTGCCAGATTATGTTGCATTGTGCCAGAAATTCTGTCTGCAACAGATTTTGTGCCAGAATTTGCGCCAGAATAGAAAAAATCCTGACTAACTTTCCATTTTGATAAGAAAACCTGGAAAAGGGGCATGGTCGTCTGGAAAAGGGGGCGTGGTCTCCAAAATGGGGCGTGTCCCCGACATTTTCACAAAAACCCAATATATTTACTAAGGTTTCCACATAAAATGTGGTGGATTTGAGCTGAGGAAAACCCTACAGATCAGAGCATGTGTAAAAAAAGCAAAGTGTAGGGAAAGTGGAAAATGTAGGGAAACCTTAGTAAATACAGTGGAAAATAAATTGTAGGGAATCAAAGCCCACAAAGAAACCTACACTCCACTCTTAGTAAATGAGGGCCTTTAATTCTTATTCTATTTCATCCCCATCTCAGCACATACACGTTAGCTGCATTCATTGCTGCCCCAGACACGCCCCCTGTACATACATCACACTCCTGTTTACTCTGTAGATGCGCTGTGGAACGCGGATGCGTTCCACATGACGCACCTCCGGCCGGGTGTATGCGCTGTGGAGCGCAGATTAGTTCCGCATGACGCACTTCCGGTCAGATGACCGCATCGGATGGATACAGCGGGAGTAGTGACGTGGTTCACAAACCAGGTAATAACAGGTACTCGCTATTTAAATATAACCTCCATACGATTACCCTATATTTATATATATATATATATATATATATATATATATATATATGTTATCCTCCATATCAGAGATTACCAGTATTTACTCTAGCTCTTGTTTGCTCATACTCTTACTTGATGTAATTACATATGTTCTGTATTGTTTATTGCTATGTACATACAATATAGACCATGTCCCTTATGTATATATACTCATACTATGTTGTTCTACGCAGGTCTGAGGAAGGTCTTAATTGACCGAAATTTCACTTTGTTTATTGGATTGGTTGAATAAAACAACCTCTTTTTTTTCATTGCAAGTGGTGTGCTATGATATTTTCTTTGGATTGTGGACAGCTTGGGACCCTAACCTAGCACCCATGCTAGTAGAGAGTGCTGTATTTATCACAGTGTATGTGGTTTCTGCACAGCCACAAAAGCAACTTGGACAGGTCACGCTTCCACCTCCACGCTCTCAGGCCATTAGTCCTGCAACAGTGTGCAACGCCGCCTCCTCATCCTCCACCTTGTCCTAAGCCTAAAGAGTCACACAGGGGAAGAACTGCTAAAAGTCATTCATCAAGAAATCGAATCATGGCTTAATCATGGCTTACTCCACGAATACCCCTATTGAGGCTCTCTGTAGCCCAGAAATAGCCATTTTTTATAGTGATTTGCTGCAAATAAATTCGGACTCACCTCACCAGGCTCCAGCTTTTCCTTTGCTGTAACTTTTTATCTTTCCACTGATCATCATAATGAATACAGCCAGATAGTTCTCTCTATGAGTAGGCAGTGCAAATCCTGAGTGCTTCAAAAGTCCTTTTGAGGGAATCAGTGTGAGGGTTGTAAAGGGGCCAACGTAACCATATATAGCTGTCATGTCACCACTATAATACATATAGCCATGCCACTGTTATTAAAGATTAGCATACAGTAATACACTTGTGGAGCAAATCAATACTATAGCCAAAAATGTTTTGGAAAATCCGATTTTGTGTTGATTTTTTGTAAATTTTTTGGGCACAGTGCTTCTAAAGATGAAGAAATAAAGATACTATGTGGCTTTGACCGTCAGCAACAGAAATCAACTGAAACGGACAATATATAATATAATAAAAATGATGTTAATTACAGTATACACAGACAACACATTTTGAAGAGATTCTCCCCTCTTCATCAGGTTTTGACAAAGCAGGGAGAAAGCCTTTGAAATGCATTGTCTTTGTATACAGAAATAAACTTCATTGTTATAATTTTATACATTGTCAGGTTTGATTTCCTCCATCTTCAGAAGAATTGTGTCAAAGGATCCTGTTTTATGCACTGTTCTGTTCATTGGACTTCGGTATTGTGCCTACAGCAAAACAGAACAAGGTGATCACAATACCTATGCTTTACTAGTTATGGCACATAGAGCGCCCCTGTGTTTTTTTTTCTTTTCTTCTTTTGCAACATTCTGTCTTCTGTAGTGTAAGCAGATGGTAGTGTTGGTCTATTTTCTGTTGATAGATGTGACAGACAAGGGCGTACACATAAATCAAAACTCAATTGGAAGATGTCAGTCTTTCTGGCTTGAAATATTCTATATTTTTCTCTGAGTGCACTCTCCTCTAGGGGGAACTGATGTCTATGTAGAAGATTTGGTGCATTAAAACCGAGCTCAGATGACCATAAAGATACATAAAGAAACTAATTGGTACAGAATTTTGGACCTAAAATTACATGATCATAACAGGTGGATATTGACTTAAATTTGTAAATTGTAAATGCTTCAAACAAGATTGCAAAATTGTGATGTATTCCCCACATATGCCATATAATAGCTATTCCCCATATTGCTTTGGATGTTGTGTTTTGATACTATAATTAGGCAATGCATAACAAATTTGCCTTGAAATTAAGACAGAATAATTGAACAACCATCTTTATGATTAAATAGTTAAGTGATTGAAATAGCCAGATGAGAAAAAAGTCTAGGGACACAAATGGGGATTTCCTGGGAAAAATAACTGCTGACATTAATCAAGACAAAGTGATAATTACTAAAAATTGGACTCCACCACCTCCAAGAAGAAGAAAGTCCTGGTCCTGACTTGTCCTTGGTTCTAGTAGACAGATGGTCAGGCATACACATATATTCCCTATTAATATAAATGGAACTGACAAAGACTTCCCAGATGTACATATAGGGGGGTATTTATCAAAGGATTTATATGTTTTTTTCACTTAACTTTGGCGCAATACTTTGGCGCAGTGTCTTTTTGCACCAAAGTTTGGCGCATCTTCTCCACTGTTATTTTTACAACTTTCTCAAAATAACACGGTCCTGGGTGTGATTTTAACTTTAGTCAGTAATTCATCATTTGCGCCAATCGATCTTTGGTGCAATTTTGGCGCAAATCATGTTTTTTTGGCTATAATCCCCGCCAAGAAATTTTGCACATGGAAAACACACTTAGCAATGTCAGAAAATATAAAGGTGTCAAAATATATTCATTCATACATACATATGACAGGAGATGTCATATTTAAAATTACTGAAAAACGTATCCCTTATCCCTGGCTCTCCCCGGGAGCGGTGCCTCACGACCCTCGTCCAAAGCGGGGCCGCCATACCCCTCCATTATCTCTAAGCGAGAGCCAAAAGATAGCCAAATGGCACTCCCATAAAGATATGTGGCGGCCATGGTCCCAAAAGATGAGCCCTCAAAAAGCCCAGTAGAAGGAACATTTTAAAAGTTAAAATTTATTTTCATTTTAATTAAAAAAGTATTGACCCACTGCATAAAAACAAAATTCCCAAAAAGTTGCTTAATTGTATTTTATTTTTAATTTGCTTCCACAAATAATATTTTTTGTTTTGATGTTTTAACATTTTATGATAAAATAAAAGGTGCCTTTACAAAGTACAATTAGTCCCACACAAAAAGAATGATTTCTCTGTAAAGATGAGGAAGAAAAAAGGGGCCAGGACCACAAGGTCAAAACAGGCTGTGTTTTTAAGGCTATTCTCATACGGCAGAATTTCTGTGCAGAATTCAGCAGAAGAATTCCGTCAGAGGAATTCTGCAGCAGCAGAGTTCCATTAATTTCAATGGGATTCTACTGCACAGATGTTTCTGCTGTGGAAATCCTGATTTCATAGTCTGCTGATAAATTAGACACATCTATTCTTTCTGCGGAGTCCACACGAAAATGCATTGCCTTCTCCACTGTCTGGAGATTGTCCGCACAGAGATTTTTCGTGCAGACATTCTCCCATGTGAACATACACTAAGGGGTTTACTAAATCTAAGGAAAGGTAAGGGTAGACACATCTGTACACTTCTGGGTTCTATTGCCAAGTCCATCTACACTTTCCACCACTATCATTGCAGCTTTGAATAAGGAAACATGTTGTTGTAGTCAGAAACGTTTTTCTCCTTCAATCTCATTCCTTACATACATGAGTATTTTTTTTTTAGTTTTGTCTGGAAATCAACAATTAAAACAGGTTTAAATTCCAAACATATTATTTTTTCCAAATTAGTTACTTTGACATGCAGGGAATTTTCCTGAGAAGACGGGTTTGCAGGAGTTCATCATAATATGATAATTCTGTAATCTTTAGAGTATCAACTTGACTGAAATGTTTCACTGTTGAAATGTCAGTATTTCTTGCCAATTCTGGTCAGACAACTTAGTACTGAAATATGTGCTTAATACTGAGGTGGATTTTCTTTGCATCAAACGAGTATTTGAATTCTAAATCTTCTTTGATATCAGAATTTATTTCCTTTGTAGTTGGCAGGGCTAAGAATTAGAATTTTGTGTATAATATACATCAAACTCTGAATGACACAGAAACATGTGCTAAAGGAACATATTACATTGGTATCCTTTTTTTTTTTTTTTTTTTAAATACAACGTTTCTGCCTTTACACCCAAAGAATTTAAAGGGGTACTCCGGTGCTAAGACATCTTATCCCCTATCCAAAGGAAAGGGGATAAGATGCCTGATCGTGGGGGTCCCACTGCTGGGGACCCCAGTGATCTTGCAATCTGGTTACAATCAGTCCCCGAGGCATGTTCGCTCCGGGTCTGATTACTGGCGATTGCGGGGCCGGAGCATTGTGACATCACGGCTCTGCCGCGTGTGACGTCGCTCTCAGCCCTCTCAATGCAAGCCTATGGGAGGGGGGCGTGACAGCTGTTACGCCCCTCCCATAGGCTTGCACTGAGGGGGCGGAGCATGATATCACACGGGGACGGAGCCCTGACATCACAATGCTCCGACCCCGTGATCGCCAGTAATCAGACCCGGTGCGAACATGCCCCGGGGACTGATTGTAACGGGTTGCTGCGTGCAAGATCATGGGGTCCCCAACAGCGGGACCCCCGTGATCAGGCATCTTATCCCTAGAGCCAGAGTACTCCTTTAATGTGGTCTCTGCTACTTACAGCAGTAAGGACCCATTATATACATTTTTATCTATTAGTGAGGATCAGGTAGTTGTGCTGCTTAGCTCAGGGCTAAAGTTAATAAGAAGCCTCTGATGGGTCCCTTTTTGACATTTTGCAAAATGATCTGACTTATGCTATGTGTTCTGTGTGTTTAAATCTAATGTTTCCGGTGTTTCTATAGAGTTTTTTTTTTTTTTTCTATTATTATTATTGCTGGTTGTGTTTATTATTGTGTAATCCTTGTATCTGCATCCTGAAGTTACAGTTGTTTATTCCAGTTTGTCTTATTGCTTTAGTTTCTATATTCAGTATTTGTTCAGAATAGGTTTTTTTGTCTCTACTTTCTTGTGCTTGCCTGTTGTTTGTCTTGGGGTCAGTTTTGCTCATTAAGATTTTTTATTCAAGATATTTGCAGGGAAATAAAGGTGAGGGGTGGCTGATGTCAGGGTTCATGTTTAGGGATAAATCTAAGTAAAGATTTAGGGATAAATAGTTAGGGTCAGTTTATGTTGTCTGTTCTTGTAAGGCTGGGTTCACATATATCAGTTGTCCGGCACAGTTTCCCTCCAGGGTGCACCAGAGGGAAACTGAGGCTAGAACTGATCACATTCATTTGAAAGAGATCACAGTCATCCAGTGTCTCAATTTTGACACCAGATGGTTGGACACGCCTGAGGGCACCGGACACCGCTGTCCAAAAACAATGGATACCGGATGCCATACAACTGATGACAACTTGTCATCATTTGCGGCATCAGTTGCATAAAGATATAGGTTGAGTTCACCTATGCCGGATGCTGGACATAGGTGAACCCAACCTTATATAGTTTGTTCTTGAGTGAAGTCCAATTCTACAATTTGCTACCTGCTTGTATTGAGCCATGCTTTCATTTATTCATTTGACTATCTGGTTGTTATGCAATTTGGCCCTAATGAGGCTCGCTGAACTTTTTGAAAAAGTTTGGTACATGGCAAACATGTTCTCCGCGATCACATGTTAAACACTGCCTAAGAGCTGTTGTTACGTCGAGCGCTCTGGGTCCCTGCTCCTCCCCGGAGCGCTCGCGGCGTTCCTCTCTTTGCGGCGCCCCGGTCAGCGGGTCTGACCGGGAGCGCCGCACTGACACTGCCGGCGGGGATGCGATTCGCGTAGTGGGAAGCGCCCACTCGCGAAATGCATCCCAAGTCACTCACCTGTCCCGGTCCCCGGCTGTCATGTCCTGGACCTAAGGAGCGGAGCCGCGCGCGCCAGCTCTTTAAGACTTAAAGGGCCAGTGCACCAATGATTGGTGCCTGGCCCAATCAGTCTGTGTTACGCCGAGCGCTCCGGGTCCCCGCTCCTCCCCGGAGCGCTCGCAACATCCTCGCAATTGCAGCGCCCCGGTCAGACCTGCTGACCGGGTGCGCTGCCATACCTCTCCCAGCCGGGATGCGATTCGCGATGCGGGTGGCGCCCGCTCGCGATGCGCACCCCGGCTCCCGTACCTGACTCGCTCTCCGTCGGTCCTGTCCCGGCGCGCGCGGCCCCGCTCCTTAGGGCGCGTGCGCGCCGGGTCTCTGCGATTTAAAGGGCCACTGCGCCGCTGATTGGCCCAGTTGGCTTAATTAGTGTGTTCACCTGTGCACTCCCTATTTATACCTCACTTCCCCTGCACTCCCTCGCCGGATCTTGTTGCCATTGTGCCAGTGAAAGCGTTTCCTTGTGTGTTCCTAGCCTGTGTTCCAGACCTCCTGCCGTTGCCCCTGACTACGATCCTTGCTGCCTGCCCCGACCTTCTGCTACGTCCGACCTTGCTCTTGTCTACTCCCTTGTACCGCGCCTATCTTCAGCAGTCAGAGAGGTTGAGCCGTTGCTAGTGGATACGACCTGGTTGCTACCGCCGCTGCAAGACCATCCCGCTTTGCGGCGGGCTCTGGTGAATACCAGTAGCAACTTAGAACCGGTCCAACAGCACGGTCCACGCCAATCCCTCTCTGGCACAGAGGATCCACCTCCTGCCAGCCGAATCGTGACAGTAGATCCGGCCATGGATCCCGCTGAAGTTCCACTGCCAGTTGTCGCCGACCTCACCACGGTGGTCGCCCAGCAGTCGCAACAGATAGCGCAACAAGGCCACCAGCTGTCTCAACTGACCGTGATGCTACAGCAGCTACTACCACAGCTTCAGCAATCATCTCCTCCGCCAGCTCCTGCACCTCCTCCGCAGCGAGTGGCCGCTTCCGGCCTACGACTATCCTTGCCGGACAAATTTGATGGGGACTCTAAGTTTTGCCGTGGCTTTCTTTCACAATGTTCCCTGCACTTGGAGATGATGTCGGACCAGTTTCCTACTGAAAGGTCTAAGGTGGCTTTCGTAGTCAGCCTTCTGTCTGGGAAAGCTCTGTCATGGGCCACACCGCTCTGGGACCGCAATGACCCCGTCACTGCCTCTGTACACTCCTTCTTCACGGAGATTCGAAGTGTCTTTGAGGAACCTGCCCGAGCCTCTTCTGCTGAGACTGCCCTGCTGAACCTGGTCCAGGGTAATTCTTCCGTTGGCGAGTACGCCATCCAATTCCGTACTCTTGCCTCCGAATTATCCTGGAATAATGAGGCCCTCTGCGCGACCTTTAAAAAAGGCCTATCCAGCAACATTAAAGATGTTCTGGCCGCACGAGAAATTCCGGCTAACCTGCATGAACTTATTCATCTAGCCACTCGCATTGACATGCGTTTTTCCGAAAGGCGTCAGGAGCTCCGCCAGGATATGGACTTTGTTCGCACGAGGCGTTTTTTCTCCCCGGCTCCTCTCTCCTCTGGTCCTCTGCAATCCGTTCCTGTGCCTCCCGCCGTGGAGGCTATGCAAGTTGACCGGTCTCGCTTGACACCTCAAGAGAGGACACGACGCCGCATGGAGAATCTGTGCCTGTACTGTGCCGGTACCGAACACTTCCTGAAGGATTGTCCTATCCGTCCTCCCCGCCTGGAGAAACGTACGCTGACTCCGCACAAAGGTGAGACAGTTCTTGATGTCAACTCTGCTTCTCCACGCCTTACTGTGCCTGTGCGGATATCTTCCTCTACCTTCTCCTTCTCTACTATGGCCTTCTTGGATTCCGGATCTGCAGGAAATTTTATTTTGGCCTCTCTCATCAACAGGTTCAACATCCCGGTGACCAGTCTCGCCAGACCCCTCTACATCAATTGTGTTAACAATGAAAGATTGGACTGTACCGTGCGTTACCGCACGGAACCCCTCCTAATGTGCATCGGACCTCATCACGAAAAAATTTAGTTTTTGGTCCTCTCCAAATGCACTTCCGAAATTCTCCTTGGATTACCGTGGCTTCAACGCCATTCCCCAACCCTTGATTGGTCCACAGGAGAGATCAAGAGCTGGGGTACTTCTTGTTTCAAGGACTGTCTTAAACCGGTTCCCAGTACTCCCTGCCGTGACCCTGTGGTTCCCCCTGTAACCGGTCTCCCTAAGGCTTATATGGACTATGCTGACGTGTTTTGCAAAAAGCAAGCTGAGACTTTACCCCCTCACAGGCCTTATGACTGTCCTATTGACCTCCTCCCGGGCACTACTCCACCCCGGGGCAGAATTTATCCTCTGTCCGCTCAAGAGACTCTTGCTATGTCTGAATACATCCAGGAAAATTTAAAAAAGGGGTTTATCCGCAAATCCTCCTCTCCTGCCGGAGCTGGATTTTTTTTTGTGTCCAAAAAAGATGGCTCCCTACGTCCTTGCATTGATTACCGCGGACTTAATAAAATCACGGTAAAGAACCGCTACCCCCTACCTCTTATCTCAGAACTCTTTGATCGCCTTCAAGGTGCCCACATCTTTACCAAACTGGACTTAAGAGGTGCTTATAATCTCATCCGCATCAGGGAGGGGGACGAATGGAAGACTGCATTTAACACCAGAGATGGACACTTTGAGTATCTGGTCATGCCCTTTGGCCTGTGCAACGCCCCTGCCGTCTTCCAAGACTTTGTTAATGAAATTTTTCGTGATCTCTTATATTCCTGTGTTGTTGTGTATCTGGACGATATTCTGATTTTTTCTGCCAACTTAGAAGAACACCGCCAGCATGTCCGCATGGTTCTTCAGAGACTTCGAGACAATCAACTTTATGCCAAAATGGAGAAATGTCTGTTTGAATGTCAATCTCTTCCTTTCCTAGGATACTTGGTCTCTGGCCAGGGATTACAAATTGACCCGGATAAACTCTCTGCCGTCTTAGATTGGCCACGCCCCTCCGGACTCCGTGCTATCCAACGTTTTTTGGGGTTCGCCAATTATTACAGACAATTTATTCCACACTTTTCCACTATTGTGGCTCCTATCGTGGCTTTAACCAAGAAAAATGCCAATCCCAAGTCCTGGTCTCCCCAAGCGGAAGACGCATTTAAACGGCTCAAGTCTGCCTTTTCTTCTGCTCCCGTGCTCTCCAGACCTGACCCATCTAAACCCTTCCTATTGGAGGTAGATGCCTCCTCAGTGGGAGCTGGAGCGGTCCTTCTACAAAAAAATTCTTCCGGGCATGCTGTTACTTGTGGTTTTTTTTCTAGGACCTTCTCTCCGGCGGAGAGAAACTACTCCATCGGGGATCGAGAACTACTGGCCATTAAATTGGCACTTGAGGAATGGAGGCATCTGCTGGAGGGATCAAAATTTCCAGTTATCATTTACACCGATCACAAGAATCTCTCCTATCTCCAGTCTGCCCAACGGCTGAACCCTCGCCAGGCCAGGTGGTCGTTGTTCTTTGCCCGTTTTAACTTTGAAATTCATTTTCGCCCTGCCGACAAGAACATTAGGGCCGATGCCCTCTCTCGTTCCTCGGATGCCTCGGAAGTAGAGGTCTCTCCGCAACACATCATTCCTCCTGACTGTCTGATCTCCACTTCTCCAGCCTCCATCAGGCAAACCCCTCCAGGGAAGACCTTTGTTTCTCCACGCCAACGTCTCGGGATTCTCAAATGGGGTCACTCCTCCCACCTCGCAGGCCATGCGGGCATCAAAAAGTCCTTGCAACTCATCTCTCGTTTCTATTGGTGGCCGACTCTGGAGACGGATGTTGTTGATTTTGTGCGGGCCTGTACTGTCTGTGCCCGGGATAAGACTCCTCGCCAGAAGCCTGCTGGTCTCCTTCATCCTCTGCCTGTCCCCGAACAGCCTTGGTCACTGATTGGTATGGACTTTATTACAGACTTACCCCCATCCCGTGGCAACACTGTTGTTTGGGTGGTCGTTGATCGATTTTCCAAGATGGCACATTTTATTCCTCTTCCTGGTCTTCCTTCAGCGCCTCAGTTGGCAAAACAATTTTTTGTACACATTTTTCGTCTTCACGGTTTGCCCACGCAGATCGTCTCGGATAGAGGCGTCCAATTCGTGTCTAAATTCTGGAGGGCCCTCTGTAAACAGCTCAAGATTAAATTAAACTTCTCTTCTTCTTATCATCCCCAATCCAATGGGCAAGTAGAAAGAATTAACCAGGTCCTGGGTGACTATTTACGGCATTTTGTTTCCTCCCGCCAGGATGACTGGGCAGATCTTCTACCATGGGCCGAATTCTCATACAACTTCAGAGTCTCTGAATATTCTGCTAAGTCCCCATTTTTCGTGGTGTACGGCCGTCACCCTCTTCCCCCCCTCCCTACTCCCTTGCCCTCTGGTTTGCCCGCTGTGGATGAAGTGACTCGTGATCTTTCCACCATATGGAAAGAGACCCAAAATTCTCTTTTACAGGCTTCATCCCGCATGAAAAGGTTTGCCGATAAGAAAAGAAGAACTCCCCCCATTTTTGCTCCCGGAGACAAGGTATGGCTCTCCGCTAAATATGTCCGCTTTCGTGTCCCCAGTTACAAACTGGGACCACGCTATCTTGGTCCTTTCAAAGTCTTGTGCCAGATTAATCCTGTCTCTTACAAACTCCTTCTTCCTCCTTCTCTTCGTATTCCCAATGCCTTCCATGTCTCTCTCCTTAAACCAATCATCATCAACCGTTTCTCTCCCAAACTTGTTTCTCCCACTCCTGTTTCCGGTTCTTCTGACATCTTCTCCGTGAAGGAGATACTGGCCTCCAAGACGGTCAGAGGAAAAAGATTTTTTTTGGTAGATTGGGAGGGCTGTGGTCCAGAAGAGAGATCCTGGGAACCTGAGGACAACATCCTAGACAAAAGTCTGGTCCTCAGGTTCTCAGGCTCCAAGAAGAGGGGGAGACCCAAGGGGGGGGGGGTACTGTTACGCCGAGCGCTCCGGGTCCCCGCTCCTCACCGGAGCGCTCGCAACATCCTCGCAATTGCAGCGCCCCGGTCAGACCTGCTGACCGGGTGCGCTGCGATACCTCTCCCAGCCGGGATGCGATTCGCGATGCGGGTGGCGCCCGCTCGCGATGCGCACCCCGGCTCCCGTACCTGACTCGCTCTCCGTCGGTCCTGTCCCGGCGCGCGCGGCCCCGCTCCTTAGGGCGCGCGCGCGCCGGGTCTCTGCGATTTAAAGGGCCACTGCACCGCTGATTGGCCCAGTTGGCTTAATTAGTGTGTTCACCTGTGCACTCCCTATTTATACCTCACTTCCCCTGCACTCCCTCGCCGGATCTTGTTGCCATTGTGCCAGTGAAAGCGTTTCCTTGTGTGTTCCTAGCCTGTGTTCCAGACCTCCTGCCGTTGCCCCTGACTACGATCCTTGCTGCCTGCCCCGACCTTCTGCTACGTCCGACCTTGCTCTTGTCTACTCCCTTGTACCGCGCCTATCTTCAGCAGTCAGAGAGGTTGAGCCGTTGCTAGTGGATACGACCTGGTTGCTACCGCCGCTGCAAGACCATCCCGCTTTGCGGCGGGCTCTGGTGAATACCAGTAGCAACTTAGAACCGGTCCACCAGCACGGTCCACGCCAATCCCTCTCTGGCACAGAGGATCCACCTCCTGCCAGCCGAATCGTGACAGTCTGATTAGCCTCCACCTGTCCCCTGTCCATATAACCTCACTTCCCCTGCACTTCCTTGCCGGATCTTGTTGCCTTAGTGCCTAGAGAAAGCTACTACTGTGTTTACCATTACTGTGTTCCTGACCTCCTGCTATTACTATTGACTACGAACCTTGCTGCCTGCCCCGACCTTCTGCTACGTCTGATCTTGCTTCTGCCTAGTCCTTCTGTTCCACGCCTTCTCAGCAGTCAGCGAGGTTGAGCCGTTGCCGGTGGATACGACCTGGTTGCTACCGCCGCAGCAAGACCATCCCGCTTTGTGGCGGGCTCTGGTGAAAACCAGTAGCAACCCTAGAATCAGTCCACCGACACGGTCCACGCCAATCCCTCGCTGACACAGAGGATCCACATCCAGCTAGCTTAATCATAACAGTAGATTCAGAAATGGATCCATCTGACGTGCCGCTGCCAAGTATCGCTGGCATATCCACGGTGGTCGCCCAGCAATCCCGACTGATCGCCCAACAAGCTCAACAGCTGTCGTACTTGACCACCGTGTTACAGCAACTTCAGTCGCAGCTACAGCAGCTGCAACAGCAGCTATCATCTCCTCTGCCAGCTCCTGCACCTCCTCCGCAGCGAGTGGCCGCTCCTAACCTCCGCTTGTCCCTGCCGGACAAATTTGATGGGGACTCTAGACTCTGCCGTTGTTTCCTGTCACAATGTTCCCTACATTTGGAGATGTTGTCGGACCAATTTCCTACAGAACGGTCGAAGGTGGTTTTCATGGTTAGTCTCCTATCTGGGAAGGCTTTGTCATGGGCCACACCGCTCTGGGACTGCGATGATCCTGTCACCGCCACTGTACAGTCCTTCTTCTCTGAGGTTCGCAGTGTCTTCGAGGAACCAGCCCGAGCTTCTTCTGCCGAAACTGCCTTGTTAAACCTGGTCCAGGGTAGTTCTTCTGTAGGCGAATACGCCATCCAATTTCGTACCCTAGCTTCTGAATTATCTTGGAACAACGAGGCTCTCTGCGCAACCTTTAAAAAAGGCCTATCCAGTAACATCAAAGATGTGCTGGCCGCACGAGAAATTCCTGCCAACCTGCATGAACTTATCCATTTGGCCACCCGCATTGACATGCGTTTTTCTGAAAGACACCAGGAACTCCGCCAGGAAAAAGACCTTGATCCCTGGGCACCTCTCTCACGGTATCCTTTGCAATCTACCCCTGTGCCTCGCCGTAGGGATAAAAATCTATGTCTGTACTGCGCTAGTACTGAACATTTCTTGGTGGATTGCCCTATTCGTCCTCCACGTCTGGAAAATGCACGCACCCAGCTCACGTGGGTGTGGCGTCTCTTGGTACGAAGTCTGCTTCTCCATGTCTCACTGTGCCCGTGCGGATTTCTCCTTCTGCCAACTCCTCCTTCTCAGCCGTGGCCGTCTTGGACTCTGGTTCTTCTAGAAATTTTATTCTGGCCTCTTTGCTTGATAGGTACTGCATCCCGGTGACCCGTCTCGTCAAGCCGCTCTACATTTCTTCGGTCAACGGAGTGAAGTTGCACTGCACTGTGCGTTACCGCACAGAGCCCCTGCTTATGAACATTGGACTGCATCACGAGAAAATTTTATTTTTGGTCCTGCCCAACTGCACCTCTGAAGTCCTCCTCGGTCTGCCATGGCTTCAGCATCATTCTCCCACCCTTGACTGGACCACCGGGGAGATCAAGAATTGGGGTCCTGCTTGCCGCAAGAAATGCCTCACGTCTGCTCCCAGCCCCGTCTGTCGGGCCTCAGTGTTTCCTCCTGTGCCTGGTCTCACCAAGGCCTATCAGGACTGTGCCGTGCCTTCTCATAGCCCCTGTCCTGGTGACACTCCACCCTGTGACATGCTTCTCCCTCTGCCCTCCCTCCCCATTCCTTCTGAGCTGCCTACCGCTGGTGTAGCTACGCAGGACTTCTTTTTCCAGAAGGAGACTCAAGAGGCGTCCCCTATTTTCTCGTCTCTTTTGAAGGGACAAGGAGATAAAAAGAGGGGGAGACCTAAGGGGGGGGGGGTACTGTTACGCCGAGCGCTCCGGGTCCGTGCTCCTCACCGGAGCGCTCACGGCGTTCCTCTCTTTGCAGCGCCCCGGTCAGACCCGCTGACAGGGAGTGCTGCACTGACACTGCCGGCGGGGATGCGATTCGCATAGCGGGACGCGCCCACTCGCGAATCGCATCCCAAGGCCCGATCCCCGGCTCCTTAGGGCGCGCGCTAGCCAGCTCTCTAAGACTTAAAGGGCCAGTGCACCAATGATTGGTGCCTGGCCCAATCAGTCTAATTAGCCTCCACCTGCCCCCTGTCCATATAACCTCACTTCCCCTGCACTTCCTTGCCGGATCTTGTTGCCTTAGTGCCTAGAGAAAGCTACTACTGTGTTTACCATTACTGTGTTCCTGACCTCCTGCTATTACTATTGACTACGAACCTTGCCGCCTGCCCCGACTTTCTGCTACGCCTGACCTTGCTTCTGCCTAGTCCTTCTGTCCCACGCCTTCTCAGCAGTCAGCGAGGTTGAGCCGTTGCCGGTGGATACGACCTGGTTGCTACCGCCGCAGCAAGACCATCCCGCTTTGCGGCGGGCTCTGGTGAAAACCAGTAGCAACCCTAGAACCGGTCCACCGACACGGTCCACGCCAATCCCTGACACAGAGGATTCACATCAAGCTAGCCGAATCATAACAGCTGTAAGTCCCTATGTAACACTGCTGGGGTCATTTAAAGGGGTACTCCGGTGAAAACATTTCTTCTTTTAAATCAACTGGTGGCAGAAAGTTAAACATATTTGTAAATTACTTCTATTAAAAAATCTAAATCCTTCCAGTACTTATTAGCTGCTGAATGCTACAGAGGAAATTCCTTTCTTTTTGGAACACTGATGATATCACGAGCACATCTCTGTCCATTTTAGCAACCATGCATAGCAGATGTATGCTAAGGGCAGCATGGTAGCTCAGTGGTTAGCCCTGCTGCCTTTCAGTGCTGGGGACTTGGGTTCAAATCCCACTAAGGACAACAATAAAGAAAGTATTATTATTATAATAATGTCAACAGAGAGAACTGTGCTCGTGATGTCATCAGAGAGCATTCCAAAAAGAAAAGAATTTCCTCTGTAGTATTCAGCAGCTAATAAGTACAGGAAGGATTATGATTTTTTAATAGAAGTAATTTACAAATATGTTTAACTTTCTGCCACCAGTTGATTTAAAAGAAAAAAGGTTTTCACCGGAGTACCCCTTTAAATGTATTCATGTAATTTAAACATGTTTTTAAGGATAAGTTAAAGGGGTATTCCAGGAAAAACTTTTTTTTTTATTTCAACTGGCTCCGGAAAGTTAAACAGATTTGTAAATTACTTCTATTAAAAGATCTTAATCCTTCCAGTAGTTATCAGCTGCTGAAGTTGAATTGTTCTTTTCTTTCTGACAACAGTGCTCTCTGCTGACACCTCTGCTTGTCTCAGGAACTGTCCAGAGTAGGAGTAAATCCCCATAGCAAACCTCTAATGCTTTGTACAGTTCCTGAGACAAGCAGAGGTGTCAGCAGAGAGTACTGTTGTCAGAAAGAAAAGTACAACTCAACTTCAGCAGCTGATAACTACTGGAAGGATTAAGATTTTTAATATAAGTAATTTACAAATCTGTTTAACTTTCTGTAGCCATTTGAAAATAAAAATAAAAGTTTTTTCCTGGAATACCCCTTTAATGTCAAAGTTACTTTGACATGCTGTAACCCATGATAACTAACAGCTTGTTTAAAAATACACTGCACTAGCAGATTTTGTATCCTTTTTAACACTAAAATAAAACTGCATAATGTATCTGTTTTTGTTGCCAAGACGCAATGTCTTTTTCCAATCGTTCCAACAATTGTACCTTATTGGGCATTGCAACACGATTGGTGATGTTGTATCAAAAAAGTGAAAAACCTGCTTTTGTAGGCAATGAAAAGTTGAAAATATTTATTTAAAAAAATCTACTTTTTTGGGGAATTGCAACATAATTGGTGACAGTGTTTTAAAATAATAAAATCAAGGGCAGTGCAGCTCAATCAATAAATAGCCTGAGATTAACTGGTAAGGTCTGATTACCCCAAGAGCAAGAAATATGTAGATAAATATAATGAAGAGATTATATAACCAGTCCTCAAGGATATTGAAATAAGAAAAATTGGGTGAAAAGGAGAAAGAATAAAAATGAAGAAGCAAAAAGATAAAAGATATGGACAAATTGACAGATGGTAGATCACAAACAAAAGTGAGAAATATGTGAAAATGGAACTAATCCTATCTTGATTATAGCAATAATAATAGTGTTTCAAAATAACAAGGAACTTCTAGGTAGATTTTGTAAATTAAAAAAATGTGTAAGTATCTTAAAAAAATCCCCCTTTTTGGGAGCAACAGGATTGTTGTTTCAAAATAGTGAAGAAGAAATCACTTTTGTAAATATTGAAAGTTTGAAAAAATTATAAATAATTCTCCCTTTTTGGGAGTTGCAACAGGTTTTAAGTCTGGCAAGTAAAGAAGACACAATGGCTTTTTCCAAGTGTTCCAAAAATTCTATTGAAATTTAAAACTTAAAAGCTTTATTTAAATTTAACTGCCTTGGTGTCCCGAAATAGTGAAGAAATAGGTTTTGTTTAAAAATCTGAAAAATTTACGCTTCAATCGGCACCTCTTAAATTAGTCTTGAGCTTGTCATCACCGTCCTTTCTCTTCTCCTGGCGTCCTCCTTACTTTCAATCACCCATTTTGATATATTGTTGTGTAGGTTGTTTATGCAAAATACTCAACCTACTCAACTCAATCCTACTAAATGCGAGGCCATGAACCTAAACCTCCCGGTACCTATGGTGCAACACCTCAATGACACCTACCCCTTCAAATGGCAGGCATCCTCTTTCAAATACCTCGGGATTCAGGTCCCGGCCAAACTGATTGACACTTACAAACTGAACTTTCCACCTCTACTGTCTTCCCTGAGGGGGGATCTATCGAGATGGGAGAGGAAAGATTTCTCCTGGCTGGCAAGAGTGAACATATTAAAGATGAATGTCCTTCCCAGACTACTCTACTTGTTCTCCTCTATACCCCTCCATCTTCCTAGCTCCTTCTTTAGGGAACTAAGGACACTCCTGAAGGAATTTGTCTGGGCCAAGCAAAAACCGAGATTAGCGAGACATGTCCTGATTCGAAGAAAATGCGATGGTGGCCTAGCACTTCCGGACTTTTTATCTTATTACTTGGCAGCTGTCTTGAATAGAATGTTGGATTGCTGCTTCCAAGAAGACACTAAACAATGGGTGATACTGGAGAGCCACGCAGTGGGCTGTGACCTGAAGACACTTCTGTGGAACTCTCGCCCTAGTCCTCACCCGCATGCTCCTGGTGGCTTACCTCCAATACTCTCTTCGATTCACCGTGCACGTAGACTATACCTACCAAAATCCAATCTCTTCCCTACAGGGGGACCCCTGACCCCACTGTTTCGCAACCCCGACTTTCCACCAGCACTCTACACTAACACCTTCTTGTCTTTTCATAAGAACGAGGGTATAACCTTCCATTCGTTAGTGGACAACTCTAACCTGAAACCGTTATCGACTTTAGTAGCGGAGGGTCCCCCAGCACCGTTGCACTATTTTCAGTATGCACAATTACTACACTACTACCGGAGGAGGAGAAGGGAGTTACACCTAGACCGACCCCTGACAAAATTTGAACAATTATGCGTAACCTCTAATCGCCTGACTCATTCCATTAGCTTTTTATATGGCATCATCCTAGACGAATCAACCACCCAACCTCTCCCATTTTTTAGAAAGTGGGAGGAGGAGATCGGGCACCTTATACCTGACAAAGATGGCCTGAAAGCAATGCTTCTCTGCCATAAAGCCTCTCTGTCCTGTAATATGCAGGAAACTAATTATAAAATTTTAACACGTTGGTATAGAGTCCCCTCACTTTTAGCATCCTTCTACCCAGGAGTCTCAGACAGATGTTGGCTCTGTGCCACAGGGGAAGGCACGATGTTACACATATGGCTCATCTGCCCCGCATTGTTCGGCTTTTGGATGAAAGTGTTGGACGTTATACGCCATATAACGTTGATAAAACTTCAACCAACCCCGGAAGTCACACTTCTGTCCATTCTTCCCCCTTCGATACCCAAACACACTTCCAAATTGATCATGCATCTCTTGCTAGCCGCCAGGACGGTGATTCCGAGGTTATGGAAAACAACAACCTTCTCAACTATCACCTCCTGGTTTCAGGAAGTGTCCCCTATCCATAAAATGGAGGAACTGACGGCTGACATGAGAAACACGTTGACGACCTATGCACTTACTTGGGGCCCTTGGACTGAATTCCTTAACTCACCAGAGTTCACCTATTTACACCTGACGACATAGTCTTAAGCGCCCAGAGCCATTACACACTTTCTTATCCCCTGTGTACTACATAACTGAGCTGCTACACCATGCATTGCTGCTTTCACCAATCTTACCTGAGTGTACAACTTATCTTGAGATGCTGGAGATTGTCCGACCTGTGAGGTAACTTCTGCTATCCATTCTTTCCTTTCTATCTACCCCCTTTCTTCTACAATCTCCACCCCCCCTATTTTCTATCTCCCCCCTCCCCCTCCTATGTTATTCTTAGATTTAGGTTAGTCTTACTACGTTATAAACCATTACTTATGTACAGTTTAGTTGCTTGTCCATGCTAGTTTATCGCACCCATCCAGCGGTACCCGCCCAGGATTCTTAGTATATCTAATTACATGGCTGGACTCTTTCCAATATGGACTGCAGATAACTACTTTATACTTTCTTGGACTTTGCTTGCTAACGCCGTCTGTTTGTTTGTTACATCGTCCTTGATGCAACTTTATTGTTATGCCTTAAAGAAAAATAAAAAAAAATTATTTGAGAAAAAATAAACATATGTGGTATTGCGGTGTGTGTAAATGTCCGAACTATAAAAATATTATGTTACTTAAACAGCACAGTGAATGGCGTACACAGAAAAAAATCCAAAAATCCAAAAATCCAAAATTGTGTATTTTCGGTGACTTTGTATACCCTAAAAATAAAATATAAAAAGCAATCAAAAAGTCTTGTCAAAACAAAAACAAAAATGGTACCAATAAAAACCAGATCACGGTGCAAAATAAAAAAAAAATGAGCCTTCATACATCCCCTTATGCGGAAAAATAAAAAAGTTATAGGGGTCAGACGATGACAATTTTACACATTCTAATTTTGGTGCATGTAGTTATCATTTTTTTTTAAGTAGTAAAAAAAAAAAAACGTTATAATTTAATAATCCATGTAACCGTATGGCCTTACAGAATAAAGATGGTATAATTTTTTACCGAAAAATGCACTGTGTAGAATCGTAAGCCCCCAAAATGTACAATTTTTTTTACAGTTTTGCCCCACAAAGCTATTTATTCTGGTTTTGCCATGCATTTTGTGGAGAAATGATTGATGTCATTATAAAGTACAATTGGTTGAACAAAAAAAAATCCCTCATATGGGTCTGTATGTGCAAAAATGAAAGCGTAAATGCAAATATGAAAAAAACTGCATCCTTAAGGGGTTAATTATACTTTATATTTATTCTTTACGTCCATACAATTAAAATACCCAACTTATATAGGTTTGATTTTGTTTTACTTCTTTTAAAAAATGATACTTTTTGCACACAAAAATGTATGTTTAAAAATGTCCTCTTCCAACCCCTATAATTTTTTTATTTTTCTGTATAGGGGGATGTATGAGGGCTCAATTTTTGTGATGTGATCTGTAGTTTTTATCTGTATTATTTTTGTTTTGATAGGGCTTTTTGATCACTTTTTATACATGTTTTTAGGGTATGCAAAGTGACCAAAAAATACACAAATTTGGACTTTGCAGGTAAAGTAACATTACATTTTTTTTAGTTTGGACATTTATGCACACAACGATATCACATATGTTTATGTTTCTTTTTGTTTAAGTTTTTTTTTTATGGGAAAAGCGGGGTGATTAAAACTTTTATTAGGGAAGGGGTTAAATCACTTTTATTATTTTAATTTTTTTACTTTTTTCACGCAATTTTATAGTCCCCATAGAGGACTATTACATGCAATATTCTCATTGCATACACTAATCAATGAAGGGGGTGGGGTGTGATGTCACGAGGGGGCGTGGCATTACGTTGCATCTCCAGTCCCGGAAACAAAGAGCTTTCTGAGACTGGAGACGCAGCTCCGCATACTGTAGAATGCGGGTGCTGCTCTTTGGCCAGATAACCCCTTTAATTTCAGCGTATCCCTAACAACCAGTCCTTTACTGAAACTTGAATTCATGTGGTTAAAAATGGATCCTAAAATCACAGAAGCATAATATAAATATAAAATACCCCATTACTTGCCTTTCCAAAATGAATAAGTTAAGTGAACAGCTTATAAAACATTGTGACAAATCTATATACATTAGATCTATTGTTCTTCTGTACCGGTGCCCCTTTTCTCAAATTTTTGTGTGTTTTACATATAGATCCATTAATAAATAGCCAACTTTGTAGCTGAATTTGCTTTAGGAAACTAATTCTACATTTTACTCAGATAAAAATAAGATAAAAGCTTGAGCCTGTATTATGTGATTTTATTACAGTCTCTTTATCTGATTGATGACTGTATGGAAACAAAATGATTTGTCTTTGTCGGTGTATTTTGTAGAATCATTTGTCATGTTGTGTATGAGAGAGATGACAAGAGGATGTGACAACTGTATTGAGTATGAAGGCTGCTTTTGTTACTATAAATTGTACGATAAGGGAGATGCAGAGTGCTTTTCCTACTATCGGGAGCCTAAGATCTTGTCTACAAGCAATGCATTCAGAATAATATAATATAGCAAGCTGTGGTGATAAGAGAATACCTAGGGGGTATATAGATTGAGTTTGAGCCCTACAGAGACATAAAAGGCTGTCATCCTTTCAAATATCCTCATTTCAGGCCGTTATCTATTTTGGCACTTCAATCATTGGAGGAGCAAACCCTTCCAGACATTACGTGGACAGTCCAATGATTTTAATGGAATTTGCAATGCTTCATATCACCTGTGGTAGCGCTGCAGGCATATTGAACACTTGTTGCTAGGTTTTCAATCACATAATTGGTGATCACTAAAGTTTCCAGTTCAAAAACTTTTGTGATCATTTTATTATTGTGGGAATTTTCTAACAAAAATGGCCTGTCTGCTCTGGTGGCTCTGTGGTAGTTGTGATACAGAAATAATAATCGGGAAGAAATAAGCATTTCCATCATTGAATCTCCTATCCAAGGAGAGGTGATTTTGCTGCTAGGGGTCATTATTTTGAAGAGGGAAGGGGTAGGAAACATCACCTTACCATAGCAATAGTAATAAATAATAAATAGATAATACAAAATGTGTGAAAGGTGCAATACAGATGGTTTAAAGGAGTACTGTTGGGCAGGACAATGTATCCCCTCTCCAAAGGAAGGGGGGAAAGTGTTTGATCACAGGGTGTCGCAACGCTGGGACCACCCGCAATCTGTTGCAGGGCCCCTCGGCTTCCCCCAAATGCTGTATCTTGACCTATAGAGATGCATGGAGGGGGCACGTTAGCCAACCCTTCATGCTAGGGTCGACATACTTCCTTTCTGGGGAGAGCTGGATGCAATGCAGGAGATCTCAGGGGTCCCGGTGGTCGAACCCCCCACGATCAGACACTTATCTCCTATCCTTTTAATTGTCCTGTACAATAGTACTCTTTTAATAACACTTTAACTCTTACTGGCTAATGAACTTAGCGTTATCCTTACTTGAGATTTGTGTTCCTAATGGTTTCCATTATTTGCACCTACTTACATAAAAATTACATAAAATGGGCAATAATATTTGGCACATAAGAATTAAACAAATAGATGAAGGGGATATGTAACATCTTATAGAGTACAAAAAACATAAACTGGTCTACTCTTCACATTCCACAGAGCTATTATAGATATTATAAGTATACAGGTGCATGCTGCTGAGGCTGAAACACAAATGCAATCAGAATAATTACAGTAGCACGATCTTAGTGCTAAGATATATGTGTAATATGTAACATTTTAAACTACAGTAAAGCTATAGCAATACTGCAGTTTAAAATGTTTAATTTTACACATATGGTTTAGGACCAGCAGTGTGCTGCTGTAATTTTTCTGTTTACATTTAAAGGGTACTCTGCTGAAAAAAAATTTTTTTTTTAAATCAACGCCAGAAAGTTAAACAGATTTATAAATGACTTCTAATAAAAAATCTTAACCCTTACAGTACTTACAGCTGCTGTATACTACAGAGGAAGTTGAGTAGTTCTTTCCAGTCTGACCATAGTGCTCTCTCCTGACACCTCTGTTCATGTCTGGGACTGTCCAGAGCAGTAGAGGTTTGCTATGGGGTTTTGCTTTTAGTTTGGACAGTTCCTGATACAGATAGAGGTGTCTGCGGAGAGCACTATGGTCAGACGTTAAAGAACGACACAACTTCCTCTCGAGCATACAGCAGCTGATAAGTACTGGAAGGATTCATATTTTTAAATAGAAGCAATTTACAAATATGTTTCTATTTTCTGTATATATACATAGAATCAGGTACTGTATATGGAAGTACTAAAAAAGTATTTTGCACCACTGTGGTAGTCCTGTTATACTGTAGCTTCATACAGAACAGGTCTCCAATACAGCCATGTACTAGATAAAAGTCTCATAGGCAACACTTTGTAGAGCCTTGTTTACCCTATCAGGGCATCTTGGATCCAATTAATGGACTTATTTAAAAATGAATTCATAAGCCATATGTGAGACTGTTCTTTTTATTGTTCTATGACAGTGTTGTACTGTGTGACAGGACTATTAATGACTCAAGGGGTTGTTCAGTTTAAGTCTTTGCATACTTCCTATTCATGATTTATTGCACAGTCTTCACAATACAGAGTAAAGTATACGAGATTCTCAACAGCACAATTAAATTCAAGGATGTGTTCATAATGACAATTTATAGAGTATTGTCATTTATTCCATGTTATTGTCATGGATTAATAGGAACCTAACTGCACGTGATAAGAATGAGATAAGAACTTGATAAATATCATCTGCATCTTAAGGCTGATTATCATAACTCCTTCAGCAGAGCATAGAAGAAAATTTACACAACTGGAGAAAATCACCATTTTTATAGTGAATGGGCATAACCTTGGGAACACTTATTATTCCTATTTTATTCATAATTCATCAACATTTGACATATGACTGGTATAGATAAATGACTGCAGGAGCTGTTATTATGTGTATTATTGGTTGCATAGTACAGAAATTGTCAGGAATCTCAGGATGTTAAGATTTTCAGTACATACAGCAATGGATTCCTCTCAAAGCAAATGGAAACATAGTTTGGATACTTAATTTGTCCTACATTTGTTTGTATGGACAGTGCTAAATAATCAGATAGACAAACGCTGTTTCCACAGCAAAAGAAGATGTCCTTGCAGCGCTCCTCCAGCGAACAGAATTCATTAGTAATTAAAAGTAACCGTAGGTTCGGACTTGGAAAATAAAAAAGGTTTATTGCAGTCTAAAATAACGGACAACGCGTTTCGAGGGGCGTGACCCCCTCTTCGTTAGGTCCAATGATCATTGGACCTACACGAAGAGGGGGTCACGCCCCTCGAAATGCGTTGTCCGATATTTTAGACTGCAATAAACCTTTTTTATTTTCCAAGTCCGAGCCTACGGTTACTTTTAATTACTAATAAATTCTGTTAGCTGGAGGAGCGCTGCAAGGACATCTTCTTTTGCTGTGGAAACAGCGTTTGTCTATCTGATCTTCAATACCGCCCAAAGGACGGGACCGATGTTGGCAGCACCCCAGCTCCTATAAGCCGTGAACAGAGTCGGCTATACGTGCAGAAAGGTGTTGTACTCGGAGTAAAACACAATCAGGTGAACGCACCCTACTACAACACATCACCTATCTTCTATTTTTAAGGATTAACCGCACACAGCTACGCTATTTTTCTGTCCCATTTTTTTCTATATATGCATCCAGTGATAAATAATGGCATTTTAGATGATTTAAGTCTGCAATGCATTGTGTAGTGTTAAAAAGCCACTCTCACAGACTGGTTTAGAAATAAGACTTCATCCCATGGCTAATTTTCTTATTTATCTTAAAAGGTCCACAATTTTGACTGCATTGCTTTTCCTTCTGTCATAGTAGGTCTCTAATGCAGGGTTCTGACCAGAGGACTCTCTGTCTACTGCCAGCCAGTTGGATATCAAAGTCATTGCCTTCTTAGGTTTCCCTTTAAAGGGGTACTCCGGCGCTTAGACATCATATCCCTGATCGCAGGGGTCCCGCCGCTGGGGCCCCCCGTGATCTTGCATGCCGCACCCCGTTAAAATCAGACCCCGGAGCGTGTTCGCTCCGGGTCTGATTACTGTCGATCACGGGGCCGGAGCATTGTGACGCCACAGCTCCGCCCCGTGTGAGGTTACGCTCTGCCCCCTCAATGAAGGCCCATGGGAGGAGGCGTGACAGCTGTCAAGGATGTTGTGAATGGTGCTGGATCCAATGTTATCTAAATACTAGTGTCACCTTTCACTGTACTTCTGTCTGTGCCGGGAAGAAAGGCATTACTAGGATATGATCTGTGCAGAACAGGAAGTCTCAGATAAGTTTTAGCCTTAGTGGCCAGAATGGAAACTGCAATATTTATGGATTATTATAAAATATACATATTAAAATGGAAAATTAGAGAAAACATCACCATAAATTCTTTAAAAATATGGTTAAAGGGGTACTCCGGTGGAAAACTTTTTTTCTAAATCAACTGGTGCCAGAAAATTAAAGGAGAACTACGGGATTGAAAAATGTATCCCCTATCCTAAGGATAGGGGATAAGTTTCAGATCGCGGGGGGGGGGGGGGGGGTCCGACTGCTGGGGCCCCCCCACGATCTTCCATACGGGGCCCAGGCTCTCTGCATAGAGAGCGTGTGTCTACCACCGCACAAGGCGGCAGCTGACACGCGCCCTCCATTTACTGCTATGGGAGAGCTGAAGCGCTGCCTTCGGCAATTTCTGGCTCTCCCATAGCAGTGTATGGAGGGGGCATGTCGGCCGCTGCTTCGTGCGGTGGTCAACACGCTCTCTGTAACCAGAGAGCCGGGGCCCCGTATGGGAGATCACGGGGGGGCCCCAGTGGTCGGACCCCCCGTGATCTGAAACTTATCCCCTATCCTTAGGATAGGGGATACATTTTTCAATCCCGTAGTTCTCCTTTAAACAGATTTGTAAATGAAACAGTAAAGAAGTATGGAAACACAATCGGCACTCACCGGTCTTCTCCAAGAAGGTAAATCTTTTGATGCAAAATACTCACATATACAATAGACAATGGGGGAGAGGGATTGGAATGCAGGGGGGGGGGTGTTCCGGTGACAGATTCTGTTTCGCCCGCTAAACGAGCTTCATCTGGGCATGATGGTGAGGACTGAATACTGGTTCTTATACAGGTAAGTAGGCAGTCCCAATCACTCAGGACTGCCTCTATACCACAGCGTGTAGGGAGGGACTGGTTTAGTCTCTCACCATTGGCTATATCTCGCCATTCTTAATACACGTCGGTAGACCCGGTATACATTTAAAATACATAATCTCACACTAAGAAAACTGTGCATAAACATAAATCTTGTATTTTAAAACATGTATCTTAAAAGCAAGGCGCATAATCCACCTTCTCATTTAAGCCAAGAGGGCCGGCCGCGGATGTGTGAATGATCCAGTAAGTCTCCCTCTGGAGCAAATACCGATCCAAGTTAACTCCTGGTTTGCACTTAACCCTCTTGATGCCAGCAAACTTTAGATGGTCTGTTCTTCCCCCGTGGGCTTCCATCACATGGGCAATTAAGCGTGGGGCTCCTTTCAGAGTACAGAACGAATACCAATGCTTTCTGATCCTAGCATTAAGCTGTCTAATGGTTTTGCCAATGTAATAAAACCCACAGGGGCAGAAGACCGCATAAACTACATACTTAGTTCTACAAGTTATTAAATCAGACACTGTATGAGTGACAGAACCCATTCTGATGGTTTTTAACTCTGCATTGTATCTGCAAAAATTGCAGGACTTGCAGGCATAATTCCCTTTTGGGGTAGATTTTTCTAACCAGTTAAGTTCTCTTTTAACAGATCCAGTGTCACGTTTCTTCAAACAATCTCCTAAAGTCCTATTCTTTCTAAACGAAATTAGTGGTCTTCTGGTGACAACTTCTTTAAGCTCCAGATCACTTTCAACTAAGTGCCAGTTGCGTCTAATGGCACGTTCTAAAATTGAATTAAGGGGAGAATTCTGAAAAGTGAATGTGAACCGTCTTTTCTCTGGATCTAACTTTTTCTTATCTTTGTTCTTCAGCAACAATTCTCTATTAATTTTTTTAATTAATTAGCTTTATTCCTCCCCTCTCTAATTAACTGCATGGGATAGCATCTTTCCACCAACCTATTTTGTAAATCATCAGCTTGTATGTCATATGTGGCTTCAGAGGTATTATTGCACCTCAAACGGAAAATTTGGCCTTAAGGGACACCCGGCCATTACGGCCAATTTATCCGTTTGAGGCGCAATAATACCTCTGAAGCCACATATGACATACAAGCTGATGATTTACAAAATAGGTTGGTGGAAAGATGCTATCCCATGCAGTTAATTAGAGAGGGGAGGAATAAAGCTAAAAAAAAAAATGAATAGAGAATTGTTGCTGAAGAACAAAGATAAGAAAAAGTTAGATCTAGAGAAAAGACGGTTCACATTCACTTTTCAGAATTCTCCCCTTAATTCAATTTTAGAACGTGCCATTAGACGCAACTGGCACTTAGTTGAAAGTGATCTGGAGCTTAAAGAAGTTGCCTCCAGAAGACCACTAATTTCGTTTAGAAAGAATAGAACTTTAGGAGATTGTTTGAAGAAACGTGACACTGGATCTGTTAAAAGAGAACTTAATTGGTTAGAAAAATCTACCCCAAAAGGGAATTATGCCTGCAAGTCCTGCAATTTTTGCAGATACAATGCAGAGTTAAAAACCATCAGAATGGGTTCTGTCACTCATACAGTGTCTGATTTAATAACTTGTAGAACTAAGTATGTAGTTTATGCGGTCTTCTGCCCCTGTGGGTTTTATTACATTGGCAAAACCATTAGACAGCTTAATGCTAGGATCAGAGAGCATTGGTATTCGTTCTGTACTCTGAAAGGAGCCCCACGCTTAATTGCCCATGTGATGGAAGCCCACGGGGGAAGAACAGACCATCTAAAGTTTGCTGGCATCGAGAGGGTTAAGTGCAAACCAGGAATTAACTTAGATCGGTATTTGCTCCAGAGGGAGACTTACTGGATCATTCACACATCTGCGGCCGGCCCTCTTGGCTTAAATGAGAAGGTGGATTATGCGCCTTGCTTTTAAGATACATGTTTTAAAATACAAGATTTATGTTTATGCACAGTTTTCTTAGTGTGAGATTATGTATTTTAAATGTATACCGGGTCTACCGATGTGTATTAAGAATGGCAAGCTATAGCCAATGGTGAGAGACTAAACCAGTCCCTCCCTACACGTTGTGGTATAGAGGTGGTCCTGAGTGATTGGGACTGCCTACTTACCTGTAAAAGAACCGTTATTCAGTCCTCACCGTCATGGCCAGATGAAGCTCGTTTAGTGGGCGAAACAGAATCTGTTTACCCCCCACCCCCCTGCACTCCGATCCCTCTCCCCCATTGTCTATTGTATATGTGAGTATTTTGCATTAAAGGATTTACCTTGTTGGAGAAGACCGGTGAGTTCCAATTGTGTTTCCATACTTTACTGTTGGATTGCTGCACTTGTTCACACCAGTCAGAGCACCACTCCACTTCCATAGACTGTTCTCGTGGAACTCATACCCCCATCCGCCCAGATTAATAGTAGTCAGCTGTAGCAGTGCCGGACATTCCTCTTTTCTTTATTTGCCATTTCTTGATTTGTAAATTACTTCTATTAAAAAATCTTAATCCTTCCAGTACTTATTAGCTGCTGAATACTACAGAGGAAATTATTTTCTTTTTAGAACACAGTGCTCCCTGCTGACATTATGACCACAGTGCTTGCTGCTGACTTCTCTGTCCATTTTAGGAACTGTCCAAAGCAGCATATGTTTTCTATGAGGATTTTCTCCTACTCTGGACAGTTCTTAAAATTGACAGAGTTGTCAGCAGAGAGTACTGTGGTCATGATGTCAGCAGAGAGCTCTGTGTTCTAAAAAGAAAAGAGTTTCCTCTGTAGTATTCAGCAGTTAATAAGTACTGGAAGGTTTAAGATTTTCTAATAGAAGTAATTTACAAATCTGTTTAACTTTCTGGCGCCAGTTGATTGAAAAAAAAAATTCCACCGCAGTACCCCTTTAATATAAAAACAAGATTGAAACAGGTCATTTTCTGACGATACATTTCTTTTAATGTCAAAGCAGAATAGCAGCTAAATTGTAAAACATAATTTGGGAAAACACATATGAAAAACACAAAGAAAAAACATGTAACATACTAAATAAAAGCCAGTGTACTCTATTTGTATACCCAAACTAAATAAATAAATATACAGTGTATATATTAAGGTTCTTCAGTCCTCACATACCATCTATCTCAAGTACGGATGTATAATGAATGTCTTGAAATAGGACAGTGTACAGTTTAACAATAATATTTAATGAAGAATGGACAATTAGTATTACAGATCTGTGATAAAAACACAAACTGCAGGGCCCTACAGTTGTGTACTATTAACAATATTGTTCTTATGCATATATATATATATATATATATATATATATATATATATATATATAGTTGCCTATATTCAATGCACTTTATAAAATTGGATATACTGCGTTAATGCTCCAACTAATGTTGAACTTACAATCGCCCGCTATATAGACTAGATAGCTAATTCAAGTTGCATCTTGTGTTCCGTCACATAGTATCACAATATCAGTATCTCATATATGTGCACAACAGTCAACAAAATTCTCAGACAAGCCACTTTTGGCACCAGCACGTCCTGGTAAATTGTCTATACAAAGCATTGATACTGTCAGCCGGATACCCCATAGGGGGCTATAACGCTGCACACACTGATATTTTACTTTGATCAATGGTTTCTCATAGGAAACCATTGATCAATGATTCTGCCGCTTGACTGCTCATGCCTGGATTTCAGGCACTGAGCAGTCATTCGGCGATCAGACACCAGGAGGCAGGTAAGGGGACCTTCCTGCTGTCCTACAGCTGTTTGGGATGCCGCGATGGGGCGATCCCAAACAGCCCCCTGAGCCAACCGGCAACATTTTACTTTCACTTTAGATGCAGTGTTCAACTTTGAACTCCGCTTCTAAAGGGTTAATAGCATGCGGCACCGCAATCAGTGCTGCCACGGGTCCCGGCCATTGCCCGACCCACTTTGACATGGAGCCACGCTGTTGCCCCGCGTTGTAGAACAGGACCGGACTCAGAACGTACAGGTACACCCTGAGTCCTTAAGGGGATGAATCCACCCTTGATGACCTAGTCACATATAATACTACCTCTTTTTTTATAGAACTTGTATCACAGATTTTAGTGTTTTTTGAAGTTTGTGTTTTTTGCATTTGTAGTTTATGTAATCAGGGCTGTTGCTCTGATGAGGCAAGTGAGGCGATCGCCTCAGGTGAGCTGTTGCAAGGGGGAGCAAGGTGGGTCCAGCACACATTACACTGAGGCATTGATTCCCAACCAGGGTGCCAGGACACTCTGGTGGGAAATATGGTGATAACATTTTTAGATTTTTCTGCGCAGGCCTGCGCACTTGTGAGTCACAGGCGTGCAGGCCAGGCGGGAGGGAAGTCTGTGTGCAGTGCCGGAATGGGAGATGCTGCAGCTCCAATCCCTGGTATCCTTCATCTTCTGTGGAGCAGCTCTGGTCTCTGGATTCTCCCTGGTCCCTCAACAGAATGATGTGGATGGAAGGAAGGAGCAGGGGCAGCGCTGACAGAGGCCCACTCAGCTTCAGGTAGTGCACCCCCACCCTTCTTTCACTCCTGTACACCTCTCTGTCACCCCTTGTAATCTCTCTGTACCTCTGGACACCCCTCTATTATATTGTACACCCTTCTGTCACCCCTCTACACCCTTATGTCACCCCTCTAAACCCCTCTGTCACCCCTGTTTACCCCACGGTTACCCCGTACAACTCTCTGTCACCCATCTACACCCCTCTATATATCTTATCGCCTTGTAGTTTGCAGACTTTGTTTGAAGACTTTTTATAATTTATGAAAAGTAACTTGTAAATTTTGAAATAAAATTTTATAGAATTTAAATAAATGATTTTGATCCATTAACCCCTTAAGGACACATGACATATCGGTACGTAATGTGTCCGGTCCCGATCTATAACGTGGGGCCACGTCATAGCGGGTCGGGCCCGGCCTCTAACAACGGCCGGGACCCGTGGCTAATCGTGGTGCCGCGTGGTGCGGCTTGATCGTGGTGCCGCGCGCTATTAACCATTTAGTCTAAAGTGAAAGCATACTGGTTAGCTCGGGGAGCTGTTCGGGATAGTCGCAGTGAAATCGCGGCATCCCGAACAGCTTACAGGACAGCAGGAGGGTCCCTACCTGCCTCCTTGCTGTCCGATCGCCGAATGACTGCTCAGTACCTGAGATCCAGGCATGAGCAGTCAAGCGGCAGAATCATCGATCACTGGTTTCCTATGAGAAACCAGTGATCAATGTAAAAGATCAGTGTGTGCAGTGTTATAGGTCCCTATGGGAGCTATAACACTGCAAAAAAAAGTGAAAAAAAGTGAAAAAAGATCATTTAACCCCTTCCCTATTTAAAGTTTGAATCACCCCCCTTTTCCCATAAAAAAAAACCAGTGTAAATAAAAATAAACATATATGGTATCACTGTGTGCGGAATTATAAAAATATATAATTAATTAAACCGCACGGTCAATGGCGTACGCGCCAAAAAATTCCAAAGTCCAAAATAGTGCATTTTTGGTCACTTTCTATATCATGAAAAAGTGAATAAAAAGTGATCAATAAGTCCTATCAATGCAAAGATGGTACCGATAAAAACTTGAGATCACTCCGCAAAAAATGAGCCCTCATACCGCCCCATACGCAGAAAAATAAAAAAGTTATAGGGGTCAGAAGATGACAATTTTAAACGCATACATTTTCCTGCATGTAGTTATGATTTTTTCCAGAAGTACGACAAAATCAAACCTATATAAGTAGGATATCATTTTAATCGTATGGACTTACAGAATAAAGATAAGGTGTCATTTTTACCGAAAAATGTACTACGTAGAAACAGAAGCCCCCAAAATTACAAAACAGCGTTTTTTTTTTTTTCAATTTTGTCTCACAATGATTTTTTTTTCTGTTTCGCAGTAGATTTTTGGGCAAATGACTGACGTCATTACAAAGTAGAATTGGTGGCACAAAAAATAAGCCATCATATGGATTTTTAGGTGCAAAATTGAAAGAGTTATGATTTTTTTAAAGGCAAGGAGGAAAAAACGAAAATGCAAAAACGGAAAAACCCTTGGTCCTTAAGGGGTTAAAACCAGTTAAGAAGTCCAGAATGGAAGGTAATTCTTTTCACTACATTCTCATGGCATGAAGGACATTTCCAAAAGAATCTGCATGTCATACTGAATAACAGTATTATTTAAGTAACCCAGCACAAACCCTATGCGTGTTACAGCAAACAAAGTGTTCTACACCCCTATTGAGGCTCTCTGTAGCCCGGAAATAGCCATTTTTAATAGCAATTTGCCGCAAATAAATTTGGATCGAACCTGATTTTTTAGGATAATTCGGCGAATCGGCCGAATAGAATTTTTCAAAAATCTCTATTTACAGGATTTACATAGCAAACGGAGAACTATTTCCTTTTCAGGACTTGCTTATAACAAATAGAGGACCATTGACTGTTGTGCATATATATAAGATACTGTCATTGTGATACTATGTTACGGAACACATGTTGCAACTTGAATTAGCTTTCTAGTATATATAGCAGGTGATTGTCCAACATTTGCTGCAGCATTAAAGGGGTATTCCAGGATTATTTTTTTTATTTGACTATGCTACAGGGGCTGTAAAGTTAGTGTAGTTCATAATATAGTGCTGGAACCTGTGTGTGACGGTTTTCTCACAATTCTTCTGTGATTTTCACTCTAATATTTATTTTTAACAGAATACAAAATTACTGTTGTCTCAGATTTTTCCCATGCAATGCGGCAGAGACCTGACTCACTAGTCAGCTAATGACAGGGAGCCTGTCTGCTTCAATGGGTGGAGGGATCACTTCGTGGGAGAGAGATCAATCTGCAACTAATGCAACAGCTGTAGGCACCTTGATTGAAAACCACAGGTCTTTGGAATGGATGCAGCTCATTTATGTTTCAATGGGTGGAGTGGCTGATGTGTGGGAGGGAGGAAAATGAAAATTGTGGGATTTGTAGTAAAAAAAAAGAAAAGTCAAACAGGAAATACCAGTTCACAAAAAGCTAGCCACAGCATTATGGTAATCTCACAACATAGCCATTTAGCTCCAAGACAAGCGCAGATCCTTCCTAAGCATGTCCATTACTGCTTGCCAGGTGCATACTAAAATCACCTTATGGTGGAGAACCCCTTTAATTTAGTACATCCGCAGTACAGCGATATTGTTAATAGTACACAACCGTAGGGGCCTGCGGTTTGTGTTTTTATCACAGATCTGTAATACTAATTGTTCATTTTTTTATTAAATATTATTGTTAAACTGTACACTGTCCTATCTCCAGACATTCATTATACATCTGTACTTGAGACGGATGGTAAATTGAGAACTGAAGAACCTTAATATATTATTGATTTTTCTACCACTCTCTGGGTAGGAGAGTATTTCAGTTAACCCCATTTATTTTATTTTAAGCTGCACACACACATCTTTTTAAATAAATAAATAGATAGATAAATGAATTTAAAGTCTAGATGAAGAATGAAGCTATAGAGTCTGGTTTACTATGAATGTACTTACATTTTACATAGCAATGGATACATTGAGCACATGCCATTATATGCTACTATATGCATATATATGCTGTATAATATATATATATATATATATATTTATTTTTTTTTATTTTTTTATTTTATTTTTTTTACCCAGAACAGCATGAACATAATGTCAATCTCCTATTTCCAATAAGTAAAATGTTCTGTAAAAAAAAAAAAATTGAGCTGATATAGATGATTGTATACACTTCATAATTGCATAATGGGAATTGAAAGAGGGGAGTTTTAAACTCTGGAAATTGATTGATAGAATACAATGTTACAGATGAATACCATGAATGCAGACAATGACAAATAGACTCACTTATCTCTAGCACTGACCTTTTTAATTACCCTTTCCACATATTTGATATATATTTTGTGATGACATCAGGGAGTATGGAACTGAGCTCTCACCATCCACAGCAGGTGCTGTCTATCTATTATAGCATACACCTGGCAGCAGCTGGGATCAGAGAAAACTGTTATCCCAGCCATTAAATCCCATAGATGCCATGATCAATAGCAACCAAAGCATTTAGGGTACATTCACACGTGTTCATTTTGCTGCATAATTTTTGCAGCTGGTTTTGATACCCATTGACTTCATTGGGCAGCAAAATCTGCTGCAGAAAATTTGCAGCAAAATACACATGTGTGAAGTACCCTTAGGCAGTTAGTCAGTGGTCAACCAATTGCCCCCTGCAAAAACTTTTGAGGTACAAGAAGCCAGGAGCCTAGAAAAAGTCCCTAGACCTGCCATCTTAGTACTCCTATTTCACCTGTTAGTATGTGATACATTCTATATTGGTAGGCGGGGCGGACTGACACCACCCAGGGCCCCCGGACCAAATAAAGCAAGGGCCCCCAGCAAGACTCCACCCCTGGCCCCACCTCTGCCCCGCCCCTATTCCCACCCAGTATGCATATGAATATTTGCCATAGAAAGGAATAGGGAGTGCAGTGTGCTTGAGGCTAGGGGGTACTTTGAGGGATGGCAATGCCAATCACCTTAACTACACCGAGGGGGAGATTTATCAAAACTTGTGTAGAGGAAAAGTTGTCCAGTTGCACTTACCAACCAGTCAAATTGCTTCCTTCCTTTTTCAAAGGCCTTTTCAAAAATGAAAGAAATGATCTGATTGGACAGGTTTTGATGAATCTCCCCCCAAGTGCCTTAAAACACTGAACTCCTCCTTTTTGTTCTAACTTGGGATCTCGATCTGTGATACCCAGTCCAACTTGGCTTCAGCCTCCACTCACCTTTAACCCCTTAAGGACGCAGGACGTAAATGTACGTCCTGGTGCGGTGGTACTTAACGCACCAGGACGTACATTTACGTCCTGTGCATAACTGCGGGCATCGGAGCGATGCCCGTGTCATGCGCGGCTGATCCCAGCTGCTGATCGCAGCCAGGGACCCGCCGGCAATGGCCATTAACCCCTCAGGTGCCGGGATCAATACAGATCCCGGCATCTGCGGCAGTGCGCGATTTGAATTAACGATCGGATCGCTCGCAGCGCTGCTGCGGGGATCCAATCATTCAGAACGCTGCACGGAGGTCCCCTCTCCTTCCTCCGTCCGACTCCCGGCGTCTCCTGCTCTGGTCTGTGATCGAGCAGACCAGAGCAGAAGATGACCGATAATACTGATCTGTTCTATGTCCTATACATAGAACAGATCAGTATTAGCAATCATGGTATTGCTATGAATAGTCCCCTATGGGGACTATTCAAGTGTAAAAAAAATGTAAAAAAATGTAAAAGTAAAAAAAAAGTGAAAAATCCCCTCCCCCAATAAAAAAGTAAAACGACCGTTTTTTCCTATTTTACCCCCAAAAAGCGTAAAAACATTTTTTTATAGACATATTTGGTATCGCCGCGTGCGTAAATGTCCGAACTATTAAAATAAAATGTTAATGATCCTGTACGGTGAACGGCGTGAACGAAAAAAAAAAAAAAAAAGTCCAAAATTCCTACTTTTTTAATGCATTTTATTTAAAAAAATTATAAAAAATGTATTAAAAGTTTTTTATATGCAAATGTGGTATCAAAAAAAAGTACAGATCATGGCGCAAAAAATGAGCCCCCATACCGCCGCTTATACGGAAAAATAAAAAAGTTATAGGTCATCAAAATAAAGGGATTATAAACGTACTAATTTGGTTAAAAAGTTTGTGATTTTTTTTAAGCGCAACAATAATATAAAAGTATATAATAATGGGTATCATTTTAATCGTATTGACCCTCAGAATAAAGAACACACGTCATTTTTACCATAAATTGTACGGCGTGAAAACGAAACCTTCCAAAATTAGCAAAATTGCGTTTTTCGTTTTAATTTCCCCACAAAAATAGTGTTTTTTGGTTGCGCCATACATTTTATGATATAATGAGTGATGTCATTACAAAGGACAACTGGTCGCGCAAAAAACAAGCCCTCATACTAGTCTGTGGATGAAAATATAAAAGAGTTATGATTTTTAGAAGGCGAGGAGGAAAAAATGAAAACGTAAAAATTAAATTGTCTGAGTCTTTAAGGCCAAAATGGGCTGAGTCCTTAAGGGGTTAAGGGGTTAAAGGGGTACTCCGGTGGAAAACTTTTTTTTTTTTTTAAATCAACTGGTGCCAGAAAGTTAAACAGATTTGTACATTACTTCTATAAAAAATTCTTAATCCTTCCAGTACCTATTAGCTGCTGTATACTACAGAGGAAATTATCTTCTATTTGGGATTTCTTTTCTGTCACGACCACAGTGCTCTCTGCTGACACCTCTTCTGCTCTGGACAGTTCCTAAAATGGACAGAGGTGTCAGTAGAGAGCCCTGTGCTCGTGACAGAAAAGAAATCTGTACACCGAGGACAAGCGGGGCTCTGTAAACCGAGGACAGGCTGGGCTCTGTACACTGAGGACAGGTGGGGATCTGTACACTGAGGACTAGCAGGGCTCTGTACACCGAAGACAGGCGGGGATCTGTATACCGAGGACAGGCGGGGATCTGTACACCGAGGACAAGCGGGGCTCTGTACACCGAAGACAGGTGGGGCCCTGTACACCGAGGACAGGCGGGGCCCTGTACAGCGAGGACAAGCGGGGCTCTGTACACTGAGGGCAAGCAAGGCTCCGTACACTGAGGACAAGCAGGGCCCTATACACTGAGGACAAGTGGGTCTCTGTACACTGAGGACAAGCGGGGGCTCTATACACTGAGGACAAGTGGGGCTCTGTGCACTGAGGACAAGCAGGGCTCTGTATGCTGAGGACAAGCAGGGCTCTGTACACTGAGGACAAGCAGGGCTCTGTACACTGAGGACAAGCAGAGCTCTGTACACTGAGGACAAGCAGGGCTCTGTGCACTGAAGACAAGCGGGGCTCTATACACTGAGGACAATCAGGGCTCTGTACACTGAAGAAAAGCAGGGCTCTGTACACTGAGGACAAGCAGGGCCCTGTACACTGAGGACAAGCGGGGCCCTGTACACTGAGGACAAGCGGGGACCTGTACACTGAGGACAAGTGGGGCCCTGTACACTGAGGACAAACAGGGCTCTGTACACTGAGGACAAGCAGGGCTCCATGCACTGAGGACAAGTGGGGCTCCGTAAACTGATGGCAAGCGGGGCCCTGTACACTGAGGACAAGCAGGGCTCTGTACACTGAGGACAAGCGGGGCCCTGTACACTGAGGACAAGTGGGGCTCTGTACACTGAGGACAAGCGGGGCTTCCTACACTGAGGAAAAGCGTGGATTCCGTACCTGAGAACAAGTGGGCCCTGTACGAGAGAGCGAGTGAGCAGGGCGCCGGGCGCACAGTGAGCTCCGACGCGGCACTTAGACGTGACCTCACCCCCCCACGGTGCCGTGACCTCACGCGCCACAGCGCTACGCCGGAGTTCAAAGCGCATGTCCCAGGCAGCCACTGTGGTTCTCTTACAGGGCTGCTGTGGCTGTTTGGGAGATGCCAAACAGCAGCCAACAGCACCGTTCTCCGGGTCCGGGTGTGTGTCGGGCAATTAGATAACATTTTTATTTTATTTTATGTGGCAGGCGCCGGACAGCGGGCCCTTTCCCCCGTCCGGGCCTTTGTACGAGGGCCCAATGGACCGGCCTGTCAGTCCGCCCCTGTTGGTAGGGGTCTAAGAGCTGTAATCTTCTTTAGTTTTAATATTGTAAGTCCCCCAACCCTCCTGCCCTAACAGGGTGACTCCAGTGGGGATGAATGAAGTAGTAGTGGGCAAGCAAGTGAGGTATAAAGTATTGATTAACAGCACACATACTGGATTACTGCTCCTAAACATCTTCTTCTCCAAATCAGTCCTCCTGTAGAGGAATGCAACCTTGGAATTCCCTGTTCTAGCAATCAGTGGGGGTCCCATTTGTCAAATCCTATTTGATATTGAATCTATCTGGCTGATGGATGGTGAATCTCTTAAGGTTATTGTAGTCTTCTTCTAAGGAGTACTCCAGTGCAGGAACAGGTATCTCCTCTTTTTATAGCATAGGGGATGTACTCCAGTGCAGGAACACTTATCTCCTCTGTATATAGGATAGGGGATGTACTCCAGTGCAGGAACACTTATCTCCTCTATTTATAGGATAGGGGATGTACTCCAGTGCAGGAACAGGTATCTCCTCTTTTTATAGCATAGGGGATGTACTCCAGTGCAGGAACACTTATCTCCTCTGTATATAGGATAGGGGATGTACTCCAGTGCAGGAACACTTATCTCCTCTGTTTATAGGATAGGGGATGTACTCCAGTGCAGGAACACTTATCTCCTCTTGTTATAGGATAGAGGATGTACTCCAGTGCAGGAACAGGTATCTCCTCTTTTTATAGGATAGGGGATGTACTCCAGTGCAGGAACACTTATCTCCTCTGTTTAAAGGATAGGGGATGTACTCCAGTGCAGGAACACTTATCTCCTCTATTTATAGGATAGGGGATGTACTCCAGTGCAGGAACAGGTATCTCCTCTTTTTATAGGATAGGGGATGTACTCCAGTGCAGGAACACTTATCTCCTCTGTTTATAGGATAGGGGATGTACTCCAGTGCAGGAACACTTATCTCCTCTGTTTATAGGATAGGGGATGTACTCCAGTGCAGGAACACTTATCTCCTCTATTTATAGGATAGGGGATGTACTCCAGTGCAGGAACACTTATCTCCTCTATTTATAGGATAGGAGATGTACTCCAGTGCAGGAACACTTATCTCCTCTTTTTATAGGATAGAGGATGTACTCCAGTGCAGGAGCACTTATCTCCTCTTTTTATAGGATAGAGGATGTACTCCAGTGCAGGAGCACTTATTCCCTATACAAAGGATAGGGAATAAGTTTCTGATAGTGGGGGTTCGACCACTGGGACCCCCATGATCTCCTGCACTGCAGTTTGTGTATCTCCTGCTCTCCAATAGAGATACATGGAGGGGATGTGCTGGATGATGCTTCATGAAGGGGTTGAGGTGCCCCATTCCTGGGGACTGCCAGGATGCCGCGCAGGAGATCGTGGGAGGTCCCAGCGGTCTGACCCCCGGTGATTAGAAACTTATACTCTATCCTTTGTTAGGGGATAAGTGTTCCTGCACTGGAGTACTCCTTTATTATTTACCATTTTAGCATCTTCGGTTGTGTTGGATTTGGCGCACGTCATTGTGTTATAAGTAGAAATAACAATTTGCATTCTGCTCCTTGAACACATCTAGTTTAAAAGAAATATTATCATTTGATGTTTGCTTTTATTTATCCGAAATCTGCTGTGATCTTGGCATCAATGCAACGTGTTGTGCAATACAGTAAATTCTTACTTAACTGATTCCATTTAATTACCCGTGTCAGGATCTGCACCCAGCTCAGTTTATCTCCTGGGACAGCATAATTTCCCTTATTTCATGCCTCAGTCCTTGCATTCGTAATATGTTTAAAACTGTTAACTTAAAAGAGCTCAGAATGATAGCCTTGGCACAAGAGAATACAAAAGCCTGTAATAGCCATAATAATAGACTTGCTTGAAGGATACTGGTTGCCTTGACAACAATGTATGTGCAATACAAGATAATGTAACTGCTGGAGTGGAGGGTTCTGAGCTGCATATTAATAGTCCCGGCTTGTTGTGCGGATTTGCTGATGTGTGGCTGCGCTTTTCTCTGCTGAACATGACGATTCATTAGACCAAAATCTTATTGTTTTCAACAAAAAAATCCCAGGAAGAAAAAAATTGTTATGCTGTATATGTGTTCAATGTAAACCTATAGTAGCCATTGCAAATTTGTACAATTGTAAAATTGGTTTTGAGTATTTTTTATTTTATTTTATTTATTTATTTTTATTTTTTTTTTACTTTTTTCTTTGCTGCTGTTTCTTTTTTCTTAAAAGTTAAATTAGGAATTAGTCCTTGTGACTTTTCTTACTTAGTTGGTGTTCACACGTTGGTGTTAGTTAGAGGTACCGCAAGTAATTATTGCATGCGTTTTTGCTATATTTAAAAATAATTATGCATTTTACTGGGATTTGCATAATCATGGTAAAACGTAATTTTTTATTTCACTTATCTGGGGCAAAAATACATGCAGTCATAGCTATTTGGTGGGAGATTCATCAAAACCTGTCCAGAAGAAAAGTTGCTGAGTTGCCCATAGCAACCAATCAGATCGCTTCTTTCATTTTTGAAAAGACCACTGAAAAATTTAAGAAGCCATCTGATTGGTTGTTATGGGCAACTCAGCAATTTTTCCTCTGGACAGATTTTGATAAATCTTCCCTTATGTCTCCCACTTTAGATGAAGCAGTGCTTCTATACATTAAATGGTGACTGATCATTTGATTTGATTGGTGCCATAGAATGCTTTTAATGTAACAGGGGGGTCCTTTGGGCATAACAGCTAGAAAGGAAACTTCTCCAACAAAAAAAACAGCGGCCCAGTCTCTGGCCTATTTTGTTGGAAGCTAGTAAACTCATGTGTATATTACGATGGCTATCAGTATATCTAATGAAAATGAACAAAATTAGAGAATCCAAGATCGATCCTTTGTGTTCAAAATCAGTAAATTAAAGATAAAGAGAAGAAAAATGCTTACAGTACTGAAAAGGCTAATAATAATAAATATTATCATAATTGAGTCAGGTCTTTTATACACTAGTGGATTAATCTATTACTTCTATTTATAGAATAGGCTTTTATTATACACACATATATATACTTAATATATATATATATATATATATATATATATATATATATATATATATATATCATTTTTTTGTTTTTTTATAGAAGAACAAGTCTAATTTGTTATCCACAGAAAAAGAGAAAGAAATACGCAATATAATGCACACCCACGGTAGCTATAATCCCAAAAATATATCTTTATTACATATAAATATTACAAAGCGCAGACAATACAATTCTGCAATAATTGTATTGTCTGCGCTTTGTAATATTTATATGTAATAAAGATATATGTTTTGGATTATAGCTACCGTGGGTGTGCATTATATTGCGTATTTCTTTCTCTTTTTCTGTGTAGTAATTGTTGTCTGGTACGCTTAATAGCACCCCTTTCTATATGATGCTGAGCCTGCCTGTCTTTTACATACATAATTTGTTATCCAGTCATTGGTGCAGCTGGAATTTTCAGTTCTGGGAACCAATTCATAGAAACGATTCTCAGGAGTTGGAAAAGCACAAAGATCAGAAACTAAACTGATAAGGGACATGAAGCACCTTAATTATCATGAAAAATTATGGGAATTGCATTTATTTCTCTTTAGTAGAGGCCTCTTGAGGTGGAACGTTATTAACTTTTATAGGTATGTAAATTGTCCACACAAAGTATGGTAAGAAGTTATTTTATGTAAACAGTGGAGTACTCCATTATCTGAAGAAATAAAATGGTATCATCTTCAGAAGAAGGTTACAGCAGTAACTAGTAAGGCTTCAAAAATAGCTTTGACAATTTTTTCGAACAAAATAAAAAGAATGCATCTAGAATTTTTTATTTGATCGCTGCTTAGGATTAGGAGAGAAATCTTTCCCTTTTGGGGAAGATTGCTTTCAATTTTCTATTTTTCAAAAATAGTGTAAATACCAAATCTAGGTAAAAGTTATGGTAAGTGTTTGGTTGGTAGACACTATTTGTATGCATTTTTATTGGGGTATACAGGCATCGTATGCCACTCAGTGTATACTTTGAATTTGAAAAATAAATAGTAATTGCTGTTAAAACGTTGATTTTCAAGCCAATGATTCAGGGCCCAATGTATGTGGCTACATGCTGCTGGCACATGCAGATACTGTAGCAACTCTGAAAATAATAATTGAGTTAAACAGATATAACTTGCAGTGTACCCCATTAAGTACTCCACTGGCCAGTGTTTCGGCTGCGTACGGAATATTTAGTTCCGAACACTGTGTGCACGCTGCTGGGGCCGGCCACGCCCCCTCATGATGTCAGGCCACATCCCCTCAATGCAAGTCTATGGAGGGGGCATGGCGGTCGTCACGCCCCCTCCCATAGACTTGCATTGAGGGGGCACGACCTGACATCACTAAATGTTCCAAACTCAGCCGGAACACTGGCCAGTGGAGTACCCCTTAAAAGGGAACCTGTCACATTGAACAAGCATTCTGATCTGACAGCATCATGGTATAAAATTGCTAAGGAAAGCTGAGGAAACTTTTATATAGTGTAGTGGGAAAGTATTCAGTATTTTGCATTTTATTAATTTCAATCTGAATATTCTTTTCTATACTAATTCTTTACTTAGGAGTCCAGTGGGCGGTCCTAATCAGGGACTGACAACTATCTCTTTACAGATGCTGATACGGGGAAGCTTGTCAGTCTTTGAATAACACCACCCATGGGACTCCGATGCATAGAATGAGCAGGAATTTTAATTAATAAGTTGTAAGTTACACTTAAACTACACAAATCTATATATCAACCTGCTCAGATCCTGCTGAGCTAGAAAATTAGCATGGGGAATTTCTCACCAAGCAAAACCTGGTCAGAAAAGTTTCCACTATTTTCAAATTTCATACTTAGTTAGATATTTACATTTTTGAGATCTCTATTATTATTATTATTTATTTTTATTTGTTATAAACTTTGTATTTATGTAATAGGAATCTCTTCTTATACATTCATATGACTTTTATTTTTTATTCATAACTATATATTTTATATGTTGCAATTGTCTTTTTTTTTATCAAAAAACTGAATTTGAAGCTATTATTTATCTTATATATTTCTGAAAAAAAAATCTCCATGTGCTTTTTGCAATGTCAAGTTACAATAGAAATGGTAAAGTAGTGACATGGTGGTGCAGTTTAGTAATGCATGTTGGCACTGACATCATTGTGACAAAGTTCATAAAGCCTTAACAGCACTGTTTCTTTCTATTTTTTTTTTTTTTTTTTTTGGGGGGGGGGAGATTTTAGCACCCACAATATGAGCCCAACATGCTCATTTTAAATAATTTTTATTCAAATGTAAGATAGTTTATCAATAGCACTTACTTTCCAAAAGGTTCAGATGAATGTCTATAGTTCATTAGTAAGATGGATTTGCAAATTGTATACTTTTTGTTGTTTTTCTACTTAATTACTTTACTTTTTAATTAAACATTTTAAAAAATATCTTTAAATCACCATATTCTGACCCATGTTTTTTACTTATTTTTATTATGGGAAGGATTTATTCCCCCTAGGGAACTTGTATAAGCAATCATTCGATTGCTCATGCAGATCAATGCAGTACATGAAGTACTGCATTGATTTATTAGATTGGCACTCTATTAATATAGCCTGCCTTGCCATATCAAAAGCAGAACACCAGCAACCATGGATGCTTAGCAAAGGCCTTGGGCTGCAATGACAATTGATTGGCTGCACACAATGGCATTAAGCTGATCCGTGCCACTGCACCACTAATGACACACAGCAAGGCACTCACCATACAACGTGGCTTTATTCAAGCGTTCCAATGGTGACAAGTAGGTGCAGAAGTGGAGGCAGGGAGCAAGGCTGGGACAGACTGTTTCACGCTTTCACAGCGCTTCCTCAAGCCAGTGTGCGACTTCCGCTTGCAACGTGATGTCATATGTAGGCGGCATGGACAGCGGCGTCATCATCTAGTGTCAAAGGTAATGTTTACACATGATCAAAACAAACACACGTGATGCATAAATGGTAATATAAACGTGTTACATGTGCAGGGAAGGCTATAGGAATGGTACGAGCTCAACTCGATCGTTCAGACCCAGGGCTCCAGTGGCTAGGATCCCTGTGCATGTAACACATTTATATTACCAACAGCTTTATAGACATATATGTACAATTTGGTTGCGATTAACCGGTTTTTATTTGATGTCACATGATTTATACATCACGTGTTTGTTTTGATCATGTGTAAACATTACCTGTGACACTTGATGATAACGCCGCTGACCATGCCACCTACATATGACATCACGTTGCAAGCAGAAGTCGCACACCACATCGGCTTGAGGAAGCGATGTGAAAGTGTGAAACAGTCTGTCCCGGCCTTGCTCCCTGCCTCCCCCTCTGCACTTACTTGTCACCATTGGAACGCTTGAATAAAGCCACGTTGTATGGTGAGTGCTGTCCTATCTTCTGTCTAATTTTGTTGCCATACACTTTAACGGACATTCACACCATTGCTGTCAATTGTTACTTGGGTGTCGCTGTTGCAGTCCTCCGCTAGTCAGTTCCATTTTAGCCTTAGTCCTGTAAGGGCCAGAGCATCCTCTTTCTTTCTAGTTTTTGCTGTTTAAATGCCATCATCAGCTTTGACAATGGCATTTTAACAATTAAGAGTTGGTATTGGAGATCATTTTGTGTCGGCTCTAGGCGGCGACCCTTAGCTGCTGAATGCAAGAGATGGAGCAGGTTAGATTCAATGCACCCTTACCATCACTATGATGAGAATATATGTTATGAGTTATAACCCAACTCCCAGATTCCTGCTAATCTCAACTTTCTGGTACTTTGCACACAGAAAATGCCTCTTAAGTCAATACTGCTTGCATAGGGGACACACTTTAGCCAGTAGTACTGTACTAGGATTTTCAGCCATTTCTGACACTTAAAAAAAAAAATTTACCCACCATAAAACTTTATACATTTTGTACATCGTAACTGTGATAAGGATGTGGTATTAATGTTAAACTAGACACTTCCTTCAATAACTTGATCCTGATTAATGAAATCGAAATATGAATTAAAGGGGTACTCCGCCCCTAGACATCTTATCCCCTATCCAAAGGATAGCGCATGAGATGTCTGATCGCTAGGGTCCCACCGCTGGGGACCCACACAATCTCTTCTGCAGCAGCCTGTCTGATGAATCATGATACAGGGGCTGGAGTATCGGGATGTCATGGCTCCACCCCCTCATGATGTCACACCCCACCTCCCCAATGCAAGTCTATGGGAGGAGGCGTGGTGGCCATCATGGCCCCTTCCAATAGGCTTGCATTTAGGGGGTGGGGTGTGACACCACAAGGGGGGGAGCCGTGACATCACGATACTCCAGCCCCTGTATCATGATAAGTGATCTTCACTCCTGCAGCAAATGACAAGTGGGTGCTGCAGGAGAGATTGCAGGGGTCCCCAGCGGCAGGACTCACAAGATCAGACATCTTATCCCCTGTCCTTTGGATAGGGGATAAAATGTCAAGGGGCGGAGTACCCCTTTAAAGTACAACACAAATAGGACTTGTATCAATTGAGAGATAAATTGCTATTTTTCTTTTGACGCCTCTAGGGTATTGTTTTTCCATTAGTAAGGCCATGTTTCTTCTAATCAGTGGCATCAATTTTTTCACCATTGTTTCGTCTGTGGTTAGTGACTAATTAGCAATAAATATGATGCATTTCCATTATTAACAATGAAATGTCACCTCATTATTTAGTAATTGAGTCATTTTTTAATGCAAATACAATTAGGATAAACTATTGTTTTTAAAAATTAATGGAAAATGGAAGGATTATAATAAACTATTAAATACTTTGTTATTTTGATTTGTATAATTTTGAGTAATTATCAAGAATCCTGTGTATCTATAGAAGACATTTGCCTCTGTTTAGTTATATGCAGCATGGTCAAGTTATAAATCATAATATATTTCTTATAATCTGTAACTTGCTGTTTCATGCTTCAAATCCATAACTGCCATGTTTATTAGGAGTGCTGAATGTGTCTAGAAATACAACTAAGATAAAGAATGGAACTGAACTTTCAACTTCCTCACATTTAGTACATACAGTATTTCATTCTTTAAAACTTTGCCTAACTTAAAGGGAATCTGTCATCCGTATCAACCGCATTAACCTGTTGGTACAGGCTTGTAGTGCGGTTGACATTGATCAAAATGGTGTTAACCTTTCTGCACTTTGTGGCTCCGTTACTAATTTATGCCCGTTTTTCAGAATATGCTAATGAGTTGGCTTGGTGCACACAGGCGTTCCCAAGCCCCAAGTGCACCCTGGCATTCAGCTTCTTTCCTCCTCCATCCGGCCCACCTTATGATTATGCATAACCCTTCCCCTGTGAAATCTCTCTCAGGGAGACTATGCTTACTCCCTGCGAGTACTGTGCATGCGCAGCTTCTGGGTGTACAAGGGAAGTGATATGCAAGTTCATAAGAATGGCTGGACAGAGGAAGAAGCAGGCTGGTCATCAAGGGGCACTCTTAGTAATGAACTTTATGCACCAAACCAGCTCATTTGCATATTCCAAAAAATATGCATAACATAGCAACAAAGCATGTTGTACAGAAAGGTTGAAACCCATAATTGTCACCCATACTACAAGCTTGTACCAACAAGTTAGTGTGGGTGATACTGAAGACAAATTCCCTTTAAGCAGTAATGTATAATAGACAAAAGCACCGGAAGGAAGCTGATTATCAAACTGATCCCGGTCATTGTAAGAGACAATTCAGACTTTTGAGGTACCTCAGCTGGGAGACCAAATACTGGACAGACCGGATGGGGGAACAGATTTTGCAGGATATCTGCATTTTGCACTTTGCCATCAGATGTGGGCATTGAAGTACAGTACTGAGCTAGGTCGTGGACAATGTGATGGAACCCTTACTTTAAGGCTGGGTTCACCCACAGTATTTTGGGCAATATTTTTAGCCAAAACCTTAAGTGGAACTGAGACAAAGAAAGTTATTTTTCTGTATTTATGTGACCCACCCGTGGTTTTGGATGAAACTACTGACAAAAATATTGTGTGTGAACTCTCCAAGAGTGCTTCCTTGTTTAAACAGCATTTTTTTTCTTAGTATCAGTATTTTGGCATAAGCTACTTTTTAATCTGTTGCTTTGAATTCAGGCCCTTTTTTCTAATTGATGTACATAACACCTCCCTGGCCAATAAAACACTTTCTTATGGACAAAGAGCAGATTAACTTTTCATTAAAAAAAAAGCCTGAAGGGGTACTCTGTTGGGGGGAAAGAAAAATCACATCAACTGGCTCCAGAAAGTTAAACAGATTTGTAAATTATTTCTATTAAAAATCTTAATCCTTCCAGTACTTATCAGCTGTTATATGCTCCAGAGGAAGTTGAGTTGTTGTTTTCTGTCTGACCACAGTGCTCTCTGCTGACAACTCTGCTTGTCTCAGGAACTGTCCACAGTAAAAGCAAATCCGTATAGCAAACCTCTTCTGGACAGATCCTGACACGGACAGAGTTGTCAGCAGAGGGTACTGTGGTCAGACAGAAAAACAACAACACAAGTTTTGTTAATGTCCAATTCAGCTAATCTGACTGTCAGATAAGGATCCCCATTTAGATTCAGAAGTGCCCCATTTGTTCTGTAGTTGGCCACACAAAATAAGTACAGGACCACAGAATTTGTATACTAAATAGCTGGATTGAGTGCAGTGCTACCTCCCTGCCAGTTAGAATATAGGAGCAGGGACAAAAAAATTGTTAAATAAATTTAAAAATTTTTAAATTCTAATCAATTACTTTTTTTGTAAAATTCTAATCGAATCCAATTCATGCAGAATCAATCACGATAATTTCTGTTTATTACAATAAAAATTATGTACATGGAGGTACAAATGTTTGCCCTGTGTATTTATTTATTTATTTAGTTTTTTTTTAAAACTTGATTAAGCAATGGAAATGAGCAAACTTTTCAAGAGTTCGGTTAGGCAGGGTTACCAAATTTCAGCACAAAAATTGGGTTTAGACTGAATGTGAACTTTATCAATAGCCCTAAAACTCATGTATAACACTATTAGGTCACAGCTAAAAGCTGTCTTAAAGGCAAAGCTGTAAAATGCTTTTGTCCTCCCCTGTTTTCTACCACTTTCAGACAATAAAATTAAAAAACTGACTTTCACGAGTGACATGGAGTCAATTTCATAATGTCAAAGTTAAGTCAATACATTTTTTAAATAAAAATTAAAGATCCAAATGCCTGCCAGTGTTTATATACACATAGAAGCTATGAAGGAAGAAGCTATGTACTTTTCCAAGCGCTCTAAAAATAATAACATTTTCAGGAATAGCAACAGGATTGGCATCATAAAAAGTGCAAAAGAGAGACACAAAACCCTCTATGCACAGCTTTTTTCACAGCAATTAGTGTACAACAAATAAAAGCTTGCACACTTAATTTGCAATCAAACAGATTTTGTACTGACGGAAAAATACTGCACATTATCTGCAGTGTTATATTAACTACAATTATTATTGTGGTCCAGTTACTTTCTTTGTTGTTCACTGTCACTGTCCCTTATAGAGATCTTCACCTAACAGCTGATATCTATAAAAATGACTGCCAAAACTGTGTACATTGACTTTTTTAGTGAGTCAGACATAACCCCCTATACTGCTTCCTGATTGGCTGGGACAGCTGTTTGCAAGGCATTATGGTCTATCCTTCCTCCCTCTTCTCTATGCCATGTGTCTGATTCTATTTTAGCATGTTTGGCAAAGACCACCCCTCTCACCCCTTCTCCGAGGTTTGAAACCATGCAGAACCAAACTTTTAGCAAAGATTGCGTATGTCTATTTAGCATCTTCACACAAATTGTCCATATTGGCTTGGGTTTTCATTTAACATAGCGGGAATTCCCATTGTATATTGTGACTAACACAATTTATTTATAGTGCACAAACATTTAATTATTGGGATTTAATAAAGAAGTCGATATTTGCTGTTTGCATTAGATGACATTGTAAGGCATTAAATGTTAATTGTTGATGCTTTATGGACAGCATTAGGATACTACTGTTTCACAGTGTAAAACTTGCTGGCATATTTCATTTTACTACACATTTTTGTCCATAATTTGCTGCTATGTGAACACACCCTGGTAGTACAAAAGTCAATACAACTAAAAATTGTTAGGAGATTTCTTCCTTTTTATTTTTATTTTTTAAATAAATACAATAATAATTGTAACGGGTCATGGCAGGTGGTGGATCCTCTGGGCCTGTGTGGATGATGACGTCAGCCGTGCCAGGGAGCGAAGTCTAAGATGCCTCTGGTTTTCACCAGAGCCCGCCGCAAAACAGGACGGTCTTGCTGCTGCAGGCGGCACCCAGGTAACTACCCCGGGCAAGACTCGTCCACACAGGTATCTGGGGGGTGGTGTGTCACAGAAGGACACTGGCAGGACGTGGCAAGATGGCAGTAGGTCAGGGCAGGTAACACAGGTAGGTAAGGTAGCAAGGAACAGGTACACAGTAACAGAGACACAGGACTTTCACAATGGCAATACACAACCAAAGATCCGGGAAGGAACCAAAAAAGGAGCTGATATTTAAGGACCAGGGTGCAGGTGTAGATACTTGATTAAATGAGCACTGGCCCTTTAAAAGGGAGAGTTCTGGCACGCACGTGCCCTAGGAGGCGAGGGCACGTGCACCGGAGCTGTGAGGACACAGGGAGGTGGAAGATGATGGAGTTGAGTGACGGGCTGGGATTCACATGCGGGCGCATCCCGCGTTGTGAATCCCAGACCCACCGGCAGCGGGGACATGAGCAAATAGCGCTCATGGCCGGCGTGTCCGGCCAGAGCGCAGGCAATACAATAATAAAAAATAGATAGAATGTTTAGGTTACATTTAGAAAATGAGTAACAAACACAGAAGTAGCAGATACATTTTAGACACAATATTACTCAAGTATACTGGACTTTACTCTGCTCAACCCTTATATACTCTACTAGCTTTTGCCCGCGGCTTCGCGCATGTTATATTTGGGGTAACATAGATCTACTTTTTACGATCCTATAGTAATGAGGCCACTCTGGGTAAAGGCTACGGGCATCCAAACAACCCGAATTCTTTCAACTTTGATCGCCGAATCTAAATAGTTAAAGCCGGACATCTGCCAGAACGGCGTTGTCTCGCATTAGCCACAGGTCCTGGCTGCTGATAGTAGCCTGGGACCGTGCAGGTATGATGCGAGCTCAGCTCCTGATCTCTCTTCATAACCCTCCTGTGCCGCAGCGCCGGGTATACCCGGCATTCTGCGGCAAGTGGTTAATGCATACAAACTTTGAACCCCTGTTTCACCCCTTCAGGGGTGGAATTTTAGAATATGTTAAACATTAATGCCGGATCTTTGTTGCCTTGAGCCTGAGAGAAAGTATTCCTGTTTCTGCCTTGCCGTGTATCTGATCCTTTGCGTTGTGACCCGATCTTGCTTCTCTGCCGCCTGCCTATTGACCTCCTGCTATGTCCTGACTACCCAACCGTGCCACCTGCCCTGACCTTCTGCTATCCAGACTATGAGCTGCCTTATCCCTCCTGTGCCTCGCATCTCCTCAGCCACCTGTGTGGTCGAGCCGTGCCAGGGTTAGGGACCTGGATGCCGCCTGCCGCAGCAAGTCCATCCCGCTTTGTGGCGGGCTCTGGTGAAAACCAGCAGCACCTTAGACTCTGCTCCCTGGTACGGTCCGAGTCATCTGCCACACAGGTCCAGTGGATCCACATCCACCAGGGTTCCTGTCATCTGAATTGTGAGTGTTACATCCACTCAGCTACATCTGTATACTACTGTACTCTAGATCTATGCATTGCCCTACCCCTTGCACATGGGCTTGGTATGGCATTGTTTTATCTGTATCCTATTAGGAAATTCATATTTAATAGAAAGGGTCCTCTGTTCAGGATCCTTTTCTCTTGGATAGAGTTAAGAGAGGTTACAAAGAATGTCTTATACTTTAAAGGACATCTCCTGTCCCACATTACATGGAAAACAACTTGATGTGAATGAGCACAATGCTTTTTTTTTCTCCTGTGGTGGCATTAAGGGGAACCTAGAAGATGTATTTGGTTATTATGAGCAAAAAATTGCTGTCATGCAGTTTTGTTTACCTGTGGACCAAAAACCTAAATTGAGTTTGGGGATGCATCTGATGGTGTGCCTAACAATGTTTAAGGTACACCAGCAGATGCACCTTCCCCAATTATTGGGAGTTATAATTGGGGAAGGTAGTGGTAAGCACCAATAAGACCCCTGGTAGCACAGCAGGTGTTGACAAGATGATCTGTAGACATGGCATAACAAAGACATGAGGCATAATCTTTACCCTTGGACATTTTGCTCAGCAGTGGATAATTTTCACCTGACTGGTAAAGGTGTAATGTCCTCCTATCGGCCAGAATGACATGGACATAGGTGTAACCTTTCCAATGTGGGGACTCCCATAGAGTCAATGGGGGGTATGTATGAAGCTTTTTACCCTGTTTTTTTTGTCTGTGATTTGTCGCAATTTTTCCTTTATGTCATTTTTTACGACAAACAATTGCGCCAAATGGTTTAGAACAAAATCACTGATTTCACTTTGTTAGTCGTGATTTAAGTTACAGTCATTCTTTGGTCTGGAATTAATTGCGACTTTTTGATTTGGCGCAAGTTTAGGCGCAAATACCTTCATTTAGGCGCAAATCTACACCATGAATAAAGTGACAGAGAAAATAGCTACAACAATAGAACGTCCCAAAGTCAGATTTACTGCCTGGAATTCTGGGGTCTGCGCCTTTTGAAGGGCTACATTTGTGCCAAAATTACAAACTTGTGTACGACAATTGATAATTTTGTCGCAAATATGCTCCATTTGACGCAAAAAAAACATACATAAAATCACACATTGCTACACGATTATTGATACATGTTTTACTTGTTTTACTTTCCAATACAGAAGAGCTTGATGTTTGTTTGCCCCTCTAAGCCCTTGTTTGTCTGCAAGGTAGTTCCTTCATGGTAGGGGATCCTGCATAGCTTACCAAAGGGATGGAACAAACCAGGAATTTGCTCCTTATGAAGAAACCCATAGCAACCACATAGTTTTTTCTGGATTGTACAGATGCCCTTGCACTAAGTTTCTAATACTACTATAAATGTTTTATAAAATATCAATGAACAACATACAATGAACTTCATTAAATGACAATTTTTGCTTAAAGGGATGCTCCGTTGCTAGGCATCTTATCCCCTATACAAAAATGTGTGATCGCGGGGGTCCGGCCACTGGGACCCCACACGATCTCCATGCAGATGCTGGGTGTCTACACGGAGATCGTGGGACGTCCCAGCAGCCAGAACCCTGTAATCAGACATCTTATTCCCTATCCTTAGCATAGAGGATAAGATGTCTAGTTACATAGTACCCCTTTAACTGCACTCAAAGAAAAGTCTATTACATCTGAAAATTGCTACGTAAATTATCTCAGACAAAAATCTTGTAACTCCCTTAAAACTTTTAAAACCTAAAAAGAAATGAATTATTTATTAATATCAGAATACTTTATTGAATCAAGAATGCCAAAGGCAAAAATCAGATAGTTTTCTGGGAAAAACTGTTGTGTTCATCAAATGTAATTTGCTAATGACATCATTTTTCACACTCAATAGACTGCACTATATGACTCCGTCCTGAGGCTTTTTAATTATCTGCAAATGACATAAAATAGAATTAACCTATAAACATTACACTTCTAGATGACTTTCCGTGTGGAGGGGGCACATTATAAAAAGTAATGGCTATAACATCTTATAGAAGGGTGTTTATGGTAATTACAGCTGATGAGAACAAATAAGTCCATTATTCTGGCCCCAATATTAGCCTTAAAGACAGACAAACTTAGGTATCATTGCTTGTTTCCACTTAAATATTTGCACACATATTTCTGTATGCTATTATGTGCAAATTTATTTTGACTAAAAACTGGACTCTACACACCCCAAAAGGTCATCAACTGATACATATAACTCCTGTAAAATCAAAATATGTATAAAATGAGTTGGTCCAACAATGGCCAATGCCCTGGAGAGATAGCATGTAACCTCATAAATGATTAACCAACAGCCAACGATTCTCAGGGACCGGTCCTCCAGAGCTATAGATTTTCTTTCTGACCACACACTTTTATTAATTGGATATATAAAAATGGGTTTTGTAAACTAGACAACCCTTTTAAGTAAACATTTTCTTTACTAAGGAGACCTTAAAGGGGTATTCCAGGAAAAAAAATGTTTATATCAACTGGCTCCAGAAGGTTAAACAGAATTGTAAATTACTTCTATTAAAAAATCTTAATCCTTTCAATAATTATCAGCTGCTGAAGTTGAGTTGTTGTTTTCTGTCTGGCAACAGTGCTCTCTGCTGAAATCTCTGCTTGTCTCGGGAACTGCACAGAGTAAAAGAGGTTTGCTATGGGGATTTGGTTCTAAACTGGGCGGTTCCCGAGACACGTGTCATCAGAGAGTACTTAGACAGAAAAGAACAACTCAACTTCATCAGCTCATAAGCACTGAAAGGATTAAGATTTTTTAATAGAAGTAATTTACAAATCTGTTTAACTTTCTGGCACCAGTTGATTTGAAAACATTTGTTTTCCACTTGTTACCACCGGAGATCCCCTTTAAAATTCTACAATTATTTGGTCAGATCTACTTTTATAAGTGCACGAAAACTCAGATATATATTTTTTTTTTAACAAAAATCTGTCTCACATGACTTGCACCACTTTAATATGAGCTTTAGACACTTTTCCCCATCGTGGCCTTGGTAAAATAGAGATTGGCTTAAGATTTGACACTGTGAGCCACAAGATGTGTCCCGTAATTCTTATGTAAAATTCTGGTGCAGTTTAATCCAATTTAAAGTTGGACTAGATAGTCTAAGAGTACAACTTATTTATCAAACAGTCTGAGCCCCAATGATAAATATGACACATTCTTAGACTATCTAGACTAAGTACACACTGTCTAAGAATTAGACAGTTTCAGTAAATCTGGGTGTCACGGTAGGTAGGGAACAGTGCAGCCCTCAACTCACTCAAACCACTGTCCCTAAGCACATGGGTGATCCACTCTAAGTGACAGCACTCAACTGTGAGATGGTCCTTACACTCACTAAGTGTATGGGGCACTAAAGGGGAGAGTTAACCAAGACAGACTGACAGCTCAAAAATTGTCTTTCTAAGTAATAAGAATTGCCTAGGTTGTTGTTGGTTGAACAAGGGTGCATAGATTACATTATGAAAGATATATTAACTTGTAACTTTAGAGTCAAAGAGGAGAAGGCCCCTTACATGCATGTGCAAAGGATATTCTAGCAGTAATAAGAATATGATGGGCAACTCTTCTAAAAAAGGGGGGAACGATGTATAAGTTTCAGTCCAGAATTGGTTAAGCAGGGTCTAGAGTGACTCAAAGATTTATGTTTTTTTTTTTTTTTATTTAAATAAGATAAAAAACTGAATTCCAAAAAAGGTGCAGTGATGGACATGTCACCTAACAACATCCACTCCAACAAAGATTAGAATATTAAGGAAAAATATGTGCAAGAAAGGAGGGGATAAGGTACCGCCACAACTGTGTTTTTTACATTAATTCTAAATGATCTAAATATATCTGGAGTGTTTAGGTGTTCTTGATATGGCCTTAAGCCATCCCTCTATGTTAAACAAAGTCCCCAATTCTTCTTCTTAACAAATTATGGGCATAGATTTTATAAAAGTATCTTAGAGAATCCCTCCCATTTAAATAAATAAAAAATTCATAAGAAGAAGGTTTTTGCAGTTTAGGTAGCCAATCTATATCTGCAAATACTGGTAAAAATGTGATGAGGTAAGGTAACCTTTAGTGGCTATGTCCAAATATTGTTTTATGAAGTAATCTATGTAGAAGTTCCCTATGGTAATAATACTCTACTGTTTCCATAACATATAATTGACATTGTGTAAAAAGGGTTTCAAAAATTCTATAGAAACACCCAAATGCATAAAGTGTAGCTTCTGGGCCCCAGAGCAGCATCTGTAATGGGGTGCCCATCTATCATGCTTCATTTATAATACTGATGGCTTTTTATGTGGCAGAGGTGCTTTGGAGCCCCTGAGGCTGTGGGACCTGGCTGCAACTGTTACATCTGCAAGCCCTATACCCACCTACACTCCTGGAAACTTTTCTTCTGGAAATACAAACCCAATCATTAGGGCAGACATATTTGAACCAAACTTAAAGAAGATAATGAGAGAGAGGGAACATAAACCTTTTTTTACTACTAGTATACTACAGTCAAAATCTAACCCCTTTACAAATGTAGAACCAAAGGACATTTACACAGCTGCAAAAAGTGTGTGACCATTCCAAGAAAGTTTGTGCTTCTCTGAAGGTTTTTGAAGAATAGCTGGATATAATGTAATGGGGAAGTTTAAAGGTTAAGTTATTCAGCTGTGTTACCATCCTTTGAACTTTCCCTACTAGTGGAATGAAGCTATAAACAATTACATATTTACACAATCCCCGGGAATTAAACTAAACATCTGACAAACAAGCATTTGGACTAAAGCATCCAACATCAATAACTGTGTAGTAGTGAAAAACTAAAGTTTCCAGAAATGGAGTCCAAAATGATACTGAACGATATTGAGAAAAAAAATTAGAACGCAACATATAGTTGGGTAAAATTTGCGCTTACACTTATGTAGACATAAGTAAGATAATAAATCATGTAGCAGAGAATGAAGATTGCTCATAAAAATCTCAATCAACACTATAATTTACAATCCTTACATTTTTTTTGAGAATTGTGTACTGCAGCTTTAAAGTATACCTGTCGTTAACAAAAACTTATGTAGACAATACCAATAAAAAAAATGTGTATTTTTTGTCCCTACAGCTATTGACTGTTTGTCTCCGTGAGGAGTCCAAATACAGGAAATACGGGTGAACAAGCAGGGCTCTGTACACTGAGGACAAGCAGGGCTCTGTACACTGAGGACAAGCAGGGCTCTGTACACTGAGGACAAGCAGGGCTCTGTACACTGAGGACAAGCAAGGCCCTGTTCACTGAGGGCAAGTAGGGCTCTGTATACTAAGGCCATGCAGGGCTCTGTACACTGAGGACAAGCAAGGCTCTGTACACTGAGGACAAGCAGGGATCTTTGTACTGAGGACAAGCGGGGTCCTGTACACTGAGGATAAGTGGAGTTCTGTACACTGAGGACAAGCAGGGCTCTGTACACTGCGGCTCTGTGACACGCTCTCAGCTCGCACAGCAGGATGATTAACAAGCCAGGAGCCTGCACAGAGCCCTGCTTATCCTGCCCTCACTTCCTGTATTTAGACTCCATATATATATATATATATATATATATATATATATATATTACAAATATACATATAATAGTATTATCTACATTATATTAAAAGTTTTTGTTAATGAAAGGTACACTTTAACCACTTAAGGCCACAGGGCATACAGGTATCCCCTGGCTCCCTTGGACTTAAGGACCCATGGCCTACCTGTACGCCCATATGAATTCCATTCCTTGCCGCTCGCCGGGCGGCGACAGGACAGGGATGTCGGTCAATTCAGATCGGTGATCTGTGGTGATACTGGGTCATTCGGGTCTCCGGTGACCCAGAAAATAAGGGGGATAGGGGCTGTCCAAGACACCTCTGATCCCCCTGAAGGGATAGGAGTGAGGTGACAGAGTTGCCACCCTTCCTATCCATTCTGTTGGTCTGTCAAAAGCGACCGAGCAATAGTAAATCGGGGGTGGGGGGGGTTAAAGTTCGATAGGTTATAGATTGAAAGATGTTCTTTGTAATGTATTGGTATGTTGTCTTTTGTTTAAGAGTGTTTGTGTGGGATGGGTTGAGTGTATGGCTACCCGCATCTGGAATCGGCACAAAAGGTAAAAAAAAATTAAGAAGTACAATGTAATGGGGAAAGAAAGAAAATGCCCTTAGATCTAACAATGGAAATACAAATAGTGTCAATAAATTGTATGGGATTAAATTAACCTTATAAGCACTGCCTGGTATGGGCAGAGGCCAGCATCAGCAGAATGCAAGCAGATATAATGTGCCTTCAAGAGACACATTTAAAGGCATCGGATCTTTTTAGATTACATTGTAAGAAATGTCCTCATTTATTTGTTTGTCATTGCAGAGAAGGCTTTCAATCAAATTCAGTGGGGGGGGGGGGGGGGGGGGGGTTGAAAGCGGTGATGAGCAGGTTTAACCTCCCTGATAATTTTATAACATCTATAATGGCTATGTATGCTCTTCCATCAGCCAGAGTATATACTGAGGGTGCCCTTTCTTCTATATTCTACATAAAAAACGGAACAAGGCAAGGCTGCCCTCTGTCCCCTTTAATTTTTAAGTTGAGTATGGAACCTCTAGCCCAATACATCCAGTCATCTATTTTGTTAACAGGAATACAAATAGCCCAAACAGAACATCGAATAGGACTTTTTGCAGATGATGATTTGATTGGAATCTCACATCCTGATAGATGGCTACCACCATTAATGGATATTTTAGACAAATACTCAGAGGTTAGTTATGACAAGATTAATACATCTAAATCTGCCTTTTTACCTTTAAATTTACTCGAAAACTGTATCTTACATATTATTCATACATATTTATTTGTAGAGGCAAAAGAAGGCAATAAGAAGGAGAGTTATCATTCTTTTCAAATGTATGGCTTTTATATCACAATTATCACCACCTTGATAAATAAATCCCACGTAAGCAAAACCCGGGAAACCCGCTTACAAAAGCATTTTTTAAAAGCAGAAAAGTTTTCCCATATGTTTATAGCCGTAGTTCTTTATCTACCCTTTATTACCAGTAGCGTTGCTAGAGAGTGACGGGGAGTGGGGCGTACCACATCGGGTGACACCCTGACTGGCCTGCCTGGCACTAAATAGCTGCACTCCAACTACCCCGCAACAACCCATCCACCCTCCTCAGAAATTGAAAAATATTAAAAACATACTATGTTGCACCATGAATATCCGTACTCTGGAGGCTTTTTTGTTTTATCTTGTGCTCGGATGTTGGTGGGCGGAGTCTTGTGCACTGCGCTGAGGCCGGAGTTTACCTCAGGAAGGAAGACAGCGCAGCACCAACAGGCACATAAACAATAGTGAAGCCAAAAAAAAAAAAACGCCTCGGTACTTTACCCACCCCAAAATGTGCATGAAGCTGTATTACTGTATTCTTTTGTTTCAAGGAAGAATTTTAGTGCCACATATGGGTTATTTACGTAGTCTGTAAAAAATATTTTACAATTATTTTGTGCCTTATTCTATTTTACCACAACATTAATTTTAGTGGGTACGCCAGCATGTACGTGTCCTAAAATTGACAAGGTGTGCAGTGTGTAAAAGTCGCAGCATGTATAGAAAAGTCGCATGTGCGCAAGTACGTGCAACTTTTTTAAACAAAAAAAAATCTACTACAGTGCTTGATAAATCTCCTTCTAAGTATTTAGGGATCCTTCTACCAGAGAATCCCCTGAGTCTAGCATAGATTAATTTAACCCTATAATTAATAACATTAAAGATGACTTTTCTAAATATAGTAAGTTACCCATTTCATTGCTAGGAAGTATAACCCTGTTGAAATTGTTCATTCTGCCAAAGTTTTTTTTTTTGCAACTAAGACACTTGTTGAATGCCCAACATAATTCACACTTGTATGAAAAAAAATTTTAGATCCAGAAAAATTAACAAAGGTATGTCAGTGGCATATGTAAACATGTTGGTATGGGAGATGCCTCAGACATTCCCCTTTCAGATAAAATGGGAGTTAGACCTTGGGAGAAAGTTTTCTAAAGAGAAAAGAGGTTTATCAACTTCAAATAAAAATTTCCTACTGCCAAAGCCATTTGGAATCTTCCAGGAAACTCTTGTATAGATGGCACCTGACTTCACTTCAAATGAGTAAGATGACGTCAGATAACTCAGACCAAAGTTGGAGATGTGAACAGTTTCCAGGGACCTATATGCATATCTGATGAGAATGTGCTGAAATAGCTAAATTCTGGGCAGAGCTTAAGTTGGCTGTTGAAGCAAAGGTGAAAGGCTCAGTACCATGGGAACCGGAAGCTGTTTTGCTCTCCTTGACTTTACATAAATTACCCATGACAGTGTTAACAGTAACAGCACATACGTTTTTTGTGGCCTGAAATGAAATAATAAAAAGATGGAAGTCTAAGGAGACATCAACAGTCACAGAAATCATGTTAAAATTCCACAGGAATTATAAAATGGAAGAAATGATAGCTAATAAAAAATGTGCCACTTCCTTATTTGAGTATAGATGGAAATTATGGTCCAACCAGTAATAGATTCTAAGACCAATGAACTTAGAAAATAAAGCCCCCAGAGGCCAGGAGTTTAGGGTAGACAGGGAGGTGTGAGTGCGGTAAGGATGGAGGGTTAGTACATAACTGTTTTTGTTTTTCTTCTTATCTGTTTTCTATTTTATATTTTTGCGAGTTGTCAGTGATGACAACGCTGTATGTCTTCCAAAATGACTAATAAAATTTAATGTGGAAAGAAAAAAAAAGTGTTCAGTTCCTCTGCTCTGCCCACCCACGGTAGTCCGGTCAGAGCGTGGAAACTGTGCTGGGACCAGCGACGGAGGACCCTTACCAGAGGCGATCCTCCTCTCTGCGGCGGCAATCCTCTGTGTGCGGTGGCTGTGGCGGCGATCCTTCAACTGACTGGTGAGTTGTTGCCTAGCAACATCTGGAGGGCCACAGTTTACAGTGGTCTTGAAGCTGTAGCCCTCCAGATGTTGCAAAAGTGCAACTCCCAACATGTCCAGAAAGCCGTTTGCAGTTTGGGCATGCTGATATTTGTAGTTTTGCAAGATTTCAAGTGGTACAGTTTGGAGATCACTGTGCAGTGGTTTCTAAACCATGACCCTCCAAATCTTGCAAAGCTACAACTCCCAGCATGCACAAACAGCAAACAGCTGTCTCAGCATGCTGGGAGTTGTAGTTGCGTGCCTCCAGTTAATGCATAACTACATCTGCCAGCATGCCCTTTGGTGATCGGTACATGCTAGGAATTGTAGTTTTGCAGCAGCTGGAGGCCCCCCAAAAAAGAAAAAAACATCTCGGACGGCAGTGTTTCCAAAACAGAGCCTCCACCTGTTGCAAAACAACTCCCAGCTGGGAGTTTAGCAACTACTGAAGGCACCCTGTGTGGGAATCACTGGTGTAAAATATTTTTGGTAGCAGAAGCAATCCTTAATTTAGGCCTCAAATGCACATGGTGCTCTCTCACTTTGGAGCCCTATCATAGTTCAAGGAAAAATATTAGGGCCACATATGGGGTATTTCCATACTCGGGAGCAATTGTGTTACAAATTTTGGGGGGCTTTTTCTCCTTTTACCTCTTATGAAAAGGAAAAATATGGAAATGGTGTTACAAATTTTGGGGGACTTTTCTCCTATTACCCCTTGTAAAAAAATTAATTTGGGGAAAAACCTGCACTTTAGTGAAAAAAATTATAATTTACACATCCGACTTTCACAAAAAGTTGTCAAAACACCTGTGAGGTGTTAATGCTTACTGGACCCCTTGTTACGTGCCTTGAGGGGTGTTGTTTCCAAAATAGTATGGCATGTTTTTTTTTTCTGTTATGGCACCATAGGGGCTTCCTAAATGTGACATGCCCCCCAAAAACCATTTCAGCAAAATTCACTCTCCAAAATCCCATTGTTGCTCTTTCTCTTCTGAGCCCTCTAGTGCACCCACAGAGCACTTTATATCCACATATGAGGTATTTCCTTACTCGAGATAAATTGGGTTACAAATTTTCGGGTGCTTTTTTTTTCCTATTACCCCTTGCAAAAATTCAAAAACTGGGTCTACAAGAACATGCAAATGTAAAAAATGAAGATTTTGAAAATTTCGGGAAAAATTAGAAAACTGCTGCTGAACTTTGAAGCCCTCTGATGTCTTTCAAAAGTAAAAACATGTCAACTTTATGATTCCAACATAAAATAAAGTAGACATATTTTGTATGTGAATCAATATAAAATATATTTGGAATGTCTATTTTCCTTACAAGCAGAGAGCTTCAAAGTTAGAAAAATGCTAAATTTAAAAAAAAATTCATGAAATTTGGGAATTTTTCACCAAGAAAGGATGCAAGTAACAACTAAAATTTACCACTAACATAAAGTAGAATATATCACGAAAAAACTATCTTGGAATCAGATGATTAGGAAAAGTATCTCAGAGTTATTAATGCTTAAAGTGACAGTGGTCAGATGTGGAAAAAATGCTCTGGTCCTTAAGGTCATAATGGGCTGTGTCCTTAAGGGGTTAACTGCTTTAGGATATTATTTATCAAGAGTGGTGTAGTTGAATGTCTTTTTACCCCATTAATTCATGTTTTGGGAACTGTGTACCTGCACCAAATTTATTACATGGTGCAGGGCAAGTAATAAATCTGGTGCTGATCACTAGAGATGAGCGAACTTACAGTAAATTCGATTCATCACGAACTTCTCGGCTCGGCAGTTGATGACTTTTCCTGCATAAATTAGTTCAGCTTTCAGGTGCTCCGGTGGGCTGGAAAAGGTGGATACAGTCCTAGGAAAGAGTCTCCTAGGACTGTATCCACCGTTTCCAGCCCACAGGAGCACCTGAAAGCTGAACTAATTTATGCAGGAAAAGTCATCAACTGCCGAGCCGAGAAGTTCGTGACGAATAAAATTTACTGTAAGTTCGCTCATCTCTACTGATCACATTTCTTACTTCAATACTCCACTTTGTATGTTATCCCTCTGCGACTTTTTGTGCGACTTTTTAATACTGCTGTCGGCAGTCAGTTTGTGCCTCAGTATAGAGAGTTGCGACAAAAGATGCGACAAACTGAAAAGTCGCACATCACAAATTCCTGACCCCTGCATGATATCAACTGAAATCACCACTTGGTATGTTACTTTTGAAAAACCTTCTAAAGCAAAAGTCCCAATGAAAAGTCTCAAAGCAGCAACTGAGAAAAACTGTGAGACAAATGTACACCACAAAATCTGGGTAAAACCAATAATAAATTCCCCCCATTGGGTTTTTTCATTTTTGCACTTTCTTTTTTTCCTCCTTCCCTTCTAAAAATCATAACATTTTCATTTTCCACCTACAGACCCATATGAGGGCTTGTTTTCTGTGTCACAAATTTTACTTTGCAATGGCATCAATAATTTCACCACATAATCTATAGCAAAACCCCAAAAAATTGTGGGGCAAAGTAAAAAAAAAAAACACCATTTTGTAACTTTTGGGGGGCTTCTGATTCTTTGCAGAGCACAGGTTAAAAATGACAACTTATCTTTATGATACCAAACTTATATAAGTTTTATTTTGCTTTACTTCTAAAAAATTATATATTTCTCTACAAAACTTTGCATGTAAATGTCCTCTTCTGAGCCCAATAACTTTTTTATTTTTCTGTATACTGGGATGTGTGAGGGCACATTTTTTGCGCCATGATCTCTAGTTTTTATCAGTACCATTTTTTCGATTGGACTTTTTGATCGCTTTGCATACATTTTATTTAGGGTACACAAAGTGACCAAAAATATGCAATTCTGGACTTTGGTATTATCTGTGCTCGATCACTCCAGCCTGCTGAGGCTTCCTTGAGCATCAAGCACCGATTGGACAGCGATCAGCTGATCGGGAAACCATATTTTCACTGCAGTGTTCCTGATCAGCTCAGCTGAGCTGCCGGGATTTTTAAAAACATTTTAGATGCCATGATCAACTTTGATTGCAGCGTCTTAGGGGTTAATTCTGGACAATGTGTATAACATTAAAGTTTCCCCCTCTGCAGACTTTTTCTATCATTTTCAGTTGTCCCTGAGCTGGTGGATGTAGCCTAGCCTCTATGATGACTCCTATATGATGTCTGATATCAGGCTTGTTTACACCATAAAAAGCTGCAGAATGAATGAGATTATATGAGTACTGAGCAGTGTAAACTGTGTAGCAAGGCCTAAATTAATTAGCAAGGCCTAATCCAATATTTTAGTAAGCACTTGTCTTTTCATTTAGCAGTCTCTGTTTCTTTCAGGCTCTTTCCAATCACTACCCTGTCCCATTTCCCTCCTTACCCCTCCCTAGTCCATACATTTTCATGGGCAACATATAACTGATCCCTCAGTGAGCTGTTAGTCAGTAGTCAATCTGTTGAACAATAGACAGAGTAAAAGGAAGTCCAGCATCTCCACCACATGACAATCCCTATGGCTGAATTTATTGAGGCAATTGTTAGAGAATCCTTAAATATTTACCAATGAGGAAAAAATAACACAGGAAACATCAAAATAGAGCTATAATGAACACAGTCTTTACCTGTTATACCAAAGCCATGCATGTTGTGTTACAGTATATTAGACAATGTTCATTCTTGGGTTGAGTTTATTTACTGTATTTACACACAAAACCCCGACCCAAGTGAATGTCATAAGAATGCAGTGATTTTTTAATTTTTGTTAAATATGCCATATTTAACCTGTTAAGGACACAGGGCGTACAGGTATGCCCTGATGCCCCGGTACTTAAGGACCAAGGGTGTACATGTACATCCTGGTCCAGTTAACAGGTTGTTAACCATACTCACCAGTGGAGAACAGGTTAAACCCTGACCCAGAGCTAATATCTGGCACCGTCAATCGGGCCGATGCCCAGCATTAACCCTTCAGACGCCGTGACCAAAGTTGATAGCGTCATCTAAAAAGAAAGTGAAAGTGTCCCGGCAGCTCAGCAGATGACGAGAGGGTCCTCACCTGCCTCTCTGTCGTCCGTTTGGTGATCTGCTGCTTCTAGCCTGCACAGCAGGCTAGAGCAGCAGATCGCCGGTTAGACTGATCAGTGCTTTGCTATGGCAGAGCACTGATCAGTATATGCAATCAGAAGATTGCATGTTTTAGCCCCCTGTGGGCTAAAAAAAAAGTTAATAAAAGTGAATTAACCCCTTCCCTAATAAAATTTCAAATGAACCCCTTTTACCATTTTTTGTAAATAAAATGTAAAAAAAATAATCATATGTGGTACTGCTGTGTGCATAAATATCTGAACTGTTAAAAAATAAGGTTAGCTAAACCGTCGATGGCGTACATGTAAAAAAAAATACTAAATCTAAAATTGTGCATTTTTGATCACTTCATATACCATAAAAATATAACTAAAAAGCGATCAAAAAGTCCCATCAAAACAAAAATGGTACCAATAAAAAATACAGACCACTGCACACATTATGAACCCTCATATAGCCCCGTATGCAGAAAAAATAAAAAAAAGTTATAGGAGTCAGAATATCACAATTTTAAACATACGGATTTTGGTGCATGTAGTTATGTAAGTAGTAAAATAAAATGAGACCAACATAAATTGGGTATCCTTGTGACTATATGGACCTACAGATTAAAGATCAGGTGTCATTTTTACCATAAATTGCACTGTGTAAAAACGGAAACCCCTAAAAATTACAAATTGGCATTTTTTTTTCCAATTACTCCCCACAAATATATATCTTTTTGGTTTTGCGGTAGATTTTAGATGATAAAAAAAACCAAGCCCTTATATGGGTCTGTAGGTGCAACATTGAAAGCATTATGATTTTTAGAAAGTGAGGTGGAAAAAATGAAATTGCAAAAACGACAAATGGACTGGTCCTTAAGGTGAAAATGGGCTTAGTCCTTAAGGGGTTAAAGACTTCAGTGGATCTAAAGGCCAAAATAAAAATCTGCCTGGTGTGCCAATAACTAACCAGGTGGCATAATTTATGAGGGCTTCTGCAATATAATTGTTTTCAGCATGAAATGTGAGTGTGATTGGCTTCGACAGTGAAGAACATGCATGAATGGAGCTGGAGACAAGGATTGCAATAAAAATGCCCTTTTAAGTCAAAATTGTTTAAACATAGCAGAAAAAGTCGTGGTATTTTACAAGACAGAAGTTTCATTGTTGATGTCTGTAAGCACAGTTTGTTCTTCAAGCTATATTGCACAAAGCATTATAAAATCAACGTTCAGAACCACAAACAAACTAGGTAATCCCAGCAAAGATTAAATAAGGTGAATCCTTGCCTTTTCACAAGTGAGAAAAAAGAAATGTTTATTCTTTTTTTTAATTTTTAATTATCATATGTTCACTATGTACACTACCACTAATTTTGTCAATGCCCATGTGTCATGAACCACTGTGGTCTTCCCTGCACATGTGACCTCGCCATGTTACTGTAAAGGGAAATTCTGCTTCCATACTGACTTTAACGTTGATAGTATAGAAACAGAAGTTTCAGAGGAATGTTATTACTATAATATGCCATGGTATTTTACTTTAACAAAATTAAGTTCTATGTTGTATAACATATGCCAATCTTTATTAGCAGGGGAAAAAGTCTTAAAGATAGCACAGAGTAATATAGATCTTATCCTAGTGTTAATTGGTAGCGATATCTTCATAAACCCATAATAAAGGAAGACTGCCCCTAGCTACTTACAGTTTCTGGTTATAGGTGCTCACTGTGGGCACAGAAATATATAAAGAGTTACTGGCAGGAATTTTTGCATGGCATTTTAAAGGGTGATTCCAGCATCATGACTTTCCAACCCTAACCCATATAGAGAACAGGCAAGTATTACTCCAGAAGTCTTTTCCTGTGGAGGATAACTCATAAGGAATTAAAACATTGTCCTCTAAAAAAATGTTTTTTCTTAATAAGGCGACATCTTTTAACATCGTCTAATGTAAATATTTATAATTACTCTAAATCAAAATTCACAATGTGACCTGTAGGAATATTATCATAACTGCACCAGTAAGAAGACTTTATAAATTGACCATAGGGATCACAAAGGAGTTTCCTTCCATTGAGTTAAAGGGGTATTCCAGGCAAAAACCTTTATATATATATATATATATATATATATATATATATATATATATATATATATCAACTGGCTTCGGAAAGTTAAACAGATTTGTAAATGACTTCTATTAAAAAATCTTAATCCTTCCAATAGTTATTAGCTTCTGAGGTTTTCTGTCTAACTGCTCAATGATGATGTCACGCCTTGGGAGCTGTGCATGATGGGAAAATATCCCCATAGGAACTGCACAGCTCCCAGGACGTGAGTCATCAGAGAGCAGTTAGACAGAAAACAACAACTCAACTTCAGAAGCTAATAACTATTGGAAGGATTAAGATTTTTTTATAGAAGTAATTTACAAATCTGTTTAACTTTCCGGAGCCAGTTGATATATAAAAAAGTTTTGGCCTGGAATACCCCTTTAATATGATTTCATTGCCATGTATAAATTATGGGGACTTGTATGGCAAAAAATGTGGGACTAAAATTTATTACTGGAAAATTGTTTCCTACTGCAAGCATAATTTTCAGTAACATTTTTAGACAACACATTTCATTAAACTCCCACTGTCTTTCTATCCGCTTGAGCAGTCACATGCTGTGACAGAATTTGAGCAGTATTATTTATCTGTTATCTCTATAAACATTTCCTTTAAGGTTTTATGTCTACTACATTGTGTGAGGCCTAAATGTAACAAATCACTGTAAGCAGTATTTTATGATCTGAGAACAGTTTGAAAGATTACATTCATTCTTTGGTTTAATGTATTTGTTACCAAAAAAACAGATCCATCATTGTATGGTCATCTGTGATATGAAAAAAATCTAAATTATTATTATTGCTATTGTGAAATAGGATAAGTGACTATATAGGTACATTTAGGATATCTACTAAATTCACATGTAATAATCAAGTGAGATTGTTTCTGATGTTATCATTTGTCTTTTATCATTTATTTATTTTTGCATATATACACAAAATTTGTTTTACATACATAAGCCAGCATAGTTTACCTTCAGCATGCATCGGAGGGAAACTGATGCCAGAACTAATCCCATTCATTTGAATGGGACAGTTCCCAATCATCCAGCGTTCCAATTTTGACGCCGGATGATTGGACATGCCGGACAGCACTGGATAGGGAAACGTAGCTTGCTGTGTTCCCCTCTCCCGTGCCAGAAACAATGGATGCCAGATGTCAAACAACTGATGAAAACTGATGCACATTGTCATCAGTTGCAGCATCAGTTGCGTCTAGATTTAGGCTGACTTCACCTATGCCGGATGCCGGACATGTGAACCCAGTCCTACTGGAGTAGTACAGCCTCCTGATATTTTTCTGCAGTGTGGATCTAGGTCTTTTTAGGCCCCCCAGCTCCTGCAGATACCTGACATCAGTGATCACATGATCGCCTGTCCAAAAGCAGGAAGCAGTATTGCTACCTGCAGATCTGTACATGCAGCGATCATTGAAAACTAAGTATGCAGCAATTAGGGAGTCAGGGACAGTAATACATCCTCCCTTCTTTCTCTCAGTAGTGCACGGCTTTCACTGATAGCCAGGTCTCAGCTCTATCAGTGGCGCAATCTCAGTACTGCTGCAATACTTTTCACAGCCATTTTAGTGCAGAATTTCTTAATATTTAGCTCTCTATTAAAGCACAGGATTTCCCAAAAGGTGATAGATAATTGATAGGTTTTTATTAAATATTACAATGCTTAACCATGCATTTAAGGGGTCATCTTATTTTAGTAAAAAGGGCCAAAAGAAAATAATCACAGATTGTCACAGTTGTAAGCCAAGTAGAGGGTCGGCTATTTAGATATCTTCTTGATAGAAGTTTCTGCCTTTTCTCAGCTCTTGTGAAGATAATATTGCTTGTCTGCCTTTTCTTACCCCTGTAACACTTGAGAGTAACATGATAATAATCTCTCCCCTTAAAGGGGTACTCTGTCCCTAGACATCTTATCCTCTATCCAAAGGATAGGGGATAAGATGTCTGATCGTGGGGGTCCCGCCACTGGGGACCTCGTGATCTCCCTGCTTCCCCCAGCGTTCATTTAGAGCATCGGTTGCAGCTCCGGAGGCTTGTGACATCACGGCCACGCCGGCTCGTGATGTCACATGCCACGCCCCTCAATGCAAGTATATGGGAGGGGATGTGGCGACCCATAGACTTGCATTGACGGGGCGTGGCTGTGACATCATGATTGGGCGTGGTCATGATGTCACGAGCCTCCGCCCGCATCGCCAGTCATCCGGCACAGAGCGAAGTTTACTCCGTGCACCGGATGTCTGGGGTGCCACAGCTGAGATTGCAGCGGTCCCAAGCAGCAGGGCCCCCGCAATCAAACATCTTTGGATAGGGGATAAGATGTCTAGAGGCGGAGTACCCCTTTAAAGACTGTGACTGCCCTCCCTGCTTTATACAAGGGTGGAGTAGGAGGGTGATGAAATATGTTGTCTGGTGAACTAAGTATTATTAGACTTGCAGATCCCACAACATATATGTCACGATGCCGGCTGGCAGGAGGTGGATCCTCTGTGCCAGAGAGGGATAGCGAGGACCGTGCTAGTGGACCGGTTCTAAGACACTACTGGTTTTCACCAGAGCCCGCCGCAAAGCGGGATGGTCTTGCTGCGGCGGTAGTGACCAGGTCGTATCCCCTAGCAACGGCTCAACCTCTCTGGCTGCTGAAGATAGGCGAGGTACAAAGGAGAGGCAGAAGCAGAGTCGGACGTAGCAGAAGGTCGGGGGCAGGCGGCAAGGTTCGTAGTCAGGGGAGATAGCAGAAGTTCTGGTACACAGGCTGTAAACACACAAAACGCTTTCTCTAGGCACAAGTGCAACAAGATCCGGCAAGGAAGTGCAAGGGAGGAGGATAGATATAGTCAGGGACCAGGTGGGAGCCAATTAAGCTAATTGGGCCAGGCACCAATCATTGGTGCACTGGCCCTTTAAGTCTCAGAGAGCTGGCGCGCGCGCGCCCTAGAGAGCGGAGCCGCGCGCGCCAGCACATGACAGCAGGGGACCGGGACGGATAAGTGACCTGGGATGCGATTCGCGAGCGGGCGCGTCCCGCTGTGCGAATCGCATCCCCAACGGCCATGACAGTGCGGCGCTCCCGGTCAGCGGGACTGACCGGGGCGCTGCAGGGAGAAAGACGCCGTGAGCGCTCCGGGGAGGAGCGGGGACCCGGAGCGCTAGGCGTAACAGTACCCCCCCCCTTAGGTCTCCCCTTCTCTTTGCCCGGTAACTGCCTCCCCTGGGATGAGGACACCTGGAAAGAATGGAGGGTTTCCTCAATGGCAGGCAGTACAGCAGGAGTGGGAAGGGGGAGGGAGGGCAGAGGGCGAGGCCTGGCATGGGGCAGTGTGACACCAGGACGGGGGCCATGGGGTGGCACAGAGGCTTGCCTGACGGGACTGGGAGGGGGGGAGGGGCATTTCCTGTGGCAGGCAGAGTCCTTAATGACCTTAGGGGGACCGGATACAGGAGGAACCACAGGGTCACGGCAGGGAGTACTGGGAACCGGTTTTAGACAGTTCTTGGAACAAGAGGACCCCCAACTCCTGATCTCCCCAGTGGACCAATCCAGGGTAGGGGAATGAAGTTGAAGCCAGGGAAGTCCAAGGAGAATTTCCGAGGTGCAATTGGGGAGGACCAAAAGTTCAATCCTCTCATGATGAGATCCGATGCTCATAAGAAGGGGCTCCGTGCGGAAACGTATGGTGCAATCCAACTTGGCTCCGTTGACCGCGGAAACGTGGAGTGGCTTGACAAGACGGGTCACCGGAATGCGGAATTTATTCACTAGGGACTCCCGAATAAAATTTCCAGAAGCTCCAGAGTCCAGGCAGGCCACGGCTGAGAGAGAAGAGCAGGCTGAAGCAGAAATCCGAACAGGCACCGTGAGACGTGGAGAAGCCGACTTAGCATCAAGAGACGCCACACCCACGAGAGCTGGGTGCGGGCGTGCGTTTCCCAGACGTGGAGGACGGATTGGGCAATCCACCAAAAAATGTTCAGTACTGGCACAGTACAGGCAAAGATTCTCTTCCTTACGGCGATTCCTCTCTTCCAGGGTCAGGCGAGACCGATCCACTTGCATGGCCTCCTCGGCGGGAGGCCTAGGCGCAGATTGCAGTGGAGACTGTGGGAGAGGTGTCCAGAGATCAAAGTCTTTTTCCTGGCGGAGCTCTTGATGCCTCTCAGAAAAACGCATGTCAATGCGAGTGGCTAGATGAATAAGTTCATGAAGATTAGCAGGCATTTCTCGTGCGGCCAGAACATCTTTAATGTTGCTGGATAGGCCTTTTTTGAAGGTCGCGCAGAGGGCCTCATTGTTCCAGGATAATTCTGAAGCAAGAGTACGGAATTGTACGGCATACTCGCCAACGGAAGAATTACCCTGGACCAGGTTCAGCAGGGCAGTCTCAGCAGAAGAGGCTCGGGCAGGTTCCTCAAAGACACTTCGGATTTCCGAGAAGAAGGAGTGTACGGAGGCAGTGACGGGGTCATTGCGGTCCCAGAGCGGTGTGGCCCAAGACAGAGCTTTTCCAGACAGAAGGCTGACTACGAAAGCCACCTTAGACCTTTCAGTGGGAAACAGGTCCGACATCATCTCCAGGTGCAATGAACATTGCGAAAGAAAGCCACGGCAAAACTTAGAGTCCCCATTAAATTTGTCCGGCAAGGACAGGTGGAGGCTAGGAGTGGCCACTCGCAGCGGAGGAGGTGCAGGAGCTGGCGAAGGAGATGATTGCTGAAGAAGTTGCGAATGTTGGTGCACAATGGTGGACACTTCCGACAGCTGGTGGGTTAGATGGGCGATCTGTCGGGCGATATCAGAGACAACTGGCAGGGGAACCTCAGCGGGATCCATGGCCGGATCTACTGTCACGATGCCGGCTGGCAGGAGGTGGATCCTCTGTGCCAGAGAGGGATAGCGAGGACCGTGCTAGTGGACCGGTTCTAAGACACTACTGGTTTTCACCAGAGCCCGCCGCAAAGCGGGATGGTCTTGCTGCGGCGGTAGTGACCAGGTCGTATCCCCTAGCAACGGCTCAACCTCTCTGGCTGCTGAAGATAGGCGAGGTACAAAGGAGAGGCAGAAGCAGAGTCGGACGTAGCAGAAGGTCGGGGGCAGGCGGCAAGGTTCGTAGTCAGGGGAGATAGCAGAAGTTCTGGTACACAGGCTGTAAACACACAAAACGCTTTCTCTAGGCACAAGTGCAACAAGATCCGGCAAGGAAGTGCAAGGGAGGAGGATAGATATAGTCAGGGACCAGGTGGGAGCCAATTAAGCTAATTGGGCCAGGCACCAATCATTGGTGCACTGGCCCTTTAAGTCTCAGAGAGCTGGCGCGCGCGCGCCCTAGAGAGCGGAGCCGCGCGCGCCAGCACATGACAGCAGGGGACCGGGACGGATAAGTGACCTGGGATGCGATTCGCGAGCGGGCGCGTCCCGCTGTGCGAATCGCATCCCCAACGGCCATGACAGTGCGGCGCTCCCGGTCAGCGGGACTGACCGGGGCGCTGCAGGGAGAAAGACGCCGTGAGCGCTCCGGGGAGGAGCGGGGACCCGGAGCGCTAGGCGTAACAATATATTTCATCCATGCTGCATCAGGATTGGCTAATGCAACAAACACTCTGCATGCGCATGGGATTTAGATGGGGAGAGGGAAGTGGTTTATCTCACAGTGGCTTATCTCATCTGAGACAAAAATTAAGAAGGTTGAAATTCGACATGCATTACTCTTCTCTATCTGCATGCATGGGAGAGTTGGGATTCCTCTATATGTATTAGGCTGCATTCACATCTTGTTTTTACACTATGGGTGCCGGATCCGGCTGGAGGAGGGGCAAAACGGCGCTCTCCCGTACCCCAGCCGGACCAGCGCTGAACTCCATTCACTTTAATGAGCTGACCGGAGTCAAACGGTGACTCCGGTCGGCTCATTTTTGACCCGTATCCAGTTTTGTGACCGGACCTAAAACCGTAGTATACTACGATTTTAGGTCCGGTCACAAAACTGGATGCGGGTCAAAAATGAGCTGACCGAAGTCACAATTTGACTCTGGTCGGCTCATTAAAGTGAATGGAGTTCAGTGCTGGTCCGGCTGGGGTATGGAAGAGCCCGGTTTGCCCCTCCCCCAGCCAGATCCGACACCTGTAGTGTAAAAACGAGATGTGAATGCAGCCTTTGATGATTAGGAATAGTCCAGCCATGGACATGATATCCAAATCTCTATAGATCACTGCTACTGGCATGGTCTACCATTGAAAATAATTTGGCAATTTGGATGATATTTCTTAGATATAGATTTTGAATACATTTGTGTTTTTTTTTTATTATTCATTATTCATCATATGTACTGTTTTCTGATGATGTTTAATAAACATAAATAAGATAATACTACTACTACTACTACTACTACTAATAAAATATTTATAATAATATGTAAATTGCATCAATTTGGGAATGTGGTAAAGATGTTAATTGATTTTTTTCTTCACATGGAATATGCCTTTAAACCAAGTAGTAAATTGTCATTATCTGAAATATGTAATGTCGACTGTATATGCAGTAATCTGCACTTTTCAGTGACTTCAGTACCAACTGAATTTACGTCTCCGTCTTTTACAGCTGAGTCTATTAGTTTTTTTTTTACTTAAAAAAAAAAAAGTTCATCTGCTTTTGTTCAAGCGGCATTGATTAAGTTGGCTGGTAATGTTCAGACAAACTATTAACTTGGACCTGAATCAATACTACGATGAGATAATGATCTCTGGGGTGAATACACTTTATCGCCTACAGTACATTATCTTTACAAAAAAGGCTTTTGTGAAAGTACTTAATGTGTCTATCACCATTAGTGCAGGCTGCTCTTGGGTTTATTATTTTCACAATATAAGACTCAGTATCTAACGCTTATTCCTAAACTGAACAGGAGGAAAATGAAGTTGCATCTTCTGGATTATAGCAAGTTATTACATCTTATTGAAATCTTTTGAATATCTTAGAGATTTTCATCGATTTACCTTAAAGGAATATTCCAGCCCAAAAGAAATATTAGCAAGTGACTCATGTTGACAGCTGCAGACCCAACGTCTCCCCATCCATGCCGCTCACCAATGCCTCCTGGTTCCTGTGATACATCGATCCTGCAGGAACTGCCTGCTGAGCCAGTTACTCACTCAGGCTGGTCAACATTACAACCAATGTTACGTTCTACACTTTTTCTGGGGCTGTAGTATCCCTGTGAGCAGTTTACTATGTCCTACTAAAAGGGATTATCTCTGCTTCGGAAATTGCTATTTGTTTACTCAATAAAATCATGTGACGGGCTGTACATGAAATGCCGAACAGGACAGGTCCTCCAGAGCAAGACGTTTTCCTTGTAGCTACTCTTCACTCTGGCGTAGGGAATGTTCACACGAGCGTACTCACAGCGTATTTTACGCTGCAGAACCGTCGCTGAAGGACCGCTGCATGGTGGCTTTACATGTGCCTGCTCGGAGTGGCAATACACCGCTATAAGCAGACACACTGAAGCGATGTGCGAGTCGTCACGCATGCGTGGTGTACTCGCACACATCGTGGCCGCTCCCTCTGCTCTATGAGCTAGGCAGAGAGCAGCTGCGATGTGCGAGTAAACTGCGCATGCGCACTGCAACTCACTCATCGCAGTGTGTCTGCTCGTAGCGGTGTACTGCCGCTCCGAGTAGGCACATGTAAAGCCACCATGCAGGGGTCCTTCAGCAGCGGATCCACAGCGTAAAATACGCTGTGGGTCCGCTCGTGTGAATGTACCCATAAACAAATTTAAATAGGATTTCTAAAATGGACAACCCCTTTAGGTTTTTGGACATTTTTACTGAAGTACCAATCGTTTTGATACTTAGAATTGCCAGCTGTTTGTAAACTCACTGCCATTTTTAGGAATAGGGAACCAAAACATGTAGGTTGTCAACCATGTTTCTATTGATCTGAAAAGTTTCTCCAGATTGGCAGCAATAGAATGAATTGGGTTCTCCAGCATCTGGACATGCTAAAAAATAACATTCATTTTTTTTTTCATTTCTAAGCAATGCAAAAAGGGTTTTAAAAATAGCTGACTGCAAATTTTTCGCAGATTTGCATGCAAAAATACAGAATTCCTGCAAAATTCAAAGCCCCTGTCAGTATTATTGATCTGATCTATGGTGGGACCTACCAAATAATGTCAGCATTATCTGATCTCGGCAGGACCTACCAAATATGTCAGTATTATTGATCCCACACGATGGTGACCCATGTGCAGACCTCATTAAATTTGTGGGAGGAGATTATGCACGGTGAGGCCACTGTTCATATGTAAATCATCCCTGTGGGCAACTCCATGGATATAGGATTAGTTTCCCCCACATGATGACCCCCATATAAATGTTGTGTCTATCCCGTTAGGAGATTATTACATCATTGTGCTATCATGACCTACAGTCACCAGTAATTTAATAAATGTGATCTTATGAATTGCTAAAATATCTATAATGCAATTCATATCTCTGGGCCTGACTATTTACCCAGAATATTTAAAAACTCATTGATTTACGCTATGGCGGTATGTTTTGCAATATGATGAAATAACACACAGGTATGATGAACTTATGCAGGTTTTACATATATGTATCTTAAATCAGTATGACACATATAGGACATTATTTAAAGGACATCTGCAGCATTACAAACACTTATCCCCTATCCTCAAGATAGGGGATTAGTGTTTGATCGTGTGGGGTCCGAACTCTCGTGCCTACCCGCATCCCCATAGAACTGAATGGGGACGGGGGGGAGACGGGGTGTAACCGTCGACCTCTAGGTCGACGCTACGCGCCTTAGCGTTCACCATGAGCACTTATGGTGGCGCCCCGTTAGGGAGATCGGGGGGGTCCCAGCGGTCGGATCCCCGCGATCAAACTATGTTTGATCGCTGCAGTTGTCCTTTAAGCATTATCTTTATATATAAAACTCAACGTGTGTATGTGTGTGTGTATGTTCCAGCATCACGTCCAAACGGCTAAAGATATTAACATGAAACTTGGCAAACATGTTACTTATCTGTCAAAAATAAACATAGGATAGGTGATTTAACCCTTACTCACCCCAATTTGGCAGGAGCGGGGTCTATGTTTAAAGTCACATACAAGTCAATGGGAAATATTTGTTACTGCATAACTTCCAAACGGCTGGAGATATTATATTTTGATAATACTTGGTCACATGTTACTTATATGTCCACTTAAAATATAGGATAGTTAATTTTACCCTTAACTACCCCCATTTGTGAGTGTCAGGGTTTTTGTTTAAAGTCCCATGCAAATCAATGGGAAATGTATGTTCCTACATAACTTCTGTACGGCTGGAAATATTTCAATACCTGGTACACATAATATACGGGTCAGGATAGGAGGTCGGGATAGGTGGTTGGGATAAGAGGACAGGATAGGAGGACGGGATATTGGGTTGAGACAACCACATATGAGGATGGAATATGAAGTCAAAAGCTTCCTCCTTTGTTTATTTTCCTCCCCAACATGGATTAGGAAGGAAAAACTGGGCAACACCGGGAATTAAGCTAATTTAATATATAATCTTAATGGGGGAGATTAATCAAAACCTGTGTAGAGGGAGAGTGGTGCAGTTGCCCATGGCAACCAATCACATTGCTTCTTTCATTTTTCACAGGTCTCTTCAAAAATGAAAGAAGTAATCTGATTGGTTGCCATGGGCAACTGCACCACTCTTCCTCTGCACAGTTTTTGATAAATCTCCCCCAATGACTATATATATGAAGCATGTAAAATAAGAAATGTATAGAACATATATAGAAGCACGCCAAGCTTATGCAGATAGTAGCTACATAGAGGCTACAGAATTACAATAGCTACAAATAACTGTGTTGTACACACATCAGTCACCACACGGTCAGCAAATCAAATCTATGACATCACTCCCCGAGAGAATATTATACCAAGATGAATACAGAATGGACATCCCCCCCTTCTCTTTAGATATAGGAAATACAAGTGGCACAATCGTTAACACTATTGGGAGATATAAGTTACAAAAATGTTAACACAAGCCCATCTGCCTAAACACACTCAACGGAACAACAATTTAGATACCGCATTATATATATATATATATATATATATATATATATATATATATATAACAATGCAGGTGGAGGAGCACCGTATATCAGGATTTGAAATCCTGCACAGATGTATGAATACATTTTGTGATTATTTCACCTACAAGTTGGAGTGCCGCTTCTACCTTTCTTCTATGTATATATATATTAGCTGAATACCCGGAGTGGCCCGGTTTTTCCTTCCTAATCCTTGTTGGGGAGGAAAATAAACAAAGGAGGAAGCTTTTGACTTCATATCCCGTCCTCATATATTGTTGTCATATCCCAACTCCATATCCCAACCTCCTATCCCGTCATCATATCTCAACCTCACATCTCGTCCTCACATCTCGTCCTCATATCCCGTCCTCATATCCTGACCTACTATCCCGTCCTCCTATCTCGACCTCCTATCCTGACCTCCTATCCCAACCTCCTATCCCGTCCTCCTATCCCGTCCTCCTATCCAGTCCATCTAACCCGTCCTCCTATCCCGACCTCCTATGCCGACCTCCTATCCCATCCTCCTATCCCGTCCTCCTATCTCGACCTCCTATCCCAACCTCCTGTCCCGACCCCCATCCCGACCTCCCATACCGTCCTCCTATCCCGTCCTCCTATCCCCACTTCCTATCCCGTCCTCCTATCCCGTCCTCCTATCCCGTCCTATCACATCCTCCTATCGCGTCCTCCTATTGTGTCCTCCTATCTCGACCTCCTATCCCGACCTCCTATCCCGGTCCTCCTATCCCATCCTCCTATCCCGACCTCCTATCCCGACCTCCTATCTCGTCCTCCTATCCCCACCTCCTATCCCGACCTCTTATCCCGACCTCCTATCCCGACTCATAATATGTGTACCAGTTATTGAAATATCTCTAGCCGTATGGAAGTTATGTGGGAACATACATTTCCCATTGATTTGCATGGGACTTTAAACAAAAACCCCGACCCTCACAAATGGGGGTAGTTAAGGGTTAAATTAACTATCCTATATTTTAAGTGGACATTTAAGTAACATGTGACCAAGTATTATCGAAATATCTCCAGCCGTTTGGAAGTTATGCAGTAACATATTTCCCATTGACTTGTATGGGACTTTAAACATAAACCCCGCCCCTGGCAAATGGGGGTGAGTAAGGGTTAAAAATCACATATCCTATGTTTGTTGTTGACATATAAGTAACATGTGTGCCAAGTTTCATGTTAATATCTTTAGCCGTTTGGACGTGATGCTGGAACATACACGCATACATACATACACACACACACGTTGAGTTTTATATATATATATATATATATATATATATATATATATATATATATATATATATAGATAGATAGATGTATATCTAACGGTACTAAATTTGACAGGAGCTCCTTTAAGGAACTTCGTGGATATATTTTTATTTATGACAAATAAGGTAGCAAAGGATCGGCAACTATGCTAAATGTGCACTAATGTTGATGCATTGATATGCAATGCATAGGCCATGCCCCCTTTCTCTGCAGATGAAAGTTTGATGATCACTATACACTAAACATGCTACAATCTCTAAATGGAGATTTAATATATCTAATTGCTATCTCAATTGCCATAATGACATCCACGTCTTAACTCTGATTCTTATTATCTAAGAAGTTAACTTGTTTTTACCAGTTGCATGTCACAAAGTAGCTATTATATATAGGAACAAAGAAAAGAGGAAAAGACATAATACATAGCTATAATGTTACTGGGTTTCTTTCCAGGACACACAGCAGCACCTGGGATGATCTCTCAGGGCCTTTATCTTGGCATGTGCCCCCCCCCCCCCCCCCCTTTGGGGCGGGTGGAAACGGCTTACTACCTCATGACACCTTCTGGTGTCCTCAGTTCCCATCGACCGTCCTTTCTTCCTGTCCCCAGGTACTTTTATGATCTCTTGCTGTCAATCAAGTAGATCCCGTGTTACTGACTTTTTAACCAATGGGTATAAATGGCCTCCTCAGGACAGAGGAAGACAGCGTGCAAATTCCCCTGCAGATGGCGCTATGAGGTACCCATCTACAGGCAAATTACCAGTGACAGCACAGATATAATGAGACGTGTGACCTCCACCAGTATGTTAACAACAGTCATATATTTTGGCTTTGTTAGATGATAGTGGCCACCTGGTCTCATTTACCGTGCGATCTGGCCATAAACTTTTGATTGTTTTGGTTCTTTCTCATGATCGGCCTTTTGTTATTGTAGAATTGGAAACATGCTAGAATTGATATCAGCATATTTCAAGTAACTCCATTTAATGTATTTTAAAGCTAATCTTTGAATGAAGCAGATTACACTTCATATAAAGAGGGCTTGTTGGAGGCAAAATGGAGTCTTACTTGTTGGACTTGACCCAATATGTCTGACACCCCATTGATTTCAACAGGATTCCACTGCGGAATTAACACAGGTCTTATATTTTTGCGGAATGTGGAGTTTCCTCTGCGGAAATTCCGATGCGTAAATGGGACAGCGGAATTCAATTAAACATAATGGCCCTCATTTACTAAATTGAAACAGACTAGTTTTGTCAAGTTATTCAAAGTTATTTTGGAACATATTGTCTGAGACATGTCTGCACCAGTGTTCCCTAGGAAAATCTGACAAACCCGACTTTGCATTGTCAAAAGCCTAAAAGGGAGTGGTCTGTCACAAAGGAGTGTGGTTTCACAGCCCAACTTATTTACTATTGAATTCACAGATAATCATGTGAATAAATGGCTGGAAATTTCCACCTAGAAAAAGCTGGTCAGAAAATGTTCCTGACTTGTAAATCTGTGAATCCCCATAGTAAAGAAAGAGAAATCCTGCAAGTCTCAGACAACATTTCACACTGGTATAAACCCAATGCTCTTAGTAAATGGGGGCTGTAGCGCAATAAATCCTGGCTGTATTATTCTGCCGAAATTCCACTGTGTAAACATAGCCAACACATATCAGCTGAAAAAAACATTTCCTTAGTACCATCCATTATTATAATATTAAAAAATATATAACATTATACTGCATATGATAGGAAATATAACTTACTATGTATACTTTATATTACAAAAATGCCTCGCAGATAAAAAAGCAAATGCTACATAATGATTATAGTGGGGCACAAAAAGTATTTAGTCAGCCACAAATTGTGCAAGTTCTCCCACTTAAAAAGATAAGAGAGGCCTGTAATTTTCATCATAGGTATACCTCAACTATGAGAGATATAATGAGAAAAAAATCCATAAAATCACATTGGGGGAGATTTATCAAAATCTGTGCAAAGCAAAAGTTGCCCAGTTGCCCATAGCAACCAATCAGATGGCTTCTTTCATTTTGCAAAGGCCTTGTTAAAAATTAAAGAAGCGATCTGATTGGTTGCTATGGGCAACTGCGCAACTTTTCCTCTGCACAGGTTTTGGTAAATCTCCCCAATTGTCTGATTTTTAAAGAATTTATTTGCAAATTGTGGTGGAAAAATAAGTATTTGGTCAATAACAAAAGTTAATCTCAATACTTTGTTACATACTCTTTGTTGGCAATGACAGAGGTCAAACGTTTTCTGTAAGTCTTCACAAGGTTTTCACACACTTTTTCTGGTATTTTGGTCCATTCCTCCATGCAGATCTCTTCTAGAGCAGTGATGTTTGGGGCTGTCACTGGGCAACACGAACTTACAACTCCCTCCAAAGGTTTTCTACGGGGTTGAGATCTTTAGACTGGCTAGGTCACTCCAGAACCTTGAAATGCTTATTACAAAGCCCCTCCTTCATTGGCCGACCGGTGCGTTTGGGATCATTGTCATGCTTAAAGGCCCAGCCATGTTTCATCTTCAATGCCATTGCTGATGGAAGGAGGTTTTCACTCAAAATCTCACGATTCATTCTTTCCTTTTCACGGATAAATCGTCCTGGTCGCCCTTAGCAGAAAAACAGCCCTAAAGCATGATGTTTCAACCCTCATGCTTCACAGTAAGATATTATGTTCTTTGGATGCAATTCAGGATTCTTTCTCCTCCAAACACAATGAATTGAGTTTTTACCAAAAAGTTCTACTTTGGTTTTATCTGACCATATGACATTCTCCCAATACTCTTCTGGATCATCCAAATGCTCTCTAGAAAACTTCAGACGGGCCTGGACCTGTACTGGCTTAAGCAGGGGACATGTCTGGAACTTCATGATTTGATTCCCTGGAGGGGTAGTGTGTTACTGATGGTAGTCTTTGTTACTTTGGTCCCAGCTCTCTGCAGGTCATGTACTAGGTCCCCCCGTGTGGTTCTGGGATTTTTGCTTGCCGTTCTTGTGATCATTTTGACACCATGGGGTGAGATCTTGCGTGGGGCCCCAGATCGAGGGAAATTATCAGTGGTCTTCCATTTTTTAATATTTGCTCCCACAGTTGATTTCTTCACACCAAGCTGCTTGCCTATATCAGATTCAGTCTTCCCAGCCTGGTGCAGGTCTACAATTTTGTTTCTGGTGTCCTTTGAAGGCTCTTTGGTCTTGGCCATAGTGGAGTTTGGAGTGTGACTGTGAGGTTGTGGACAGGTGTCTTTTATACTGATAACAAGTTCAAACAGGTGCAATTAATACAGGTAACGAGTGGAGGACAGAGGAGACTCTTAAAGAAGAAGTTACAGGTCTGTGAGAGCCAGAAATCTTGCTTGTTTGTAGGTGACCAAATACTTATTTTCCACCATAATTTGCAAATAAATTCTTTAACCCCTTAAGGACCAGGCCATTTTACACCTTAGGACCAGAGCGTTTTTTGCACATCTGACCACTGTCACTTTAAACATTAATAACTCTGGAATGCTTTTAGTTATCAATCTGATTCCGAGATAGTTTTTTCGTGACATATTCTACTTTAACATAGTGGTAAAATTTTGTGGTAACTTGCATCCTTTCTTGGTGAAAAATCCCAAAATTTTATGAAAAATTTGAAAATGTTGCATTCTTCTAACTTTGAAGCTTTCTGCTTGTAAGGAAAATGGATATTCAAAATATATATTTTTTTAATTCACATTTCCAATATGTCTACTTGATGTTTGCATCATAAAATTGACGTGTTTTTACTTTTGGAAGACACCAGAGGGCTTCAAAGTTCAGCAGCAATTTCCCAATTTTTCACAAAATTTTTAACCTCGCTTTTTTTCAAAGACCAGTTCAGGTTTGAAGTGGATTTGAAGGGTCTTCCCATTAGAAATACCCCACAAATGACCCCATTATAAAAACTACACCCCCCAAAGTATTCAAAATGACAATCAGTAAGTGTTTTAACCCTTTAGGTGTTTCACAGGAATAGCAGCAAAGTGAAGGAGAAAATTCAAAATCTTTATTTTTTACACTCGCATGTTCTTGTAAACCCAATTTTTGAATTTTTACAAGGGGTAAAAGGAGAAAATGTATACTTATATTTGTAGCCCAATTTCTCGCGAGTAAGCACATACCTCATATGTCTATGTAAAGTGTTCGGCGGGCGCAGTAGAGGGCTCAGAAGCGAAGGAGCGACAAGGGGATTTTGGAGAGTACGTTTTTCAGAAATGGTTTTTGGGGGGCATGTTGCATTTAGGAAGCCCCTATGGTGCCAGAACAGCAAAAATAACCCACATGGCATACCATTTTGGAAACTAGACCCCTTGGGGAACGTAACAAGGAATTAAGTGAGCCTTAATACCCCACAGGTGTTTCACGACTTTTGCATATGTAAAAAAAATATTTTTTTTTTCACTAAAATGTGTGTTTCCCCCCAAATTTCACATTTTTGCAAGGGTTAATAGCAGAAAATACCCCCCAAAATTTGTAACCCCATCTCTTCGGAGTATGGAGGCACCCCATAAGTTGGCATGAAGTGCATTACAGGCGAACTACAATGCTCCGAAGAGAAGGAGTGATATTTGACTTTTTGAGAGCAAATTTTGCTCGGGGGGCATGTCGCATTTAGGAAGCCCCTATGGTGCCAGAACAGCAAAAAAAAAAACACGTGGCATACCATTTTGGAAACGAGACCCCTTGAGGAATGTAAAAAGGAATAAAGTGAGCCTTAATACCCCACACAGGTTTCACGATTTTTGCATATGTAAAAAAAATATATTTTTTTTTCACTAAAATGTGTGTTTCCCTCAAATTTCACATTTTTGCAAGGGTTAATAGCAGAAAAGACCCCCCAAAATTTGTAACCCCATCTCTTCTAAGTATGGAGGTACCCCATAAGTGGACCTGAAGTGCACTACGGACGAACTACAATGCTCAGAAGAGGAGGAGCACCATTGAGCTTTTGGAAAGAGAATTCGTTTGGAATGGTAGTCAGGGGCCATGTGCATTTACAAAGCCCTCCATGGTGCCAGAACAGTGGACCCCCCCCACATGTGACCCCATTTTGGAAACTACACCCCTTACAGAATTTAATAAGTGGTGCAGTGAGTATTTACACCCCACTGGCGTTTGACAGATCTTTCGAACAGTGGGCTGTGCAAATGGAAAATTAAATTTTTCATTTTCACGGATCACTGTTCCAAAAATCTGTCAGACACCTGTGGGGCGTAAATGCTCACTGTACCCCTTATTACATTACATGAGGGGTGTAGTTTCCAAAATGGGGTCACATATGGGGGGGGGGGTCCATTGTTCTGGTACCATGGGGGCTTTGTAAACACAAGTGGCCTTCAATTCCGGACAAATTTTCTCTTCAAAATCCCAATGGCGCTCCTTCTCTTCTGAGCATTGTAGTGCACCCATAGAGCACTTTACATCCACATATGGGGTATGCTCTTACTCAGAAGAAATTGGGTTACAAATTTTGGGGGGCTTTTTTTTATTTTCCCTTGTGAAAATGAAAAATTTAGGGTGACACCAGCATTTTAGTGAAAATGTTTTTTTCTCATTTTCCCATCCAACTTTAATGAAAATTTGTCAAACACCTGTGGGGTGTTCAGGCTCACTATACCCCTTGTTACGTTCCGTGAGGGGTGTCGTTTCCAAAATGGGGTCACATGTGGGTATTTATTGTTTTGTGTTTATGTCAGAACCGCTGTAAAATCAGCCACCCCTGTGCAAATCACCAATTTAGGCCTCAAATGTACATGGTGCGCTCTCACTTCTGAGCCCTGTTGTGCGTCCGCAGAGCATTTTACGTCCACATCTGGAGTATCTCTGTACTCAGGAGAAATTGCGTTACAAATTTTGGGGGTCTTTTTTTCCTTTTACCTCCCGTGAAAATAAAAAGTAAAGGACAAACCAACATGTTAGTGTAAAAAAAAATTTTTTTTACACTAACAGGCTGGTGTAGACCCCAACTTTTCTTTTTCATAAGGGGTAAAAGGAAAAAAAGCCCCCAAAATTTGTAGTGCAATTTCTCCTGAGTACGGAGATACCCCATATGTGGCACTAAATTGTTTCCTTGAAATACGACAGGGCTCTGAAGTGAGAGAGTGCCATGCGCATTTGAGGACTAAATTAGGGATTGCACAGGGGTGGACATAGGGGTATTCTACGCCAGTGATTCCCAAACAGGGTGCCTCCAGCTGTTGCTAAACTCCCAGCATGCCTGTACAGTTAATGGTTAGCATGCTGGGAGTTGTTGTTTTGCAACAGCTGGAGGCTCTGTTTTGGAAACACTGCCGTACAATACGTTTTGTATTTTTTATTAGGGGGACAGTGTAAGGGGGTGTATATGTAGTGTTTTACTCTTTATTATGTGTAAGTGTAGTGTTTTTAGGGTACAGTCACACTGGCGGGTTTACAGTGAATTTACCGCTAGGAGTTTGTGCTGCGGTTTGCCACAGCCCAAACTTGAAGCAGAAAACTTACTGTAAACCCGCCCGTGTGAATGTACCCTGTACGTTCACATGGGGGGGGGGGGGGAACCTCCAGCTGTTTCAAAACTACAACTCCCAGCATGTACTGACAGACCGTGCATGCTGGGAGTTGTACTTTTGCAACAGCTGGAGACACACTGGTTGGAAAACCTTCAGTTAGGTTACCTAACTCAGTATTTTCCAACCAGTGTGCCTTCAGCTGTTGCAAAACTTCAACTCCCAGCATGTACTGATCGCCGAAAGGCGCTGGGAGATGTAGTTATGCAACAGCTGGAGGGATCGCAACTACAACTCCCAGCATGCAGAGACAGCTGTTTGCTGTTTAGGCTTGCTGGGAGTTGCAGTTTTGCAACATCTGGAGAGCTATAGTTTAGAGACCACTGCACAGTGGTCTCCAAACTGTGGACCTCCAGATGTTGCAAAACTACAACTCCCAGCATGCCCAGACAGCAAACTGCTGTCTGGGCATGCTGGGAGTTGTAGTTTTGCAAGATCTGGAGGTGCACAGTATAGAGATCACTTTGCAGTGGTCTCAAACTGTAGACCTCCAGCTGTTGCAAAACTGCAACTCCCAGCAAGCCTAAACAGCTCTCTGGGCATGCTGGGAGTTGTAGTTTTGCAACATCTGGAGGGTTACAGTTTAGAGACCACTATAGTGGTCTCAGACTGTAGCACTCCAGATGTTGTTAAGTAACTCACCGGCTTCCGTCGGATCCAGGAAGCTGCGTCGCGGTCCTCTTCTTCCGCCGATAGTCGCCCGCTGCTGCCGCTGATCGTCGCCCGCTGTTGTCGCCGATGGGTAAGTGGATCTTCGGCGCCGGTCCCTGTCGGTTTCCCCGTCCTGCCCCGCCTATTGTGGGTGGGCAGGACGGGGAAACCGAAAGTAAACCCCTCCGCCCCCGATCTGCTATTGGTGGTCGCGTCTAGACCACCAATAGCAGAGATAGGAGGGGTGGCAACCCTGCCACCTCACTCCTATCGCTAGAGGGGGATCGTGGGTGTCTAGGACACCCGCAATCCCCCTTCTATTCCGGGTCACCGGGTCACCATAGACCCGTATGACCCGGAATCGGCGCAAATCGCAAGTGTGAATTCACTTGCGATTTGCGCCGATCGCCGACATGGGGGGGTCTAATGACCCCCCTGGGCATTTGCGCGGGGTGCCTGCTGGCGGGGACCGAAATTCCCACGGGCGTACAGGTACGCCCTTGGTCCTTAAGTACCAGGGACCAAAGGCGTACCTGTACGCCCTTGGTCCTTAAGGGGTTAAAAATCAGACAATGTTATTATATGGATTTTTTTTTCTCATTATGTCTCTCATAGTTGAGGTATACCTATGATGGAAATTACAGGCCTCTCTCATCTTTTTAAGTGGGAATTTGCCCAATTGGTGGCTGACTAAATACTTGGCTGACAATTTTTTGCCCCAATATATTTGCATAATTAATAGAACAGCTTAGTGTTTGACCTTCAATTCATCTCTTGACCTTGTTTCCTCCTCCAGACACCTCCTCTTACCCAACACGAAACGTACTCTTAGTTCTGAAGTCTTTGATTTTCTTTTTTTCTTTTGTATTGTAGTTATTTTTTTCTTCTCCTTCAGTGGTTGCTTTGGTTTGATACTGTGTGCGCTATGTTTAGCTTGCTTGATTTCCTTTAAATAATGTTCTGAGGCTTTGAAATATCTTTTACTTATTTATTGAATGTATCGGCAGATAAGAACCATTTGGCCTTTCTAGTCTGCCCAATAAATCTGTTCCATTTTTTACATTTATTGATGTAAAATTAGACGTCAATGATACGTTACATATTTAAATGTCATTATTTTGTGGAATTAATGGAATTCTAGATTTTGCTTATGGTAATTCAAGTCATGCGATGAACCCCTGCAGAAGGGTTTTCCAACCAGGGTTACATAGTTACACAGGGGTAGATTTAGTAAAATCTGTCCAGAGGAAAAGTGGCTGAGTTGCCCATAGCAACCAATCAGATCGCTTCTTTCATTTTTTTTAAAGGTTTCTGAAATATCTGATTGGTTGCTATGGGCAGCTCAACCATGTTTCCTCTGGACAGGTTTTGATAAATGTTTTTAAATGAACCTATTTACTCCAGATAACGTGATCACAGCAGTAAAAAAAAAAAAAAAAAAAAAGCCAAGAGTCCATATGGTATTCTTCCAGCATATAGGGGAGATTGATCAAAACCTGTATAGAGGAAAAGTTGACCAGTTGCCCATAGCAACCAATCAGATTGCTTCTTTCACTTTTGAAAAGGCATCTGACAAATGGAAGAATCAATCTGCTTGGTTGCTATGGGCAACTGGCCAATTGTTACTTTGCACAGGTTTTGATAAATCTCCCCCATAGTTCTTAAGGTTGAAAAAAGACCAGAGTCCATCAAGTTTAACCTGTGTCCCTATTTTGTAATGTTATTACTTTTCAGAAACACATCCAGGCCCCTTTTGAACTCTTTTATTGAGTTCATCATGATCACTTCCACCGGAAGAGAGTTCCATAGCCTCACTGCTCTTACAGTAAAGAACCCCCACCTCTGTTGATGTAGAAACTATCTTTTCTCTAGATGTAGAGGGTGTCCCCTTCTTATAGTATAGTTCTTAGCATAAAAAGGTCATGAGTGAGATCCCTGTACTGCCCCCTGATATATGTAAACATAGTTCTTAGATCCCTCCTAAGCTGTCTTTTTTTTTTTGTAAACTAAATAACCCTAATTCTGATAATCTTTCTGGGTACTGTAGTCCTCCCATTCCCTGTATTACCCTGGTTGCCCGTCATTGAACCCTCTCCAGCTCCACTATATCTTTCTAGTACACTGGTGCCCAGTACTGTACACAATATTCTATGTGTGGTCTGACTAGTGATTTGTACAGTGGTAGAATTATTTCCTTGTCGTGGGCATCTATACCAAAGGCTGACCAAGCATACCAGGCTGACCAGGCATACTGAAAGTTGTAGTTTTGCAACAGCTGGATGCACCCTGGTTGGGACACACTGTCTTGCATAAACACATGATGAAATGACATTCAGATAAAACAGTATAAATTCATGCCAAAACAAGTCTCTGTATTTTCAAAAAATACTTCCTAAATGCACTATTGCTCATTAACTGTATGAAGAACGTATGGGACCACTCCAGGCAAAACTGTATTATGCTTTGTACAAGGCCTAAGGGGGTTGTGTATGATACCGTATAGGCATTAAAATAGCAAAAAAGAGAAATTCCCTAGATCATGTCAAATTTGGGAGGAGAAACACACAGGGGGGAGATTTATCACTGAATTGTTTTTGTATGTCATATTTAAAGTCACCTTTGTTGCAAGCTTTTTAGCAGACAAGCGCATAATTTATTGTGTTATAAAGAATGAGCAAGTCCACAAAAATTAACAAAATGATTTCACAACAACATTTCTCACTTTGTAAAGCAGGTTTCTAGAGCAGCAATGAAGGTCATCTATGTTTGCAGTTTTTTTTTCAACCATTGCGTTGTAATTTTTTGTATTTAAAAAAGGTCGCAAATGATAACTTAGTGATCACTGTATGTGAAGTGGCATACATAGACAAGTCTTCAGAAATCACTTATTTTGTAACGTGAAAAAAATTGTGCAAAAAATATGAAAAAGCAAAAAAAAAAAAAAACACACAAATTAGACCAAAAACAAGTGAAAAAATTCCCCCACAGACTTTTAAATACTCTTGGTCCCATTCATGACTCAGGTACTTCTTCCCTTAACCCCTTACCACTACAGGACGTTTGCATACTCCGCGTCATTTTGCGTCGGTCCTGGCGGCACCGATCGTGTTGATGCCCGCTATTAACCCTTCAGACGCGGCAATCAACTTTGATCACCATGTCTGAAGGGTTAATACCGGGCATCACTGTGATCAGTGATGCCCCGGAATTAACCGCGGGTCCTGGCCGTTGATTGCCTCCAGGACCGACGCGAAATGACGCGTGAAAGTAAACATTGCCGGTTAGCTCAGTGGTGCTGTTCGGGACTGCTGCGGTGAAATTGCAGCATCCCAAAAAGCTTGCAGGGCAGCAAGAAGATCCCTACCTGCCTCCTCGCTGTCCGATTGCCGAATGACTGCTCCTGGCTTGAGATCCAGGCAAGAGCAGTCGAGCGGTGATGACACTGATCAATGTCAGGCTATTGCCTGGCAGTGATCAGTGTAGAAAATCAGTGTGTGCAATATTATAGCCCCTGTGATTTAACCCCTTCCCTAATAAAAGTCAGAATCACCCCCTCTTTCCCATAAAAAAACGATGTAAATAAAAATAAATATAAACATATGTGGTATCTCCGTGTGCGTAAATGTCCAAACTATAGAAAAAATATATAATTAATTATCCTGCGTGGTCAATGGCGTACACGTAAAAAAATAGCATATTTTTGGTCACTTTTTTTTACCATAAAAAATGAATAAAAAGCGATCAAAAAGTCCATTCAAAACAAAAATGGTGCCAATCAAAACTTCAGATCAAGGTGCAAAAAATGAGCTCTCATACATCCCCATATGTGGAAAAATAAAAAAGTTATAGGGGACATTTTAAATGTATACTTTTTCCTGCATGTAGTTATGACTTTTTCCAGAGGTACAACAAAACCAAACCTATATAAGTAGGGTATCATTTTAACCGTATGGACCTACAGAATAAAGAAAAAGTGTCATTTTTACCAAAAAATGCACTGCGTAGAAATGGAAGCCCCAAAAAATTATAAAATTGCATTTTTTCTTCAATATTGTCGCACAATGATTTTTTTTCCATTTTGCCGTTGAGTTTTGGGAAAAATGACTAATTTTACTGCAAAGTAGAATTGGTGGTGCAAAAAAATAAGTCATAATATGGATTTTTAGGTGGAAAATTTAAAGGGTTATGATTTTTAAAAGGCAAAGAAGAAAAAACAAAAGTGTAAAAACGGAAAAACGCTATGCCCTTAAGAGGTTAAAGTGTACCTGTCGGATCCCACAAAAAAAACATTATATGTTACTTAGTACCTTATCCTGACCATCTACATCTAATTTTTATGCCTCTATGACCTATATATATTTATTATAAAAATACCTCTTTTCATTAGCTCAAAGTGTTAGAAATCCTCTCAGGGGAAGGGAACATGTCCCTCCTTTTGGTGGTGGGAGGTGATTGATGTGTCTGCTCATGCAGCCTTGTCCCTCAGTCATCTCTTGTCCATGACTCATGGACAATCCTGATGCAGCTGCAGGACTGGTTAGTGTCCCAATAGGTATGGGGGATCCCTAGTGATGGGATTTTCCGTAGCCATTTTCTTTTTTAAATATTCAAAAAATTTAAACAAGCACATTTAAACAAACCTGTTAGTTTTTGATATTATGCTGAGAAGCAATCAGATCATTATACAAGATTGTAGATGTGCACCATGACAGCTCTTCTACCCGAATTCACACTAGAATTCTATCCCCTCCTTTTTCTTTGTTTTAACATGTGCTGCACTCTTCCCCACCCCCTCAGCCCAACCCTATATAAGCAGTAGTTAGCTGCACATGGGCCATTTCTTTCCTAGCTGCCTCCCAGTCTGACTGGGAGAGTATGGTAAGTGAGCTTTTACATCTCTGTTCACACTGGTGTGGTGCTGTGCGGTGTCCGTTGCTGCCGTGGCGCCGTGTCTGCGGGGGGGGGGTGCGGCTCATAGACTGGTTTGAGTGGCATTTTGGCTGCTCTGCCAGTGGGCCGTTTCCCCCCATGTGGGCATTGGCGTTGCGGCGGTGGTGGTCGCCGCCCGGTGCTGCGCCATTTTATGCTAGGGACGTTAGGGACCCACTCTGGATAGGTGGCCTTGACGTGGCGAGTGGGCTTGTACTTTTTGATCAAAATGTATACTAACAACCTGTTAGTTTTTGATATTATGCTGAGAAGCAATCAGATCATTATACAAGATTGTAGATGTGCACCATGACAGCTCTTCTACCCGAATTCACATTAAAAAAGGTCTTTCATTTTCATCATTAACGGCATATATAAAGTTTTCGATCTAACAAAATGTTTCGATCTAAATGTATCAAAGAAAGTAACAGTGGTCGACACAAAGCCATTTTATAGCAGTACCCACTCAATTTATTCCTATTTGAAAGTGCTGAATGCAAACATAAATGCACTGCCAAAGTGCTGGTGCAATTACTGTAATATCATGGGTGTTGTACCACTGTAGCATAGAAAGTCCATAGTACAATCCAGTTAATAGAAAAAGGTGGCTGCACTCACCGGTACAGTAGAAAATCTTCTTTTATTAAAGTGCAAAACTCACATGATATGCGACATAGATCACATATGCTGCTAATTCTGTTTGGTGTCCTGGCCTGGTCGCACATTGTCACGATGCCGGCTGGCAGGTAGTGGATCCTCTGTGCCAGAGAGGGATTGGCGTGGACCGTGCTAGTGGATCGGTTCTAAGTCACTACTGGTTTTCACCAGAGCCCGCCGCAAAGCGGGATGGTCTTGCTGCGGCGGTAGTGACCAGGTCGTATCCACTAGCAACGGCTCAACCTCTCTGACTGCTGAAGATAGGCGCGGTACAAGGGAGTAGACAGAAGCAAGGTCGGACGTAGCAGAAGGTCGGGGCAGGCAGCAAGGATCGTAGTCGGGGGCAACGGCAGGAGGTCTGGAACACAGGCTAGGAACACACAAGGAAACGCTTTCACTGGCACAATGGCAACAAGATCCGGCGAGGGAGTGAAGGGGAAGTGAGGTATAAATAGGGAGTGCACAGGTGAACACACTAATTGGAACCACTGCGCCAATCAGCGGCGCAGTGGCCCTTTAAATCGCAGAGACCCGGCGCGCGCGCGCCCTAGGGAGCGGGGCCGCGCGCGCCGGGACAGGACAGACGGAGAGCGAGTCAGGTACGGGAGCCGGGATGCGCATCGCGAGCGGGCGCTACCCGCATCGCGAATCGCATCCCAGCTGGAGACGGTATCGCAGCGCACCGGGTCAGTGGAGCTGCCCGGAGCGCTGCGGTAGCGAGAGAGAAGCGAGCGCTCCGGGGAGGAGCGGGGACCCGGAGCGCTCGGCGTAACAGTACCCCCCCCCTTGGGTCTCCCCCTCTTCTTAGAGCCTGAGAACCTGAGGAGCAGACTTTTGTCTAGGATGTTGTCCTCAGGTTCCCAGGATCTCTCTTCAGGTCCACAGCCCTCCCAATCCACCAAAAAGAACCTTTTTCCTCTGACCGTCTTGTAGGCCAGTATCTCTTTCACTGAGAAGACGTCAGAAGAACCGGAGACAGGAGTGGGAGAAACTAACTTGGGAGAGAAACGGTTGATGATGAGTGGTTTAAGAAGAGAGACATGAAAGGCATTAGGAATACGGAGAGAAGGAGGAAGAAGAAGTTTGTAAGAGACAGGATTAATTTGGCACAAGACTTTGAAAGGACCAAGATAGCGTGGACCCAGTTTGTAACTGGGGACACGAAAGCGGACATATTTAGCGGAGAGCCATACCTTGTCTCCGGGAGCAAAAATGGGGGGAGCTCTTCTTTTCTTATCGGCAAACTTTTTCATGCGAGATGAAGCCTGTAAAAGAGAATCTTGGGTCTCTTTCCATATGGTGGAAAGATCACGAGTCACTTCATCTACAGCGGGCAAACCAGAGGGCAAGGGAGTAGGGAGGGGGGGAAGAGGGTGACGGCCGTACACCACGAAAAATGGGGATTTGGAGGAAGATTCAGAGACTCTAAAGTTATACGAGAATTCGGCCCATGGTAGAAGATCTGCCCAATCATCCTGGCGGGAGGAAACAAAATGTCGTAAATAATCACCCAAGACCTGGTTAATTCTTTCTACTTGTCCATTGGATTGAGGATGATATGCAGAAGAAAAGTTTAATTTAATCTTGAGTTGTTTACAGAGAGCCCTCCAGAATTTTGACACGAATTGGACGCCTCTATCCGAGACTATCTGTGTGGGCAACCCGTGAAGACGAAAAATGTGTACAAAAAATTGTTTAGCCAACTGAGGCGCTGAAGGAAGACCAGGAAGAGGGATGAAATGTGCCATCTTGGAGAATCGATCAACGACCACCCAAACAACAGTGTTGCCACGGGATGGGGGTAGGTCTGTAATAAAATCCATACCAATCAGAGACCAAGGCTGTTCGGGGACAGGCAGAGGATGAAGAAAACCAGCGGGCTTCTGGCGAGGAGTCTTATCCCGGGCACAGACAGTGCAGGCTCGCACAAAGTCCACGACATCCGTCTCCAGAGTCGGCCACCAATAGAAGCGAGAGATGAGTTGCACAGATTTCTTGATGCCTGCATGACCTGCGAGATGGGAGGAGTGACCCCATTTGAGGATTCCGAGGCGTTGGCGTGGAGAGACGAAGGTCTTTCCTGGAGGAGTTTGCCTGATGGAGGCTGGAGAAGTGGAAATCAGGCAGTCAGGAGGAATGATGTGTTGCGGAGAGAGTTCAACTTCCGAGGCATCCGAGGAACGAGAGAGAGCATCGGCCCTAATGTTCTTATCGGCAGGCCGAAAGTGAATTTCAAAATTAAATCGGGCAAAGAACAGAGACCACCTGGCCTGGCGAGGATTCAGCCGTTGGGCAGACTGGAGATAGGAGAGGTTCTTGTGATCGGTGTAAATAATAACTGGAAATCTTGATCCCTCCAGCAGATGCCTCCATTCCTCAAGTGCTAATTTAATGGCTAGAAGCTCTCGATCCCCGATGGAGTAGTTCCTCTCCGCCGGAGAGAAGGTCCTAGAAAAAAAACCACAAGTAACAGCATGCCCGGAAGAATTTTTTTGTAGAAGGACCGCTCCAGCTCCTACAGAGGAGGCATCAACCTCCAATAGGAAGGGTTTAGATGGGTCAGGTCTGGAGAGCACGGGAGCCGAAGAAAAGGCAGACTTGAGCCGTTTAAAGGCGTCTTCCGCTTGAGGAGGCCAAGACTTGGGATTGGCATTTTTTTTGGTTAAAGCCACGATAGGGGCCACAACGGTAGGAAAATGTGGAATAAATTGCCTGTAATAATTGGCGAACCCCAAAAAACGTTGGATAGCACGGAGTCCGGAGGGGCGTGGCCAATCTAAGACGGCAGAGAGTTTGTCTGGATCCATTTGTAGTCCCTGGCCAGAGACCAAGTATCCTAGGAAAGGAAGAGATTGGCATTCAAACAGACATTTCTCTATCTTGGCATAAAGTTGATTGTCACGAAGTCTCTGAAGAACCATACGGACATGCTGGCGGTGTTCTTCTAGATTGGCAGAAAAAATCAGGATATCGTCCAGATATACAACAACACAGGAGTATAAGAGATCACGAAAAATTTCATTAACAAAGTCTTGGAAGACGGCAGGGGCGTTGCACAGGCCAAAGGGCATGACCAGATACTCAAAGTGTCCATCTCTAGTGTTAAATGCCGTTTTCCATTCATCCCCCTCTCTGATGCGGATGAGATTATAAGCACCTCTTAAGTCCAGTTTGGTAAAGATGTGGGCACCTTGGAGGCGATCAAAGAGTTCAGAGATGAGGGGTAGGGGGTAGTGGTTCTTTACCGTGATTTTATTAAGACCGCGGTAGTCAATGCAAGGACGTAGAGAGCCATCTTTTTTGGACACAAAGAAAAATCCGGCTCCGGCAGGAGAGGAGGATTTACGGATAAAGCCTTTTTTTAAATTTTCCTGGATGTACTCCGACATAGCAAGAGTCTCTGGGGCGGACAGAGGATAGATTCTGCCCCGGGGTGGAGTAGTGCCCGGGAGGAGGTCAATAGGACAATCATAAGGCCTGTGAGGAGGTAGAGTCTCAGCTTGTTTTTTGCAAAAAACATCCGCAAAGTCCATATAGGCCTTAGGGAGACCGGTTACAGGGGGAACCACAGAGTCACGGCAAGGGGTACTGGGAACCGGTTTTAGGCAGTCCTTGAAACAAGAGGGCCCCCAACTCTTGATCTCCCCAGTGGACCAATCCAGGGTTGGGGAATGGAGTTGAAGCCAGGGTAGTCCAAGGAGGATTTCGGAAGTGCAATTGGGGAGGACCAAAAATTCAATCTTCTCGTGATGAGGTCCGATGCACATTAGAAGGGGCTCCGTGCGGAAACGTATGGTACAGTCCAATCTTTCATTGTTTACACAATTGATGTAGAGGGGTCTGGCGAGACTGGTCACTGGGATGTTGAACCTGTTGACGAGAGAGGCCAAAATAAAATTTCCTGCAGATCTGGAATCCAAGAAGGCCATAGTAGAGAAGGAGAAGGCAGAGGCAGATATCCGCACAGGCACAGTAAGACGTGGAGAAGCAGAGTAGACATCAAGGACTGTCTCACCTTTGTGCGGAGTCAGCGTACGTCTTTCCAGGCGGGGAGGACGGATAGGACAATCCTTCAGGAAGTGTTCGGTACTGGCACAGTACAGGCAGAGATTCTCCATGCGGCGTCATGTCCTCTCTTGAGGTGTCAGGCGAGACCGGTCGACCTGCATAGCCTCCACGGCGGGAGGCACAGGAACGGATTGCAGGGGACCAGAGGAGAGAGGAGCCGGGGAGAAAAAACGCCTTGTGCGAACAAAGTCCATATCCTGGCGGAGCTCCTGACGCCTTTCGGAAAAACGCATGTCAATGCGAGTGGCAAGATGGATGAGTTAGCAGGGATTTCTCGTGCGGCCAGAACATCTTTAATGTTGCTGGATAGGCCTTTTTTAAAGGTCGCGCAGAGGGCCTCATTATTCCAGGATAATTCTGAAGCAAGAGTACGGAATTGTACGGCGTACTCGCCAACGGAAGAATTACCCTGGACCAGGTTCAACAGGGCAGTCTCAGCAGAAGAGGCTCGGGCAGGTTCCTCAAAGACACTTCGAATTTCCGAGAAGAAGGAGTGTATAGAGGCAGTGACGGGGTCATTGCGGTCCCAGAGCGGTGTGGCCCATGACAGAGCTTTTCCAGACAGAAGGCTGACTACGAAAGCCACCTTAGACCTTTCAGTAGGAAACTGGTCCGACATCATCTCCAAGTGCAGGGAACATTGGGAAAGAAAGCCACGGCAGAATTTAGAGTCCCCATCAAATTTATCCGGCAAGGATAGTCGTAGACCAGAAGCGGCCACTCGCTGCTGAGGAGGTGCAGGAGCTGGCGGAGGAGATGATTGCTGAAGCTGTGGTAGTAGCTGCTGTAGCATCACGGTCAGTTGAGACAGCTGTTGGCCTTGTTGCGCTATCTGTTGTGACTGCTGGGCGACCACCGTGGTGAGGTCGGCGACAACTGGCAGAGGAACTTCAGCGGGATCCATGGCCGGATCTACTGTCACGATGCCGGCTGGCAGGTAGTGGATCCTCTGTGCCAGAGAGGGATTGGCGTGGACCGTGCTAGTGGATCGGTTCTAAGTCACTACTGGTTTTCACCAGAGCCCGCCGCAAAGCGGGATGGTCTTGCTGCGGCGGTAGTGACCAGGTCGTATCCACTAGCAACGGCTCAACCTCTCTGACTGCTGAAGATAGGCGCGGTACAAGGGAGTAGACAGAAGCAAGGTCGGACGTAGCAGAAGGTCGGGGCAGGCAGCAAGGATCGTAGTCGGGGGCAACGGCAGGAGGTCTGGAACACAGGCTAGGAACACACAAGGAAACGCTTTCACTGGCACAATGGCAACAAGATCCGGCGAGGGAGTGAAGGGGAAGTGAGGTATAAATAGGGAGTGCACAGGTGAACACACTAATTGGAACCACTGCGCCAATCAGCGGCGCAGTGGCCCTTTAAATCGCAGAGACCCGGCGCGCGCGCGCCCTAGGGAGCGGGGCCGCGCGCGCCGGGACAGGACAGACGGAGAGCGAGTCAGGTACGGGAGCCGGGATGCGCATCGCGAGCGGGCGCTACCCGCATCGCGAATCGCATCCCGGCTGGAGACGGTATCGCAGCGCACCGGGTCAGTGAAGCTGCCCGGAGCGCTGCGGTAGCGAGAGAGAAGCGAGCGCTCCGGGGAGGAGCGGGGACCCGGAGCGCTCGGCGTAACACACATCATGTGAGTTTTGCACTTTAATTTAAGAAGATTTTCTACTGTACCGGTGAGTGCTGCCACCTTTTTCTATGTACTGGAGCCCATTTAAATCGGCACTGTTATCATCTTTATTTTTTTATATGTTGTAGTACTAATGTAATACAACAGATTCCTAATATACTTTAATTTTTAATTTTTTGGTCTCTAACATCCCCAATTTTCCCCTTGAAAATCCAGCCACTAGGGATCTCCCTCTTAGTGGCTGGCTACAGAGCAGCTGACGTCACAGCTGAATACGGACTGATCCCCGCCGGGCACCAGTCCGAATTCAGTCTGCCAGCGCTCGCTCCCTGCCTGTCAATAAGACAGGCAAAATGAGCACACATTGGCTCCCTGGGCTCGCGCACTGGCCACCCCCACCCCCTGGCTTGTACAGTTATGGTGTCAGCGTGTTTACTGATTCTGAGGTCTAATCATCATTGTGCCTCCATCTGTTGCTAACCTACAACTGCCAGCATGCCCAGAAAGCTATTGGCTTTATGAGCATGCTGGTAGTTGTAGTTTACTAACAGCTGAAGGCACACTGATGATTAAACCTCAGTGTTTTTTAAAACTGTATGCCTCCAGCTGCTGCTAAAATACACTGGGGTATACTGAGGTCAAATGAGCCACGCTGTTTTTTTTCTCTATATATTTAGTCTTTTTTCTTTATAATAAAATACAGACCATTTTCTTGTCTTTTTTGGGCGCGGGTCTTGGCAGATGAAATCTTGCACGGCAGGTCCGACGATGGTCCTACACTCCTCCTCCCTGGATAGCACATGCAGTGATAAACAGGGTGGTGGAGACTCTGGAGCATCCTGCTGTGCTATTGGCCACTCATCTATGCATGCTCCCGACGGGAGCACTGCATAGATGAGGTAAGGGCGGAAGCTGGTGCCCAGCAGGCTTCAGCGACATTGCGCCTGCTGGGGAAGTTGGCTTCCTGCTCAGCCAGAGTGAGCAGCGTTAGAGCCATAAAAAACACTTTAGAAGGTTGGAAAAAGTTTTTTAGAGGCAGGGAGGGGGTTAGAGATAGATGACCATTAGGTAGGGAAAGAAAAAAACAAGATGGTGGGAGCTACTCTTTAAGTATACTCACCCTTGGATGTAGTAGTTACCATGCTTATCATACCAGTGATCCATGTGTTTACACCTTCATGTTAGTGATTTTTCTACCAGTAAGCTTGCAATTCTTTTTTCTTTTGAACATATATTTACTTTCTCAGGAATCATCAATGTTTAGTGTTGTTTATTATGTTCTTATGTGTAATTTTATTATAAATGTATGGTAGATTTCCTCTATTGTATTGTTATTGGTGTACTATGCATGTTTCTTATTGTTAAATTGTAGAAAATGTTTTAACGTATTTAAAAAAAAAGGAAAATTCTTAATCATAAATAATGTGCAGCTTCTTCTTCCCTGATATGTTGTTGGCAAAATAAATACAGTCGCTTTTAATGAAGTAGTGTTCTTTTCTTAAAACTACACAAAATAATAAATCAACCATTGTTATGATGTCTTTATTTAAACATCTTTGTTGTTTTTCAGCTCAACTTCTAATCTTATAATCTGGCGTGGATCTGCAATCACAAACAGAGGATTTTTTAAATCATCTTTGTAACCCTAGTGAAGTAAAAGGGAGCCGCGAAACTGCTGTCCACGTGGACTGGTGCTGAAATTTCTCGTCTGGGTACCAGGCACTGCCATTCCAAGCCACGAGACATGGCAACAAATGGAACTAAAGTTGCAGATGGACAAATTTCTACTGAGGTCAGTGAGGCCCCAATCACAAATGATAAGCCCAAGACCTTGGTTGTCAAGGTACAGAAGAAGAGAACAGAAGATGTGGAAAGAGATACATGGAAAGGAAGATTTGATTTCCTTATGTCCTGTGTGGGTTATGCAATTGGTTTAGGAAATGTGTGGAGATTCCCGTATCTGTGTGGAAAGAATGGAGGAGGTAAGACCTTCTTACATTAATTTGTTATTTTATTCTATTACATTAATTGTTTTAAAAATTTGCAATCTGTTCAACTATAGGCCTTGCAGAACTCATGCTGTAAACATATTTTTAATATCTGGAAAAAAAACTTCCATTCAATCAGAAATTAGGAAATTTTACATTGTACTCAAAGTGACAGATTATAAGATATGGTATCAAATGTTGTAAACATACCCTTGAAATGAAAAGAACAAGAGCGCTCCATGGTGTGACACCATCAACCAAAATATTAAAAGCAAGTAGGCCAAGGACCAACTCACCTATGTCAGTTGTGCAAAATACCGGCACAAAACGTTAATGCACATAATAATTTAAGGCTGCAGCACACTCCTCCTCACGCTCCAGGTATGAACAATAGACTCCAATACCACATCAACCTCCACGGAGGATCGTAAGGCACTGCCAATGAGGTAGTCTAAAAGAATATAAAAGCTGGATTTATTAAAACATGCTATGCATTACAAAACCGGACCGGTTTCTTCTTCAGGTATGACAAATCACATGCTGCTTGAAATAAATACCCATAGGTAATGTCCCATGACAAGAAATGACATAAATGTCACAGAGGGTATACACAAAACATTTTCATAAAACCAATAAGAAATAAAAAAAAATTATGATAAAATCAAACAGTGGTGCATTCTATCACTTCTTTAAGCCCTCTCGAAACCAAAGTGTTAAACATAAAGATCCAGTATGACTCTCTATTTATGAGAGCTTGAAATCTGTTTTTTACATCGGAAGGTATAGCTTCACTTACTGCTAATCGCAACACACTGACATCACCACCATGCTTTAAACAAACATGGCGTGAGACACTGTGTTTCATAAAGGAACTCAGTATATTGGACTGGTTTTTATTCATCCTCTGGCAGATAGTTTGAATAGTCCATCCAATATAGTGATGAGCGGCAGGGGCCATATTCGAATTTGCGATATTTCGTGAATATATTGACGATTAAGCGTCCTATGTTCGCGAAACTTGCATATTCGTTATGTTTGTTCACTTTTTTTTCCATGCAAAAATTTGCATGGGAAATTTCCATAAAAATTTGCATGTAAAAAAATACTGAATATTCGTCATTACAAATATATAGAACTATATTCTAAATATTCGTAAAATCGCGAAGTGCCCATATTGGCGATAAAAATATTCGTGCTCAACACTGAATAAACACCGGTCCAATATACTGAGTTTCTTTATGAAACACAGTGTCTCATGCCATGTTTGTTTAAAGCATGGTGGTGATGTCAGTGTGTTGCGATTAGCAGTAATTGAAGCTATACTTTCCGATATAAATAACAGATTTAAAGCTCTCATAAATAGAGAGTCATACTGGAGCTTTATGTTTAACGCTTTGGTTCCGAGAGGGCTTAATGAAGTGATAGAATGCACCACTGTTTGATTTTATTATTATTTTTTATTTATTATTGGTTTTATGAAAATGTTCTGTTTATACATTCTATGATATTTATGTCATTTCCATGGCATTACCTGTGGGTATTTATTTTCAGCACCATGTGATTTGTATCATACCTGAAGAAGAAACCGGTCCGGTTTCGTAACATGTAGTATGTTTTAATAAATCCAGCTTCTATATTCTTTTGGACTACCTCATTGGCAGCGCTTACGATCCTCCATGGAGGTTGATGTGGTATTGGAGTAAACATATCCTTAGCTTTAATATATAAGTAAAATGTTAGCAGTATCCAAATACATTAGTATTCATGTAAAACTTTCATTTATGATATTATGAGATTGTGACATTTTCTTCCCATCCAAGTCCATTCCATCAACCTATAAATTTTAGTAAATATCTAGAAACCTTTACAATCTTTAACACCTTGGGGACTGAGAGTTTTTCAGTTTTTTCACTTTCGCTTTTTCCTCCTTACCTTTTAAAAAATCATAACCCTTTCAATTTTGCAGCTAAAAATCCATATGATGGCTTACTTTTTGCGCCACTAATTCTACTTTGTAATGACATCAGTCATTTTACCCCAAAAATATATGGCAAAACGGAAAAAAAATCATTGTGCGACAAAATTGAAGAAAAGAAGCATTTTTGTGTAAAAATGACACCTTCTCTTTATTCTGTAGGTCCATACAATTAATATGATACCCTACTTATATAGGTTTGATTTTGTCATACTTCTGGAAAAAATCATAACTACATGCTGGAAAATTAAAATGTTTAAAATTGTCATCTTCTGACCCCTATAACTTTTTATTTTTCCGCGTTTGGGGCAGTATGAGGGCAAATTTTGCACCGTGATCTGAAGTTTTTAGCGGAACTATTTTTGTATTGATTTTTTGATAGCTTTTTATACATTTTTTCATGATATAAAAAGTAACCAAAAATACACTATTTTGGACTTTGGAATTTATTTTTGCACGTACGTCATTGACCGTGCGGTTTAATTAACGACATATTTTAATAAGTTGGACATTTCCACAAGCAGCGATATCACATATGTTTTTTTTTTTTTTCATTTTTATTTACACTTTTTTTTATGGGAAAAGGAGAGTGATTCAAACTTTTATTAGAGAAGGGATTAAATGATCTTTATTCAATTTTTTTCCCCACTTTTTATTTGCAATGTTATAGCTCCCATATGGGGCTATTACACTGCTTACACTGATCTTTTACATTGATCAATGGTTTCTCATAGGAAACCATTGATCAATGATTCTGCGGCTTGACTGCTCATGCCTGGATCTCAGGCACTGAGCAGTCATTCGGCGATCGGACAGCGAGGAGAAAGGTAGGGGACCCTCCTGCTGTTGAAAAGAGAAGTATAAAGTGCAGGATGCAAACATGAGCTTTATTCATGATCACATGGATAGCACAGAATAAACCAACGCATTTCCGGTCAAGCTATACCCTTAGTCATGTCCTACAGCTGTCCGGGATGCCATGGCAAATCCCGAACAGCCCCCTGAGCTAACCGGCATTAGTTTAGTTTCACTTTAGAGGGTTAATAGCGCGCGGCACCGCAATCAGTGCCGCGCGCTATTAGCCACGGGTCCCAGCGGTTGTTAGAGGCCGGGCCCGACCCGCTATGACACGGGGCCACACTGTTATAGAAAGGGAGTGGGCAAAGGGTATACAGGTACGCCCTCCGTCCCCAACAGGTTAAAGGGGTACTTTGGTGGAAAATATTTTTTTTAAATCAACTGGTGACAGAAACTTGTACAGATTTGTAAATTACTTCTATTTAAAAATCATAATCCTTCCGGTACTTATCAGGAAGCTCTTTTCTTTTTGAATTTCTTTTCTGTCTGACCACAGTGCTCTCTGCTGACACCTTTGTCCATGTCAGGAACTGTCCAGAGCAGGATAGGTTTGCTACGGGGATTTGCTCCTGTTCTGGACAGTTCCTGACATGGACAGAGTTGTCAGCAGAGAGCACTGTACTTCCTCTGTAGTATACAGCAGCTTTTAAGTACTGTAAAGATTAAAAAAAATGAACAGAAGTAATTTACAAATCTGTTTAACTTTTCCACTGGAGTACCCCTTTAAACTAGACTTAATCTAGAGCAATACTATAAATGTTGTAGTAGATTGGTAGAAGGGGGATGCTACTGCAGTTGCTCTGCCTTAGTTTGTGCAAGGGACTATATCCAATAAGAGCACACAGGAAACTATTTACAGAAACCAGCATAAAGTAGGACAAAGGCCCAAACTAGGCAGAGTAGATATTCGGTCTTAACCTAACTCTGAATTTAACATATCCTTATCTCTATGGTTTGAGATCACCAACTTTTCACAACCACATATTTTTGAGACACTATGTTGTGAGATATATATATATATATATATATATATATATATATATATATCCCATGTTTGTCTACTGACTGTAAATTCCTAGGTTGTCCATAGTAAAAGCACTGTAAAACATGTTATGTGTCCATCACTTCTATGAAGCTGTAGGATCTGGTAAAGGTTATTGTTATTGAAATACTCATCATTTCACAGATGACAGCTAAAGCTGTTAAAGGGGTACTTTGGTGGGAAAAATAATTATTATTATTTTTTTTTTTTAAATCAACTGGTGCCAGAAAGTTAAACAGATTTGTAAATTGCATCTATTAAAAAACCTTAATCCTTCCAGTACTTATCATCTTCTGTATACTACAGAGGAAGTTGTATGGTTCTTTTTTGTCTGACCACAGTGCTCTCTGCTGACACCGCTGAGAGAGGTTTGCTATGGTGATATGCTTCTACTCTGGACAGTTCCTGACACAGACAGAGGTAGTAGCAGAGAGAACTGTGGTCAGACAGAAAATAACTAAACAACTTCCTATGGAATATACAGCAGCTGATAAGTACAGGAAGTATTAAGATTTTTAATGTAATTTCAAAATCTATTTAAATGAGCACTGTCGAATATAAAAATATATATATTTATACCAATAGGTTTTGCAGTTGCTTTCATTAAACATTTTTCAGTATTTCATACTGAAAAAGCCAGTCAAAAAACTGCCTCCTATAATAAATACCAGCCTGGCTGTGTCCACTCGTCATCACCTATGTCGTGGACCCAGTTCATGACTGACAGGTCTGCAGATCTAAACCTGCTGTGATGGGCTCCCTCACTGTCTGTGTTTACTTCACAGTCTCCTATGTGAGGAGAAGGGGGAGGGGCGGGAGTACACTGCTGCCTGTGAGCAGATACTGAAAGAAGCTGGTGACTGAAGATGGCGACTGAATGGAGGATTTTTTTGTTTAAAAAGTAAGTGTCCCTGCATGCATATATGTCCACATTTATTAAGTTAACAAGCTGGCAGCACATGCGGCTGCACTGCGCTCCCTGCCGGCTCCTGCATACGCTGTCATAATTCATAATCCCTACCGCCAGGAGACGGGAGCTCTGATTGGTGAATAGCTATGACAGCGTATACAGTATTCCCCGCCCGAAGCTGGCGGGGAGTGCAGTGGAGCCGCATGTGCCGCCCGCTTGATAACTTAATAAATGCGGATCTCATTGTGGGTCTCAGCAGAATGACCTGCTGCAATCTGCCCCTCAGCCCCAGGACTATAATTCCTATCATGGATGGAGTCTGTCCATGATGGGAGTAGTAGTCCTAACTGTCCACAAAGAGTCCTGCAGCCAGGGGAGGTGCAAGTGCCATCCCTTAACACTGCGGTATTACAACCACTCCCATCATGGGACAGACTCTGTCCCATGATGGGAGTAGTAGTCCAAGGGCAGAGGGACAGATTGAAAGGGGGTCTCACTCCTGAGACACCCTGCGACCTTTACTGCTCTGCCCCCTAGTGAAGATGTAATTAGGGGGTGGAGCTACACAATCCAGGCCTGACACTGTTCTCATTATGCGTTTGCCATAATGGGAACAGAGCCTTTCTGGCAGTGTGTTCCCAAACAGGGAGACTCCAGCTGTTGCTTAACTAAAGCCCCCCATGATGGGAGTTGTAGTTTAGCAACAATTGAAGGCTCCCTGTTTAGGAAAACACGCTGCATTATGTGCGGTCTCCCCTGGGGAGAGCACAAAAAATGTACTAACTTATATTTCTTGTTTTTCTTTTCTTCTCATTTCAGATACGTGAATGCGGAGGACTACGTCAGATTCGGTGGACTGTGACGATGACCAGAGTTTTTTTAGTTTCAATAAAATGGTTAACGAGAGCTGTGGGTGGAGTGTTTTTTTTTTCAATAAAAATTTTTTCAATGTGTTGTGTTTTTTATAATTGAATTTTCAGGCTTAGTAGTGGAAGCCGTCTTGTAAACAGAATCCAATTACTTAACCGGGACTTAGTGTTAGCCCCAAAATCAGCTAGCTAAACCCTCAATCATTACCCTGGTACCCACCGCCACAGGGGTGCAGGGAAGTGCCGGTACCAACAGGCCTGGAGCATCAAAAATGGCGCTCCTGGGCCTAGGCGGTAACAGGCTGGCGTTATATAGGCTGGGGAGGGCCAGTAACAATGGTCCTCGCCCACCCTGGTAACGTCAGGTGGGTGCGGCTTGGTTGGTATCTGGCTGATACTGAAAAAATGGAGAACCCTATGCCTTTTTTTAAAATAAAAAACATGTGTGGTTCCCCCTATTTTCAGTATCAGCCAGATACTAACCAAGCAGCAACAGCCTGACGTTACCAGGGTGGGTGAGGACCATTGTTACTGACCCTCCCCAGCCTAAATAATGCCAGCCTGTTACTGCCTAGGCCCAGGAGCGCCATTTTTGATGCTCCGGGCCTGTTGGTACCGGGCTCCGGGCCTGTTGGTACCGGGGTAATAATTGAGAGTTAGCGCTAACTGATTTTGGGGCTAACGCTAAGCCCCAGCTTAGTAAAGGATTCTGTCTACAAGACAGCTTCCACTACTAAGCCTGAAAATTCAATAATAAAAAACATGACACATTGAAAAAAAATTTTATTTGATGAAAACTCCCCCACAGCCCTCATTAACCCTTTTATTGGCATTTAAAAAACGCTGGTCATTGTCGCAATCCACCGAATCTGATGTAGTCCTACGCATTCACATATATGAAATGAGAAAAAAAAAAAAAAAAGGTTAGTACATTTTTGGTGATCTCCCCTGGGCTGTTCCTAAACAGGGAGCCTAAAATTGTTGAAGTGGGCATACTGTATCCCACAGTCATATATAGACAGCTGCATATACAGGATACTATGCACCCTATATAATATACAGCCGGCGGAGGTAAGTAGTGATACTCTGCCCCCTGTATATGTATATGCTTTACATCACTCCTTACCTCCTTACACTCCATGGGCCGGGCGCTCTACATCCGACCCATGTGTTTCCACACACCAGCAAAAGCACCAGAAAAAACTGACAAAATGAAGGAAAAAGGAGTGACAGTTTTTCTGGCATTTTTGCTTGTGGACAAAAAACCTCAATGGATTCCGAGTCTCAAAGCAATAGAACAAAATCCCTGTGTCCACTTTTCCTGTGAGGTGCAGCTCAGGTGTACAAATAGAACTGTGTGGAGATTTAGAACTTTTCACAAAATGTATCATGTGCCTTGCACAAGTATGGTAAATTTGGTGCCATTGCACTAAATTTAGGCCAACCAAAACAATCTACAAAAAACTTCTACCTACACCAACATTGATAAATTTCCCCATATGTCCTAAAAAAGTTAAATGGAGCTGCCCTCACCTGAAGTAATACCTCCCTGTACTGTAGGGAAGTGATATCAGACAGGAATTCAGTGCATACGCTTCAGTAATACAGGTGTTTTACCAGTGAAATGTCCATTATGATTGGTCAATTCTTTCAGCCCTTGACATGTTTCACAGATCTGGACTGTCCGTAACATTTCATGTTGAATCTGGTTTCAAGTTATAATGGTCCAGAAAATGCCATCGTATGTTGAAACTATTGTATGTTGAGGCCATTGTAAAGTGAGGGATTACTGTAGTAGGCATATATTATATATATTCTGTAAGATTCATTGTGCTTTAAAAATGTATTTGTCTATGATTTTTGCATAAGCTGTCCAGAAAAAATAAAAATATCTGGTTGGAAAATCTGATGAACACCCAGTGACCGTTATGTAAATGGCGGCTTTTGAGTGTTCTGATAGAATGTTACTATATTGTGTTGAATCAGTTTTATAAAAAATTGGAAACTGTTTTATAAGAATTTCCCCAGACTAAAAAGAACATGTACCCTATCATTGATTATACATTTATCACTGTTTTGGGGGTGTTTTTTTATTTTTATTTTTTTGAGAAGGGATTTGTTTTTGTAATGATTGGTTATCTTTCACAGGGTTGGTCTTCATCGCTCAGTTCTTAAAGGGGAGAGCATTCAGGCCCATTGAGAACAGAGCAGTGGTTACTTCCCCCTTGACAGTCTATGGACATCATTGCAGTTTTTCAACAATAAAAAAGTGTCCATTACTCCTCAGACCTTAAAGGGGTACTCTAGTGCAAAACAATTTTTTTAAATGGACTGATGCCAGAAAGTTAAACAGATTTGTAAATTATTTCTATCTTTACCCTTCCAGTACTTATTAGCAGCTGTATGGCACAGAGGAAATTCTTTTTTTTTTTTACATTTCTTTTTTGTCTTGTCCACAGTGCTCTCTGCTGACACCTGATGCCTGTATCAGGAACTGTCCAGAGCAGGAAAATCCCCATAGCAAACATATGCTGCTCTGGACAGTTCCTGACATGGACAGAGGTGTCAGCAGAGAGCACTGTGGACAAGACAAAAAAGAAATTCCAAAAGAAAATAATTTCCTCTGTAGCATACAGTACTGAAAGGATTTTTAAATAGAAGAAATTTACAAATCTGTTTAACTTTCTGGCACCAGTTCATTAAAAAAAAAAAAGTTATCTACCGGAGTACCCCTTTAATAGAGTGTGAACCTGAACACCCTCTTTGTTGGAAGCTTAGCAGTAGTGATCATCCCATTGACATAGTGCTCATTAGCATATCAGGAGCCGAAATTAATGGCACCAATTATTTAGAATCAAGAATGAAGGGGGCTAAAACAGTGCACAAATCTGTAGAGCAATGACCAGACATGGATCATGAGAGCTTAAAGTGAACATTAAGTCAAGAATTGATCCATGGGGGTCTGAGTGTATGAGCTAGGAGAAATGTGCATGCTGCTGTGTGCTCCTGATCCTGCTCCCCCGCAAAGCTGAACCCCCAGCACCACCACCACCACTGCCTGTGTCACGTGATTGAGACACTGTCATAGACTTACATAGTGAATTTGTCTCAATCACGTGACATGGACCCTGGGGGAGAACGTGCCGATCGCAAACTTCTCCCGGCTCTCTCACTGAACACTCCCCGATTAAAACTTTCGACAAGCCGCTAGGGTGTATATTATCTACTTTAAAGAAAATAAAAGGTCATATTTTTTTAAGTAAACATGAAGAAAAGAGTTTGATGGTAATGTGGAAAAGACGATCTTTAGGGTTCCGAACTACATGTGTATGCAATGGAATTAAGAAGAAGACAGATTAAGTTAAACATATCAAAGTCCTACATAACCCTAAAGTATTTAATGTTTAGTAAAATGTATTTTGTTTAAGGTGTAAAGACGGGTTTTACAGTTTCCTTTTTATTTGTGTACTTACAATTCTATTGAGACCAGCATTTGAAAGCAATAATACAAAGCAGAACTTATCCTTGGGCTGAAATTACTTATATAGGAATTTATAACAGGCAATAGGAGAGAAGCATTACTTTTTTCAGACTCAACCCCAAAAGTTTAGCTGACACGCATCAAGCAGTATCCTCAAATGATGCATTCTTTAAAGGGGTACTCTGGTGAAAAAAAATGCATTTTTTTTAAATCAACTGGTGCCAGAAAGTTAAACAGATTTGTAATGCTCCACAGGACGTTGTATTTCTTTCTGGAGTTCTTTTCAGTCTGACCACAGTGCTCTCTGCTTACACCTCTGTCCTTGTCAGAAACTGTCCTGAGAAGGAGAGGTTTGCTATGGAGATTTGCAGTTCCTGATATGATCAGAGGTGTCAGCAGAGTGCCCGTTATCCTCTTGACAAAGCTGCGTCTTGCAGCGAAACATGTTGAGGGGGGCTGAGAACTGTTTTTAAACATAGTGCTGTCTCCATTCGCAGTGCATACTGCAGATGCATGCAACATTTATATAATTAATTCAGGTAGCAAGGTTGGCACCTACTGTGTTACTATATGGAGAGATTGGCACTAGAATTTTAATCAGTCTGTCTTGAGTGTGAAACAAATAATAAAGTACAAGGTTTATATATATATATATATATATATATATATATATATATATATATGGGAAACATTTTTTTTTTTTTACCATGGTGATCTATAAGTAAAGGTGTCAGCAGAGAGCACTGTGGTTAGACTGGAAAAAAAATTAAAAAGAAAATAACTTCCTGTGGAGCATGCAGAAACTGATAAGTACTGGAAGGGTTAAGATTTTTAAATAGAAGTAATTTACAAATCTGTTTAAATTTCTGGCACCAGTTAATTAAAAAAAATGTTTTGCACCAGAGTATCCCTTTAAACAAATCCTAAATAATGATGGTTTTTCCATTACTCTGTCAGCACAGACATACAGTAGTAAAATAGAAGAGGTAATAACAGGACTGATGCTTCCTGTCTATTATATGTAAAATGCCTTTGCTCATATCTTGTTAAGATATAATTATTGTCCCCATGCTCTATAATTATTAGCTTTATACCAGCTTTATAATGGACAATGCTGGACATACCCACAGAGTTAAAATGCCACCACATAGGCAGAAACTGCAATTTGTGACTTTAAATTTAAAGGCTATCAAAATCATAGAGTGAAGCTTACTAAGACCATGGAATTACTTCTCTAATGTGGATTAGAAATTGACTATAAAAGCCTTAGAGTAGATGGCATGTCAAGGTTTCTACATTGGTATGTAAAATTGCTCTCATACATATTGGAGGAAATTTATGAAAAGTTTTAAAGTGGATTTTTCTTAATTTTTTGTGTATTCATTTGGAAATGCTCCCAAAGTATATGTTAAATGGAGGCTGTGAGTCACCTGTGACAAGTAACATTGGCAATATCTATTCAAGAAAAAGCGAGCTGAAAACAGTGCACACCCAAAATGAATCTGAATACAAAAAAACTTTATTCATAGAAACCACAAAGGGAGACACATACATCTAAAACCATTTAAAAAGGCTCATTAATGGGCCTGATAACATCACAGGGGAAGGGACATGACCCCCCAACCCCAACCCTGCCCTAATTCCAATATACAGATAAAGCTAGTACTCCAAAGTGGTGTGTAAAGGATGACAAAATATCATAATATAAATGAGTGGAATAAATATAGTGGAAATATCATAAATAAATAGTACAGAAATAAGCAAACCACAGACGAAGGAGCAGTATTAGGATAGCAGAAGGGCAGGGAGACCGGAGCCGCACGCGTTCACCCACGCGTCAGAAGTCACTTAGGAGTGACGGAACGCGTGGGTCTCCGGTCTCCCTGCCCTTCTGCTATCCTAATACTGCTCCTTCGTCTGTGGTTTGCTTATTTCTGTACTATTTATTTATGATATTTGCACTATATTTATTCCACTCATTTATATTATGATATTTTGTCATCCTTTCCACACCACTTTGGAGTACTAGCTTTATCTGTATATTGGAATTAGGGCAGGGTTGGGATTGGGGGGTCATGTCCCCTTCCCCTGTGATGTCATCAGGCCCATTAATGAGCCTTTTTAAATGGTTTTAGATGTATGTGTCTCTCTTTGTGATTTCTATATATAAAGTTTTTTTGTATTCAAATTCATTTTTGGTGTGCACTGTTTGATGCTCGCTTTTTCTTGAATAGATATTGTGCTTTTCTTGCTGTAAGTAGCACCCCTACTATATTGTTGCAATACATTGGTTGAGCCCTTCCTTTCTTGTTGTAAGTAACATTGGTATTCATCATCCATATGCTACCATTTGAAAAAACATTTAGAGATGTAGCATTTACTAACACGGTTGTGGTTTGTATAAAGTTGTGTACATTACTGACAATGCATACGAATTGCCGGTCTTTTGCACAATAGTTTCGGTAGTGACCTATGCAAACAGTGTAAAGTGTGTGGACTTCTCTCCTCTTCACCGGTTGTGAGGACTTGTCTAAAACTCTCGGAACCTATGCCTACTGTTGTCTCTAGTTTGCTGCCGGGTGAATTTACTATTATGTGCATTGGGCTCTGCTGTTTAGCATTTAATGCCTCCTCATGTTATATAATGTAGATACTTGTTTCCTGACTGCCCATCCTTGATGCCAAATGTCCTTAACGTTTTTTACTATTTTTGGCTGTGCTTTGAGTGAGATATGTTAGTGTTTTCACTTTTTCGCTTCCTATGTTACCTGCTCACTCTACCTGGGCTATTTGTTTGCCTCTAGTGTCGCAAGTTGCGACTGTTTGTTTTTTTGTCTGTATGGGGAGTTCGTTTTGTTCCGTGTCTTTCCCTCCGTCTTTTTCGGTGGTATTGTGTTCTACGTGCCTAGGGCACGTCTCTTTTCCTGTTCTTCTACGCTGTACACTTTGTCTTTCCTTTTGTCCATTGGAGCCCGACCTGTGTGCTATAATGGTGGATGTTGTTGGCGTCCATCGTTCCATGTTGCTCATTATGTTTATAAGTTTCTATGATGGCTAATCCTATATCTGTAGTGGCATGGAATGTCAGAGACCTCAATGATCCTACTAAGTGTTTAGCTATTTTTCAGGCGCTTAAGTCTTACCAATATTGTGCCATATTGTGTCTCTCAGAGACGCACCTAACAGCTGATTCTAAACATGTGCTAAACAAACCGTGGGGTTTGGACATACTTTCCTCGCATGCTAGGGGAGTTAGTGTGCTCATTCATAGAAGTATGATGTTTTCCTGTATATCTAGTTTAATTGACCCTGAGGGCAGATTTGTGTGCCTTTATGGCACTTTCAGTCATACACTATGTGCACTGGTGGCACTTTATATTCCCCACCATACTCGGGTGATGCCTTGCGCCGAGTGGTATGCTTCTTGTCCTTTCGGCCCATTGCACCGCTGCTGGTGGTTGGGGACCTTAATAATTTGTTACATCCTACCCTTGGTAGGTTCCCTGCTAGGGGACTGTCTGGTGCCTTGAGACCTAATAGTCAGGCTAAATTCGTGGAGGAAGTGGGGTGGGAAGATTTGTGGAGGAGACGACATCCTACGGAGTTGCAGTATTCCTGTTATTCTAGCTTTCATGGCACGCTCTCCCGCATTGACTTTGCATTGGGCAATGATTTAATTTTCCCCATTGTTGACTCTGTGGAGTAGCTCCCCCGTATCTCCCCCGTACTACCCATACATTTGATACATCTGTGGCGGCTGCGGAGGGGCTGGATGTTCATGAAGCACATATAAGACATGCCTGACCCCGAAGTATTTTTGTGGACTTCTCTCCTCTTCACCGGTTGTTAGGACTGGTCTGAAACTCTCGGAACCTATGCCTACTGTTGTCTCTAGTTTGCTGCCGGGTGTATTTACTATTATGTGCATTGGGCCCTACTGTTTTGTATTTAATGCCTCCTCATGTTCTATAATGTAGATACTTGTTTCCTGACTGCCCATCCTTGATGCCAAATGTCCTTAACGTTTTTTACTATTTTTGGCTGTGCTTTGAGTGAGATATGTTAGTGTTTTCACTTTTTCGCTTCCTATGTTACCTGCTCACCCTACCTGGGCTATTTGTTTGCCTCTAGTGTCGCAAGTTGCGACTTTTTGTTTTTTTGTCTGTCTGGGGAGTTCGTTTTGTTCCGTGTCTTTCCCTCCGTCTTTTTCAGTGGTATTGTGTTCTACGTGCCTAAGGCACGTCTCTTTTCCTGTTCTTCTACGCTGTACACTTTGTCTTTCCTTTTGTCCATTGGCGCCCGCCCTGTGTGCTAAAATGGTGGATGTTGTTGGCGTCCATCGTTCCATGTTGCTCATTATGTTTATAAGTTTCTATGATGGCTAATCCTATATCTGTAGTGGCATGGAATGTCAGAGACCTCAATGATCCTACTAAGTGTTTAGCTATTTTTCAGGCGCTTAAGTCTTACCAATATTGTGCCATATTGTGTCTCTCAGAGACGCACCTAACAGCTGATTCTAAACATGTGCTAAACAAACCGTGGGGTTTGGACATACTTTCCTCGCATGCTAGGGGAGTTAGTGTGCTCATTCATAGAAGTATGATGTTTTCCTGTATATCTAGTTTAATTGACCCTGAGGGCAGATTTGTGTGCCTTTATGGCACTTTCAGTCATACACTATGTGCACTGGTGGCACTTTATATTCCCCACCATACTCGGGTGATGCCTTGCGCCGAGTGGTATGTTTCTTGTCCTTTCGGCCCATTGCACCGCTGCTGGTGGTTGGGGACCTTAATAATTTGTTACATCCTACCCTTGGTAGGTTCCCTGCTAGGGGACTGTCTGGTGCCTTGAGACCTAATAGTCAGGCTAAATTCGTGGAGGAAGTGGGGTGGGAAGATTTGTGGAGGAGACGACATCCTACGGAGTTGCAGTATTCTTGTTATTCTAGCTTTCATGGCACGCTCTCCCGCATTGACTTTGCATTGGGCAATGATTTAATTTTCCCCATTGTTGACTCTGTGGAGTAGCTCCCCCGTATCTCCCCCGTACTACCCATACATTTGATACATCTGTGGCGGCTGCGGAGGGGCTGGATGTTCATGAAGCACATATAAGACATGCCTGACCCCGAAGTATTTTTGTGGACTTCTCTCCTCTTCACCAGTTGTTAGGACTGGTCTGAAACTCTCGGAACCTATGCCTACTGTTGTCTCTAGTTTGCTGCCGGGTGTATTTACTATTATGTGCATTGGGCCCTACTGTTTTGTATTTAATGCCTCCTCATGTTCTATAATGTAGATACTTGTTTCCTGACTGCCCATCCTTGATGCCAAATGTCCTTAACGTTTTTTACAATTTTTGGCTGTGCTTTGAGTGAGATATGTTAGTGTTTTCACTTTTTCGCTTCCTATGTTACCTGCTCACCCTACCTGGGCTATTTGTTTGCCTCTAGTGTCGCAAGTTGCGACTTTTTGTTTTTTTGTCTGTCTGGGGAGTTCGTTTTGTTCCGTGTCTTTCCCTCCGTCTTTTTCAGTGGTATTGTGTTCTACGTGCCTAAGGCACGTCTCTTTTCCTGTTCTTCTACGCTGTACACTTTGTCTTTCCTTTTGTCCATTGGCGCCCGCCCTGTGTGCTAAAATGGTGGATGTTGTTGGTGTCCACCGTTCCATGTTGCTCATTATGTTTCTAAGTTTCTATGATGGCTAATCCTATATCTGTAGAGGCATGGAATGTCAGAGACCTCAATGATCCTACTAAGTGTTTAGCTATTTTTCAGGCGCTTAAGTCTTACCAACCTGCCATATTGTGTCTCTCAGAGATGCACCTAACAGCTGATTCTAAAAATGTGCTAAACAAACCGTGGGGTTTGGACATACTTTCCACGCCACCTTCTCCTCGCATGCTAGGGGAGTTAGTGTGCTCCTTCATAGAAGTATGATGTTTTCCTGTATATCTAGTTTAATTGACCCTAAGGGCAGATTTGTGTGCCTTTATGGCACTTTCAGTCATACACTATGTGCACTGGTGGCACTTTATATTCCCCACCATACTCGGGTGATGCCTTGCGCCGAGTGGTATCCTTCTTGTGCTCTCTGCCCAATGCACCGCTCCTGGTGGTTGGGGACCTTAATAATTTGTTACATCCTACCCTTGGTAGGTTCCCTGCTAGGGGACTGTCTGGTGCCTTGAGACCTAATAGTCAGGCTAAATTCGTGGAGGAAGTGGGGTGGGCAGATTTGTGGAGGAGACGACATCCTACAGAGTTGCAATATTCTTGTTATTCTAGCTTTCATGGCACGCTCTCCCGCATTGACTTTGCATTGGGCAATGATTTAGTTTTCCCCATTGTTGAGTCTGTGGAGTATCTTCCCCCGTACTCTATCAGATCACTCCCCTTTACTTGTACGTCTCTCATTTGTCTCCCACCCTAGACTGCGGGGCTCCCAGTGGCGGCTGAACCCTTTTTGGAATCAGGTTTTCTCAGTGGGCTGTACACTTCAGTCTGATATTGTTGCCTTTCTCGAGCTCAATGTGGGAACTGCATCAATAGGTATTGTCTGGGATTCCTTAAAAGCCTATGTGAGGGGTATTCTCATTAGGGATATCACTACTTGTAAAACTAATAATAGGAAGACTCAAACTTCTTTACAGAATCAGGTGCTCTTGGCGGAACATCAGTTCCTCGGGGACCCCTCTGAACAGAATAAAAATAACCCTATTGGATTCCCATCTATTACAAATGGCAGATAATAAACGATTTTTTCAACAACAGCGGTATTTCGAGAGTCGCGAAAGTACAGGTCGTTTGTTGGCTCGCACCATTAGGGCTCAGCAGGGATCGACCTGTATTCCTTGCCTCTGTGATAGGGACTGGTCCAGGATGATCAAGCCATTCTGAATGTCTTGGTTTCCTTTTATGAGGAGACCTACTCTTCTAAACTTACGTATGATCTTGCTGTAATTGACCAGTATGTTTCTGATATCGCACTACCGGCCCTGTCGCAGACTCAACGAGATCTTCTAGATGCGCCTATAACTATAGAGGAGTTGGAATGAGCATTGGGAGCGCTACTGTTAGAGAAATCCCCGGGAGTCGATGGACTTCCTAATAAATTTCTAAAACAAAATCAGAAAGTTTTGTTACCTACGTTATTGGAGGTTATGCAGGTGGCGGCGGAGGGGGAGGGTCTACTTGGGTCTATGTTAGAGGCTATTATAGTGTTGTTATTGAAGCCTGGTAAAGACCCGCAATCTGCGGGCTCATATCGGCCAATTTCCCTGTTGTGTTCAGATGTTAAATTGTTAGTAAAGGTCTTAGCCAACCGTCTCCTGGGGGTTATAACTTCCCTGATTTATGGGGATCAGACAGGTTTTATGCCGGGGAAGTCCGCGGCTGATAATATCAGGAGGCTTTTCTTGAACTTGCAGTTACAACCTGAGAATGCTGTGTGTAGGGCCGTACTTTCCTTCGACGCTGCCAAAGCTTTTGACAGTGTTGAGTGGAATTTTCTCTGGAGCGTTATGAGACGAATGGGTTTTGGCCCTATATATTTGAAGTGGGTACAATTATTATATGCTGTCCCCCGTGCTAGAATCCGAGCTAATGGCCTGCTTTCCCATTCCTTTCCTTTAGGGCGAGGAACGTGTCAGGGGTGTCTCTTGTCCCCATTTCTCTTTGCTATCGCCATAGAACCCCTGGTGGTTTTAATTAGGTCATCCCCTGATATCATAGGCTTTTGCTATGGGGCCCTGGAAGAACGCATTGCCCTCTATGCAGATGACATGCTTCTCTTTTTGGGAGCTGCACCACTCTCTATGGCCCCTTTAATGACCCTTATTAAATCCTTTGGAAGCTATTCTGGCCTTGCCATCAACTGGGATAAGTCCACACTCCTCCCCCTCGACCCTCTTCCTCCGTTGCCAGGGCTCACTAGAGTTGGTCTCCCCATAGTCTCCAGATTTAAGTACTTAAGTGTGTTTGTCATGGCCAACCCCTGTGATTATATTAACCTCAATCTTGTTCCGCTATTGGACCACAGCTCCCAAAAAGTGGTTACTTGGCGCAAGCTTCCCTTATCTATGGTGGGTAGATCTAATTTAGTTAAAATGATCCTTATGCCCCAGTTTCTTTACATTCTACATGATACCCCTGTTTGGATTCCTATGAGATACTTTCTTAGGATCCAGGCCCTATATAGGGTGCTCATTTGGAATGGTAAATCCGCTAGAATCCGTCTTGAAACACTACAACGTGGCAAGGAGGAGGGTGGTTTGTCTGTCCCCAACCCATGGTTATATTTCTTGGCATCTCAGATCCAACAATTAAAGGGGTGGGCGCAGTATACTACTATGGGACTGTCACGATTCGGCTAGCTGGATGGGGATCCTCTGTGTCAGCGAGGGATTGGCGTGGACCGTGTCGGTGGACCGGTTCTAAGATGCTACTGGTATTCACCAGAGCCCGCCGCAAAGCGGGATGGTCTTGCTGCGGCGGTAGCAACCAGGTCGTATCCACCGGCAATGGCTCAACCTCGCTGACTGCTGAGAAGGCGTGGGACAGAAGGACTAGGCAGAGGCAAGGTCAGACATAGCAGAAGGTCGGGGCAGGCGTCAAGGTTCGTAGTCAATGTGGATAGCAGAAGATCTGGAACACAGGCTTTGGACAACACTAAACGCTTTCACTGGCACAAGGCAACAAGATCCGGCAAGGAAGTACAGGGGAAGTGAGGTAATATAGCCAGGGAGCAGGTGGAAGCTAATTAGGCTAATTGGGCCAGGCACCAATCATTGGTGCACTGGCCCTTTAAATCTTAGAGAGCTGGTATCCCAAATTTTTCTACTGCACCAAGTGTATCGTACTCCTGCATTTCTTCATAAGATTGGGGTACGGCCGGACTCCTGCTGTCCTCGCTGCTCTATGTCTGATGCCCATTTGCTCCATGTGATGTGGGACTGTGCTTCTCTCACTCCATTTTGGGATGATGTGGGACATTTGATCATCAGGAGGGTTTATGGTTGCCCGTTTGCTTTATCCGCCGCGTCATGTACCTATGTACATAAGTATCGGCAGAATTGTATATCAGGCCCGTAAGTTAATTGCACAGCACTGGTTGAGAGCCTCCCCTCCTACTATATCCGAGCTAATTGTGAAATTGAATCATATTATTAGATTGGAGAAAGGTGTATATTGCAAGCGGAAGGCCATGCATAAATTTGAACTCATTTGGGGCCCTTGGATTGATACCCCGGGGTTGCCATCTGCATACTTACAGATGACCCCCATGGAGGTGCTACTGGGGGGATTTGGGGGGAATGTACATTAAGTGTAATCTGTTGTCTTGTTCGTATTTTTTCTACTTCTGGTGTCTCGTTGTTTCTTTCCTAATCTGATGTGCTGTGTCTTGTAGTTGTGCTCTCTTGTGTGGGTCACCCCATCGTCTGCACCTACTTGTGTTGCCCTTGTGCGTTTTTGTTTATTAGTAATCATTCTGCAATGTGGTTGTACGCTGGGCTCTTTTTTGTTGTGCCTTATGCTGTATTATTTTACTTTTCATCACGTTGACTTAGTTCCATTGTGAGGGTCGGACATGGATCTTGGGCGTGGGGGGTAGGGGGAATAGTTTTTTTTTGTGGGCGGGAGGGAAGGGGGGGTTCATATCTGTGTGTTGTTTGTGTTATGCAAAAATGTTCAATAAAAATTTTCTGATAAAAAAAAATAAAAATAACCATGTGACCATATCAAAGGTTCTTTACACTTTATGTACAACCTATACACTTTATAGGGGAACAATGCAGGTGAGCCCTGAGGATGTACATGGACTCAAGTTGATAGGACTGTAGGATGATATCCCGTACTGGGACATCACAGTGATGTGAACAGGATCTAACAAAAACTGAAGCATTATGCAATCACTATGCAATTTATATAAATATAATCTGTCTCTTTTTCCTGTTTTATTTTTAAACCTGGCCTACATGCACTGATGTATTGAGGCAGTTTAGCTTCATACCGACTGTTATACAGAATGCCATTATATACTTATATTAGCTTATTCATCTAATTGTTTGCATTTGTTCCTTGGTCATCTAAAACTCTTAAAGCATATATTCTTCCAGAGCTGTAATGATATGTGATAACTCTTTTGTATTTGTTTCAGTTTGTTCCAATGATATTTCTCCAAATCAGTAATTTTTATCTTTCTACTCCGTATCATCCCCTGTTGTGTTTTTTTTATTATTATTTTTAATCTATTTACTAATATATTATAGGGAGAGGGGGTTGGAGGAGTCACATAAAGGCTGATATTCAGTTTAGAAGTTTTTTTTGGGAAAGCTGCTACTGCAGTATTTGAGCCAAAGCCAGAAGTGAATCCAATAGGAAGGAGAAGAAGAAGTACTCTTTTTATATTTCCCATTCCTTTTTCAATCCACTTTTGGATTTGACTTAAAAACTGCAGTGATATTATTCCAAAAAACACCAATCTAACAAATCTTCAACCACAGCAATTGCAAGAGAAGGACTCAATTCTTCTCTACCTTCATACAGAATCCACATCATGCTTTGCTTGAGAAACTGCCTCAAAACTGTGGATTTTTATTTTTTTTCTCAAAAACTGCTTTGAGTGAAGCTACTCTTACAGCATATTGACACACAATGATGCAGTAGCAATCACACCAAAAGCTATGCTGTTTTACCTTAAACAACATCATATATTGAATGGCAAAAAGCATAGTTTTGGGCCAAAAGTTCTTCTGCCAACACACTCTCTGTTTCTATGTTTCTTAAAGGGGTATTCCGGGCAAAAACATTTTATCCGCTATCCAAAGGATAGGGGATAAGATGTCTGATCGTGGGGGCCCCGCTGCTGAGACCCCCCTGTGACCTGCCTGCAGCAACCGCATCTCCAGTTTCGGAAACCTCTGGGTTTCCAGGACTAGTGACGTGACGTCACGCCACGAGCCCTCCATTCATGTCTTTTGGATAGGGGATAAAATATTTTTGCCCAGAATACCCCTTTAAGACATCTGTTAAATGCTCTAAATAAGGGAGGTCTGTCCTAGGCACTCCAATACAGTGTCATATATTTTAATGTATAACAGCAAATTGTAGTTTTTAGCTGACAGTATTATCAGATGCAATCGGAGGAATAAGAAGTTCACACTGTTCTAATTTTCGAACAGCTCTGAAGTGCTGTACTTAATCTTCAGCCTGAATGGATTATCAGAATAACCCACTTTTCAGCAAAATGTCACCTTCTTTATTTTACCAAAATATTAACTGTTATGGCAGAACTGTTAGTTATTCAAAAGCTTGTATGATTTCCGTGAAAGTATGGAAAATGGGCAACTTAAGAATACAGGGTATATTATATACATGGCAATGTGTACTATACTGTTAGGTTAAATTCTACTAGAGGAATTTAGACTAGAGCATAGGAATCTATTTTGGTGTTTTCATGTAATTGTTGCTGAAAAACTATAAATGTAATTGTTGCTGAAAAACTATAAATGTAATTGTTGCTGAAAAAATAGAAAAGTAGCCAAAAATATCCAAGTAGTTGGCCTAACACTGGCTCACTAGACTCAATTGGTGATATAACATTTTTATTTTATTCCCTGTAACATGTAGGATCTTCTCTTTTTTTCTGTAACCATTCTTAGCCATGGACAGGCAGCCATATCCTCCTCTAAAATGTATACATTGGAACACAATGGGGGAGATTTATCAAAGCTGTCTATGTCCCGCATCAATTTAGACCAAACTACAGAGGGTTAGGCTGGTCTATTGTGCGCCTAATTTATCAAAATGTGCACGGCTCTTGATAAATTCTGTGCACAGACTTCGGGATCTTAGCTTTAGACTGTATTTAAACCTGCTCCAGCATGGTCTGACATTTTGGCGTACTTTCAGCTGATGTGACTTGTTGCTGAAAAGTCGCTTTTGATAAATTCAGCACCAATGCATTTTTCTGTCTAAAATAGGCTAGAATGCATCATGTTCTAGAAATTCTCTAAAGCAAAAGCTGCAGAAAAGTTGCACATATTTAGACTGTGACTTTCTGTGCGACAAATTTAGACAGGAAAAACCAGTCTAAATCCTTTGATGAATATCCCCCAATGACAATATCAATTTCAATGAATGGAAGCAGGAAATAAAGGCGTGCTCCACCCCCCTACCAAAAGCACGTACTCCTATAAAGAAAATGATTGGAGCTTGTGACAAGAGTAATGACAGGAGCACTCTGGGGGCATTTCTCATGTCTGGCTGAATGAATGCCCCCCCCCCCCCCCCCCCCCAAGGGCCCAAGCTGTGCCTCTGCATAAATCCCTGTGTGTGCATCATACTGCCTGTGTGCTCTCCCTAAATTCACCACCAGCTCTTAATAGGTGGAGATTTCAAACACAGATTTTGCTTGCTGGGTGTATTAAATTCAACAAATGGGGGGACCATGCCCCCTAAGCCACAATCCCCACTCATCGAGCATAACAAAAACAAGAAAACAAATGCATCCGGGTTTAAACAGTGACTGATCTAAACTTTTAAAATTGTAAATAAATTCCCAGCACTCACCAAGTATATCCAGTAATAAGGAGTTTTATTGCATATCCTTCAAATCAAACAGGATGAGTTTCAGCGGTGGCCTTCCTGTGACATCAGAGGAAGGCAGCAGCCGAAGCGCATCCTGTTTGATTCGAAGGGTATGCAATAAAGCTCCTTATTCCTGAATATACTTGGTGAGGGCTGGAGCTTTATTTACACTGTTTCTTGACCTGATCCACCACGTGCACCACCTCCAATGGAAGTGCTAACCAACTTATATATTTAACTTTTATGTCTGTGCAACATGTCAGAAGTTAATTTAAATGACAGTAACACTTTTAGGGTGCATTCACACCACGTTTTGTACATACGGGTGCCGGATCCGGTGGAGGGAGGGGCAAACCAGGTGCTCCCATACCCCGGCCAGATCAGTCCGTGACTCCATGTACTTTAATGACCCGACCGGAGTCAAACGGTGACTCCGGTCGGCTCAGTTTTGACCCGTATGCGGTTTCCTGACCGGACCTAAAACTGTAGTTTACTACGTTTTTAGGTCCGGTCCAAAACCGCATATGGGTCAAAACAGAGCCGACCGAAGTCACCGACCGGAGTCACCATAAAAAGTGTAAAAAAAAAGTTGAAAAATGTAAAAAGAAAAAGGAAAAAAAAAAAGGAAAAATCCCATCCCCAATAAAAATTGTCAGTTTTTCCCATTTTACCCCCAAAAAGCATAATTTTTTTAATTAACATATTTGGTATCACCACGTGTGTAAATATCTGAATCAAATTATAATGTTAATGATCCCGCATGGTGAACGTAAACGTAAAAATTAAAAAAAGGAAAAAAAATGCTGCTTTTTTTGTCACATTTTATTCCCAAAAAAAAAAAGTTTTAGATTTTTTTTAAGCGGTACAAAAATATAAAAGTATCTATCCATGGGTATCATTTTAATCATATTGACCCACAGAATAAAGAACACATGTCATTTCTACCGTAAAGCATACAGTGTGAAACCCTCCAAAATGTGCAAAATTGTGGTTTTAATTTCAATTTCCTCCCTAAAAAAATATTTTTTGGGTTTGCAGTACATTTAATGGTAAAATGAGAAGTTTCATTACAAAGTACAATTGGTCATGCAAAAAAACAAGCCCTTATATGGGTCTGTAGATGGAAATATAAAAGAGTTATGGATTATAGAAGGCGAGGAGGAAAAACGAAAACGCAAAAATAAAATTGGCCTGGTCCTTAAGGTTAAAATGGGCTTGGTCCTTAAGGGGTTAAAACAACTGGCCTGACACTCAGAATGCCAAAGTGACCACAAGACTTCTGACCTATTGTCATACTTTAGCCTTTTATAGATGTTGTGTTCTAAGTACAAATCTATTTGATAAGCAGTGTATCTATCTGATATCACCTGAAAGTATATTACATCCTTTACAAGGTGCATGCTTGTTTTTTGATTTTTGTTTTTCATTTTACTAAATCCCATTTTTAATTGTGTCAGTACTCCCTTTCTTAATTTATTTTAACCTAGCCTGCTCACATTTGAAAAAAAGAAAATAAAATATCGTGCATAGATAATCCTTTTGCACTAAGACAAACCCTTAACCAAACCAAATAAAGAACCATTGAGCAATGAAGAGTGTAACAAAAACATAAACATGTCTAGTGATCTTAAAGAAAAAATAGTCTCTGACTATTGAAGCTTTTAGATATTTTGTTCAAATGTGATGAACAATTTCCATTGATCATCATAATAGCACAATTGTTTGATACACAGTTGCATATAGCTAAATAATATATATATATATATATATATATATATATATATATATATATATTTACATTAAACTGGCCTGCTATAATCGATAATATTTATTTAATACCATAGACTACACTTTAGGATTTTTATATAATTCTTTATATTGTTTATAAATAAATGGGGAATTTGGACTTTATTGCTTTATTGTCCCAGTGTGTAGATAACTTTGAGTCCTGCAGGGTTTTTTGTCTGGACTGAATCTCTTGTTCTTACAAGAGATCATGTTTGATAAAGACGACATTATGTACTGTGGAACAAAATAGTCAAGCTACTTTTAATAAATGATAGTTTCTAATGCTAAACTGTAGCATCTAAAGCATACAAGATTGTCTTGTATTTAAAGGGGCACAGTTGTGTCCTTTCTTATCTTTATACTCAATATATTTTGAAATGCATGGGGAAAGATTACCCACTTTTTAGAACAACAAGAAGTCATGAGACTCTGTCACTAAGGACATAAATTGTCTGTCTATGCATGGGTGCTAGTGGTTGTTATGTAAATGAAACCTTTTAGGTAATCTGATAGCATGTGGGAAAATCGATATCCTTAAAGGGATATGCCAGTTATGTAACTATGTTACAAATATCAGATCACAAATATCTTGAAACAAGAGAAGACAGTTCGAGTTGGCACTGCCACTCACAGACTGACTTCTGTGGCCACTGCTGTCACCACTCACAGATCCTTCAATGCGGACGTGCTCCCGATGCTCATCCAAAACATAGATCCAAAGTCCAAACGAAAGAAGTGAGGAGGCACTCGGGTCTTCCACAAACACTTTTATTGAAGACTGGTCTTACAACGCCTGACCAACGGCCATTTCACGCACCTGCGCTTAATCAATGACTCTGACTTCTGCAATATCCCTCATCCTATTTATATCCTAATACAAAACTTTGTTAACAATAACAACATTAAAAACATTATTCTACTACAATAAAACCAACTATAGAATGAGAGTCAATAGCACTCATATACATATAACAGGCATTTTCGGTTCGTAACACTCACTGGAATATAATAATTATTTAATCCATGGGGAATACATTCAAGTCGCTCCGTGTAAATTGTTGTCTGTCACCTCCTCTTGATGGTATTTTCTGTACACATAATCCTAAAAACTTTAATTCTTCTTTATTATTATTACTATGCACTACTTTCATGTGTTCTACAAACCTTGAACTTCCTTCCCCTGTTCTCATAGATCTTAAATGTTATCCGCACCTGCATAGATCTGATAGTTTTCCCTATGTAGTATTTTCCACAACTGCAGACCATCGCATACACAACATAACTCGTTTTACAGGTAATAAAATCTTGAATTCTTACCTCAAATGAACCCAATGTTATTACTTTAGAAGTATACAGCAGATGACAGAGATTGCATTGGCCACACTTATGGTACCTTGCGGTAATTGTTTTTGCAACCAGTTTTTTTTCTTTATCTGTTTTTTCTAGATGGTTTCTGACTAGGATATCTCTCAAGTTTTTATTGTGTCTGAAGGAAACCACTGGTTTGTTTGTTACTACATCTCTTTACAGATCATCATTGTGTAGTATGTGCCAGTTCTTAAAAATTGCAGCTCTAATAGTTTTTTTCCATTAGATTAAATTCAAAGGAAAAGAAAAAACCTTCCCGGCAGGTTGGGATTTTTTAAAGTTTTTTGTGCAAGAGCTGTTCTCTTGGAAGAGACAAAGCTCTATCTAGTGCTTATTTTAGCATAAACTTAAGGTAGCCCTTATTTTCCAATCTCACAGATAATTTGTGTGCCTGTGACTGTTCTATAAAAACTTTATTGTTGGTGTTAATTTTCCGCAAACAGACCATCTGTCCATTAGAGATGTCGCGAATTGTTCGCCGGCAAACAGTTTCTGGCGAATTTAGCATGTCCGCGTTCGCATCGCCGGGCGAACATATGTGAAGTTCGATCCGCCCCCTATACTTTAACATTGCAGTAAACTTTGACCCTGTGAGTCAGAGTCAGCAGACACATTACAGCCAATCAGCAGCAGTCCCTCCCTTCCAGACCCTCCTACCTCTTGCACGGACGCCATTTTAGCCTCATTCAGCATGCTGCAGGCTTAGGAAGTGGAGGGTCAGAGAAGCTGCTCCTGCTGTATAGGGAAAGCGATAGCTTGGTTGCTGCTAGGTGGTGTATTCAGGGTCCAGTTTACTCCTAAAGCACTAGTGTAACATCTGCTTTAAGGACAGCACCCAAAAAAGCCCTTTTTACGGCTGAAAGATATCAGTCCTGGTTGGGAGGGAACCGCTGGTTAAAAGGGGTACTCCAGAATCAAACTTAAGTTCCTTCAAGCAACTATCTACTACAGTATTAAAAGGGCTGAAAGGTATCAGTCCGTTAGTCTTGCAACAGCTGGAGGCACCCTGGTTGGGAGGGAACCGCTGGTTAAAAGGGGTAGTCCAGAATCAAACTTAAGTTCCTTCAAGCAACTAACTACTACAGTATTGAAAGGGCTGAAGGATATCAGTCCGTGTGTTTTGCAACAGCTGTAGGTACCCTGGTTGGGGACCACTGCTTAAAAGGGGAACTCCGCTGGCAAGCTTTTTTTCTTTAAGGCAACTAACTACTACAGTATTCAAAGGGCTGAAATATATCAGTCCGTGTGTTTTGCAACAGCTGGAGGCACCCTGGTTGGGGACCACTGCATAAAAGGGGAACTCCGCTGGCAAGTTTTTTTGCTCATTGTCACACTAGTGCAAATCACATTAGGTGTGACAGTTGCGCAAATTAAAAAAAAAAAACTTTTTTGGCTGTTAAATAAAATCAGCCGTCACTGTTAGTTCACGTCACAGTTGCCATTTTTCCTGCCTGCAGGGCAAATTGTGTCACCCTAGTGCACATCACTGTAACGCCGAGCGCTCCGCTTCCCCTCCAGAGCACTCGCGGTGTTACTCCTCTGCTTGCAGCGCTCCGGTCTGCGAGTCTGACCGGGAGCGCAGCTCTATGTTCCTCGGCGTTGATGCGATCCCCGCGGCGGGACGTGCCCGCCCGCGGGTCGCATCCTGTGTCTCTTACCGGCCCCGTCCTTCAGCTCAGTCCCGGCGCGCGCGGCCCCGCTCTATAGGGCGCGCGCGCCGGGTCTCTCAGATTTATAGGGCCAGTGCACCATTAATTAGTGCCTGGCCCAATTAGTTCCTAAGCACTTCCACTCCATAAAAACCCACTTCCCCTTACTGTCCGCGCCGGATCTTGTTGCCTTGTGCCCTGAGAAAGCGTTTCTGTGTGTTCCATTACCTGTGTATCCAGACCCTTGCCGTTGCCCCTGACTACGAAGCATTGCTGCCTGCCCAGACCTTCTGCTACGTCCGACCTTGCTCTTGCCTTGCCCTTGTGTACCGCTCCTGTCTCAGCTGTCAGTGAGGTTGAGTCGCTATCGGGTGGAACGACCTGGGGTTACCTGCCGCTGCAAGTCCATCCCGCTTTGCGGCGGGGTCTGGTGAAAACCAGAAACCCCTTAGATTCCGTTCCCCTGGTACGGCCCACGACATCTCCTCACTGACACAGAGGATCCACCACCCGTGTCCTCTCCGCATACCAGTCCAGATCCTGACAATCACATTAGCTGTGACATTTGCGCAAATAAAAAAAAAATACCTTTTTTGGTTGTTAAATAAAATCAGCCATCACTGTTAGTTCACATCACAGTTGCCATTTTTCCTGCCTGCAGGGCAAATTGTGTCACCCTAGTGCAAATCACATTAGGTGTGGCAGTTGCGCAAATTAAAAAAAAATACCTTTTTTGGCTGTTAAATAAAATCAGCCGTCACTGTTAGTTCACGTCACAGTTGCCATTTTTCTTGCCTGCAGGGCAAATTGTGTCACCCTAGTGCAAATCACATTAGGTGTAACACTTGTGTACATTTAACCCAAAAAATGACAGGCAGAAGAAGGCCACTCCGCATGGGCCGTCGTGGTGCTGGAATTACCTTTGGCCCTAGAATGGCCAGTGTTCAGAGGCCACATACCCTGAACCCCCAAAGTTCTGAGGACTTAGTTGACTGGCTATCACAAGACACCCAATCTACTACTAAAGCTTCTGCTCGGAACCTTCTCCTCCTCTAGCTTAGCTTCAGGCACCTCTCATGCTACCACTTGCCCGCCTGCCGCCAGCACCAACACTAGCACCACAGCAGCTTTACTTGATCCGTCAGAGGAGTTATTTACACATCAGTTTGAAGACATGAGTGATGCACAACCGTTATTGCCAGCGGATGTAGTTAACAGGGATATGTCTCAGTCAGGCAGCATTACACACATGGACGTACGGTGTGATGATGATGTTGTACCCGCTGCTGCTTCCTTTCTTGAGGTGTCAGATAGCGGTGAAGGTGTTGATGATGACGATGTGTCCGTGGATGCCAAGTGGGTGCCCGCTAGAAGAGAAGAAGAGGGGGGAAAGTTCAGATGGGGAGACAGAGAGGAGGAGGAGACGAGTTCGAAGCAGGAGGAGGTCGTCGCAAGGAGCTAGTGGCATAGTCAGACAGCATGCATCGGCACCGGTGGTCAGCCAGACGGGACACCAATCAACGCATGCTTTTGCCACCACCAGAATGCCGTCAGCGCAGAGCTCAGCAGTGCGGCATTTTTTTTGTGTGTCTGCCTCTGACAACAGTGAGGCCATTTGCAACCTGTGCCAGTAGAAAATGAGTCGTGGGAAGTCCAACACCCACCTAGGCACAACTGCTTTGCGAAGGCACATGATGTCACATCACAAACGCCTATGGGATCAACACATCAGTACAAGCAGCACACAAAGTCAAAGCCACCATCTTCCTCCTGGTCCAGCATCTTCAGCCAGGTCAACCACTGCTGCCCTCCTTGCCCCCTCTCAACCATCCCGCCTCTCTGTCTCTCGCCTTGAGCAGTTCCTGCTCATCTGCCCACAGTCAGGTGTCTGTAAAAGAGATCTTTGAGCGCAAGAAGACAATGTCTCAAAATCACCCCCTAGCCCGGCGTCTGACAGCTGGCTTGTCGGAACTGCTAGCCCACCAGTTTTTACCATACAAGCTGGTGGAGTCTGAGGCCTTTAAAAAATGTGTAGCCATTGGGACACTGCAGTGGAAGGTACCCGGACGAAATTTTTTTGGACAAAAGGCAATCCCCAACCTTTACTCCATTGTGCAAAAGGAAATTATGGCATGTCTGGCACACAGTGTAGGGGCAAGGGTCCATCTGACCACTGATACCTGGTCTGCAAAGCATGGTCAGGGCAGGTATATCACCTACACTGCTCATTGGGTAAACCTGGTGACGGCTGCCAAGCATGTAATGCGTGGCTCTGCAGAGGAGTTGGTGACACCGCCACAACTTGCAGGCAGGCCTGCTGCCACCTCCTCTACTACTCCTACTCATCCTCTTCCATAACATCCTCGGCCGAGTCCTCTTCCACTGCTGTGTCTTGCTCCATATCACCAGCACCCCCCCCCCAGCTTCCCAGGTGCTATTCCACATCTTGGGGTTGACTTGCCTCAAAGCGGAGAGTCACACCGCACCAGCGCTCCTGTCGGCCCTGAACGCACAGGTGGACCAGTGGCTGACTTTGCACCAACTGGAGATCGGCAAGGTGGTTTGTGACAACGGGACAAATTTGTTGGCGGCATTGAGGTTGGTCAAGTTGACACATGTGCCGTGCATGGCACATGTGTGTAATCTGATTGTACAACGCTTTGTGCTCAAGTACGCAGGCTTACAGGATGTCCTGAAGCAGTCCAGGAAGGTGTGTGGCCATTTCAGGCGTTCCTACATGGCCATGACACACTTGTCAGATATCCAGCGGCGAAACCGACACGTTGGAATTCAAAACTCCTAATGATTGACCGCCTGCTCCAACAAGAAAATATTTGTATGACTGGAGTGCTAGGACATCATCTGCGGAGCTGGGAATTTTTTGCCAGGTTACTGGAGGCTCATGCGCAATGCCTGTAGGCTCAAAAGGAGGTGAAAAACCTGGTCAGTCGCACCGAAGGCAGCATCAGTAACATCATACCGTTTGTTTTCTTCCTTGAGCGTGCCCTGCGAAGAGTGCTGGATCAGGCAGTAGATGAGCGTGAAGAGGAAGAGTTGTGGACACCATCACCACCAGAAACAGCCTTATCAGCCTCGCTTGCTGGACCTGCGGCAATGCTGGAAGAGGATTGTGAGGAAGAGGAGTCAGAGGAGGAATGTGGCTTTGAAGAGGAGGAGGAAGACCAACCACAGCAGGCATCCCAGGGTGCTCCTTGTCACCTATCTGGTTCCCGTGGTGTTGTACATGGCTGGGGGGAAGAAGATTATACCTTCCCTGACATCACTGAGGACGAGGAACGAGACATGAGTAGCTCAGCATCCGTCCTTGTGCAAATGGGGTCTTTCATGCTGTCGTGCCTGTTGAAGGACCCTCGTATAGAAAGGATGAAGGAGAACGACCTGTACTGGGTGTCCACGCTACTAGACCCCCGGTATAAACATAAAGTGCCTGACATGTTACCACATTACAGCAAGGTGGAAAGGATTCAGCAGGTCCAAAATAAATTAAGAAGTATGCTGTACACACAGTATAAGGGTCATGTCACAGCACAACAGGGATCTAACAGGGGAAGAGGTGAAAGTAATCCTCCTCCTCCTCCCACGAACACGCCGGCAAGGACAGGAAGCTGTACAGACATGCTGTTGATGGAGGACATGCAGAGCTTTTTAAGTCCTACGCATCGCTACAGCTCGTCGGGGTCTACCATCAGAGAACGACTTGACCGACAGGTAGCAGACTACCTGGCCTTAACCGCAGATATCGACACTCTGAGGAGCGATGAACCCCTTGACTACTGGGTGTGCCGGCTTGACCTGTGGCCTGAGCTAAACTTCTGGCCTGTCCCGCTTCAAGTGTCCTGTCAGAAAGGACCTTCAGTGCAGCAGGAGGTATTGTCACTGAGAAGAGGAGTCGCCTTGGTCAAAAAAGTCTGGATTACCTCACCTTTCTTAAGATGAATGAGGGATGGATCCCGAAGGGACTGACACTGGGTGATACATTTGACTGAACAAGGCCTGATCAGATGACCTGCCTTGGCCTAAAAATGGTCCACACATTGCCGTATTTGAACTCTGAATGCCAGATGACTTGCGTGACTTATCCGCCACCAACTAGGGTTCAAGCCACAATGTTTTAGGGCACTTTCTGCCTGGCAAAACAAACCGAAATTACAGCATCGGCTGCGACAATACCAAATTTTCCAGCCAGGTGTACATGCCTAATTTTTCTGGCCTCTGCTGCTACACTTGTTATGGTACTGCAGTTTTTATGGCCGCTGCTACAGCTGCGACAATACCAAATTTTCCTGCCAGGTGTGTTACGCCAAGCGCTCCGGGTTCCTGCTCCTCCGCGGAGCGCTCGCAGCATTCTCCTGTTCGCAGCGCCCCGGTCAGACCCGCTGACTGGGAGCGCTGCGATAATGTCCCTAGCCGTGATGCGATCCTCGATGCGGGACGCGCCCGCTCGCGGATCGCATCCCGTCCCGCTTACCAGACTCGTTTCCCATCTGTGCTGTCCCGGCGCGCGTGGCCCCGCTCCCTAGGGCGCGCGCGCACCGGCTCTCTGCGATTTAAAGGATCAATGCACCAATGATTGGTGCCTGGCCCAATTAGTCTGATTAGCCTCCACCTCCTTCCTGTCCATATAACCTCACTTCCCCTTTCCTTCCTGGCCGGATCTTGTTGCCATTGTGCCAGTGAAAGTGTTCCTTGTGTATCCCAAGCCAGTGTTCCTGACCTCTTGCCGATGCCCCTGACTACGATCTTTGCTGCCTGCCCTGACCTTCTGCTACGTCCGACCTTGCTGTTGCCTAATCCCTTGTACCATGCCTATCTCAGCAGTCAGAGAGGTTGAGCCGTTGCCGGTGGATACGACCTGGTTGCTACCGCCGCTGCAAGACCATCCCGCTGTGCGGCGGGCTCTGGTGAATACCAGTAGCAACTTACAACCGGTCCGCCGGCACGGCCCACGCCAATCCCTCTCTGACACAGAGGATCCACCTCCAGCCGGCCGAATCCTGACAGTAGATCCGGCCATGGATCCCGCTGAGGTGCCGCTACCAAGTCTCGCTGACATATTCACGGTGGTCGCCCAGCAATCCCGACTGATCGCCCAACATGGTCACCAGCTGTCGCACTTGACCGCCATGCTACAGCAACTTCAGTCACAGCTACAGCAACAACCATCTCCTCCGCCGGCTCCTGCACCTCCTCCGCAGCGAGCGGCCGCTCCTAACCTCCGCTTGTCCCTGCCGGACAAATTTGATGATGACTCTAGACTCTGCCGTGGTCTCCTGTCTGGGAAGGCCCTGTCATGGGCCACACCGCTCTGGGCACCTCTCTCACAGTATCCTTTGCAATCTACCCCTGTGCCTCCCGCCGAGGAAGCTATGCAAGTGGATCGGTCTCGCCTGACCCATGAGGAGAGGACTCGCCGCAGAGATAAAAATTTATGTCTGTACTGCGCTAGTACCGAACATTTCTTGGTGGATTGCCCTATTCGTCCTCCACGTCTGGGAAACGCACGCACGCACCCAGCTCACGTGGGAGTGGCGTCTCTTGGTCTGAAGTCTGCTTCTCCACGTCTTACTATGCCCGTACGGATTTCTCCTTCTGCCAACTCCTCCTTCTCAGCTGTGGCCTTCTTGGACTCTGGTTCTGCGGGAAATTTTATTTTGGCCTCTTTTGTTAATAAGTTCAACATCCCTGTGACCAGTCTCGCCAAGCCGCTCTACATTTCCTCGGTCAACAGAGGAATATTGGACTGCACTGTGCGTTACCGCACAGAACCCCTGCTCATGAGCATTGGACTGCATCACGAAAAAATGTAACCTTTTGTTTTGCCCAACTGCACCTCTGAAGTCCTCCTCTGCCATGGCTCCAACGCCACTCTCCTATCCTTGACTGGACCACCGGTGAGATCAAGAGCTGGGGTGCTTCTTGCCACAAAAAATGCCTCACGTCTGCTCCCAGTCCCGTCAGTCAAACCTCAGTGTCTCCTCCTTTACCTGGTCTCCCCAAGGCCTATCAGGACTATGCTGTGTCTCCTCCTCATAGCCCCCTTCCTGGTAACACTCTGCCCTGTGCCAAGCTTCACCCTCTTCCCCCCCTTCCCCACTCCCACGTCTTCTGGTTTGCCCGCTGTTGATGAGGTTTCCCGGGACTTCTCCACCATCTGGAAAGAGACTCAAAAATCCCTCATACAGGCCTCATCCCGGATGAAGAAGCATGCCGACAAAAAAAGAAGAACTCCTCCTGTCTTTGTACCTGGAGACAAAGTGTGGCTCTCCGCCAAGTATATCCGCTTCCCTGTCCCCAGTTATAAACTGGGATCACGTTATCTTTGACCCTTTAAAATCAAGTGCCAAATCAATCCTGTCTCCTACAATCTCCTTCTTCCCCCTTCTCTCCGTATTCCTAACGCTTTTCATGTCTCTCTCCTTAAACCGCTTATCCTTAACCGCTTCTCTCCCAAGGTTGTTGCTCCTACTCTTGTCTCCGGGTCCTCAGATGTCTTCTCGGTTAAAGAAATTCTCGCGTCTAAGACGGACAGAGGTAAAAAAAAAAAATTCATGTAGATTGGGAGAATTGCGGCCCTGAGGAGAGGTCATGGGAACCCGAGAATAACATTCTCGACAAGGACCTAATTCACAAATTTTCAGGTTCCAAAAAGAGGGGGAGACCCAAGGGGGGGGGGTACTGTTACGCTGAGCGCTCCGGGTTCCCGCTCCTCCCCGGAGCGCTCGCAGCATTCTCCTGTTCGCAGCGCCCCGGTCAGACCCGCTGACCGGGAGCGATGCGATAATGTCCCTAGCCGTGATGCGATCCGCGATGCCGGACGCTCCCGCTCGCGATTCGCATCACAGCCCGCTTACCAGACTCGTTCCCCGTCTGTGCTGTCCCGGCGCGCACGGCCCCGCTCCCTAGGGCGCGCACGCGCCGGCTCTCTGCGATTTAAAGGGCCAGTGCACCAATGATTGGTGCCTGGCCCAATCAGTCTGATTAGCCTCCACCTGCTCCCTGTCCATATAACCTCACTTCCCCTTTCCTTCCTGGCCGGATCTTGTTGCCATTGTGCCAGTGAAAGCGTTCCTTGTGTATCCCAAGCCAGTGTTCCTGACCTCTTTCCGTTGCCCCTGACTACGATCCTTGCTGCCTGCCCTGACCTTCTGCTACGTCTGACCTTGCTCTTGCCTAATCCCTTGTACCACTCCTATCTCAGCAGTCAGAGAGGTTGAGCCGTTGCCGGTGGATACAACCTGGTTGCTACCGCCGCTGCAAGACCATCCCGCTTTGCGGCGGGCTCTGGTGAATACCAGTAGCAACTTCGAACCGGTCTGCCAGCACGGTCCACGCCAATCCCTCTCTGACACAGAGGATCCACCTCCAGCCGGCCGAATCCTGACAAGGTGTACATGCCTAATTTTTCTGGCCTCTGCAGCTGCACTTGTTATGGTGCTGCAATTTTTCTGGCTGCTGCTACAGCTGCGGCTGTGACAATACCCAATTTTTCATCCATGTGTACATGCCTAATTTTTCTGGCCTCTGCTGCCGCACTTGTTATGGTGCTGCATTTTTTATGGCCGCTGCTACAGCTGCGACAATGCCAAATTTTCCAGCCAGGTGTACATGCCTAATTTTTCTGGCCTCTGCTACTGCACTTTTTCTGGTGCTGCAATTTTTCTGGCTACTGCTACAGATGCGGCTGCGACAATACCTAATTTTTCATCCATGTGTACATGCCTAATTTTTCTGGTCTCTGCTGCTGCAATTGTTATTAATTTATTAATTTTTATGGCCGCTGCTACAGAAGCGGCTGCAACAATACAAAATTTTTCAGGCATGTGTACATGCCTAATTTTTCTGCTGACATCTGCTGACATCTCTGTCCATTTTTGCAACCATGGATATTAGATGTATGCTAAGGGTAGGATGGTGGCTCAGAGGTTAGCACTGCTGCCTTGCAGTGCTGGGGCCTTGTGTTCAAATCCCACTATGTGCTGCCTCAAGGGGGGCTCTAACTATGTGCTGTCTAATATGGGGGAATCTTATGTGCTGTGTAAAGGGGAGCTCTAACTATGTGCTGCCTAACATGGGGGAATCTATGTGCTGCCTAAAGGGGGAATCTAACTATGTGATGCCTAAAGGGAGGATCTAACTATGTGCTGCCTAAAGGGAGGCTCTAACTATGTGCTGCCTAATATGGGGGAATCTATATGCTGTCTAAAGGGGGGAATCTAACTATGTGATGCCTAAAGGGGGCTCTATGTGCTGCCTAAAGGGGGCTAAAGCACGTTATTCCAAACAATTTAGGAATAATAGGTGATTTATGCCCTTTATGGATTAAAACCAGACTCTGCATCAACTATGTAATTTTCCATGGCAGTTTTGCCATAGATCCCACTCCGGCACGCCACAGTCCAGCTGTTAGTCCCCTTGAAATAACTTTTAAATCACTATTGTGGCCAGAAAGAGTACCTGTGGGTTTTAAAATTCGCCTGCCCATTGAAGTCAATGGCGGTTCGCCCGGTTCGCCGGTTCGCAAACTTTTGCGGACGTTCGCGAACTGATAATTTTATGTTCGCGACATCACTACTGTCCATATGGTAAGGCCTTCCTAACATGATAGGGAAGATAGCTATCATACCTTAATAGCGAGTTTGTTGCAGTTGGTTTTCTATAACCCTTCACATTCAGCTAGTTGTTTTCTATGTACATCCTTACATCTAAGAATTCTATACTGCTTTTGCTAAAATTGCTAGTGAAATGCATGTTTACTGTATTGTTGTTCAAGTACTATACAAACTGAGTAAACTGTCGTTGTGATCCTGCCCAAAAAACTAAATATCATCTACATACCGTGCATAAATTGATAAAAAAAATTTTTTATGGGTTTTGCATACAATTTATTAATTTGTCCTCCAGTAGCCCCCCAAAAATATTAGCAAAAGTGGGGGCCACTGGTGTCCCCATCGCCGTGCCATCTGATTGGATAAACTACTCTTCATGAAACTGGAACATATTGTGACTTAATACAAAATGTAATAATTCACAAATGTAATCTACACATTTCTCACTGTACTTCTGAAACATTACCATTTGGCGCCTGACAGCCTTCACACCCACACCCTGGGGTATGCAGGTGTACAGGCTCTCAAAGTAGATACTGGCCACGGATAATCTCTGCTGCCATCCAAAATCCAATACATTATTAAGTAGATGAGTTGTGTCCTGTATATGAGGTGGAATGGTTTTGAGTAGTGGACATAAAATCCATTCCAGATATTGCGAGATAGGTTCATTGCTAGAACCTCTTCACGTAACAATTGGACGGCCAGGCAGTGTTTTGATGTTTTTATGTATTTTTGGGATCCAATACCAGTAGATTTTCTTGGGATGTAGGATGAATAATTTGTCTGCAAGTCTAGTTGTAAAAATATTTAACTCCACACCTTTGTGTAACATGGATCTAACGAGTTCTTCATAGTGATGTGTTGGATCTTTTAATAATTTTTTATAAATAGCAGAATCTGACAAATGGTGATGGGCTTCTTTTAAATAATATTCATTTGATAGCAAAGCAACATTGCCCCCCCCCCCCCTTATCCGCTGGTTGCACTATCAAGTCTGGTTGTTTGGATAGCCACTGTGGGGCTTTTTCCTCACCTAAGGTCAAGTTAGATTTAGCTTGGGGAAATAATAATGATTTAATGTCACGCTGCATGCATTCTAAAAATGTATGGATAGCAGAACCAGCAGGTATGGGGGGATTGAATGTAGATGGTTTCCCTCCTGTGAATGGAATGTACTTGTCACTTTGAGCATCAACATTCATCTCGGGGATATCCAACAGCAATTTTAATAGCTCAACGTCTTTTTCACAAAATTGTGGCTTACACAAAAACCTAAGGGTCCTACTGTGAGTGTTTCTTCACTAATTAATCTTCCTCCATATTCAAAGACTTAGCATCAAGAAATAGGTGCAAATTAATTTTATATACTGAGTGCTGTAGGTCTACAAAAAACTGGGAAAAATCAAACTTTGTCCATATGCAAAAATGTAAACCTTTCCCAAAACTGCATAGCAATCCTCCATCAACACAATGTTAGTTAGATTTACAACATAAGATCCTACGATTACGAGGAGCAAAATCACCTACCTCCTCCAGGTGACCTGCTTCCTCTTGGTACCACTACTTTTTCTGGTGTTGTCTGCCTCTTCCCCTCCGTGTGTGATGCCTAAAGTAGGTTGCGGGAGATTATCCCGATCAGCCACCTGGTTTTTGAGAGTCTCTGTCCATGTTCACACTTGAATCGGAACCAGAATCTGTGGTCCAGCAATCCTGTTTGCGGTGAAGACTTTTTAAACGCCTTAGTCTCCCATTCCATTCGAACATTTTGCCGCTCTCATAGTCATGTTTTTCTCTGAGAAATACATTTTTCTTTCTCTCTTTGGTTTCTGCTTGAATTGGTATCATTTTATTTTCCAGGCATTTCTCAAAAGCAACGTATTGTGTAGCTGATACCCTGGTCTTGCACTGCCCTTTTGTTTGCAGCAATTCGGAGGTAATAGTAGAATATTCTTGCTCAGTTTTTTGCATCTATTACACATTAAAAGGGACCAACAGATAAGGGGGGCAATATTGCTTTGCTATCAAAGGAATATTATTTAAAAGAAGCCCATCGCCAATTGTCAGATTCTGCTATTTATAAAAAATGATAAAAAGATCCAACACATCACTATGAAGAACTCATTAGATCCATGTTACGCAAAGGCATGGAGTTAAATATTTTTACATCTAGATTTGCAGACAAATTATTCATCCTACATCCCAAAAACCCTACTGGTATTGGATCTCAAAAATACATAAAAACATCAAAACACGGCCCGGCCATCCAATTATTGCGTGATGCTAGAACCCATCTCGCAATATCTGGACTGCATTTTACGTCCACTACTCAATACCATTCCATCTCATATACAGGACACATCTCATCAACTTAATATTGTACAGGATTTTGGATGGCAGCAGGGATTATCCGTGGCCAGTATTGACTTCGAGAGCCTGTACACCCGCATCCCCCAGGGTGTGGGTGTGCAGGCTGTCAGGTGTCCAATGGAAATGCTTCAGAAGTACAGTGAGAAATTTGTAGATTATATTTGCAAATTATTACATTTTGTATTAAGTCACAATGTGTTCGAGTTTCATGAGGAGTGGTTTATCCAATCAGATGGCACGGCAATGGGGACGCCAGTGGCCCCCACTTTTGCTAATATTTTTTTTGGGGTACTGAAGGACAAATTAATCCATGCAGTGTGTTGCAGCCTCCGACTTCATGATGTAGTGGGAGAACAGAAGGATTCCTGCAGCCTTGCCTGCTTCACACTGCAGCACCGCAGATCTCCAGGAATGCGGCAGGTGAGTAGAGAGACAGGATTGTTTGCTGTAAAGATTATGAGGAGAACAAGCTCAGAGTTGGGGGGGGGGGGGTCACGGGTTGGGACCTTTTGGTGTCTGGTATGTTTGTGCAGGGGGATGGGCAGTGGTGTGAGCAATGAGGATACTGGGAATAGCTGTGAATTCTCTCCTAATGCTTAGAGGCAACTTCTGGGCATGCCAGAAGTTGTAGTTTTGCAACAGTTGGAGGCACACTAGTTGGGAAACACTGGCTTAGATCAATGTCACTGTATCCTGAGATTTGGGCATCTATGAAAATTGCAAAAATAAAATCCCAGCCCTATACAATCAATGGAAGTGCCTGTGTCGATCAAAAGTAGCCTTCACCTACTTTGTAGAAAGAATAATAAGCAAATCCTAATATACCTGACATGTTTTGTCCTAACATGAGGACTGTAGTCCTGAAATCATACTACTGTTATATATAAATCCATGTTATCCATCTGTATGTGGTCTGGTATGTGAGTGCAGGGGGGAGGGCAGTGGTGTGAGCAATGAGGAGACCAACCATCCAACAAAGGGGGGGGGGGGTGGAGGGTGGTATGTGGTGATGATGATTGACTTGCAATGATGAGAAGACAGGATGGGGTGCAGGGGTGCAATGATGGTGATGAGGAGACCAAGGATGGGGGGATATAAGCCAGAAGGGGGGTGCAATGTTGAGGAGACCATGGTGGGGAGGGCTTAATATGGAGTGCAGGGGTTACTAGACCAAAGATGGGTGGGGGTTGTTAACGGTTGTGTGGGGTGCTGAGGAGACCAGGATGCGTCAGGAGGGGTTGGGCATTGGGGTGATGAGCATGACATTGAGATGTTGAGGAGACAGAGGATGGGGTGAAGGGTATGCAGTAATGAGGAAACCGAGGATTGGGGGATGTGTGTGTGTGTTTGATAGTTGTGTGTAAGTATAATGTATAATAGATGTGTGTATGTATATATGACAGATGTGTCACACATACACTTAGGGGTTGGGGGGTATAGGGGTGCATGAAAAGGACTAACAAGTGTAGGGAAAAGATGGTTGGATGAAGGAAGACTTATATTGTGTTCTGGGTACAGCGTATAGCAGGGTTATATTTCAAGGGTACAGTGTGTGGCAGTATTATATTCAGGTGGTACAATTCTGCTGGTCGGGTCACTGTGTACATACATTACATTACTTATCATGTACTGATCCTGAGTTATATCCTGTATTATACTCCAGAGCTGTACTCACTATTCTGCTTGTGAGGTCACTGTGTACATACATTACATTACTTATCCTGTACTGATCCCGAGTTTTATCCTGTATTATACTCCAGAGCTGCACTCACTATTCTGCTGGTGAGGTCACTGTGTACATATATTACATTACGTATCCTGTACTGATCCTGAGTTATATCCTGTAGATCTTTTATTAAAATTTCAAACATAACAATAAAAAAATTACAAAACATAAACATATCATATCCGACAGAACATATCAATATAACGATCATAAAACCAACACCATAGCATAAAATACAACACCGGTCCACCCCACACTCATTCCTGCACACAAACAAATATATACAATATTTACAAAAGACATATTCCTATAATACCCATAATACCCATACCATACTAATAAACTATATACACTAATACTAAATGTGAATTTCCTGGCCCAGTTGCAATACCAAAAACCCAATACCAGTAATATACCAAAAAGAATAACAACAACAACAATAATAATATATACAAAATAATAAAAACCAACACAAACAAAATAACACCACTTTTTTTTTTTTTTTTTTTTTGGCCCTGAGCTGGTCCCGCATCCCATGCCCCCAGAACATGTTACCAGACGTCCATGAACCAGTCCAGGATTTTCTGTGTATATAAAAGTCCCATACAAACCCCCTCCCCCCTTTTTAACCCACCACCCAACCTAAACTAAACCCAAACCCCAGGTGGCATCACACAATATATACAATATATACATTACATAAAATATACACAGACTAACAATACATACAATACATAAGTATACAAATAGACTACAACAATAAATACAATAACAAATACATATAACACTATAAGCCAAACAACAAACCCCTAAAGCTCAAGTTCAGCGCCTGCAAGCCCTATATTACCATAAACCAACTGCTCAAAACAAAAAGACTAATGTGCCAGCATCAGCCCACCACCAGGGGGAGACAACAGGCTAAGGCACTTTAAAGGCAGAGCCCCTCCATAGACGAGAGGCCCTGCCAGCACCCAGCCTCTCGTACTCCAGAGAACGCACCTTCACCAGGTCACCGAGAATGTTCCTAACCACCACATCCACAGGGAGGATTTTACGCTGCGTCGACACTAAACACCGTGCGTTCCACGTGTAGTACCTAACCACTGAGCTGACTAGGAATAAAGTGCACCGGTCCCAGCCTCCAAGGTTTCTGAATGCCCCATAGGCCCATTCCGCATAGGAGAGACTGGCCAGCCAAGGCCAACCAATGGAAGCGCCCACCCTGGTGTAAACCTCTGTGTTAAAGGGACAATGAAGCAGAAAATGCTCCATGCTTTCCAGCATGCCTCCACACTCTTCGCGGGGACATCCCCGGTCATCAGAGCTCCTGCACTTCAGATTGTCCCTCACACACAGTTTCCCGTGGAAGCAGCGCCAAGTCAAGTCCCAAAACTTCAAGGGGATCCTGATAGAATTCAAAAGCTCTAAACCCACCTCCAGATCCCGACTTGGGCAGTCCTTGAGCGCCAATGGCCTCTGGAAATGAGAAGACAGGACCCTCTTGTCAAGGAATTTCCTCGACAGAGTCCTAATCTCCCCCATCCCCAGACCCCACCGACGAATAACCTTCAGAACCGGGGTAGTGTAAGCCGGGAGATGCCCGTGTGGTGTGCGAAGATCCTTCACTTGCCCTCCTGTCTCAAAACCATCCCCTACAGGAGGATACCCACGGAGGAGCCCTCTCTGACCAGAGGTTTGCTATATTGGTCTTAAGAAAGGTATTCACTAGGAATACCACAGGGTTGACCATACACAACCCCCCTAGTCTCCTCGTACGGTAAGTAACCTCCCTCTTCACTAGGTTCAGTCTGTTCCCCCATAACATCTGGAAGAACACACTGTAGACCCGGGTCCAAAGAGGTTCTGGCAACATGCATACACTGCCCAGATATATCAGTAAAGGGAGCAGGAATGTTTTGATCAGGTTAACCCTTTCCCCGAGGGTCAAAGACCAACCCTTCCACTGATCCACCTTCTGAGCGGCGATCTTAAGCCTGCTGTCCCAGTTTTGTTTGGGGTAATCCCCTTGGCCAAATTCGATGCCGAGAACTTTTGCAGATTCCTGGGGCTCTGGAGGGGCGTCCGGGAGATCAAAACCAGGATCTCCCCCTCCCAGCCAGAGACTCTCGCACTTATCCCGGTTGATCTTGGACCCGGATGCCTCCGAGTAGCGGTCCACCTCTGACATCACCCATTGGCCTTCCTCTTGTGAGGAGACAAACACGGTGACATCATCAGCATACGCTACCGCCCTCAGAGCCAAATCCGGCACCGCCAGGTCCATTCTCACCCCCGCCAACGGTCCACAATCAATCCTCCTAAGGAAAGGATCAATTGCAAACACGTACAGCAACGGGCTCAAAGGACAACCCTGACGGACACCAGACCCAACCTCAAAAGAGCGGCCAATCCAACCATTCACAAGCGGGAAACTCTCTGCCCCTGCGTACAAGGTCTTAAGCCAATCAACAAACCCCCCCGGCAGGCCATATCTCAGAAGAACAGACCAGAGGTATTCATGGTTAACCCGATCAAACGCTTTTGCCTGATCCAAGGACAGCAAGTACCCCTTCCAGTGGCCAGCCCTACCCTGCTCCACAGCCTCTCGGACACTGAGCACAGCACTAAATGTACTGCGGCCCGGAACAGAGCAATGCTGAGCCCCCGAAAGGAGCCGGGGTGCAAACTCCACCAGCCGGTTAAACAGCACTTTTGCCAGAATCTTTCGGTCCACATTGAGAAGCGCTATGGGACGCCAATTCTCAATGTGGGACGGGTCTTTACCCTTTGACAGGATGATCAGCGCTGACCTCCTCATTGACTTTGGCAGAGTGCCCGAGGATAGACACTCATTAAAAACCCCAGTCAAGAGGGGAACCAAAGTGTCCTTAAAGGTCTTATAGAACTCAGATGTTAAGCCATCCGGACCGGGTAACTTCTTGAGGGCAAGCCCATCAATAGCCATCCTGACTTCCTCTTCCCGGATTATCTCTGTCAAAACATCAAGAGAGGAGTCTACTCCTGGTTCAGGGACGGTTTCAGCCAAGAAAGCTGATACCTTATCTCGATCTAGATCCTTCCTTCCCAAGAGGTGCGAGTAGAAGGATCTGACGACCTCCAGGATCCCTGATCTGGACCTTTTCAAGGATCCCGTACTATCAATCAGTCCTGAGACTATTTTACTATTCACTGACATCTTGCAGTTTCTGTAAGGGTCGGGCGAGCGGTACTTCCCGTAATCCCTCTCAAAAACCAAAGATGCGTGTCTGTCATACTGGCACTTCATCAACAAGGACTTCACTCTGGAGATATCGTCACGACTACCTCCAGTCGAGACAAGGTTCTCAAGTTTCTTCCTCAGGCCCTGGTACAAACGGTACCTGTTTAGGCTTCTGAGGCCCGAGAGCTGGCGGAAGAATCTCGCAACCCTTTCCTTGAAGATCTCCCACCACTCTGACTTACTGCTACAAAGGCCCAGCAATGGTACCTGGCTCTGAAGAAAATCCTCAAAGGACTGTCTTATCTCCGCTTCTTCCAAGAGAGACGAATTCAGCTTCCAATAGCCTCTGCCCATCCGGGGGGTCTCTGTGACATTCAGAGAAAACAAAATTAAACAGTGATCGGAGAACTCCACCTCAACAACAGACACTGCTGAAGAGACGGCCTCCTCCTTTAAAAAAAACCTATCTATCCTAGACCTACAACTACCCCTATGATAGGTGAATCCCGCGTGGCCTGGGGTGTGCCGGATGTGGACATCCACCAGGCGAGCCTCACTCGCTATGCTATTAAGGGCGACGCTATCATAAGTCAGCTTGTCTCTGGCACCTCCCCTGTCTTGGGGCCTCGTGACAGCATTAAAGTCCCCTCCAAAGACCACCTGCCGACTTGTAAAAAGATAGGGCTTGATCCTCATAAAGAGACACTTCCGGTCCCACTTAGACTGTGGGCCGTAGATGTTAATAAGGCGAAGTTCTTGTCCCTTCATGAGGACATCTAAGATCAGGCACCTCCCCATTTCTAACTCGATAACCCGTCGGCATTCTACTGCTGCGGTAAAAAGGACCGTCACTCCGCTATACGGCTCGGACCCAAGAGACCAGTAGGAGGGCCCATTCCTCCACTCTCTTTTAGCCTTGTAGATAGATGACATATCTGTTAGCCTGGTCTCTTGCAAAAATAAAATATCAGCATTAATATGGGCAAAAAAATCATAGGCCGCAAATCGAGCCGTATCTGACTTTATGCTGGCAACATTAATGGATGCCAGAGTCAACTGAGAGGGTGCCGCCATCAAGGGTGATTGAGTTAGACAGCTTTCTTTTTCCCACCATCCTTCCCATCCACCCCACCACCCTCCTCATTAGATGATGGTTTACCCCTTTTTAGTGAGATGGATGTGTCCATTTTCCCTTTATTTACATTTTCCTCGTCCCCTGACTCTGAGCCAGTCCCCCCCCCCCTGAAGACATAGGTTCCCCAGGGAGAGAGGACTCAGGGTCCCCTGTGGGCCCCACCGCAACATCCGGAACCTCACCCCCAGCCTCCTCCTCCGAAGAGGAAATGTCGCGGAGGGCTCGGAACCGGTTGGAGAGACCAATCAGAGGGGGGTCAGTTGTACCTTCCTTTGGCATCTGGCGGGTGGGAGAAGATTTTAAATCTCCCTTTTTCTTATTCCTCCGAGTACCCCGCTTTGTTTCTGCCCATCTCCCTCTGTCCTCATCCGAGCTCTCACCATGGGAGGACAGCGAGGAGACAGTATCCTCCTCTTTGTGGATCCTTCCAGTCTCCTCATCCAGTTCACTATCCCCCAGGGCCTCAGCAGTAACACTGGTCGCAGGGACAGGATCAGAAGCCACCTCAGCTGGCTGATGCTCCTGTGACTCCCGAATCTCCCTATCCCTTTGACGCTTCTTGAGACGCCTCAGTTGGGCAGGCGTCTTCTGCTTACTTTTCTTCCCTGGCCCTTGCACCCCTTCATCCCCGCCAGCCATCCCCCCAGCAGAGTTCACCTCATGGCTTACCCCCACTGGGGCAACAACCGCGTTGACAAAGGAACGAGGGCAGCGACTGAATGGGTGACCTAAGTCACCACACAGGTGACACCTAATCTCTGCACAAGATGCAGCGAGATGGCCTATTTCCCCACACAGAGTGCACTTCTGCACAGTGCAATTGGCACTAAAATGTGTGGGGTCACCACATCTGTGACAGAGCTTCGGCTGACCCTGGTAGAAGATCTGGATACGATCCCTTCCGAGGAAGGTCGCAGATGGTATATGGGTAACGGTGTTTCCTGAAAGCTTAAGCTTGACCATAAACGTCCAGGCCCCTGACCAGATGCCATATTCATCCCTGTTCTTTTTTGGGACCTCCACCACCTCTCCATACCGACCTAGCCACGTCATGATGTCAATACAAGAAAGTGATTCGTTACGGGTTAAAACGGTCACTTTCTTGACATTGTTTTGGCGAGACACCGCCTGAATGGCAAAGTCTCGCCAGCCGGGCTCATTCTTTACCAGCTCATAATTCGACCAGAAGAGCTCAAGCCCCTCTGGCCGAACAAAGCTGATATCGAACTCAGGGGTACCATAAGGATGTATCAAGGCGTAGATGTCAGCTGCCTTAAAGCCCAACTTCAGCAGAAGCTCAACAACTTTAGATCTTGGAGGACATGTATCACTGCCTCTCCACCTCAGCCGGACCACATTCCTTCGGAGACCACCTGGCCCGGCTGTTGGGAGGGACCACACAGTATCCAACCCCCCTTTCCTCTCGGAAGGCTGAAAGACCATGTCTTTCTATCCAAAAGGATAGATCAACCTCCCTACCCTCTACATTGATTGATCTCTCCCCTCTCCTTAAGGCCCCCAGGAGACGCTGCTGCAAATTGCCCCCCCCCAGAGCCAGAAGACGAGGAAGGTGCCCCCCTCCCCCCAGCGGTGACATTTGCGTAGCTGCGTACCGGTGCTGCCACCGCTGGGGGTGCAACTGGACCAGGCCCTACATCCCCACCACTAATCTGTGCCCCTTCACCACCCTCCTCCACATAATCCATACTCACACCATTATTGCCTGTTTTAGCTGATGTGCTACCTCCACCCGTGCTACAGCCCATACTACAATTCACTCCAACATTAACCTCCTCATTCATACTGGCTGGACCGGTGCGTTCTGGTGCAGATAGTGTACCATCAGCATCACTGGGTACCAGAGCTGGAGCCACCACCACAGGACAGGTCACCGGTCCTTTATACAAGGACCGGGAAGCCTGCCTAGCCTGTTTATTAGCGGCCCCAGCCCTGTTTTTACTGGTACCCTCCGCCTCATCAGTACTGGAGTTTTCTGCTCCTGGGCGCCGCTGTTCTGGATAAGCGGCGCCAATACAAAATAAAGGTTTTAGTCCAGTCTTTCTGGGAGGCGAAGACATCTTGGCCCCAGCAGCTCTTTCACGACGACACCGCTGCTCCAAAGGAACAGCAGTGTCAACGTTCAGAGCCACCGGAGCTCCCGCAGCTGACTCTGGCACAAAGCCGCCCCCCCCCTCCTGTTAGGGAGCAGCCCAATGTGCCAGAGCCATCCATGCCCATCGCTGGGCAAATATCACTGTCTGACCTCACAGCCAATACATTGTCTGCTCCACCACTGTTACTACAAACAGCGATGGAGCTCACCGCCACACTAGACTCCATACTCTCCCCACTCTCCTGCACTGAGTCCACAGCAGAACTCAGGCTGGGCTGAGAAATGGGGTTCACACAGTGAGCTGACCCTGCGGCCAGTCCGGGGGGCTCAAGGAGGGGGGTATATACAAATGTTACCTGCTCCTGGAGCTTGGTCTTCTTTAGCTTCTTTTTCCTTCCCCCAGGTGCCTCCTCTGGTAACTCATCCCCAAACGTGAAGTCCTGGAGGCGACCTGGGGACTCCAGGAGCTGGATCTGGGCCATCAGCGCCCCTCCCTGGTGACTGGTTCTGCTCTCATCCCCCGAACCGCCAGAGCCACGGCCAGATGACATCGCCACTTGCCCTGCATGGAGCCCACTGTATGGGATCAGATGTTGCAGACCCCCGGGTGGATTTGGCTCAACATTATCGGCCTCCGCAGCGTCTCCTTCCTCCTCCACCCGTGGCTGAAGCCCCCTCAGCCGTCTCTGCTTCTCTCTCTCCATTGTATGAAAGCGGTCTTCATTTAAAAGTTTTTCCCTAAATGGCCCGCTGTTCTCTAAAATAAAAGTTCTCTTCTTCTCCAGTATCCTTATTTCATTTTTCAGCTGTTTAATCCGGGCTGACAGCTCAGCTTTCTGTCGTTTCGCCGCAGTTTCCATCAGGGCTTTTGCTTCCCGTACCTCCTCCTGGAGCCTATACAAGCTGCCCCTTGCTTCCTCATATCCACGGATGTGTTCTGCCACACGAGAGTTATGGGGGACTCCAGACTCCCGGGCCCTAGGCATCCCCCAATCCTCCTCCACACATCCGTGGGCATTTAGCTTTGCTCCAGGAGGAGTATCACAGTCCACATTGTCAGGCCTTGTTGTCACAGTACCTGTGCTTCCGGAACTTCTTGCACTTGTAGTCCCACAACTTGCAGGGCCAGCCTTGCGGCTGCTCTTTGTCTCTACGGGTTCAGGGGTGGCTGGAGATGCATCGCTGCACCTCCTGGCAGAGCGCCTCAACCCGGAGACCTCTGATGCACTTCCTGACGCTGGTCCCTCCACACCTGGTCGCTGGCTCCCCCTGCCCCCCGCGGACCTGATTCGGGGGGCAGGTGTTGGGGTTCTCCTCTCCTCGCTCATGCCTGAACACACGCTCTCCCTCTGGGGAAGGAAGAACGTTGTCCGGCACAGATGACACGGCAGAGCTCAGAGCGCACACACACCAAACAATCCAGCAAACGACTTCCTCCACACTCAGCAGACTCACAGGAAGATGCTCCCTCTAGTGGCCAGACTCCAGAGCTGTACTCACTACTCTGCTGGTGAGGTCACTGTGTACATACATTACATTACTTATCATGTACTGATCCTGAGTTATATCCTGTATTATACTCCAGAGCTGTACTCACTATTCTGCTGGTGAGGTCACTGTGTACATACATTACATTACTTATCATGTACTGATCCTGAGTTATATCCTGTATTATACTCAAGAGCTGTACTCACTATTCTGCTGGTGAGGTCACTGTGTACATACATTACATTTCTTATCCTGTACTGATCCTGAGCTATATCCTGTATTATACTCCAGAGCTGTACTCACTATTCTGGGGTTTTCAAGTTAAAAGACTAAATGTGTCTTTTCCAACCATGTAATTGAGATTATAGGGGGAAAAAAGGCCCATTAAAGCTTCCAGCTGAAAACCTCATTTAGCCTGCAATTACAATGGGGGGTATGGGGGGATTTTACACAGTTTTTTTGACAGTGATTTGTCGCAATTTTCTTTATATGTTACTTTTTGCGACAATCAGTTGCACCAAATGATTTAGAACATTATCACTGATTTGACAGTGTAAGTCGTGATTTCAGTTTAAATCATGCCTTGGTGTGAAATTTGTCAATTGTGACTTTTTGTTTTGGTGCAATTTTGGGCACCATCATGCTCATTAAATCCCAAACTTACACCAAGAAAAAAAATGACAGAGAAATTAGCTACAATAATAGAAGATAGAACATTCAAACACTGACCAACCAAAGTGTGTTACAAATGTATGTTTACATTAAAATATTTGTGTTTCCTCAACAAATAATAATGTAGCAGTTACACAGACAATTTATTTATTTTTTGTTTAAATGGGCACTGTCAGATACAAAAACTTTTGATATGTTGTAAAGCATGCAAAATCAATAGGTTTTGCAATTGCTTTCATTAGAAAATTTTCAGAATTTCATACTGAAAAAGCCAATCAAACAACTGCCCCCATTCCTGCTTGGATACATACTAGTCTTGCTGTGTCCATGCATCATCACCTATGTCAAGGACACACTTCCTTGATTGACAGCTGTGAGTGGAGGGCTCACAGCTGGAGGAAAAATCCTCCCACTGTTAGCTTGTGTCCCGCTACGGTCAGTGAGGACGAGCTGGGAGTTGTAGTTTTATTTATGTTAGGGGAGATGTGAGCAGAGAGCATACTGAGGGAGGGGGCAGAGACCTGCACAGTGAGGCCACGCCCCCTCCTGTTGAGAGGAATTCAGACTAGTGAGCTAAATTAAAAGAGTAATAAAAAAGAATTAAAGGTGCTAGATATATAAAAATTAGATGTACATGGTCAGGATTAGATACTGAGTGATATATTTAAAAATATATTTTTTTTGTTGGGATCTGATGGTACGCTTTAAATAAAATGTTTTACACAATCATTTTTTTTTTTATATGCTTTAGGAATGTCACATAACTGTAATTTTGTATATACATTTTTAAACATACAAAAAGGACCTAGCTGTGTAAGATTTACCTTTGTGAACCTGGCAATATTCAAAAGTCAGATTTAACACTTTTCAGCTCCTGCCACACAGCCAGAAATTTTTTGCTTGGAATTCGGGGGCAGGAGTCTGCGCCTTTGGTAGGGCTGCATTTGTGCCAAAATTACAAACTTGCGTGGGACAATTAAAAATTTTGGCGCAACTACGCTCCATTTGATGCAAAAAAACATACATAAAATCACACATTGCAACACCATTATTGATACATACCTCCAATGTCTGATCCCATTGTTTGGTTCATGTTGTTCCTGTTGGCCAAACAAGCATGTTTATTCTGAAGGGCAGAGAGTGATGAATGATTGCCAGAATCCTCCAGTGCCAGTTCTTTGGGGAATAACAGTTCACTGGCTGATAAATATCCAAGTAATAGCCAAGCATTTTCCTTTAGACCCTTCATGATGAAGGCAATTTTTATTTTTTGCTTTTTCAGTTTTTCCTCCTTGCATTTTAAAAGCCATAACTCTTACAGTTTTCTATCTACATACCCATGTGAGGGTTTGAGTAATATGGGATCAATTGTACATTGCAATCATACTACTAATTTTACCACAACATCTATGGCGAAACCGAAAATAAATTGCGGGGTGAAATAGAAAAATAAAGGCAACTTTTGGGCGCTTTGTTTTAATGCTTATGCCATTCATTGTACAGGATTATAAACATTTTATTTTAATAGTTTAGACAATTCTGTACACATCGGATATGTATTTTTATTGTTTTGAATTTTCATCAGGTAAAGGGCTTTTTATATTTTATTTTTTACACTTTTTAATTCCCTATAGGGGTCTATTATAAGCAATCATTGTATTACTTATACTGATCAATGCTTTTCTAGGACTCGAGAGCCTATTCAATGATCCCCATTGCCCAATCGTGTCACAGGGGTACCAATCAATCACCCAAAACCTTGGCAGCTGTTATTTGTCCTTTTAAATGCTGTGATCAATATTGATGGTGGCATTTAAAGGGATAAAATCAGTGCTGGCTAAGCTTCTGAGTAGACGTCATGGTCCCTGATAGATTGCATGACCTATATGTACAGTATGTCAAGTCTGTATCTAAATGGGGTTAAAAAAAACCTTGAAAAGTAGGTCTTGCATCCCCATAGGCATGAGATTGTGAGTGGATCTAACAGGATATGACTAACAGAAAGGGTTTACCACTAGATAAGACATATACAAAACCTAACTGTAATTTTATACTAAGTGTTGGGCTATACAGGAGTTTGAAAAGTATATCAAATAAATTAGTACAGGTAATAATTATAGGCCATCTAATTTCCCAATGATTCAAAGAATAAGGCGATTGTGATTGTTGTTGTTGTCGCAAGAAGAGGCTGTAGTTGTGGCTGTGAACTGTAGAATATAGACATTGGGGAAGATTTATCAAAACCTGTCAAGAGGAAGAGTTCTCCAGTTGCCCATAGCAACCAATCAGATCGCCTCTTTCATTCTTCACAGGCCTCTTTAAAAATGAAAGAAGCAAGCTGATTGGTTGCTATGGGCAACTGCTCCACTCTTCCTGTGCACAGGTTTTGATAAATCTCCCCCACTGTGTTCTACCAATCAGTCTTTGTCTGTATGAATTAGAATTGTCGGCATGGTGGGTAATAAGGTAAATTTAAATAAATAATCGTCCATCTTGCATCCTTGATGCTAAATAGGGTCATAATTGAGTGATTTTCCTGCAGCAGCCAATGACAGATCAGCTAACGAGCTCTGGTAAAGTCAAAGCTGGAGTGTTATTGGTTATTGGTGGGAAAATCACGCTATTATTTCTCTCACATAGTTTGATAAATCTGGGCCATATAGTACATCCTGGAACAATCTTCCTGTATAAATAGAAAGTGGGAGTTAGTGCTTCTGCCTCCATCAAAAGCACAGCTACAGCGTGTGGGCTCTGAGAAACATGCCACGTGGGCACTGATAAAACATAGATGGTCACACTTCATTAACTCTAATCAAAATATTTTCATTATAGCATAGCAAGGATATGTACCGTATATACTCGAGTATAAGCCGACCCGAGTATAAGCCGAGACCCCTAATTTCAACCCAAAATCCCAGGAAAAGTTATTGACTCGAGTATAAGCCTAGGGTGGGAAATACCTCATCCCCCCCTGTCATCATCCAGACCCGTCATTAACATCCTCATCATCATCCCCTTGTCATCATCCCACACATCCCCCCTTCATCATCCCCTTATCATCCCACACATCCCCCCTTCATCATCCCCTTGTCATCATCCCACACATCCCCCCTTCATCATCCCCTTGTCATCATCCCACACATCCCCCCTTCATCATCCCCTTATCATCCCACACATCCCCCCTTCATCATCCCCTTATCATCCCGCACATCCCCCCTTCATCATCCCCTTATCATCCCACACATCCCCCCTTCATCATCCCCTTGTAATCATCCCACACCCCCCCTTCATCATCCCCACCCCCCTTCATCATCCTCTTCTCATCATTCGCCCTCAGTGGTCTTCAACCTGCGGACCTCCAGAGGTTTCAAAACTACAACTCCCAGCAAGCCCGGGCAGCCATCGGCTGTCCGGGCTTGCTGGGAGTTGTAGTTTTGAAACCTCCGGAGGTCCGCAGGTTGAAGACCACTGCGGCCTTCAACATCTTCCAGCCCCCTCTCACCCCCTTTAGTTCTGAGTACTCACCTCCGCTCGGCACTGGTCCGGTCCTGCAGGGCTGTCCGGAGAGGAGGTGGTCCGGTGAGGAGGTGGTCCCGGCTGCTATCTTCACCGGGGGCGCCTCTTCTCCGCGCTTCCGGCCCGGAATAGAGGCGTTGCCTTGACAATGACGCAGGAGTACGTTGGCAATGAACGCACCTCTGCGTCGTTGTCACGGCAACGTGACTATTCTGAGGCCGGGCCCGAAGCGCTTAGAAGAGGCCTCCCCGGTGAAGATAGCAGCCCGGAACCACTATCCCACCGGACCACCTCCTCACCGGACAGTCCTGCAGGACCGGACCAGCGCCGAGCGGAGGTGAGTATTCAGAACTAAAGGGGGTGAGAGGGGGCTGGATGATGTTGAAGGCCCAGTGGTCTTCAACCTGCGGACCTCCGGAGGTTTCAAAACTACAACTCACAGCAAGCCCGGACAGCCGATGGCTGCCCGGGCTTGCTGGGAGATGTAGTTTTGAAACCTCTGGAAGTCCGCAGGTTGAAGACCACTGCGGGTGGGGAAGTTCACTCGAGTATAAGCCGAGGGGGGTGTTTTCAGCACGAAAAATCGTGCTGAAAAACTCGGCTTATACTCGAGTATATACGGTAATAAGTATCTGATATGTAGGAGTCCAACTGCTGGGACCCCCAATCATGACAGCGATGTTCAAGCATGCTTCATTCATAAGAAACAAGAGACACCAGTTCTCATGATTGGTAGGGGTCCCAGTGGCCAATCCTTTGTATAGGTGATAAATTGTTATCCCAGGATTACACACCTTAACAGAATCATCCCTGTGATGTCCACCACCCCTCTGATTCATGCACCTCACACAGCCTGAGATGGAGAGACTGATACATGGTCCCGCCACCTCTCCCTCTTCTCTTCTCTCACGTTATGCCATAGACACTGAAGGAGAGATGTAATATTACCCTTCTCCCTGTCTAGTATTTACTGCGTTACTCCAATCTAGAGGATGTTTTGGGGACAAATAGATTTCTAAAAATATTAAGAGAGTCTTTAGACAGGAAAGCAAAACTATAGGGTGTTGGAAGCAGTGAAAGATTACATTTTTTCCCAATATGGTGTATAACAAAGTTTCTTATGTCCCCAACACATTTAGGCAGGTGTGCTTTATTTGCTTATTTAAGACCATTGAATCAGCACACCATTGCTTTTAGGGGATTGCACATCTACTAATGTAGTTATCTTAGATATTACTGATAATTTAAGATATTGTCTGCTCATCCTAGCTCTGAAGTAGTGATCATAATGTAGCCCATAATGTTACTAAGCCATTATACGGGGGACATAAAAGGGGAGATTTATTAAGGCATTCCAACTGTGCGGATGGTTGAATGTTGCTAATTTTATTTTCTGCATAGATAGCAATTTTCAAGCAAAATGGCCATTTATATGCAGAAATTAACAAGATTTGGAGCATGTACGTCGTCCTTGCCAAGAGAGCTTGAAGGATCGATGAAAGGGGCTAGTAGGGACTTGGCCTTGCATGGAGGAGGCATGCTGAGTTAAAACATCAAAAGTCACAGAAATGTTGCCAGTTCCAAGCTGGCGTACATTCTGTACCAAGTGTAAGGGCAGCCACAGTGCCGCTGGATTTACTGCAGCTCTTAGTAAATTCAGCAAAATGAAATTAGGCAGAGTTTTACTAACATGCAATTTACCAAAACAGTGTAGTTAGTAATTTTCCCTTATAAACTTTACTTTTTTGGCTACAGTTCACAAATAATGATTACCGTATTTTTCGCCCTATAGGACGCACCGGCGTATAAGACACACCCAATTCATATGTGCAAAACCTAAAAAAATAAAGATTTTGAACCCAATACTGGTCTTCAACCTGCGGACCTCCAGATGTTGCAAAACTACAACTCCCAGCATGCGGGCATGCTGGGAGTTGTAGTTTTGCAACATCTGGAGGTCCACAGATTGAAGACCACTGCATAGGAGGTAATACTCACGTGTCCCCGCCGCTCCGGACCCATCACCGCTGCCCTGGATGTCGCTCCATCACTGTCGCCGTGTCCCCGTCGCTCCGGAACGTCTCTGCTGCCGGCCGGGTATCCTCGCTCTCCCTCGCCGCCATCACGTCGTTACGCACGCCGACGCACATACGCGATGACGTGATGACGAGGAAGGAGAGCGATACAGGGGATCCCTGAACGGAGAAGACACAGAGGAGGCAGGTAAGGTCCCTCCCGGTGTCCTGTAAGCACTAACCCGACTATTCAGTCGGGCTGTTCGGGACCGCCGCGGTGAAATCGCGGTGGTCCCGAACAGCCCAACTGAACAGCCGGGTTAGTGTCACTTTGCCTTCAGACGCGGTGGTCAGCTTTGATCGCCGCATCTGAAGGGTTAATACAGGGCATCACCACGATCGGTGATGTCCTGTATTAGCCGCGGGTCCCGGCCGTTGATGGCCGCAGGGACCGCAGCGATAGGGGTGTATTCGCCGTATAAGACGCACCGACTTTTCCCCCCCAGTTTTGGGGAAGAAAAAGTGCATCTTATACGGCGAAAAATATGGTACTTATTACAAAAACTTCAGAATTTATTTTACAGATGAAAAAACCATCAATTCAAACTTTTGGCATTTTTGATTATTGAGGGAAACAATTTATTTAGAGGGATTCTGATTTGCTGCTGTTGTTTATTGTCTTTACAACGGGATTGAGGTTGTCTACAGACTGAAGTCACCATAGGCAACATAGTAATGTTATTTTTACAGAAATATGTTAAAAATGTCGAGAGAGATGGAGAAAGGCACATTTCAATCTCTGTTCAGCCTCCATGCCTGCTCTCTACACTTAAGGGACATCTGCTGCCCTTTAACCCCTTCAGGACGGAGCCCATTTTGGCCTTAAGGACAGAGCGTTTTTTGCACATCTGACCACTGTCACTTTAAACATTAATAATTCTTGGATGCTTTTAGTTATCATTCTGATTCCGAGATTGTTTTTTCGTGACATATTCTACTTTAACATAGTGGTAAATTTTTGTCGATACTTGCATCCTTTCTTGGTGAAAAATCCGTAAATTTGATGAAAAATTTGAAAATTTAGCATTTTTCTAACTTTGAAGCTCTCTGCTTGTAAGGAAAATGGATATTCCAAATATTTTTTTTTATTTTATTCACATATACAATATGTCTACTTTATGTTTGCATCATAAAATGTATGAGTTTTTACTTTTGGAAGACACCAGAGGGCTTCAACGGTCAGCAGCAATTTTCCGATTTTTCACAAAATTTTCAAACTCAGTATTTTTCAGGGACCAGTTCAGGTTTGAAGTGGATTTGAAGGGTCTTCATATTAGAAATTCCCCATAAATGACCCCATTATAAAAACTACACCCCCCAAAGTATTCAAAATGACATTCAGTAAATGTTTTAACCCTTTAGGTGTTTCACACGAATAGCAGCAAAGTGAAGGAGAAAATTCACAATCTTCATTTTTTACACTCGCATGTTCTTGTAGACCCAATTTTTTAATTTTTACAAGGGGTAAAAGGACAAAATTTTTACTTGTATTTGTAGCCCAATTTCTCTCAAGTAAGCACATACCTCATATGTCTATGTAAATTGTTCTGCGGGCGCAGTAGAGGGCTCAGAAGCGAAGAAGCGACAAGGGGATTTTGGAGAGTACGTTTTTCTGAAATGGTTTTTGGGGGGCATGTTGCATTTAGGAAGCCCTTATGGTGCCAGAACAGCAAAAAAAAAACCACATGGCATACCATTTTGGAAACTAGACCCCTCGGGGAATGTAACATGGGATAAAGTGAACCTTAATACCCCACAGGTGTTTCACGACTTTTTCAAATGTCAAAAAAAAATTTTTTTTTTACCTAAAATGCTTGTTTTCCCAAAAATGTTTAATTTTTAAAAAGGGTAATAGCAGAAAATACCCCTAAAAATTTGAAGCCCAATTTCTCCCGATTCAGAAAACACCCCATATGGGGGTGAAAAGTGCTCTGCTGGCGCACTACAGGTCTTGGAAGAGAAGGAGTCACATTTGGCTTTTTGAAAGCAAATTTTTCTCTGGGGGCATGCCACATTTAGGAAGCCCCTATGGTGCAAGGACAGCAAAAAAAAACACATGGCATACCATTTTGGAAACTAGACCCCTCGGGGAATGTAACAAGGGGTTAAGTGAACCTTTATACCCCACAGGTGTTTCACGACTTTTGCATATGTAAAAAAAAAAAAAAAAAAATTTTTAACCTAAAATGCTTGTTTTCCCAAAAATTTTACATTTTTAAAAAGGGTAAAAGCAGAAAATACCCCCAAAATTTGTAACACAATTTCTCCCGAGTACGGCGATACCCCATATGTGACCCTAAACTGTTGCCTTGAAATACGACAGGGCTCCAAAGTGAGAGCGCCATGCGCATTTGAGGCCTAAATTAGGGACTTGCATAGGGGTGGACATAGGGGTATTCTACGCCAGTGATTCCCAAACAGGGTGCCTCCAGCTGTTGCAAAACTCCCAGCATGCCTGGACAGTCAACGGCTGTCCGACAATACTGGGAGTTGTTTTGCAACAGCTGGAGGCTCCGTTCTGGAAACAGTGACGTACCAGACGTTTTTCATTTTTATTGGGGAGGGGAGGGGGGTTGTATAGGGGTATGTGTATATGTAGTGTTTTTTACTTTTTATTTTATTTTTTATTAGTGTAGTGTAGTGTTTTTAGGGTATAGTCACACGGGCAGGGGTTTCACAGTAGTTTCTCGCTGGCAGTTTGAGTTGCAGCAGAAAGTTTGCGGCAGCTCAAACTTGCAGCCAGATACTTACTGTAATCCTCCGCACATGTGAGTGTACCCTGTATGTTCACATTGGGGGGGGGGACGGACATCCAGCTGTTGCAAAACTACAACTCCCAGCATGCCCGTTGGCTGTCGGTGACTGCTGAGAGTTGTAGTTTTGCAACAACTGTAGGTACACTGGTTATCTATCTGTTACGCCGAGCGCTCCGGGTCCCCGCTCCTCCCCGGAGCGCTCGCTTCACTCTCGCTACCGCAGCGCTCCGGGCAGCTCCACTGACCCGGTGCGCTGCGATACCGTCTCCAGCCGGGATGCGATTCGCGATGCGGGTGGCGCCCGCTCGCGATGCGCATCCCGGCTCCCGTACCTGACTCGCTCTCCGTCTGTCCTGTCCCGGCGCGCGCGGCCCCGCTCCCTAGGGCGCGCGCGCGCCGGGTCTCTGCGATTTAAAGTGCCACTGCGCCGCTGATTGGCGCAGTGGTTCCAATTAGTGTGTTCACCTGTGCACTCCCTATTTATACCTCACTTCCCCTTCACTCCCTCGCCGGATCTTGTTGCCATTGTGCCAGTGAAAGCGTTCCTTTGTGTGTTCCTAGCCTGTGTTCCAGACCTTCTGCCGTTGCCCCTGACTACGATCCTTGCTGCCTGCCCCGACCTTCTGCTACGTCCGACCTTGCTTCTGTCTACTCCCTTGTACCGCGCCTATCTTCAGCAGCCAGAGAGGTTGAGCCGTTGCTAGTGGATACGACCTGGTCACTACCGCCGCAGCAAGACCATCCCGCTTTGCGGCGGGCTCTGGTGAAAACCAGTAGTGACTTAGAACCGGTCCACTAGCACGGTCCACGCCAATCCCTCTCTGGCACAGAGGATCCACCTCCTGCCAGCCGGCATCGTGACAGTATCACTGAGTTTGTGACCCAACTCAGTGTTTCACAACCAGTGTGCCTCCAGCTGTTGCAAAACTACAACTCCCAGCATGTATGGTGCATGGTGTACGGTGACTGCTGAGTTGTAGTTTGCCACAGCTGGAGGCACACCGGTCGTGAAACACTGAGTTAGGTAAAAAAAAAACTCTGAGTTTCACAACCAGTGTGCCTTCAGCTGTTGCAAAACTACAACTCTCAGCAGTCACCGACAGCCAACGGGCATGCTGGGAGTTGTAGTTATGCAACCAGCAGATGCACCACTACAACTCCCAGCATGCACTTTAGCTGTTTGTTCAAGCTGGGAGTTGTAGTTATACAACAGCTGAAGGTACACTTTTCCATAGAAAACATGTGCCTCCAGCTGTTGCAAAACCATAAGTCCCAGCATGCCCATAAGGGAATGCTGGGAGTTGTGGTTGTCTGCCTCCTGCTGTTGCATAACTACAGCTCCCAGCATGCCCTTTTTGCATGCTGGGAGCTGTTGCTAAGCAACAGCAGGAGGCTGTCATTCACCTCCAACTATCCAGCGCCGGAGAGTCAGTCCCGCTGCCGCCGCTGCTTCTGGAGCCCCGATCCCAACATTGACGCCGGGGATCGGGGTCCCCAGCACCCAGGGTGCACGTCCCGCACCCGCTCACGTCCTCCGGAAGAGGGGCGGAGCGGGTGCGGGAGTGACACCCGCAGCAGGCGCCCTGATTGGTCGGCCGGTAATCCGGTCGACGAATCAGGGCGATCGTGAGGTGGCACCAGTGCCACCTCACCCCTGCAGGCTCTGGTTGTTCGGGGCCGTCAGAGACGGCCCCGAACAGCCAGTAATTCCGGGTCACCGGGTCACTGGAGACCCGATTGACCCGGAATCGCCACAGATCGCTGGACTGAATTGTCCAGCGATCTGCGGCCATCGCCGACATGGGGGGGCATAATGACCCCCCTGGGCGATATGCCGGAATGCCTGCTGAACGATTTCAGCAGGCATCCGGCTCCGGTCCCCAACCGGCTAGCGGTGGGGGCCGGAATTCCCACGGGCGTATGGATACGCCCTCGGTCCTTAAGGACTCGGGATGCAGGGCGTATCCATACGCCCTATGTCCTGAAGAGGTTAAGGGGGTTATCCAGGGAAAAAAACGTTTTTATATATATCAACTGGCTCCAGAAAGTTAAACAGATTTGTAAATTACTTCTATTAAAAAATCTTAATCCTTTCAGTACTTATGAGCTTCTGAAGTTAAGGTTGTTCTTTTCTTTCTAAGTGCTCTCTGATGACACGTGTCTCGGGAAACTTCCAGTTTAGAAGCAAATCCCCATAGCAAACCTCTTCTAAACTGGACACGTGTCATCAGAGAGCACTTAGAAAAAAAAGAACAACCTTAACTTCAGAAGCTCATAAGTACTGAAAGGATTAATATTTTTTAATAGAAGTAATTTACAAATCTGTTTAACTTTCTGGAGCCAGTTGATATATAAAAAAAAGTTTTTTCCTGGAATACCCCTTTAACACGTATCCCCCATCCACAGGATATGGGATAAGTGTTTGTTGAGATCCCCTCTCTGCCCGCCCCTGGAAGTCCAGACAAAGCGGTGGAGGATGGCAGCGATGGCTGCGGGGGCCGTTAGGCAGGGGAACTGGCAGCAGATACCTGGAGGACCCGGGTAGGAACCTGGAGGACCTTCAGCAGCCTGCTGCCCTTTGGAGTTTCACAACTACAACTCCCAGCATGCCCAGACAGCCTTTGGCTGTCTCGGCATGCTGGGAGTTGTAGTTCTGCACCATCTGGAGGGCCACAGTTTGGAGACCACTGTGCAGTGGTTTCCAAACTGTGCCCTTCAGATGTTGCCGAACTACAACCCCCAGCATGCCTGAGCAGTCTGGGCATGCTTGAAGTTGAAGTTTTACAACATCTGGAGGGCTATATTTTGATGACCACTACACAGTGGTCTCCAAACTGTTGTCCTCCAGTTGTTGCATAACTACAACTCCCAGCATACCCTTCGGCTGTCTGGGCATGCTGGGAGTTATAGTTTTGCAACAACTGGAGGCACACTGGTTGGGAAACATTGTCTGTTTCCTAACTCAGTATTTCCCAACCCGTGTGCCTCCAGCTGTTGCAAAACTATAAGCGCTGACAGACCATTCATGCTGGGAGTTGTACACTGCTCAAAAATATAAGGGAAACACTTAAACAACACAATGTAACTCCAAGTCAATCACACTTCTGTGAAATCACACTATTCACTCAGAAATCAAATGATAGGCAATTAGCAAGACACCCCCAATAAAGGAGTGGTTCTGCAGGGGGTGATCACAGACCACTTCTCAGTTCCTCTGCTTCTTTGTTTTGGTAGCATGAGTCTACAAGCCACACAAGTTGCTCAGGTAGTGCAGCTTATCCAGGATGGCACATCAATGTGAGCTGTGGCAAGAAGGTTTGCTGTGTCTGTCAGCATAGTGTCCAGAGCATGGAGGTGCTACCAGGAGACAGGCCAGTACATCAGGAGACGTGGAGGAGGCTGTAGAAGGGCAACAACCCAGCAGCAGGACCGCTATTTCTGTCTTTGTACAAGGAGGAGCAGGAGGAACACTGCCAGAGCCCTGCAAAATTACCTCCAGCAGGCCAAAAATGCGCATGTGTCTACTCAAACGGTCAGAAACAGACTCCATGAGGGTGGTATGAGGGCCTGACGTCCACAGGTGGGGTTTGTGCTTACAGGCCAACAACGTGCAGGATGTTTGGCATTTGCCAGAGAACACCAAGATTGGCAAGTTCGTCACTGGCGCCCTGTGCTCTACAGAGATGAAAGCAGGTACACACTGAGCACATGTGACAGAGACGCCATGGAGAACGTTCTGCTGCCTGCAACATGCTCCAGCATGACCGGTTTGGCGGTGGGTCAGTAATGGTGTGGGGTGGCCTTTCTTTGGGGGGCCGCACAGCCCTCCATGTGCTTGCCAGAGGTAGCCTGACTGCCATTAGGTACCGAGATGAGATCCTCAGACCCCTTGTGAGACGATATGCTGGTGCAGTTGGCCCTTGGTTCCTCCTAATGCAAGACAATGCTAGACCTCATGTGGCTGGAGTGTGTCAGCAGTTCCTGCAAGATGAAGGCATTGATGCTATGGACTGGCCGGCCCGTTCCCCAGACCTGAATCCGATTGAGCACATCTGGGACATCATGTCTCACTTCATCCACCAATGCCATGTTGCACCACAGACTGTCCAGGAGTTGGCAGATGCTTTAGTCCAGGTCTGGGTGGACATCCCTCAGGAGACCATCCGCCACCTCATCAGGAGCATGCCCAGGCATTGTAGGGAGGTCATACGGGCACATGGAGGCCACACACACTACTGAGCCTCATTTTGACTTGTGTTAAGGACATTACATCAAAGTTGGATCAGCCTGTAGTGTGGTTTTCCATTTTTATTTTGAGTGTGACTCCATATCCAGACCTCCATTGGTTGATAAATTTGATTTCCATTGATCATTTTTGTGTGATTCTGTAGTCAGCACATTCAACTATGTAAAGACGAAAGTATTTCATACGATTAGATAATTCATTCAGAACTAGGATGCGTTATCTTAGTGTTCCCTTTATTTTTTTGAGCAGTGTAGTTTTGCAACAGCTGGAGACACACGGGTTGGGAAACACTGAGTTAGGAAACAGGCAGTGGTGCGGAAACACTTAAAAAACTTAACTCAGTGTTTCCCAACCCGTGTTCCTCTAGCTGTTGCATAACTATAACTCCCAGCATGCATGGTCTATCAGTGCATGCTGGGAGGTGTAGTTTTGCAATAGCTGAAGGTTTGCCACCCTCCCCCCCCAAGTGACTGTACAGGGTTTACAATGAGTTTCCTGCTTCAAATATGAGCTGTGACAGTTTTTCCACTGCAGCTCAAACTTCCAGTGGGAAACTCGATGTAAACCCCCGCCCATGTGAATGTACCCTAAGAACAGTACACTACACTAAATAAAGAGTAAAACACTACATATACACACCCTTACACTGTTGCACCCCCACCCCCCCACTATAAAAATTTAAAACATTGCATACAGCACTATCGCCAAAACGGAGCCTCCAGCTGTTGCAAAATAACAACTCCCAGTGTTGCCGGACAGCCATTGACTGTCCAGGCATGCTGGGAGTTTTGCAACAGCTGTAGGCACCCTTTTTGGGGAAAACTGACGTACAGAATTTTTGGTGGAGGAGGCATGCACCATGCTTGCATTCGGGTACACCCTTATGAAAATCCCTAATTTAGGCCTCAAATGCGCATGGCGCTTTCTCACTCCGGAGCCTTGTCGTATTTCAAGGCCACATTTTAACGCCACAAAAGGGGTATCTCTGTACTCGGGAGAAATTGTGTTGCAAATTTTATGGGGCTTTTTCTCTTTTTACCCCTTATAAAAAGGTAAAGTTGGAGTGTACACCAGCATGTTAGTGTACATTTTTTTTATTGTTTACACTAACATGCTGATATTGCCCCATACTTTTTATTTTCATAAGGGGTAAAAGGAAGAAAAGACCCCCAAAATTTGAAACAGAATTCCTCCCAAGTACGGAAATATCCCATATGTGGGCGTAAAGTGCTCTGCGGGCACACAACAGCTCAGGAGTGAGAGTTACATAGTTACATAGTTACATAGTTAGTACGGTCGAAAAAAGACATATGTCCATCAAGTTCAACCAGGGAATTAAGGGGTAGGGGTGTGGCGCGATATTGGGGAAGGGATGGGATTTTATATTTCTTCATAAGCATTAATGTTATTTTGTTCCATGAATGTATCTAACTGAGTGCACTATGTACATTTGAGGCCTAAACTGGTGACTTGCACAGGGGTGGCTGCTGGTTACAGCGGTTCTGACTTAATTGCAAAAAAAAAAACTACCCACATGTGACACAATTTCAGAAACTACACCCCTCACGGAACGTAACAAGGAGTGCAGTGAGCATTTACACCCCACAGGTGTCTGACAGATTTTTGGAACAGTGGTCCGTAAAAATGAAACATTTTATTTTTCATTTGCAAAGCCCACTGTTCCAAAAATCTGACAAACACCAGTGGGGTGCAAAATCTCACTGCACCCCTTGTCACATATCGTGAAGAGTGTAGTTTCCAAAATGGGGTCACATGTGGGGGGAGTCCACTGTTCTGACACCATGGGGGCTTTGTAAAAGCACATGGCCCCCGACTTCTATTCCAACCAAATACTCTCTCCAAAAGCCCAATGTCGCTCCTTCCCTTCTGAGCCCTCTAGTGCACCCACAGAGCACTTTACATCCACATATGAGATATTTCCTTACTCGAAAGAAATGGGGTTACAAATTTTGGGGGACATTTTCACCTATTACCCCTTGTGAAAATGAAAAATTTGGGGTAACATCAGCATTTTTGTGAAAAAAATAAAATTTTTAAGTTTCTCGTCCTACTTTAATGTAAGTTCGTCAATCACCTGTGGGGTGTTAAGGCTCACTATACCCCTTATTACGTTCCTTGAGGGGTGTAGTTTCCCAAATAGTGTGCCATGTGTTTTTTTTTTTTGCTGATCTGGCACCATGGGGGCTTCCAAAAACCATTTCAGCAAAATTCTCTCTCCAAAATGTTGTTCCTTCTCTTCTGTAGTGCGCTTGCAGAGCACTTTACATCTACATATGAGGTATTTCCTTGCTTGAGAGAAATTAGGTTACAAATTTTTCAGTTTTTTTTCTCCTTTTACCCCTTGTAAAAATAAAAAATATGGATCCACAAGAACATGTTAGTGTAAAAAATGAAGATTTTGAATTTTCCCCTCCACTTTGCTGCTATTTCTGTGAAACACCTAAAGGGTTAACAAACTTTCTGAATGTCATTTTGAATACGTTGAGGGTGCAGTTTTCATAATGGCATCCATATTGGGGTATTTCTAACATAAAGACCTTTAAATTCACTTAAAAACTGAACTGGTCCCTGAAAAATTCAGATTTTGAAATTTACGTGAAAAATTGGAAAATTGCTGCTGAACTTTGAAGCCCTCTAATGTCTTCATAAACTAAAAACATGTCAATTTTATGATGCAAACATAAAGAAGACATATTGTATATTTGAATCAATATATAATTTATTTAGTATGTCCACTTTCCTTACAAGCAGAGAGCTTCAAAGTTAGAAAAATTTAAAATGTTCAATCCTTTCATGAAATTTTGAATTTTTTCACCAAGAAATTATGCAGGTATTATCGACAAAAATTTACCAATAACATGAAGTAGAATATGTCAGGAAAAAACTTTCTCGGAATCAAATTCATAAGTAAAAGCATCCCAGAGTTATCAATGCTTAAAGTGACAGTGGTCAGATTAGCAAAAAAATGCTCTGGTCCTTAAAGCCATAATGGGCTTAGTCCCCAAGGGGTTAAAGTTAGCCAAACATGCTAATTTTGGCAGGATCAGTGGACTATCTATGTGTGTCCTGTGGAAGCTTGCTATGCCTTGTGTTTGGATTATGGTGTCCCAATAGTTTTTTGTTAATATTGGTCAGTTTGCGAGCACCCCAGCAGCTTTGTTTTCATCGCACATAATTTTGTATATTTGGATGCACATGGCACTTTTGGTATATAAAGGCACTTTATTATTCATACGTGTGCTTATTGATATTTGCACTTTGTGTGGTATAAAGTGCTCTGCGGGTGCACAACAGAGCTCAGGAGTGAGAGTGCACCATGTTCATTTGAGGCCTAAACTGGTGACTTGCACAGGGGTGGCTGCTTGGATGCATATGGCACTTTTAGTATACTCAGGCACTTTATTCATATGTGTGCTTATTGATATTTGCACTTTGTGTGGTATATATATATATATATATATATATATATAGTATTATTTTTCTACTACTGTGGGTGCTGCTGCAATGTATTATTCTATTAAACTGGGACCCTCTCCCCTTTGGTCATTAAACCGAGCATAGAGTTAAATGTAGCAGGATTACATTCCTTCACTCGATCTGTATATTTTAGTGGTTTTAATTGTCTTTGTGCTCATTTTTGTGTTTAATAAAATATTTCTGCTTTATTATTTCAATTTTCTGGTTGTGCATTTTTTTTTTTTTTTTTGAAAGTCATTATTTTTGGCAACTGGTTGCACCCTTACAGTCTGCACTTTATGCTGTGCCTGTCTTTTGGTGTGTTCACAATTAAAACAACACTTAATTGCAATTAAAGGAGTACTCTGGTGGAAAACAATTTATTTTAAATCAGCTGGTGCAAGAAAGTTATCTAGATTTGTAAATTACTTCTATTAAAAAATCTCAATCCTTACAGTACTTATCAGCAGCTGTTTACTACAGAGAAAGTTCTTTTCTTTTTTAATTTATTTTCTGTGTGACCACAGTGCTCTCTGCTGACACCTCTGTCCATGTCAGAAACTATCCAGAGCAGGATAGGTTAGCTATGGGGATTTGCTTCTACTCATGACAGTTCCTGACATGGACAGAGGTGTCAGCAGAGAGCACTGTGGACAGACAAAAAATAAATTCAAAAAGAAAATAACTTTCTCTGTAGTATACAGCAGCTGATAAGTACTGGAAGGATTTAGATTTTTTAATAGAAGTAATTTACTAATTTGCTTAACTTTCTGGCACCAGTTGATTTAAAATAAATTGTTTTCCACCGGAGTACCCCTTTAATATTAATAATGTGAAATACATAAATCCATGTGTCAAAAGTCATATAGGTACAGTTGAATGAAGACAACTAATAAAGTGGATACAAACATGTAGAATAAAAAGCATATCATAGTGAAATACAGCGTAAATGAAACAAATCAAAATTACTGTGCAGGTGTAATAATGCAGTTATCATATCAGAGACAGAATCCAGGACAGGAAACAGGAAACATATGCAAAATGTAGACGCCAGAGTCGGCGCCATAGCGCTCACATCAGCAGGCAGCAGTGTGTCATAGTGGGCGTGGCCAACATATCCATGACGCTTGAGCGAGGTGCGTATGTGCACTGTATCTTACAGTGCCCAGAGGTCCTATTAAGGGAGGGCAAAGCCAAATGTATATATATATACACACACTAGCTGAGTACCTGGCACGGCCCGGTTTTTCCTACCTTACCCTTGTGGGGGAAAACCAACAAGGGAGGAAGCTTTTGTCCTCATATTCCGTCCCAAAATCTTGACCCCATATCCTCTCCTCATATCCCGATCCCATATCCCCTTCTTATATTCTGACCTCATATCCTGTCCTCATATTTTGTTCTCATATCCCATCCTCATATTCCATCCTCATATCCCATCCCCATATCCTGTCCCCATATCCCGACCTCATATCCCAACCTCATATCCCGTCCTCATATTCCGACCCCATATCCCGACCTCATATCCTGTCCTCATATCCCTCATATCACTTTGTGCTGAAGTTTATAGCAGCATATCGAGCACATATTCTTAAAACCTGCCACATCTGCAAGGGGGATGCACCAAAACTATGAATTCCCCTGTCACCTCTCTCCACCTCACAGCTCCTCTTCTAGTTATGAAACTGAGTACAGACAATGAGAGACACCTCAGCTGCACAATGCCGACATCCAGTTACAGGTGTCAATGCAGTGTAGTATCTTAGGCTGGGTTCACATATCTGGCACAGTTTCCCACTGGCGTGCACCAGAGGAAAAAAGGTTGCTAGAACGGATCCAATTCATTTGAATGCGACAGTTCACAATCATCCAGCGTCTCAATTTTGACACCGAATGATTGGACACGCCAGAGAGCACCGGACAGGGGTGCTTGCGCCGGATGCCATACAACTGATAACAACTTGTCATCAGTTGTGGCATCAGTTGCGTTGAGTTCTACGCTGAGTTCACCTTTGCTGAATGTCAGACATATGTGAACCCAGCTTTAGATTACCTCTTTCTCCATGTTTTCACATAAAAGCAAAAGTCTGACAATTACAGCAATATTGGTCAAAGGCATGTCTGTGCATGCTGGGAGTTGTCGTTTTGAAACAGCTGGAGACACACTGTATTAGACAGTAGGCTTGCAATTAGTGCTAAAATATTTGTGCAAATGTTGTCTTCTTGTAGCCATCCCAGGGTCACCTTGTATGTATATTTTTTGCAGACAGACTGTAAAATTACAGGACAATCATATTGAACACACCAAACTTGCAAAACCATGATTTTTTTTCCCTGGGCTTGAGTATCAAGAATGTGGTGCTGAGCTGCTTAACCCCCAAAGGACCTTAAAGGGGTACTCTGGTGGAAAACAAACTTTTTCTAATCAATTGGTGCCAGAAAGTTCTACAACTTTGTTAATTTCTTCTATTTAAAAATCGTAATCCTTCCAGTACTTATCAGCTGCTGTATACTGCAGAGGAAGTTGTGTAGTTCTTTTCTGTCTGACCACATTGCTCTCTGCTGACAACTCTGTCTATGTCAGGAACTGTCCAGAGCATGAGAGGTTTGCTATGGGGATTTGTGCCTGCTCTGGACAGTTCCTTTTCAGAATTCATAACTCTTTTATTTTTCCCACCTACAGAACAATGTGAGGGCTTGTTTTTTGTGCAACCATTTTTACATTGTAACGACACCTTTTATTTGAACATAAAATGTACCAAAAAAACCTAAAAATTATTATTTATGGGTGGAAATGTATAAGAAAACTGCAATTTTACAACTTTTGGGGGATTTGTTTTTACGCAATGCAAGTTATGGTAAAAATTACACATTATGTTTATTCTATAGATCAATGTGATTAAAATGATACTCAATTTATATAGTTTTTTTTTTTTTGTACTACTAAAAAAAAAAAAAAAATTGCAGCTTTTATTTAACAAAATTGGTATGCATAAAATTGTCCATTTCTGTATTCAGGGATGTAAGGGGGCTCATTTTTTGGGCCGTGATCTATAGTTTTTATCGGAACCATTTTTGTTTTGATTGGACTTTTTCATCGCTTTTTTTTCTGATATATGATCATTATCGCCAGGTTTGGTAAGCTCCTCTTAGCTACTAAACATTTCTACTTTCACTTTAGATGCCGTGATCGGCATTAATCACGGCGTCTAAATAGTTTATTGCAGTGCAGCTGCCCGGCATAAGCAGTAAGTGTTTGGCTCCTGCACTCGCTTCAAAGCCCCTTAAGGTGTCAGGGCATCCTTAAGTACTAGGGGTCGCCACGCCCCATCCCATAGACTTGCATTGAGGGGGTGGGGCATGACATCTTGAGGTGGCTGGGTTATGATGTCACGAGCTCCCGGCGCCGTCTCCTAACATTATAATCTTGTGATTGCTTATGCATTTTGTAATTTAAATGCCTACTTGACTCTAAAAAAGATTATTTATTTTCATAAATAATAATATGTATTTATTAATTTCTTCTAGGGGCATTCCTTATCCCATACTTCTTAACTCTGATTTTTGCGGGGGTTCCGCTCTTCCTCTTGGAGTGTGCTTTGGGACAATATACATCTATTGGTGGTCTTGGAGTTTGGAGGCTTGCACCAATGTTTAAAGGTAAGCGTACAATTCTAAAGGTTTAAAAGTAAGAGTAACTTCTTTTGTTTTATAATTGTCATTATAGTTATTGTTAAAGAGTCATCAAGATGGCGTGTGAATACATAAAATACATGTTAAATACAAAAGGAACATTGCACTGCCCCAAACACTGAACCAGAGTAAGAAGTGCATCCAGAGAAGACGTCCTTCATTTACATTTCTCAATTCTTTGAAACTTCTGGTTTTGGCTAAAAACTGAATGAAAAGCTTCCCCAAAAAAAGATGTGTGATACTCCTCTAAGGCTGGGTTCACATATGTCCGGCATCCAGCATAGGTGAACTCAGCCTAAATCTCGACGCAACTGATGCCACAACTGATGACAACTTGTCATCAGTTGTATGGCATGCGGCGTCCATTGTTTCTGGGCAACGGACAGGGGAACGCGGTGCCCTCCGGTATGTCCAACCATCCGGCGTCAAAATTGAGACGCTGGATGATTGTGAACTGTCCCATTCAAATGAATGGGATCAGTTCTAGCATCAATTTCCCTCCGGTGCACGCCGGAGGGAAACTGTGCCGGACGACTGATATATGTGAACCCAGCCTAAGACTGTCTTTACACCTGGCAGTGTTTTCAAACATGGAATCTTTCTTTTAAAAACACAGCATTTTTTGTGCCTCTTTAAAAAAAAAAAAAAAAACATTTGGGAAAAATGCTGTGTCCTGGTGTTGGGAGTCAAATGGTATTCTCTATATAACACTATACCTCTAAATTTAGTAGCACTTTCTTTGCAGTGCATTGTTTGGTTCAGTGGAAGTTTTTTCAAAAAGAAAACATGCTCTAGTAGTGGTGTTTTTTTCACCCAGTTGGTGATGGTTTTCTCTCATTGGCCTATAGAAGTATTTTTTTTTTTTGTTTGTTTGTTTTTCTGAAACACAAGCAAAAAAAATTGTGTACTAAAACACACTCTTTAGGAAAAAATGATACAAAAACTGTGATAAAAAAATACCCAAGAAAGGTCACAATAAAAGAGTTTTTGACAAAATTCAGAAGATTTTTCCCTCAGTATTTCTTTTGGAAAAGCACTGTAGTTTTTGCGATGGTTTTTTGTTCAATTTAAAAAAAAAAAAAAAAAAAACAGCAGTGGGCTCAAAAGTAATGAAAAATATAATGATAAAAGATCATACTTCTTTCTGCTGAAAATACAGTAGCTTCTTTTTTCCTAAAAAAAGCTGTGTGTGAAACCTCCTGTTGACACAATTTTTTTGTACAATTTTTTCCAGCCGTACAAGGCTGGAAAAACGGACCCAAATGCTATATATATATATATATATGCAGATAAAGTCAGGCTGCTCACCACTCTCGCGTTTGCTGCACTATCTCGTGCTACGGACACCGGTACCGCTCCCGGCTTAGTAGAAATCACACAGGAAAAAAAACGTCCGGCACTCGGGAAGATGCAGGTAAAACTTGTCAATGGCTTTATTCACACACTTTGGCAGGATTGTGTCCTGCCTAAGCGTGTGAATAAAGCCATTGACAAGTTTTACCTGCATCTTCCCGAGTGCCGGACGTTTTTTTTCCTGTGTGATATATATATATATATATATATATATATATATATATATATAAATATATATATATATATATAATATATATTTATTAGAATCTCCCAATAGTGGACACTCACGGGAATAAAAAAGTGTCCACTATTGAGAGATGTTCCTTAATAGGGAAAAGGGCTCAAAATTCTTCTTTTATATATATATATATATATATATATATATATATATATATATATAATTGTTTGTTTTTGAAAATGTTTGAATTTTCCAAAAGAAAAAACTGATACATGAAAAGTTCCATTAACAATTAGACAACAGGTCTGAAAGAACAAAGAAAATAGGGCATTTGGTGACAATTATCATATATTCCCATCTTCACATGTCTGTGGAATATAACAGCAATAAAACTTGTACGAGACACACAGACAGTCATGGCCGTAAATGATGGCACTCCTTAAATTTTTCTACAAAATGAAGAATTTCTCACAGAAAAGAATTGCAGTAACACATGTTTTGCTACTGTATACACATGTTTATTCCCTTTGTGTGTATTGGAACTAAACCAAAAAAAAATGGAGGAAAAAAAGGAAATTGGACATAATGTCACACCAAACTCCAAAAATGGGCTGGACAAAATTATTGGCACCCTTAACTTAATATTTGGTTGCACACCGTTTGGAAAAAATTACTGAAATCAGTCTCTTCCTATAACCATCAATAAGCTTCTTACACCTCTCAGCAAGAATATTGGACCACACTCTTCCTTTGCAAACTGCTCCAGGTCTCTCTTATTGGAAGGCGCCTTTTCCCAACAGCAATTTTAAGATCTCTCGACAGGTGTTCAATGGGATTTAGATCTGGACTCATTGCTGCCACTTCAGAACTCTCCAGCGCTTTGTTGCCATCCAATTCTGGGAGCTTTTGACGTATGTCTGGGGTCATTGTCCTGGTCTAAGACCCAAGATCTCGGATGCAAACACAGCTTTCTGACACTGGGCTGTACAGTGCAACCCAAAATCCATTGGTAATCCTCAGATTTCATGATGCCTTACACACATTCAAGGCACCCAGTGCCAGAGGCAGCAAAACAAACCCCAAAACATCATTGAACCTCCACCATATTTCACTGTAGGTACAATGTTTTCTTTGTAGGCCTCATTCCATTTTCAGTAAACAGTAGAATGATGTGCTTTACCAAAAAGACGTTTTCCCAGAAGGATTTTGGCTTACTCAAGTTCATTTTGGCAAAATGTAGTCTTGTTTTTTAATATCTCTGTGTCAGTAGTGGGGTCCTCCTGGGTCTCCTGCCATAGCGTTTCATTTCATTTAAATGTCGACGGATAGTTTGCGCTGACACTAATGCTCCCTGATCCCGCAGGACACCTTGAATATCTTTGGAACTTGTTTAGGGCTGCTTATCCACCATCTTGACTATCCTGCATTGACACCTTTCATCAATTTTTCTCTTACGTCCACACCCAGGGAGATTAGCTGCCATAATGTAGCCGCACTGTGGACAAAGGCAAATCTACATCTTGGCAGATGGACTTGTAACCTAGAGATTGTTGATATTTTTCCATAATTTTGGTTCTGAAGTCCTCAGACAGTTCTCTTCTCCTCTTTTTGTTGTCCATGCTTAGTGTGGCACACACAGACAATGCAAAGACTAAGTGAACTTCTCTCCAATTTGTCTGCTTTTAGGTGTGATTTTTATATTGGCCACATCTGTTACTTGCCCCAGGTGAGTTTTATTTTTCCACAATTTTGAAAGGGTGCCAATAATTTTGTCCAGACCATTTTTGGAGTTTGGTGACATTATGTCCAATTTGCTTTTTTTCCTCCCTTTTTTGGTTAAGTTCCAATACACACAAAGGGAATAAACATGTGTATAGCAAAACGTGTGTTACTGCAATCTTTTTCTGTGAGAAATATTCATTTTCTAGAAAAATTTCAGGGGTGCCAACATTTACAGCCATGACTGTATAAGTTAACCAGAATCAATATAATGTCTCCATACTATTTAAATGATAGAAACAATGTTGGAAAAAAAAGGTATTTGTCTTATGGTATATAAATAGGATATCTTTTTACTAAGAACTCTTTGTGTGTAATGTATTCTGTTATCCCAAAACATATGTTCCGATGAAAGGAAAGAATATTACAACCTGAAAACTTGTGTAATCCTTTTGATTCATGTGGCCACAGTCCTGTACTCATTCCTGAGTGTAATTACCTATAAAACATTATAAAAAGCAATATTACAGTAGAATATTCCCTCATCATTTCATCCCCCATTTTATATATTGTGCCATCTTATTCCTTCTGCCAAATTATCCGCCCCCATACCCTCTGTTCCATATCATTTCCCCTTGATCCCCCCCACCCGTGCCATTTCATTCCCCCTTCATTACTCTCTGTGTAAATTCATCACCCCCCCCCCTTTTATGAAGTGGCACAGGGGGATAAAGGGGGAATAAAATGGCACAGGGGATGTTAAAGAGGGGGTGATGAATTTGCATAGAGGGTAATAAAGGGGGAATTAAAAAGCACAGGGGGATCAAGAGGAAATGATGTGGCACAGGGGGTAATAAAGGGAAGGGGATGATTTGGCACAGGGAAATAAAGTGGCACAGGGGGGGCAGGGGCAGAAGGGGGGAGAATGATGTGGCCGGCGGACATACAGACACATGAGATTTATGTTTAAACAGCGGTCTTCTGCTTCTGTGCTGGGGCTTCTATATGGGGGACAGTGGGGGCCTGGGCCCCATACTGGGGTATTGGCTGTATCCCCTGACAGCAGCCCTGTGTACAAGGTAGGGCCGGCACATAAGCCTGGTTGTCCCTTATTGGGAGTGCTTTGTCCCCTATTGTCCCCTTTTGGGTGTGTCAGCGTCCGCTATTGGGAATGTCCTCTATTCGGAGGGTGCAAATACATTAACTCTTATGGGACTCTACCGGGGGATAAAAAACTGTCCACTATTGGGAGGTGTCCCCTATTGGGAGGTGTCCACTAAGGGAGATTTTACTGTGTGTGTATATATATATATATATATATATATAAATATATATATATATATATATATATAGGGTAGGGGAATATGTAAAGCAGCTCATTACACAACCTTTTCAGGTAGTGTTCCCTGGTATCAGCTTAGCTCCTGTTAAGGAATATAAAAAGCTGAACGGGATATATGCCAAGCCAGACTACTCCCCAAAAGGGAAGTTTCGACCCATCTGCAGACAGCTGTTTCGGGGTTTTTGCCCCTCGTCAGTACAGAGCAGGGTGATCTGGCTTGGCTGTGATGAGAGGCCTGAGGCTTTAAAAGGGGTCAGTACTTTCCTCAGGGAGAGGACACCTCTTCAGGTGTAACGGAGATTCAGGTTAGGCCATTTAGCACTCCGCAGGCATTCTGGGTAGGGGAATATGTAAAGCAGCTCATTACACAACCTTTTCAGGTAGTGTTCCCTGGTATCAGCTTAGCTCCTGTTAAGGAATATAAAAAGCTGAACGGGATATATGCCAAGCCAGACTACTCCCCAAAAGGGAAGTTTCGACCCATCTGCAGACAGCTTTTTGATTGAAAGAGCTTTATTTACCGTTCAGTCATTACAAGTCGTACAATAAATTACAGTCACACAAAGCATGATAGTACAATACACAGCAAAGGTTCCCTAAGCTATACATCGCACACCATGCTACTCTAACATTCAGCTCAATCCTGCAATAGAAAAGCACAAGAGATCAAACAAAAACCAAATAATACAATCTGTGATCGGGGTAGGGGTGTGGGCGACTATGTGGGGGTAGGGAGGGGGCGGATCACAGGGCCAAACTGTTGGGCTGTATCTTCAGGGAGACATGGGAGAAGGAGAGGGGTCTTCACTCCTCTTCTTCCTCATCAACGGCCGAGCTGTCCAAGATGGAATAGTCTCTAAGCAGGTTCTTGATGAACCTGCGGCAGTCCCGGACGGACATGTTTTCCCTGTTGATCACGAGGCGGTTCCTGGCAAGCCACACTGCGTCCTTAAAACAGTTCATAAGGCGCCAGGCCTCCTGGATGGCCTCCACGTCGTGGGTCCCAGGGAACAGGCCGTAAAGCACCGAATGGTACGATAGGCAGCTCCTGGGCACTGAGTCTCTGAGTTCATGTTCTAGGGCGTCCAACAGACCCTGTGCAAAGGGGCACTGCCAAAACACGTGGAAAGATGTTTCCTCCACATAGGGGCAACGGGGGCAGTACCGGGTCTTGCACAGGTTGCGGGCATGCATGAATGACCTGAGAGAGAGACCTCCCATGACGGCCATCCACGACAAGTCCTTGTGTCCATTGGTAAGCCGCTTTGAGGCCACATTGTTCCAAACTGTCTCTGCAGTGGCTGCGGGGAGTCCCGGAACCAGCTCGGTCAAGTCCTTAGCTCGGATGAGCTTGTGGATTGTCTTTGGCTTCCATAGGTCTGGTTTCAGTCCTTCCAGCTGGTGCTCCCTCACATACCGGACAACATCCCCATAGAACCAGGGAGTGTTCCAGTTGTAAGGGATGGAGCTGTCCCACTTGTCCCAGCCCAGCTGTCTCCAGAGGGGCATGAGAAGCAAGCGAGACATGGACCTGCCCGCTGAGCCAGTCTTTTCTACAAGAGTCCGCTGCACCGTGACACATGCAAAGGAGGCCCTCAGCAGAGCGGGGATGTCGGGTATTCCCTTCCCACCCTTGCGGGGTTCCTTGTACATCACGGTCCTCTTGACTCTGTCCATTTTGCCCCAGACGAAGCCAAACACTGTACGGGTGATGGCCTTGCAAACGGTGGTATGGGGAGGCCAGGCCTGTGCGGTATATTGGAGCACAGGCAAAACTTCACTCCGCAGGACAAGTGCCTTGCCTTCCATCGTGAGCTTTCTGGAGCTCCACAGTCCGATCTTCGAGTTTATCCTTCCTAGTCGGTCTTGCCAAGACTTAAGGGCCGCTCCTTCCTTCCCGAACCAGACTCCAAGAATTTGAATGAAGTCCGGCTTAACAGCAAAGGGGAAGGGGGCGGAAGAAGCCAGGTGCCATTCCCCGAAGAGCATGGCCTCCGACTTCCCGCAGTTGACTTTTGCCCCCGAAGCTCTGCCGAAGTCCTCGCAGGTCTGGACGAGTGCAGTCACCGAACGCTGGTCAGCGCAGAAGACGGTCACGTCGTCCATGTAGAGCGAGCACTTGACCTCGTGGCGATCTGGTCCTGGTGCGGTGATCCCTCTGATCTCTCCATTCTGCCGGATAGTCTCAGCGAAGAGCTCTATAACACAAACAAAAAGGAGAGGTGAAAGAGGGCAGCCTTGTCTAACCCCTGAAAGAATAGAAAAGGGGTCAGTCTTCCAGCCGTTCACCAACACCGTGCTGTAAATGTCAAAATACATAACGTTAACAAAAGAGCAAAACATCTTCCCCAGACCCAGCCTGCGCAAAACCCTGTCCATGAATGCGTGGGAGACACGGTCGAACGCCTTCTCCTGATCTAAGCTGACCAGGGCGGCGCGGCCCCCGCGGTCCTGGATGTAATGGACCGTGTCTCTCACAAGGGCGAGGCTGTCGGCAATCCTGCGGCCAGGAATGCTGCAGGTCTGGTCCGGATGGACGATCTGCCCCATGACAGGTTTCAGCCTGTTGGCCAGCACCTTGGCGAGGATCTTGTAGTCCACGTTCAGGAGAGAGATGGGACGCCAGTTTTTCAGGTCACATCTCTCCCCCTTCCGCTTATACAAGATCGTGATCATCCCTTCCCTCAACGACGGAGGCATTCTGCCCCCCACCACCATCTCCTCGTACACCTCCAACAGGTCCGGACAGATCAGGTCACCCAGCGCTACGTAGAGCTCGGCCGGGAGACCGTCACTGCCCAGGGTCCTGCCGGGCTTAAAGGATTTAGCGGCAGAGAGCAGCTCCCCCACCGTCAAGGGATCGTCCATAGCCGCCGCACCTGCGGGATCAACAACGTTAGTGACACCTGACAGGAACCTCTCGGCGGCTTCGGGGTCGGATGACTTGGGGGCGTAGAGGTTGCTGTAGAAGTCGTGGACGACCCCCATCACTTCCTCCTTGCCGCTCCTCATGTGTCCGGTCTCATCTCGTAGCTCAGTCAGGGGCGTGTGGCCGGCATGGAGCTTCCTGAAAAAGAAAGAGTTACATTTCTCACCCTTCTCCAGGTTCTCCACCTTGGAACGAAAGACGATTCGCTTGGATTCCTCCTCAAAGTGCCTTTTCAAGCTCTTTTTGGTCTCCTCCAGCTCCTCCCTGACGTCCCAGCCACACTGGAGCAGGTCCTGCAGGGACCGCAGCTCGCGCTGCAGTTTCCTCAAGTCCCACTTCTTCGCACACGCCTGTTGTCTGCCTTTTGCCTGAAAGAAACAACGGAATTCGACTTTAACATATTCCCACCAATCGCTGATGCACTTGAACAGACATTTGTCATTTCGCCATACAAGGTACGCATCCCTAAGTTCCTCCGTGACCTCCCTCTGCTCCAACAGGGCACAATTCAACTTCCAGGAGCCTGGGCCAGGTGGGAATCCATGGCCCAGAGTCCCCCGGAATCGAATGGCCCTGTGGTCAGAGAAGAAGCAGGGGACCATAGAGTACGACACCTTTCTGACTGCTCTCGAAGTGAAGATGAAGTCTATCCGAGAACGGAGCGAGCCATCGGGGCGGCTCCACGTATAGTTTACGGAGCCATTCCCGACGGACCCGACAACGTCCTGCAAGGATGCCTCCGTCACCATCTCAATCAGCAGTTTAGACGTCACGTCCAGGTTGGCGGATGTGCCAGAACTGCGCCCGTCCACCTCAATGGGGCAGTTGAAGTCACCACCCAACACTACTGCCCTAGTGGTGGCGAGTTCAGCCCGCAGGGCCTGGAGAACCTCCAGTCGGACATCCCTCTCAGGGGAGGCGTACACGTTGATGAGCCGCACGGGCTCACCCGCCCAGGAACCGTCTGCGACAAGAAGTCTGCCACAGACGAGCTCCCGGACGGAATCAAGTGCAAAGTTACCTCCCCTGATCAGGATGGCCACCCCCGCAGACCTATTGTCGCCCCCACCAGACCAGTAGGAAGGGCCGTGAGGCCACTGCCTGGCCAGATGGTTGTAAGACCTAGAAGCAGACAAAGCACATTCCTGCAACATGTAAACATCACACCTCTGGGAATCTAAGAACGTAAGAACAGTCTGAAATCTAAACCAAGCTCTAATACTCCTCACATTAATGCAGAAGATGTTGAGATCAGCCATGGGAATAAAAACAGAGGTTAGTTCTGATACTAGTTACCAGTCTGGTCGGACGGGTCCTCTTCTCTGGCGCCTGTCGGCTCGTCTGCAGACAGCTGTTTCGGGGTTTTTGCCCCTCGTCAGTACAGAGCAGGGTGATCTGGCTTGGCTGTGGTGAGAGGCCTGAGGCTTTAAAAGGGGTCAGTACTTTCCTCAGGGAGAGGACACCTCTTCAGGTGTAACGGAGATTCAGGTTAGGTGTCCTCTCCCTGAGGTGTCCTCTTCCTGAGGAAAGTACTGACCCCTTTTAAAGCCTCAGGCCTCTCACCACAGCCAAGCCAGATCACCCTGCTCTGTACTGACGAGGGGCAAAAACCCTGAAACAGCTGTCTGCAGATGGGTCGAAACTTCCCTTTTGGGGAGTAGTCTGGCTTGGCATATATCCCGTTCAGCTTTTTATATTCCTTAACAGGAGCTAAGCTGATACCAGGGAACACTACCTGAAAAGGTTGTGTAATGAGCTGCTTTACATATTCTCCTACCCAGAATGCCTGCGGAGTGCTAAATGGCCTAACCTGAATCTCCGTTACACCTGAAGAGGTGTCCTCTCCCTGAGGAAAGTACTGACCCCTTTTAAAGCCTCAGGCCTCTCACCACAGCCAAGCCAGATCACCCTGCTCTGTACTGACGAGGGGCAAAAACCCCGAAACAGCTGTCTGCAGATGGGTCGAAACTTCCCTTTTGGGGAGTAGTCTGGCTTGGCATATATCCCGTTCAGCTTTTTATATTCCTTAACAGGAGCTAAGCTGATACCAGGGAACACTACCTGAAAAGGTTGTGTAATGAGCTGCTTTACATATTCCCCTACCCAGAATGCCTGCGGAGTGCTAAATGGCCTAACCTGAATCTCCGTTACACCTGAAGAGGTGTCCTCTCCCTGAGGAAAGTACTGACCCCTTTTATATATATATATATATATATATATATATATATATATATACTGTATGCCTTTTTTTTTATTTTTTATGGGCTTGAACTGTATTGGCAATCATCTTGTTAACTTTCCCTTAAGATAATCATTTTTTTGTGATTATGTGTATTTTGTTTTAAACTGACTATATCAGTGAATTTGTTGTGTTATTATGGTACTAGTTGGATACTTTATTGCACACATCATTTTCTGTTTTGCCTACAGGTGTTGGACTTGCTGCTGCTGTTCTGTCTTTCTGGTTAAATATTTACTACATTGTTATCATAGCCTGGGCTATATATTATCTATATAACTCATTTACAACTGTAAGTATATTTTTAGACACCCATTTCATTGCTAGCTATATCTTACATAACTAATAATTTCCTGTATTCTATGACCATTATTAAAATCATAGTTAAAGCGGATCTGTCGGATGAATATATCTCCTTAGGTCAGGGCGCTATATTTCAAAAGGTACAAAATTGATTGTGTTATTTTGGCTACTGGGTATACAGACTTGTAGCTGTGTATAGTTGCCCTTATTTAAAATAGTATATTCAGCGTGCAGATTTGGTTTACCCACTTTAGAGGTGTGGTAACCCACTACATGATGTTGTCCTGTAAGGTAAATGTTGCCTCAGGCACTTCCAGTGTCACTGTTCTGGGCCCACTACAACAAGGTATATTGTATTTTGTGATTTTGTGTTATGCATATATTTATCTGTGTTACTATATCTTTAAGGGAAGTCATGCAGAGTAAACCATGTGATCCTGATGGCCCATTGGGATGCCCCCTAGCTTAATCCATATATAGTTTAAGGATGGAGGGGTCCGGGGGAGAGTTGTTCAGATGTAGAAGTTGGTGGAGAGTTGAGCTGAGGTACAGTGTGGAGAGGAGTTTGAAGAAGTCTGTTGTTACCTGAAGGAGACCTAAGGAGAAGTGAAAAGCCAGCAACCATACCATTCACAAGGACCCCATCACATAGGTCCAATCTGCAGTCTTGCGTAGCAGGAGATAGGCAACTCTTGGTCCCATAGTCTACAGTCCATTCCTGGTGGTAAGCACAAGCTCCGGGGGAAACCCCAACAGTCAGTCTTAAGTCAGTGTGGGTGGTCTCAAGTCACTAGTTCAAAGTCTAATTAGAAGTCAGTCAAGTCAAAGCTAATACAAGTCCCAGCAAGGTTTCACAAGGTTACTCTGCAATTCCCCTGCTCTAATCTATACTGTAATGGATATTACCATCATTCCCGCCTCAGTAAAATATAGTTTTCAGTAACCCTGCATCTGTGGTCATTATTGTCCCCAGCACTTGGCCCAAGAAAACTGTCTAACTTTGAAGTGTGGTTGTTAACGCTGCCCAGTTTCCAGCTTACATTTCCTTCAATTGGTAATATTCAGAAAGAGTGCTGAAAAATGTTGCATTGAAAAAAGTAGTGACATATGACATATTTTTTCAGAGCTGCTTTTTGAATTGCTACTTTTGCAATACCCCATTGAAACAAACTGGTGCATTAAAAATTGTTTATTTTGGAGCTTCTTCTCTGCTGCATTTGTCAGTACTATTTCTGAGCATTTCCCATTTAAGTCACTTGGAGCTGGAAACCATATTTCTTTTTGGGTTTCATTTGGAGTTTTTTGTTTTTTTTACACTGTGTGGACATACTCTAAGGATAGGTTTACATATTGGCCCAGATTTATTGATCTACCTGCTCAATAAGATATGAAAGCTGACCTGTGATTGGTCGCATTTTTGGAAAACCTGACACGGCAGTTTTTGAACCAATTTTTTGAGCAAAAACCAGAGGTGGGTCCAGCAGGAAGTAGAGAAATAAGTTCTGGGTTTATATACCACATATTTTTTAGAGAATAAATGAGGTCCGGCACAATAGAGGCAGGTAAAATCCAGTGCTTTATTCAATATGCAGAATAACACGTAGTACAGGAGACAATCGCCGATCGGCGATTGTCTCCTGTACTACTTGTTATTCTGCATATTGAATAAAGCGCTGGATTTTACCTGCCTCTATTGTGCCGGACCTCATCTATTCTTTGTATGCTGCACGTGGAGAGGAACGCCACCTCCCTGATCGGAGAACTAGAGAAGTGGTAAGGGGGATCGAGCGGAGGATTTGGTATATTACATATTTTTTAGAATCCACTTCTAGCTATGGTTTAAAAAAGTGAAGAAATAAACTGCCACAAAAACAAAAGTTATTTTTGTGTGATAAACTGTATTATGGATCCATGTTGTATAGTAATATACTGTTTCCTTTATGTTACAAACATTTTATTCAGATTACATATACATTCCATTTCATGGAGGTATTCTTCTTTAGGCTGGGTTTACACTTGGTGAATATTTTTAGGGAAAGCCAGAAGCAGGTCCAAAACAAAGAAAAAGGTGCACATAGTTTGGCAAAATAGTGACCACAATGCTATGTATAAACCAAGCCTTAGGCTATGTTCACACACAATATGTTCATCCTCATTTTGGTCACTAGTAGTGTAACTGACATAGAAAAAAATATAATGGAAAGATTTGCATCTTTGTTGGATCCAAAATAAAGCCCAGTAAGAGGATGACAATACTGTATGTGAGCATAGCTTAAAGGTGTACTCCAGTGGAAAACATTTTTTTTCCAAATCAACTGGTGCCAGAAAGTTAAACAGATTTGTAAATTACTTCTATTAAAAAAATCTTAATCATTTCGGTACTTATCAGCTGCTGTATACTACAGAGGAAGTTGAGTTCTCTGTTGTTATTCTTTGCAATCTGACCAAAGTGCTCTCTGCTGACACCTCTGTCCATGTCAGGAACTGTCCAGAGCAGGAGAGGTTTGTTATGGAGATTTGCTCCTACTCTGGACAGTTCCTGAGACAGACAAAGGTGTCAGCAGAGAGCACTGTGGTCAGACAGAAACTAACAACTGGTTAGCAGCTGATAAGTACTGGAAGTGTTAATATTTTATTAATAGGAGTAATTTACAAATCTGTTCAACTTTCTGGCACCAGTTGATTTGAAAAAAAAAAGAAAAACAGTTTTCCACCGAAGTACCCCTTTAAGACTGTTCACATTTGCTGGCATATTTTTTTTTTCAGTATTTTCATCTGTAATCCGCAAAAATTGTCCCTATTTTTGCCAACTATGGATGAAAATGCGCACGGAAAATAAAATATGTCAGCAAATTTTTTTGCGGTGCGAACAAATCCAAAGGCTGCTTTTACATGGGCATAATATGGTCAATTTTGTGTGTCCATATTACAGCCACAAGTCCCGACCTGACTGCAATACATGAACTAACAGCTGTCATTTCAGGACACTCTGAGCCATAATATGAATTAAAAAAATACAGCTGTAATATGCTCCTGCGTGTGGGCCCCTTTATAAACATTGGCCCTGGTTTACTGAGTGAAGTAGTTTTCTTTGTGGGTTTTTTCCTGACAGATATTTTTCCAGGGTATTTACTGAGGCTTCCCTACATTTTGCACTTTTCCCTACATTTTGCTTTTTTTTACACCTGCTCTGATCTGTTGGGTTTTCCTGAAATCCACCACATTTTCTGTGGAAGTAAATATGTTGGAATTTTAAAAAAATGTCAGTGACACACACCCCCTTTTCTTGACAGCGACGCCCCTTTTTGGGGGGGTTTCACAGTAAAATCGAGAGTTGGTCGGGTTTCTTTAAATTCTGGTGCAAATTCTGGAACAAAATCTGGCGCACAACCCGACAAAACATGTCGGGTTTACAATAGTAAATCAGGGCCTCACAAATATACTATACAGAGGCACATGGATTCCCTCTGCACCCATAAAGCACCCATAGGAACTCCGTGGACCATCACAGTCCATCTATGAGGATAGTTGTAATGTAATCACATAAAGATAAATACATAAAAAGTACAAAAATAAAATCCATTGTGTTTGTATTTTTTACCTTGTAGTCTTTACCTTGGAAACATTGTGACAACGCATGGAACACGGAACGCTGCTTCTCCAATTATTCTATAGCAAACACGACAAACATGACCAGCGCTGTGGTTGAATTTTGGGAGTAAGTGTCTCTTATATAACTTCATGGAGCATATAATATTATGTATGTATATATATATTGCCTGATAAATCAGACTCTAGCACCTGTTATATAATGGTGACATTACATGTGAATGTACCTATAATAGATCATCCGTAAAACAGACTACCATCTGTAGTAATTATAGCCTGCGGCACCAGGCTCCTCTAATAGCGGGGTGAGAAGTATAATTGTGCTGTAACAGAGAACAGCCAGTCAGACGCTCGCTCTCTGGATCACACAATCTAATAGACTTAAAGGGGTATTCCAGGGGGGGGGAAATTTCTTTATATCAACTGGTTCCAGCAATGTTAAAAAGATTTGTAGTTTACTTCTATTAAAAAAATCTTAATCCTTTCAATAATTATCAGCTGCTGAAGTTGAGTTGTTGTTTTCTGTCTGGCAACAGTGCTGACATCCCTGCTTGTCTTGGGAACTGCACAGAATAGAAGAGGTTTGCTATGGGGATTTGCTTCTAAACTGGGCGGTTCCCGAGACACATGTCATCAGAGAGCACTTAGACAGAAAAGAACTCCACTTCAGCAGCTCATAAGTACTGAACGAATTAAGATTTTTTTAATAGAAGTCATTTACATATCTGCCAAAGTTATATGTTAAATACTAGCGCTGGAATGGATCCCGTTAGAGGCTGCCTTGATACACAGGAGTGGATTCTGACTGGTATCCACTAGAGATTACAAGCTAGTATACAAAAAAAAGAGGGGTATGTGTATCAGTGCACAAAAAAGGAATGATGGTACGTGGGTTAATTGTACTTACTATAGTCGACACTGTAGTGAGTGAGATGGTGGCACTGATTTATTCAGATGTGGTAGAAATTTTGCACGGGTAGAGGGCTCCCTTAGAAAGAAAAAGATTTGTACTAATGAAGAAAAAATGACGATGATGGAAGTGCAAGATGGTAGAATTCTCTGGCACTTCTTAATAATAAATACACAGATCACCGCTAAAAAACTCACATTGAGAACGTCCTGTGTGAGTTGTAATGCTTCTATGTTGCTATAGTTATGATCAGTGAGACGTTGATTTGCTAGATACACAGTGACAGGCACACTGTATTTAGTCTTAATGTATTCTCTGCTGGTACCGAATACTTCTGGGCAACATCCAATCTATATACTATAATGCAAAATCGATGTTTAGATTTAAAATATGAACAATTAGTGCAACAGCAGGTGCATAGGTAATTTGCTGTTTCATACCATGAAAAATTCTGCAGCAATAAATGGTCTATATAAGCATTATCTGCTGTTCCACACTATGTAAGTCTAAACAGTTTTACAAAGCCACCACACTATTGGGCACAAGTTGCTTTAGTACGTTGACCCAAAAAGGAGTGAGCGGGCACAGACTGGACTTGGCGTGGTCTGCAGGCAATATACAGCAACCAGGAGAATTTGCGTTCCCGTTATCCAGTATGTGCAGCTCTTACAATAGGCAGATATCAGGTGGGTTCGTTTATTCACTAATCAAAATATACTATCGGATACCTGGTTCCTTTGGTTTCTATTTGCGATCCTGAAGAAATAGTGTCCTTGGAAATGGCAGGAGATGTCCTGGTGGTCGGGTCCTATAATTTACAAATCTGTTTAACTTTCCGGAGCCAGTTGATATATATATAAAAAAAAGTTTTTTCCTGGATTACCCCTTTAACCCCTTAAGGACGCAGCCCATTTGGGCCTTAAGGATGCTGAAAATTTTATTTTTACGTTTTCATTTTTTCCTCCTCGCCTTCAAAAAATCATAACTCTTTTATATTTTCATCCAGAGACAAGAATGAGGGCTTGTTTTTTGCGCGACCAGTTGTCCGTTGTAATGACATCACACACTTTACCGTAAAATGTATGGCGCAACCCAAAAATACTATTTGTGTGGGGAAATTAAAAAGAAAACCGCAATTTTGCTTATTTTGGAAGGTTTCGTTTTCACGCCGTACAATTTATGGTAAAAATGACATGTGTTCTTTATTCTTTGGGTCAATACAATTAAAATGATACCCATGACAACATACTTTTCTATTACTGTTGCGCTTAAAAAAAATCACAAACTTTTTAACCAAATTAGTATGTTTAAGATCCCCCTATTTTGAAGACGTATAACTTTTAAATTTTTCCGAATAAGCGGCGGTATGAGGGCTCATAATTTGCACCGTGATCTGTACTTTTTATTGATACCATATTTGCTTATATAAAACTTTTAATACATTCTTTATAACATTTTTTAAAATAAAATGTTATAAAAAGCAGCTATTTTGGACTTTTTTTTTTACATTCACGCCGTTCACCATACGGTATCATTAACATTTTATTTTAATATTTCAGATATTTATGCACGCGGCGATACCAAATATGTACATAAAATATTTTTTTAACACTTTTTGGGGGTGAAATAGGGAAAATGGGGCAATTTACGTTTTTATTGGGGGAGGGGGGTTTTCACTTTTTTTTTACTTTATTTGTTTACTTTTTTACTTTTATTTTTACACTTTAATAGTCCCCATAGGGGACTATTTAAAGCAGGCATTTGATTGCTAATCCTGTTCAGTGCTATGTATAGGACATAGCACTGATCAGGGTTATCAGTCATCTTCTGCTCTGGTCTGCGGGAAGGCAGATCAGAGCAGAAGACTCCCGGAAGACAGCGGAGGCAGGTGAGAGGACCTCCGGCTGCCATGCTGGATGATCGGATCGCCGCGGCAGCACTGCTAGTTGCCTTCATTTGCTTTACAGTAGACAGCTTGAAAACAAAAAGACTAATTCACTTATATGGAAGAGTGCTCTCTGATGAATGCAGAGGTCATTATGTAGAGAAGGGAAGGAGGACAGGGGGGGGCCGGGGAGTGGGCGGGGCTGAGCTGTCCCAATTGCCTAATGCTGATAGGATAGTACCCCCAGCTTTATAATGGAGGTGTTAAATTTCATTGTAATACTGCCTTCTAAATAAGAAAGTGTCATTGGACTATGCCTACTTGTTAGAAGGTATATTTTACATTACTTTGTACCCTTTCTCCACTGAAAACATGAGACCTGTATTTAATTATTGTAAAAGTATGCATTATATAGTATAGTAATGCATTGGAAATACAAGACATAGATTAGCCCAAAATTGTCATAAAATATATAATCAAAAGAGTAAAGATATGCAGCAGAAACTGCAGGCTACCCTCCAATTTTGCTACATAATTTCCCACATATTATTGCATCAGCAGAAATATATATTGTGCCCAGCATTCTTGTCATCCTCTCGATGGCTCTGCATGTAACAGAGCCATTCTTCACTAGTGAAATGTCCAGCCTTGTCGATTAAGGAGGTGGGAGCATCAGGCCAATCAGCTGCAGTGTCGGTGCTCACACTTCCTGACGACGGGAGATTAAACTGGTCCGCTGCTTATTCCTATGCTTTTGATTGTGGATTTATCCCTTACCAGCAGTCTTGTTCCTTTGATATTCTGTAATCTGACTGTCACGATGCCGGCAGGCAGGTAGTGGATCCTCTGTGCCAGAGAGGGATTGGCGTGGACCGTGCTAGTGGACCGGTTCTAAGCCACTACTGGTTTTCACCAGAGCCCGCCGCAAAGCGGGATGGTCTTGCTGCGGCGGTAGTGACCAGGTCGTATCCACTAGCAACGGCTCACCTCTCTGGCTGCTGAAGATAGGCGCGGTACAAGGGAGTAGGCAGAAGCAAGGTCGGACGTAGCAGAAGGTCGGGGCAGGCAGCAAGGATCGTAGTCAGGGGCAACGGCAGAAGGTCTGGAAACACAGGCAAGGAACACACAAGGAACGCTTTCACTGGCACTAAGGCAACAAGATCCGGCAAGGGAGTGCAAGGGAAGTGAGGTAATATAGGGAAGTGCACAGGTGATTACCCTAATTGGAACCACTGCGCCAATCAGCGGCGCAGTGGCCCTTTAAATCGCAGAGACCCGGCGCGCGCGCGCCCTAGGGAGCGGGGCCGCGCGCGCCGGGACAGAACAGACGGGGAGCGAGTCAGGTAGGGGAGCCGGGGTGCGCATCGCGAGCGGGCGCTACCCGCATCGCGAATCGCATCCCGGCTGGCAGCGGGATCGCAGCGCCCCGGGTCAGAGGACGTGACCGGAGCGCTGCAGCGGAGAGAGTGAAGCGAGCGCTCCGGGGAGGAGCGGGGACCCGGAGCGCTCGGCGTAACAGTACCCCCCCCCTTGGGTCTCCCCCTCTTCTTGGAGCCTGAGAACCTGAGGAGCAGACTTTTGTCAAGGATGTTGTCCTCAGGTTCCCAGGATCTCTCTTCAGGGCCACAACCCTCCCAGTCTACTAAAAAAAAATTTTTCCCTCTGACCTTTTTGGCAGCAAAATTTCCTTGACCGAGAAGACGTCCGAGGAGCCGGAAACAGGAGTGGGAGGAACAGATTTGGGAGAAAAACGGTTGAGGATGAGTGGTTTGAGAAGAGAGACGTGAAAGGCATTAGGGATACGAAGAGAAGGAGGAAGAAGAAGTTTATAAGAGACAGGATTAATTTGACACAAAATTTTGAAAGGACCAAGATAGCGTGGTCCCAACTTGTAGCTAGGGACACGGAAGCGGACATATTTAGCGGAGAGCCATACCTTGTCTCCAGGGGAAAAAACGGGGGGAGCTCTTCTTTTCTTATCCGCGAACCTCTTCATGCGTGAAGAAGCCTGTAAGAGAGAATTTTGGGTCTCTCTCCATATAATGGAAAGGTCACGAGAAATTTCATCCACAGCGGGCAGACCAGAGGGCAAGGGGGTAGGGAGGGGGGGAAGAGGGTGACGGCCGTACACCACGAAAAATGGGGATTTGGAGGAAGATTCAGAGACCCTGAAGTTATACGAGAATTCGGCCCATGGAAGGAGATCTGCCCAGTCATCCTGGTGGGAAGAAACAAAATGTCGCAAATAATCACCCAAGATCTGGTTAATTCTTTCTACTTGTCCATTGGACTGGGGATGATATGCAGAGGAAAAATTTAATTTAATCTTGAGTTGTTTACAGAGAGCCCTCCAGAATTTAGACACGAATTGGACCCCTCTATCCGAGACAATCTGCGTAGGCAACCCGTGAAGACGAAAAATGTGTACAAAAAATTGTTTAGCCAACTGAGGCGCAGAAGGAAGACCAGGAAGAGGGATGAAATGTGCCATTTTGGAGAATCGATCAACGACCACCCAAATAACAGTGTTGCCACGGGAAGGGGGTAAATCAGTAATAAAATCCATACCAATCAGAGACCAAGGCTGTTCGGGGACAGGCAGAGGATGAAGAAAACCAGCGGGCTTCTGGCGAGGAGTCTTATCCCGGGCACAGATAGTGCAGGCTCGCACAAAGTCCCCAACATCCGTCTCCAGAGTCGGCCACCAATAGAAGCGGGAGATGAGTTGCACAGATTTCTTGATGCCCGCATGACCTGCGAGATGGGAGGAGTGACCCCATTTGAGGATTCCGAGGCGTTGGCGTGGAGAAACAAAGGTCTTTCCTGGAGGAGTCTGCCTGATGGAGGCAGGAGAAGTGGAGATCAGGCAGTCAGGTGGAATGATGTGTTGCGGAGGGAGATCAACTTCTGAGGCATCCGAGGAACGAGAGAGAGCATCGGCCCTAATGTTCTTATCGGCAGGACGAAAGTGAATCTCAAAATTAAATCGGGCAAAGAACAGAGACCACCGGGCCTGGCGAGGATTCAGCCGTTGGGCAGACTGGAGGTAGGAGAGGTTCTTGTGGTCGGTGTAGATAATAACAGGAAATCTTGATCCCTCCAGCAGATGCCTCCATTCCTCAAGTGCTAATTTAATGGCTAGAAGCTCTCGATCCCCGATGGAGTAGTTCCTCTCCGCTGGAGAGAAGGTCCTAGAGAAAAAACCACAAGTGACCGCATGCCCGGAAGAATTTTTTTGTAGAAGAACAGCTCCAGCTCCCACTGAGGAGGCATCAACCTCCAATAGGAAGGGTTTGGAAGGGTCAGGTCTGGAGAGCACGGGAGCCGAAGAAAAGGCAGACTTGAGTCGTTTAAAGGCGTCTTCTGCTTGAGGAGGCCAGGACTTGGGATCAGCATTTTTTTTGGTTAAAGCCACGATAGGAGCCACAATGGTAGAAAAATGTGGAATAAATTGCCTGTAATAATTGGCGAACCCCAAAAAGCGTTGGATAGCACGGAGTCCGGAGGGGCGTGGCCAATCTAAGACGGCAGAGAGTTTGTCTGGATCCATCTGTAGTCCCTGGCCAGAGACCAAATATCCTAGAAAAGGAAGAGATTGGCATTCAAACAGACATTTCTCAATTTTGGCATAGAGTTGGTTGTCACGAAGTCTCTGAAGAACCATACAGACATGCTGGCGGTGTTCTTCTAGATTGGCAGAAAAAATTAGGATATCGTCCAGATATACAACAACACAGGAGTATAACAGATCACGAAAAATTTCATTGACAAAGTCTTGGAAGACGGCAGGGGCATTGCACAGTCCAAAGGGCATGACCAGATACTCAAAGTGTCCATCTCTGGTGTTAAATGCCGTTTTCCACTCGTCCCCCTCTCTGATGCGGATGAGGTTATAGGCGCCTCTTAAGTCCAATTTAGTGAAGATGTGGGCACCTTGGAGGCGATCAAAGAGTTCAGAGATGAGGGGTAAGGGGTAGCGGTTCTTAACCGTGATTTTATTAAGACCGCGGTAGTCAATGCAAGGACGTAGGGAGCCATCTTTTTTGGACACAAAGAAAAATCCGGCTCCGGCAGGAGAGGAGGATTTACGGATAAAGCCCTTTTTTAGATTCTCGTGGACGTATTCGGACATGGCAAGAGTCTCTGGGGCAGAGAGAGGATAAATTCTGCCCCGGGGTGGAGTAGTGCCCGGGAGGAGGTCGATAGGGCAATCATAAGGCCTGTGAGGAGGTAGAGTCTCAGCTTGTTTTTTGCAGAAAACATCCGCGAAGTCCATATAGGCCTTAGGGAGACCGGTTACTGGAGGAACCACAGAGTTACGGCAAGGGTTACTGGGAACCGGTTTTAGACAGTTCTTGGAACAAGGGGACCCCCAACTCTTGATCTCCCCAGTGGACCAATCCAGGGTTGGGGAATGAAGTTGAAGCCAGGGAAGTCCAAGGAGAATTTCTGAGGTGCAATTGGGGAGGACCAAAAGTTCAATCCTCTCATGATGAGATCCGATGCTCATAAGAAGGGGCTCCGTGCGGAAACGTATGGTACAGTCCAATCTTTCATTATTTACACAATTGATGTAGAGGGGTCTGGCGAGACTGGTCACCGGGATGTTGAACCTGTTGACGAGAGAGGCCAAAATAAAATTTCCTGCAGATCCAGAGTCCAAGAAGGCCACAGCAGGGAAGGAGAAGGCAGAGGCAGACATCCGCACAGGCACTGTAAGACGTGGAGAAGCAGAGTAGACATCAAGGACTGTCTCACCTTTGTGCGGAGTCAGCGTACGTCTTTCCAGGCGGGGAGGACGGATAGGACAATCCCTCAGGAAGTGTTCGGTACTAGCACAGTACAGGCAGAGGTTCTCCATACGGCGTCGTGTCCTCTCTTGAGGTGTCAGGCGAGACCGGTCGACCTGCATAGCCTCCACGGCGGAAGGCACAAGAACAGATTGCAGGGGACCAGAGGAGAGAGGAGCCGAGGAGGAGAAACGCCTCGTGCGAACAGAGTCCATATCTTGGCGGAGTTCCTGACGCCTTTCGGAAAAACGCATGTCAATGCGAGTGGCTAGGTGAATAAGTTCATGTAGATTAGCAGGAATTTCTCGTGCGGCCAGAACATCTTTAATGTTGCTGGATAGGCCTTTTTTGAAGGTCGCGCAGAGGGCCTCATTATTCCAGGACAATTCTGAAGCAAGAGTACGGAATTGTACGGCATACTCGCCAACGGAAGAATTACCCTGGACCAGGTTCAACAGGACAGTCTCAGCAGAAGAGGCTCGGGCAGGTTCCTCAAAGACACTTCGGATTTCCGAGAAGAAGGAGTGTACAGAGGCAGTGACGGGGTCATTGCGGTCCCAGAGCGGTGTGGCCCATGACAGGGCTTTTCCGGACAGAAGGCTGACTACGAAAGCCACCTTAGACCTTTCAGTGGGAAACAGGTCCGACATCATCTCCAGATGCAGGGAACATTGGGAAAGAAACCCACGGCAAAACTTAGAGTCCCCATCAAATTTATCCGGCAAGGATAGGCGTAGCCCAGGAGCGGCCACTCGCTGCGGAGGAGGTGCAGGAGCTGGCGGCGGAGATGACTGCTGAAGCTGTGGTAGTAACTGTTGTAGCATAACGGTCAGTTGAGACAGCTGTTGGCCTTGTTGCGCTATCTGTTGTGACTGCTGGGCGACCACCGTGGTGAGGTCAGCGACAACTGGCAGAGGAACTTCAGCGGGATCCATGGCTGGATCTACTGTCACGATGCCGGCAGGCAGGTAGTGGATCCTCTGTGCCAGAGAGGGATTGGCGTGGACCGTGCTAGTGGACCGGTTCTAAGCCACTACTGGTTTTCACCAGAGCCCGCCGCAAAGCGGGATGGTCTTGCTGCGGCGGTAGTGACCAGGTCGTATCCACTAGCAACGGCTCACCTCTCTGGCTGCTGAAGATAGGCGCGGTACAAGGGAGTAGGCAGAAGCAAGGTCGGACGTAGCAGAAGGTCGGGGCAGGCAGCAAGGATCGTAGTCAGGGGCAACGGCAGAAGGTCTGGAAACACAGGCAAGGAACACACAAGGAACGCTTTCACTGGCACTAAGGCAACAAGATCCGGCAAGGGAGTGCAAGGGAAGTGAGGTAATATAGGGAAGTGCACAGGTGATTACCCTAATTGGAACCACTGCGCCAATTAGCGGCGCAGTGGCCCTTTAAATCGCAGAGACCCGGCGCGCGCGCGCCCTAGGGAGCGGGGCCGCGCGCGCCGGGACAGAACAGACGGGGAGCGAGTCAGGTAGGGGAGCCGGGGTGCGCATCGCGAGCGGGCGCTACCCGCATCGCGAATCGCATCCCGGCTGGCAGCGGGATCGCAGCGCCCCGGGTCAGAGGACGTGACCGGAGCGCTGCAGCGGAGAGAGTGAAGCGAGCGCTCCGGGGAGGAGCGGGGACCCGGAGCGCTCGGCGTAACACTGACCATGCCTTTGCCTGGTGACTATGTATTACACTACCCTCCTGGTTCAACCCTTGCATGTCCTGACTCTGCTTCTGATTTTGTGCAATTCTCCCTACTAAATTTTAACTCTCTGGCTTGAACCTGGTTAAACCTATGTCAGCTTATATTGTATTATTTTGCCCAAGTGTTGTTGACCTGGTCTGTCTAAGGACCAAGAATTTAGTCCAGTGTAGGAACCGTTGCCCAGTTGAGGGCTGCCATTTAGGGAGGATCATTCAAGTATGTTGGGACAGTGGTTGAGGCTTAATCCTGGTCTACACTGCTCCTTATCCTGGATTTAAGGTAAATAATGCTGTGTTTTCAATATCAACTGTAAAAAACACAAGATCCCTAACCAGGCATCATTAATACCCTTTCTTTATATCCCCACTCTAAAACTGGTATATCAGTGTCGCCAGTCACTGATAGCTATGTAATATCACAGTATTTGCTATCACTTGGGCTCAGGGGCCCATAGACTAAGAAAACATATTTTTACATCACATATGACTGTTTTTATGTGCAACAAACAACAGATGATAAAAAATAGACTGGCAATGCAGGCTTATTGAAAGCTTAGACACATAACTCCCCTGACATGTTTTGCTTCTCAGAGCTTCATCAGAGGTCTGGGCTAATGGCTCTTTTCAATACACACACCCATTAAACAAACAGCATACACACACCTATTGTCAAAAAGCATGGAGAAAGTAGGATTTTTTTTATTTTTATTTATTTTTTGTTATTCTGGCAGTACAATTCAACTGCATAGTATCCACTAAAACAGTTACTTACCTGCAAGAAAATTACCACAGTCCATTAACTATCGTTGCTGAAATCATTAAAATGTACTGATATATAATTGTAAATCTTAGTTACATAGAGGGGAATTCATCAATTGTTGTCTACTATTTTTACTATTTTAGTCATGTAAAGACACCTTGGTTTTAAACTCCCTGTGCCAAATTTATCAAAATTTGCATACCACTTGATGAATTTGGCACATGGGAGCATTACATAAAAGTTACCTCAGAGTCCTCCTACATTTCTTGCCTGTTCTAACCGCTGTACGAGGCAGGGTGACTAAGAGCTTCCCAATGTTCTGCCCTTAATGTTTTTGTTTTTCGATTTTGTAAACCCCTAAATATCTCTGGATGCTTTTAACCCCCTCCCCAAAAGACATGCCCATCTCCAAATTTCGGACAGTGGCTGATGGCCACTGTCCATGATTAACCCTTTAGACACCATGCTTTACACTTGAATGCGGAGTCTAAAAGTGCTTACACTTTGTCTCCCCTCACTCCTGTATGCTAACAACCCACTCCAGACCTTTTTTTTAATATGTTTTGTAATGCAGGGCATCGGCTTTTAGCATTAACATGTATCATGCATTAACCCTACTGACCCGCTGCGAGACGTGAATAATTAATTTGACAAGGGGGCGACACTGGAAATGAAGTACCCGGGAAAGCGTGGGGCAGTGTAAACAGGCAGACTCACTTGCATGACGCCTTCATGATCGGAATCTGCATCCTGCAACTACGATAGGGGGGGGGGCTATCACTGGAGGAATGATACAATGAATGGATTAAAATTTCCCCACTCAGCTCTTGCTTCTATGCCCCTGGTACCCCATTAGAGTACTTTACAGTGCTGAAGTTACATGGCGTGAGTTTCCGTATAAATCACGGTGCTTCACCTTTTTTTGTGACTTTCAGAGAAAAGTCTCAGATCATGACTCCAATACCACTGCATTAAAGTAGGTTAATCCACTGTAAATGGTAGTTCTTTTTCAGATTTGTTCAATAGCAAATGTCGCACAAAAGTTGCAGGGGAAGTGACTTTTGATGTGACAATTTTAGATTAAAAAAACTATCTAAGCAGCTTGATGAATTCCCCTTATAATATGTAAAGTAAATATAAAATCTAGAGTGGTCAATATTATAGGTACTCCAACAGTCATGCCTCATTTGGAAGTTTTACAAAACAAACTCAAGAGCAGAGATCACACATTGTCACTGTGCTAAGCTGATATATGGGTCACAATGTATAGTTATTTCTTTTATATGTTAGCCTTTGTAGGAAGCCCACAAGATAAAAAAAAAAAAAAAAGAATGAATAGTGGGAAATGACTCGTGGAGATGGCAAAGCAGTCGACAGACACCTTATTAAACTGAATTTATAGCTTCAAGGTTTCAAATAAAGTATCTTGTGAAAAGAAGGTCAGAACTGGCAGACAAATGAAGCGCTATAATAAAGTACAGTTAACTAATCACAAGTCCAACGCCAACTCTGGTATAAAGAGTATCTGAAGACGCTGTTCACATGATTTATGCCAGCAGGAGACCTGTAAAATTAAAGTGTGGAGATGCCTGTAAATTAGATGTGTGATCCCTTGCTGTTCTTCAGAAATCCTACATTTACTTTTCACATCAAGAGACTTTTTCTATTTGGTCCCAGCACCAAAGTAAAGCAGGCGCATTAGACAATTTGCTAGTTACCATTAAATTAATCCACAAATACGGAGGAGATAGAAACAGCAACACTCACGAGCACTGCATATCAGCCAGCATGATAGCAATGAGGCATAAGTCCATGATTAACAGGCATGATTAAGCGGATTACTTGTCGGGTGCTCAAGGCAAACGTTTCGCACCCACAGGTGCTTTGTACAGCCTCCACTGGAGGCTGGACAAAGCACCTGTGGGTGCAAAACGGTTGCCTTGCTATGATATCTCGTCCCTTTGTGATGTCTCCCCACTATGGCTACATTTTAATTTTGTATGAAATAAAGAATACTGGATAGCATGGTGAGTGCTCCCATCAATTTTTTCTTTTACATGTGACCATTGAATTAATATTAGGAAACCACATTATATCCAATACTCTTATATACTTAAAACAATTAATCGTTCCAAAGCTGGAGGATGGATGAGTGATCACAATTCCCTTTATACAATTAAAGGGGTTATCCCAAGATTTAAAGTCATCCCCAATCCACAAAATAGGAGATAACTATCTGGAGATCCAACTGCTGGGACCACCTATGATCATGAAAACTGAGATAAAAAATCCTGCAAGTGAATAGAGTGGCTCCTCACATGCTTCATCACCGTTCTATTCAATGTCTATAGGACTTCTGAACTCTGCCAAAAGCAGCACTCAGCAATGTTCTGAAAACCCATAGAGAGCTGCCCTTCCATTAAGTTGAGGTTGAGAATGGGCTCTAAAGGCAACTGCTGTGATTTTTACTCTCTATGGAAGGAGATTTATCAAAACCTGTCTAGAGGAAAAGTTGACCAGTGGCCCATAGCAACCAATCACATTGCTTCTTTCATTATGAAAAGGGCCTCTGAAAAATGAAACAAGCTATTTGATTGGTTGCTATGGGCAACTGTTATTGATTTTGTTTCCTATTTTCATTCTTATCCTTCTGAAAAGCATATCTATGGTTTGTAGCCGTGAGTTAGGGCACTAAGGGATGACTTCCAATACATACCAATAGTGGTCAAAAGGATCAAAGTCTGTATCAATTAATTTATTTCATAACAAACTCAGGTAACCATTTTATATAGACCTTATTTATACAAAGGTACATTGACACACAAAAAAAGTCAAAATCATGACAAACATTCCTAAACCATTATTCCCTAAACTTTACATGCACTGAGAAGATGGGAAGTCTCATGTTTGCAGTCTCAAACCCTGGTATACCCTTGAATTTCTGCCTCTTCAAAACTGTTCAAAATCCTTAAAGTGGCTTTACCAAGAGGAAAACTCTTTTAAAAGAAAGATGCCTTCAAAATAAAAAAAATGACAGGATATTCCCTGCCCAATGCCCACACCCTGCACCGTTCTAATGGTTCACAGGTCCCCACTCCTTACCACAACCTGATGACTCCGCAACACACAAGAAATGCCTGCTTAGCCAATCACTATCCAACTTGGTGACCAATAAATGGTGCAGGAGGTGTTCTCAGCAGGCTGCGTCAGCATTAGAATCCATTAGTTTTTAGATAGTAGGAACCCTGACCACTTTTATATTTTTTTTCCTTTCATTGGAAAGATCTGTACATTCGGGTATGGCACAAACTATAATAAATTAAGTAAAACTGGTCTTTTCAAGTACACTTCTCATCTAAAGTTTATGAATCAGTCTCCATAATTCTGTAATCCAATCGTTATTTTCCCCATAAAGGTCCAGCATCTGTTTCATTATTTGAGTTGCAGTGCAGCTCATTCAGATATATGTCTGCCGCTTTGCGCATACATATCTATAAATCTTAGTATCAATGGAATAATTATCACTTGATTGCTCTTTCAGAGACACTGAAAATTGTAATGTGTTTTTCTATCATGTCTTCCTGTCAGCCTGTTATTTCAGGGCTAGCTTTCAATACATTTACAGAAAAGCTGAATATACTATGTAGTTCCTTGGACAAACTGGGTTGGGTTATCATGTATATATGTTTTTTTCACATGTGTTTTTCAGTTTACTAATAGTATGTGTCCAAACTAAATGTATACCAGGATGGCCTTAAATGGAAATGCTTCTTCATTGGTAGGACATACACTTTATGGACCAAAGTATTAGGACACCTGCTCATTATACCTACAGAAGCTTTTAGGACATTCCATGAATCCATAGACAATACTATGCGGTTGGTCCCCTCTTTGAAATCATAACAGCTGCTACTCTTCACAGCAAACTTTGTACAAGATTTTGGAGTGTGTCTGTGGAATTTGTATTTATTAAGTAGAGCATTGGTGCGGTCAAATGTTGTTGTTGTGCCTGGCCTGTTTCCCAAATGTATGTAAAGGCGAATGCATTGGTAGATGCTAAATTTTATATTCCTGTGCAAATGGGACTAAATAAAACACCTGAATTTAATGATTAAGAGTTGTGTCCCGATCCATATGGTGTATATTTGTCATACTGTGGAATGAACATATAGTGTCCCGAGACCTATGTCCTAGCTAAAAATATGTAAAGTTGTCATATAGGTGAGGAATCTCAAGCCAATGAGTTATCTTGCATAGCTGTCTTTTTATATTGCACTGTCATTACAGCAGCTTAACCATTTACATTTCTCTTGTATAAGATGAGTAGACACACTTCTTAACTAGTATCTATGCAGAAACGTCTGGAAAGGCTAAGGGAAGAGTTCCTAGTCTAATCCCCTTTCCCCAGAGGGCTGGACTGAAAGTGAGTTCAGTCTTAGTCTTGCTCTAGCAAGAGTAGTACAGTCTCTACTAGCTCTGCTCCTGCTAGGTAGACCAGTCAATTAGAAGAAAGTGTATATACCTAGTCAGAATATAGCTTCTAGGTCTATCTAATGGGGTTTAGATTAAGTCAAAACAAGCTAAAGTCTGCCAAAAGCAAGATAGCCAACTACTGTTCCAGTTGCAAGAATCATCTAACCTGGGTATCGTGCTGTAAAAAAGAAAGTTTTAAGAGTCTGCACCACAATTTTTAGTAGAATAGAGTTTTAGTAGAGTTAAAGCTAATTGGACTGCATCTTATCTACAACTGCATCATCACTAGCAACACCACTTCCATGTGTGAAAAGAACTTTAGAGACTTTCAGCCATTATGTTTGCTATTGAAGCATTCTTAAAGGGACTGTGACCATCTATCCACTCATATTCCTAAAACTTGTAACTTTGTTTCTCTTTGCCAAAAGGACTTTATTTGCTTGGATTTGCACAGCACATTAATAAAATCATACACTGTTTGCAAGTTCCAAAAGTTTCAGATTTCCCTTTTTCTGGGAGACACAAACACTTGAAATATAGCTTTTGAATGGTACATTGTAGGAATCAGGAGAATAACAATTTGGTATATTTTACTCAATTCTTCTTTAGCAGATATACTGAAGGAATAAATCTTTACTGTTTTAGCATATGTACATGAAAATGCACTTTGCAGATATGTGAATGTTAAAGTTCTCTGTTTCTCAAGCTCGCAGTCCAAATTTTGGCAACTACTGGACAAGGATCTTCATGGATTTGTGACTGTGGTGTAATGCAATTAAGGACTCCACTTCACTCCTACTTTTGGTGATAATCTTTGACACTAAACTCAGAGGAAAGTAGGCAGGGAAGTCTTCCCTGACTTGGCAGGCTGACACAGGTCCGACCAGAGGCTAATAAATCCAGTGAAATACAGAAAGGCCCTTGTTTAGCTCCATTCTTTGTTGGAAGTCATTACTCTTAGGGCTCAAATGTACACTGTAAGATCACATCAGGACTAGAAGAGGGTTCAATAACAACTTGGTCAAAGAAAAGACAAGTAACATGTGGTATTTATAGGAGATTAACTTAAGCATTATCCTAGGTCCACTACTTAGTCTTCTCAGGAATAGTTGGACAGAGGGACAAGACATGTGGCCTTGGCAAAGAAAGCGGTGAGGGTGAAGCACAGTGAGGCAGCTAGCTGGGTTAGAGTAAGAAGGAGTGGTATAATAAAGAGCGTCAGGGAGGCTGGTACTGATCTGGCACTCCCTAGCAAGTTTGCTAAGTTGGCAAATGAAGGGGATGTCAGTTCAGAGGTAACACTGCGGCAGGAAGAAACTGTCTTTGACAGCCACAAGAGGGAAACACAAGACTAGGGCAGGTACTGCTGTTGGTAGTTGGGGACTCAATTTTAAGTCAACAGACAGGAGAATTTGTCACTAAGATTAGGATTGTTAAACATTGTTGTCTTACTGGACCCCAAGTTAGTTTGACATATTGCAGAATAAGTTGACATAAGGGCTGGTAATGACCCAGTGGTAATGGTGCAGACTGGCACCAATGAAAAAGTAAGAGATAGAAGCTTATGGCAAGGCCCTAAAGATGGTGTATTCAGAAACATTTACAATAAGCCAAACTAGGGAGCTCGTTTGAGATTATGATGATATATAAGTGGCTCAAGTACTGGTGTAGGAAGGAGGGGTATGGATTCAAGGAGAACTGGGCTTACATCTTTGTTGGCTACAGGCTTTATGGAATGGATGGGCTGCACTCAAGTGAAAAGGGTGCGGATTTGCGTTGGGAGAACATGGCTAAAAGTTTGAATGAGTTTGAACAATAAAAATTGGGGTTGGGAAGGAATTTTTCCCTTAGTGTGGGGCAGTTGGTATCAGTCTCATAAGGGTTTGTTGCCTTTCGCTAGATCAACAGAGTAAAGTTAAAGCAAGTTGAACGTGGAAGACTCTTGTTTTTATTCAATCTTCTCAACTATGTACAGTAACGATGTAAGATAAGTCTGTCTTTCTAAGGAATGAGATGTAACGGAAAACCCATAATGAATGAAACAGACATGAACATCATTTATTAAAGAGTGAACTGATTGCCCAGTGTATTCACAGTGCAGCTATAGTTTTTCCAAGAAGCATTTAACCACGACTTCCATAGTGTCGTGCCAGTTAAAGCGGTGTTCGGTGAAAAACATATATTTTTTTTTTAAATCAACAGGTGCCAGAAAGTTAAACAGATTTGTAAATTACTTCTATTTATAAATATTAACCCTTCCAATACTTATTAGCTCCTGTATACTACAGAGGAAGTTCTTTTCCTTTAGAATTTATTTTCTGTCTGACCACAGTGCTCTCTGCTGATACCTCTGTCCATGTCAGCAACTGTCCAGAGCAGGATGGGTTTGCTATGGGGATTTGCTTCTGCTCTTGACAATTCCTGAGATGGACAGATGTGTCAGCAGAGAGCACTGTGGTCAGACAGAAAATAAATTAAAAAAGAAAAGAACTTCCTGTGGAGCATACAGCAGCTGATAATACTGGAAGGGTTAAGATTTTTAAATAGAAGCAATTTACAAATCTGTTTAATGATCTGGCACCAGTTGATTTAAAAAAAATAGTTTTTCATTGGAGTACCCCTTTAACACCCATGAGCTCCTATGATCAGCACCAGCCTACAAGTGTAAATAAAAATATGCATGTCATGCTTGTTCCAGCATTTCTTTGCTGGCAAATGTCATGCCTTATGGCCAATAGATGACCACTCATATGCCACTTCTCCTTTTGTACTTTTTTAACTTTAAAGCAAGAGATTAAAACTAATCGGGAGAATCAGTCAGCTCTTGACTATTCCTCTCCAAAGGTTCCTATTCAAAACATTTGACTGAAAGGTCTCCCATGAAGAATCCAGAAGATAATAAAGATATTCATAATAAAGTTTATGTCATAAAGAGCTGTGCACACATTGGTTAAGGCCTCCACAATGGAAGTGCAGTTTTTCCATTACTTACCCCCACCGTCCCTGAGATCAAAAAGGCCACGGCATTGCTTAAGCATTTTATCATCTTCATAGAGTTTCCTTACACAGAAGCATTTCCAACCACCCTCTATTCTAGACATTTTAACATCGCTCCATTCAAGTCAATAGTCCATAGTACAGTCCCTTTCACAGTCAGGGGCTGGGACCACTTCTGTGCTGGAAAAACCTTCAAGAGAATGCAATGCTATGGCCCCTCAATCATGGGGTCAGATGCCAACTCCTTTGGTGCCTGTTTAATCTCGGAAAGTAATGCAAAACTGTATTCATGTGCTATCACTTTAAGGATATTGTGTAGTTAACAGCCAATAGATTCTTCAATTAATATGCAACAATACATCTGCATGAGTCCTCCATGAGCAATAGAAACTGCCATAAATTCAGGCGACAGTCTTAATAGGCTTTACTTGCTATAGTTGCAGGGCTCCTACTTTATATGATATCTGACAGAATGTGTTCTTTTCATCTATGAATTAAACAGAATGATCCTCTTAGTCCCTCTGCTGTACCCAGCTCCTTTATCTACTGCATGTTACCTCTATCACACAGTAACTGAAGGCATCCTGTGGGCACTTGTCTCTTCTCAAGTGGGTCATTCATCCCTCCTCTTCCTGGTGCACGATGACAGTGTTATCTAAGCAGTTTGTCCTGCTACTTAATCATATGCTTCACATTGAGGCATTGTTAACCCTTTGACTTTTAAGCATTTTACATTTACTTGTAAGAGGGGCTTACTGGGCTCCTTTTGAAGAATGATCGCAAATGTAACAGTAAAACATATGACTTGATGGTAACAAAAGTCACAAATATGTACAATAAGCTTACTAGTCACACATTACATTTGGTGTACACTCCCACTTACACCACAAACCATGCTTTTTCATCAGTTATGACCACAAGGGGATGGGGCAAGGGGAATAGATAAGGCACCTCACGTTTTACATGTTGTGCTTCTAGTGGCCCTGCTTTGCCTTTTTACAAATTAGCTTACAGCGGCACAGCGGCTACCCCAGACTTACCCATGCTGGTTCCCCAATTAAAATTGTTTCTGGGGGTTGATAGGTTGTATTCGGAGAGACACAAGGACACAGGAACTAACAGATTTTTTTTAATGAGGTGCACTTTTATTGTAACTCATTTTGACACACAGTAGATTGCTGATATTGTTCACTTTTTTAAAGATACGACTTGGCATAATGTCGAGGCCCTGAAAGGCTCCCTCAGAGAACTCCAGCTATCCTAGGACATGTAGATTTATCAATTTTAATGTCATTTTCATAGATTTTCTCTCTCCTGGTTACCAAAATTACAAGTGGAAATCTTACAGAGACTTTCTAGCTTTATGTCCTTTATCGTGTCATAAGAGGTCAAGGGTTACATTTCCCGCTTTTCTGGGAGGGAGGGAATTCTTTTTTTTAGGTTTTGCATTGATATTTATCAAGTTGTAACTTGCTTTTGATGATTATCGACCTGTTTTGTTTTCTGTTTTCTTCATCCATTTTGATTATTTGTGCTCTTACAGGTCTTTTATATGCAGACCTAAGTTCTCTTTTATGTTATGTATTTTCAAATTTTTTGGAAGAAACACATTAAAAAAAAATAATTGGTGGTACAGATACTTGAACATTGCAGAACTTATCCCTTTGGGGTTTGGGACCATGTGATATTACATAAGTCTTCCAAGGGTGCTGCCCATTTATGCCTTCCTTACGGTGCCTGCCACAGCCTGCCTCACCTAGGTTTTTCTTGTGGGGTTACACCACTTTGTAAAGATGGGTCCTGTGCATCCTTGGATCGTCATGACTGTCATGTTCCAAATTAAAGTTGATCTCCAACCTTCCTTAGTTACAAATTTACATGCATGCATGTTGTTCAATACACTGCATAACAGTAGTGACTACACAATCACAACAAAGTACTTTTCAGTCTTGGTCTTTGCTCTAAGAGTCTCTCTCTAACTGTTTGGGTTTAAAGGTTATAGACACCTTTTAATGTAATTTTGTTTACTCTTCCTTTGTTTTTATTATCGTACAAATTATTTTCTTCATGGGGCTTTATTAAAAAAAAAAATCTACAGTCTCCTGCTGTGTCCTGTTATCAATACTGTGTAAATGTGCATAACGTTCTGCACATTTGAATAATCCAGCGGGCGCTAAGACTGCTCGGAAATGTGGAAAAGACTGCAAAACACTAAATCTTCAGATACCTGAGGGGACGAATAATGTATAAATAGTATTTAAGCTACACAAGTAACATAATGGCCCTTATTTACTAAGAGTGTTGTGTAGGTTTCTTTGTGGGTTTTAATTCCCTACAATTTATTTTCCACAATATTTGCTAAGCTTTCCCTACAGTTTCCACTTTCCCTACACTTTGCTTTTTTACACATGCTCTGATCTGTCGGGTTTTCCTCAGCTCAAATCCACCACATTTTATGTGGAAACTTTAGTAAATATGTTGGGATTTTGTTAAAATGTCGCGGACACGCCCCTTTTCTGTGACCACGCCCGTTTCCTAATGGCCACGCCCCTTCTACTGTTTTCTTAGCAAAATGGAGAGTTAGTTGGGGTTTTTTCAATTCAGGCGCATTTCAGGCGCAAATTCAGGCACAGACAGAATTTCAGGCGCATATTCTGGTGCAGACAGAATTTCAGGCGCACAACCCAACAAAACATGTCGGGTTTACAATAGTAAATGAGGGCCAATATAACAGCCCCCCATATATAACGTGCTCAATGATCTCCTCTATATAATAGGCATACAAAGAAAAACTGGAGTCATTTATCATTTTGTAAAGGATAATACATTGTTTTTATTAACATATAATTACATTAAAATAGGAGGATATCCACCCAGGAGGGGGATGATAATAAAATACAGATGTCACTCAGATATCATACAAAAGTGCCTTTGTGCATAATATGAAACAGAGCTAACATGCAGCAAAGTAATAGCAGCAAATAAATGTAAGCATAAATATAGTGAAAATCAAGGTGGGGATCATATACTTAGCCATACATGGTAGTAAACAGACACAGGATAACCGAGCAACACCACCCCTACGCGGCATTTCGGCAAACCTTTTGTATGATATCTTAGTGACACCTGTATTTTATTATCATCCCCCTCCTGGGTGGATATCCTCCTATTTTAATGTAATTACATGTTTATAAAAATGATGTATTATCCTTTACAAAATGATAAATGACTCCAGTTTTTCTTTGTGTGCCTAATAGGCGGCAATGCATTTCTGATCAAAATCCACTAAAAAATAGACAAGTCTATTATTTTTACAGATGCTGGAACTGGGATTTCCGTGGGGACAATGCAGAAACATCTAATTAAAATCAATGGGACTCTGCTGCAGCGAACTATCCGTACAGACTATTCTGGTGGAATTCTGCACAGACATTCCACTGTGTAAACATACCCTAATAATGAAACTATTTTATGAAAGGGTTATTATCAGCCTTTTGACTCCTCCCGTGAAGGAATTTCTAAGCTGAAATGAGCTCAGGAAAGTGAGATGAGGGGAAAAACAAGACTAATTTCTCTGATGGACTTTGTTGAAAACAGGACACCAAAGGAGGCTGTAGAAAAAAAAGTAAACACAATTTTTTATAAATACATAGAGAAAGTGTTTTTTTATACCATAGTAAGTAAAAGGCTAAAATAAAAAATGCATTCATAGTTGTCCATAGCCTTTTAACATTCTTGGAAATTCCCCATGCACCCCTGTATTTATCTCTAACCCTCTTGAGTGCACTAGCCTTTAGGACTGAAATAAACTTCCTGTTCTATAAAGATCACTTTCCAGCAGTATTCTTCTTATAATTACAGACAGGAGTATTGTGAAAGGTGGTACCAGTATATAAATAAGACATAACTAGATAAGACATAACTAGGTAAAGGTCATAGGTTATCTTCCCCTATTTACACAATCCCCTCTGCACTAGTCACAGAACATGCCTAGAAAACTCTCCTATTGAATTGAATATCGTCTTCATCAGTCTATGGTGCCTAGGTTCATGGAGCTTGCTGTAAAGAATATCTCTGAATCCTGGTAAATGTGTATCAGACAACATGTCTGGCCTGGAATAAATTCCAAATTTGGAATAAAAAACCATTAATAATAAATTAATCAATTAATAAATAATAACAAAAAAGGACATGTTTCAGTACCTAGCGCTAATCATTAAAAATAAATCTAGGTAATACTTTCTCTTTAAAGAACAAAATGTTAAAATAATTATGCTTTTTTATGGGTGCCTTTTGGTGTACATTTTAAAATGGTTGTTCTGTGTAACTTTTAGGGCTGAAAGAGGTACTGTGCCCCTAGACATCTTATCCCCTATCCTTTGGATGAATGCCAGGTGCAGCAGGGGAGATCGTGGATAGTCTAGGGACAGAGTATTCCTTTGAGGATATTATAAAAGGGGCTTTCTACTACAAAACCCTTTTATGAGCTAGAGTAGACATATTCTGCTAAGAGTGGCATCTGTTTTGGCAGACACAGAGTATTGACTACAGCAACTAAGGGGTTAAATGGCCAGCCATAATCACGCTAGCCCCAAACCCACTCATAACAGTAAGGAGATGACTGTATAAGCCAAAAGCCACAAGTGATAGAGTGGGCAAAGCCATTTTGTCTGTGCCATCAATGGGCTGTTATGTCAGTTTATGGGAACTGTATAGTTACTATGATGTAATGCAACACTGCACAGAAGAAGGATAGAAGTTAAAGACTTTTAACTATAATTTACAAACTGAGGGGAATAAAAAGAAGAGTAGCTGGTACTATCGTTCAGTAAATTCTTTTTTGTTTGCTTTTTAATCTTAGAAGAGTAAGGCTATTCTTTTTGTAGTTAACCTTTATGTTCCTATATTTCAGACGTAACATGCATCAAATGACAGATGGTTTGGAGAAGCCAGGCCAAATCAGATGGCCACTTGCAATCACATTGGCTATTGCATGGGTGCTGGTTTACTTCTGCATCTGGAAAGGGGTTGGCTGGACAGGAAAGGTAATGTACTACTTTGCATTCGTTCACTATCACGATTTTTGTTTGTTGATTTTGGTTGAAGATTATTTATTTTACATTTTTAGCCAGATGTAATTCATGTTATTCTATTTTATATATAATTCATGACGTTGCAAAAATACTGAAGTTGAAAACAGAACACGTATTGGCATATTTGTTATGTTTTTGTTATGTTTTTGCCTGCTAATCTCATTCTTATAGACAACTAAATGGACTAAATTTGATGTAACATTACTTATTGACAGGTCATGAAATATAGAAAAAATTTCAAATGGACAGAAATTAAAGGCTTATCTCCCTTAATTCCATTTAATTTCAATAAACATTTAAACATTTAGAGAAATATTCCAGGTACAAAATTGGTCAGCAAAGTAAAAAGATAAATGTCTATATGCTGAAGTTTGTCTGTCACGGATATTTAAGAATCTGCATAGTTTTGTTAGCTTAACCCTTCAGAGTTGACAAGGGGATTTTACTGCTGTTATTTAGTCCGAAAGAATCATCTCTGCGGTGGTCGGTGGTGGTTCAAGTCGGTGGGACCAGAGCTGTGCTGTTTACCAGTACACACACATGGACTTCCTTTCCATTAGTTGTCTGGCTAATCATAATTCAGCACCCACTCCTTTAAGCTTTGCCATGACATAGAGCTGGCAAAAGTGCACTGGATTGAACAGGCTATTACTGTGCTGGTGGATGATTTACAGTACATTTCTATAAATGATATGTGGGGGGAGAACGGGTTATTGATGTACTGGCTTTGCAAAGGGATGTATGAGTAAAAATAAAAGAAACAGCAGCACAGCAAATGCTGCTGTTGAGATGAGAGGAAAGCCTTAAAACAGGGTCATAGATTTAAGGTAGACAGGCTTGCTGTCCCCCTCTCCTGCACATAACAGTAGCTAAGATCTGCTCAACTTCCTGGGTTTTGACTTGGCCTCTTTGTCACAAGAAGCGGTGAGCCTAACAACAAACCGTAAGTATGGTTATTTAAAATTTTCAAGGCAGTTATTTGCAAAAACTTCTGAGTTTTTTAAATGGGGTAAAGATACATTTTTAGTAAATAAAGTGATTAATATCACCAAAATATGATTACTAGTTATCTGTTCCCTTTTTAGGTAGTCTACTTTTCCGCCACGTACCCCTACATCATGTTGGTCATCTTGTTTTTCCGAGGTGTCACCCTCCCTGGAGCAGTGGATGGAATTTTATTTTACATCACTCCAAATTTTAGTAAACTCTCAGATTCAGAGGTAAAAAAAAAACAAAACATTTATTATTTTCTTATATATAGACCAGTGGGAGATCTTTGCAATTGATTAAAACAATTCTCATTCCGTGTCCAGGTGTGGCTGGATGCCGCTACTCAGATCTTTTTTTCCTATGGTTTGGGACTCGGGTCCTTAATTGCCCTTGGAAGTTACAATCCATTCCACAACAATGTTTACAGGCAAGTAAAATATTTACATTGTTTATGTTGTTTTAATGGTTTATTAGATGCAATGCTTTGTTATAGAGATAGAGATCTTATAAAACATTTATATACAGATATAGTAGGCACAAAGTAAACATCTGCCAAGTAGGCATCTGATGACAACAAAATAGCATTAATTCACAGTGATTTGATTTATTATTTCTTTCTTTTCCTGGGATCAAGTCCTATTTTAAGCAAACATAATAGAACCGAGTAAACAAGGCCTACATTCCTGTTAATCTAAATGAAGCAAAGGGACAACCTCTGTGTATAATGGTCATGTTAGTATGATATTTTGTAACACTGAATTGTTGTATTAGTCCTAGTGACATTTTTATTTTTTTAGAGACTCAATCATTGTCTGCTGCATCAATTCTGGCACAAGTATGTTTGCGGGTTTTGTCATCTTTTCCATTGTTGGATTCATGGCACACGTGACTAAAAGATCAATAGCACAAGTTGCAGCCTCAGGTAAGAGTATATTTTTTTCTGCAACAGTTCTGGTTGTATTTGTTATTTTATTTTGTTTGCATGATCATGGTAACCACAATTTTTTTGAGTCGCTGCATTAAGCTGTGATCCTGAAGAATATTCAGTACTTAGCAACATAGTGTACTTTTTGTTTTAACATTAAGCCTCCCTTCTGCATGTTGTAGTGGCCTTCTTCTTCCAAGATAATGGCTTCCCCTCAGTGTAAGACTGGCCCACTATAGCAAGAAGTGGCTTCTTCCACTCATAAAGTATAAAGCATCACAGTGACACATGCATGAAGGCATCATTCCTTTTTTGCTTGCAGGACCTGATACAGATCTCTAAATTACAGCAGCCAAGCGACTTGCTGGCTGTTGTAGTATGATACTGCTGAGAGATAACATTAAAGGAAATCTGTCTGTAGACATGGGCAGACAGCTGATAAAGAGACAAAACTCATAACTATCCCTTAGCTGATGGCTGTTTGCCAAGGTATAAAATTATGTTTTACTTCTAAGCTCTTCTAAGAGTTGTAAATGCTGTTCTAAGCGGCAGCATGAAAGCCTCCTCCCTCCCCCACCCCTCCCTACCCTGCATGATTGCTGTACAAGATTTAGCTTCTAGCACTGAGACTTTTACATCAATCATGCAGGGCAGGAAGAGGTAGGCGTGCATGTTGCAGCTTAACATGGCCTCTAAAAGTTTTAAGCTTACAAAAAAAATTTTTTGGACTTTGCAAACAGCCATCAGCTGTCTGCTCCTATCTGCAGCTTTGAGCATAATATAAAACTTAGAGATTCCCTGTCAGGCACAGACCAGGGGACAGGGAGAGTGAGCCCTAAACTGACCCTAAAACTGCTAAAACAAACACAGCTTAAAATCTACTAAGAGCATGCCACATACAATTGACTAAAGCCAGAAAATACAAAGTGCATGCTAAAACAGAGATAGTAGATTAAAAGCTCAAACACAAAAGGGTTTCATCAAGAGCTCCATGCAGCATGTCCAGCATCTTAGCAAGTCAGGATAATGAAGTTTCACTAGCCCAAAGGCTAGACTTGGCTAACTTTATTTAGACACACCCTAGGATATATTGGCTAGAAACTAAAAGGCTATTAACTATTCCCTGACCAGGGAACATAAAACTGTTTACACACAACCAAACCAATAGCTGTGTGTGAACAAAGGCCAATACAGGCATGACATTCCCTTTAGGAATGTACAGGTAACGGAAACATAGGGAGTCTGCAGATAGAGAGGAGAGAAGAATAGGAACATCTAGAAGGTTTTCAGCCTGTCTGATGGCCCCTCCTTTAGCTGCCCTAAGAGTATGACTTTTCTCAATTGTCATCCTGTGGTAAGACAGGGAAGAGTAGTGGGAAATGGCTTCAACTGTCTAAATGGTCTACCGCCAGGAGAAGTAAGTGTGTGTACTAAGAGCAAATACACAGTGTACTGCATGTACATATGTAATGGATACATACAATGTGTATGTATTTGTGTGTGTAATGTTTATGTGTGTATGTAATGCCTGCACTAACAGATTAGTAAGAACAACATTGACAGGAAAATCATTGACAGGTAAAGTGGATAAAGACCCTTTTATATAAGCCAATTATCAGGCAAATTAGCGTTCCTAGGAATGCTCATTCCCAATTATCAACCCTCATTAAAGGGCCAGCAATCAATTGACAAATGAGAAAGTGCTCATTCATCAGCTGATTGGATCTTATGTGCAGCCATTTAAATTGATGCTATTGGCCGCACATTGCCCTGTGTAAACAGGTGATATGAAGCCCACAGTGATTAATTTAGAGGACAGCATGAGACTGACACTGATCATCTGCAGCCTGTCGTCTTGTGTAGATGGGGACCTAACATGAATTATCTTGTGATAATGAAAAGTGTCAAGAAGTGGGATATATAAGGCAGCAAGTGAGCAGTCAGATCTAAGAATGATGTGTAGGAATTACAAATAGTTGACAAGTGTAAGGGCCTGAGCTACTTTGTCAAATTATGATGACTAGAAAATCTGAACAGTGCACCTCCTAAATTGTTGGGTGTTCCCAGTAAGCAGCAGCTAGCACCTAAAAATGGTACAAGGAATGGCAAGAAGTGAACCATCAGCAGCGTCAAGGATGCTCAAGGATCGTTTATGCTCATCGGAAAGGAAGGCAACAGATCAGTCAGGTCCAACCCAACAGAAGAGCTGAAAACTTAATGCTTGTTGTGATAGAAAGTTTTCAGAACACACATTTCATTGCAGACTGCTGAGACCCTTCCAGCTCCTAATGTACTCAACCAGGCCCCTAGATTTAAAAAAAGAAGACACCAGGTTAAACTTTTAAGTGGGTAGGGGTCAGCCACAGCTTTTATTTTAAATTAGCATATCAAACCAGCCATAAGGCATACAAATTCTAAGTCAAAATCCGTGCGGTACTGCCTCACCGACTGAGATGTGCAGGTCACCCACCAGACTGACTACATCTTTGCCTTCTGTAAGCGCCCGCTGTGACTTCAGATTCCATACACCAACAAATGTAAATAAAAGAAAACAAATAAAACAACACACTTGTTATACAAAAGGGAGGGAGGGCGGGACAACTTACCGGACCCAAGGGAAAAGGCGCCAGGGCTGCTATAAGGTACCTGGGGAGGGGCTAATAGCCGGGGAAAATAAGCCCAAAGGGAATTGGACGGGTTCCCCTAATAACTCACCTTCTCCCAGTGAAAAACCAACAGAAATGGGGAGGGGGTGAAGGGTTGGTAGGAGAAAAACATGGGAGAAGGGCCTAATGTAAGGGAAACCTTCCCTCTGTGCTAAACTAGCCTGCCCCTCCATCTTGCTGCTCATGGAACTATGTAGCTGGAAATCACTAAAATAGCCATCCTTCCATTGTCTGCTGCTGAAAGCACCTACAGTACAATGGGTTTGTGAATAAAGGCAAATAAAGGCACATGAACCTGCTAGTTCAGCCCTAACTATACAAAACACTTTCCTGTCTATACAGGTGACTGATGTATGCAATGTGTATATGTAAGCGAGCGTATAAATGAACAGAATATTACATTTTTTTTTATCACAAAATTGTATCCCAGTGACAAATGTCATGCTTCTCAAGTAAAATGGTATTTGCAGATTATTTAATGGGGAATAAAACATTTTATTTAATTGCAACCAAAACTGTGCATCTGGTTTAGTGTAACATGTATAACAGTATACTATTATTTTCTCGTTACAGGTCCCGGACTGGCATTTTTAGCTTATCCAGAAGCAGTTACCCAATTGCCCGTTTCTCCTCTCTGGGCTATTCTCTTTTTCTCCATGTTGCTGATGCTTGGAATTGACAGCCAGGTAGGTCTTCCTAAAAATACATATTTTTAAAGGTTTTTATTCCATTAAGCCAAGTTGAGAAAATCAGATGTGACCACATACATTTATGTAATGGAGGACAAATGGGAAGTTTTAAATAAAATAACTTACATCCCTGTACTGTTCATCTCTCTTCTGGATCTGATTTCATGAAATATTCAATTCGCAATGAATGAGAATATTGCCACGACCAAATGCTTCATTAAACTCCACTTACTGCGATCAAGGCTCCAGGGCATCTAAAATGGCGGATCCACATGTCAGTACATGGGGCAAGGAACGCTGGAAGGCGGGAAGGGAAGTAGGCAGGATGACCCTGAATCACATTCAGGATGCAACTTATTAGCAGCCAGTCACCCCTGTGATGTCACAGCCCTATATATTCGGCAGCCATTTTGTATCTGGTTGTATCATTCATTACACTGCATAGTGATAGGAGGGATATCGCTGTGTGTGTGTTACACAGAAAAGCTTATTCCAGCAACATTTCACATCCTAATCACATTAGAGTTCTGGTGGACAGAGAGCAGTGTTTTTTCACTGAAAAGGATTTTTACTGCAGCCAGTCACTTTCTTCAGCATTGTATTACAGAGAGGGGCAGATAGCTGTGTATTGCCTCATACATTTCAACAAGCTGCCTCAACTTCATAAATCTTAGCAGAGGAGGAAGGAATAAATTTTCAGCGCAATTCTGTGTCTTTGTTCCACAACAAATCATCTGCTGATTTTGCTAGTCTGTAGACAGTATAATACCCAGTAGTCCATTCCTAATAGTCTTTGACAGAGTGCAATTTTGTGTTTAGTACACAACTTTTTTTGTGCTGCAGCAATGTTGTGTACTGCTGGTGTTGTGCAAAAATACTTTTTTTTAAGCGTACTATACCACATTTTTCTGCCCTCATAAGTGCATACCACATATGTACATCTAAGTAGTGTACTATTTTGTACCTGTTAATCTGTCAAGGGCCTACATACTGTGAAAGGAAAACCAAAAGTAATCACCGACTGGTGTTTTACTCCAATACGTTTATTAAGCGTACTGCAGTGCATTTTTCTACCCTCATAAGTGCATAACACATACCTACATCTAAGTAGTGTACTATTTTGTACCTGCTAATCTGTCAAGGGCCTAGATACTGTGAAAGTCCAAACAAAAGTACTCAACGGCTGGTGATTTTACTTAGATACTTTTTTAAGTGTACTGTAGCGCATTTTTCTGCCCTCATAAGTGCATACCACATACCAAACCCCACAAACTTTTTCAAAGGGCATGTTTTTTTAAACTAACTATTTCACTTTTTAATCGCTGCTCAAGAGTTGATAAGGGTGCTGACTTAATTTTTCACAGTTGAAAAGTGTCAATTCAGTTTTGTAATACAAGACAGCAAACACATAACAATTATTTAAATCACAAAATCTTTCAAATATAAATAACAATTACAAAACAACACAATCATATATTGTTACTCCTAACAAACAAATATATAAAATAATTATAGACACTTTAAGCAAGTGCCCTGAGGAAAACTCTTTTATAAAAAATGAAAAAAATATATAAAAATAAGTATTTTGCTTATAAAAATGAAATACTGGCGATACATGTTAACTTTAGAAAATATAATTTAAAAAACATACAAAAAAAATTAGCACAGTTAAAAAATGTGCCAAAAACTACAAATGTCATTGGCATAAATAGTACTACTTCAAGTAGTCAACTGCAAATTTTTGGAACTAAAAATTCATATATTGAATACAGAGATCATTGTCTTGTTTCATCTTTTCATCTTGTTTCATCTTTCATTGTGTTTTCTTCATTATTGCCAACAACTCCATGGCCAGCCTGTATTTCCAGTAGAACTATTATGGATTTGGCACTGCATTCTGATTTGAAGAGGATAGATCTGCATAATTGTATGGCAAATTGGCACCAAAGGGGCAGGAAACTGAATACATCTGTGCTTGAATCTGTCCATTGTAAGGCTTGTTTGTATTATAGGAATTTGGCACTGCAAATGCAGATGACTGATTCTAAGGATTGGTTGACTGTGTATTGTAGGAAACGTGGGTATCCTTGAGTTACTCTCCCAGCATTATTGCCATGTTGATACCAGTAATAAAAGAAATATTGCCAAGGACTAGCAGAAACAGGGAACTGTGGATACTGACCCCTGGCTGTTGGAATTGACTGACTATCCCAGGTGGTAGTTTTACCATTTTCAAGTTCCTCAGTTCCAGTAGGCTTTAAGTCGTACATTCTTTGTTGTGGTTCTTCAGTTGCAGAATTAAGTTGTATCATGTTTTCCTGTTCCTACGATGAGCTAATGTCACTGGAACACACAATACTCATATTGTCATCTAATGAAGGATCCTTTTCTTCAGGGAATGTATGTATCATTTTCTTATTTTGTATGTAAGGTGGTATTCGGACATTTTCTGATTATAAAGGAATTTTGGAATCTGGGACAAAGGTAAAAATAAGCATTTTCTGCAGCACATTTTTCTGCCCTCATAAGTGCATACCACATACCTACATCTAAGTAGTGTACTATTTTGTACCTGTTAATCTGTCAAGGGTCTATATACTGTGTCTAGAACATCTGCTGCTGTTCTAGACAAATACTGTTTTAAGGGTAGCGAAGGGTATTGTACTCCACTCATATACGCAATAAGTATGTCAGGCAGAGTAGTGCCAGGACGTGCACAGTGGAGTGGCAGAGACCTACATTCACCTAAATTCAGCAGGCAAAGGTCGCAGCAGGAGGTCTGAGCTTCCGGTGTCAGCATGCAGTCATGTCTTGACCAGCCAGCAACCCGGCAGCCGTGATTGATCGGTTCACTCGGTCATCCACTTCATCCCAAGTGACATCCGACACCCCCAGTCATAAGTCGGTGGATTCCTCAGTCCCACCGACTTATGACTGGGTCCTCATGCTGCTGCTGCCACCTCAAGGCTCTCTCATTGTGCTGCCATGTGACATGTGACTCCTTGTTAAATTTGGTCCTGTAAACCCACACGTCTGAGCCCAGGACACTAAAACTTGGGAGTTAAAATCTAAATGTAAAAATCCTCAATTTCAATTTCAAAATCTTAAATTTCAATTTCAAAATCTTAAATGTTCTCCTCATGCTTCAGCCACCTCCAGGCTGTGCAATTCAGCCACTATATTGTCCCTTGAATCAGCCACCTCCAAGCTGTATCATTCAACCACTATATGGTCTCCTCATGCTGACACAAACTCCAGGCAGTCATTCAGTGACTATATGGTCTCCTCATACTGATGCCATCTCCAGGCTCTGTCATTGTACCGCCATGTGACATGTGACTCCTTGTTAAATTTGGTATTTTGTGCCCACATGCTGAGGCCCTGGGCGCTAAAACTTGGGAGTTAAAATTTAAATTTCAAAATCCTCAATTTAAATTTCAAAATCCTCAATTTAAATTTCAAAATCTTACATTTCTTAAATATCAATGGTCTCCTCATGCTTCTGCCAACTCCAGGCTGTGTCATTCAGCCACTATATGGTCTCCTCATGCTGCAGCCAACTCCAAGCTGTGTCATTCAGCCAATATTTGGTTTAATAATGCTGCTAGGCCTGGGCCTGGGCCCAAACATTTTATGGTAGCACTAGCTACCATAAATCTTTAATTTGAAATTCAAAATTAATCTTTTAATCTTAGGGATTGTGAAGTCCTAGTGTCTACTCATGCTGCTGCCAGCTTCAGGCTGTGCCATTCAGACACTATATGGTCTCCCTATGCTGCCACAAACTCCTCGCAGCCATTCAGCCACTATATGGTCTCATGATACTGATGCCATCTCCAGGCTCTGTCATTGTGCCGCCATGTGACATGTGACTCCTTGTTAAATTTGGTCTTTTGTACCCACACACAGGGGCCCGTGGCACTAGAACTTGGGAGTTAAAATTTCAATTTCAAAATTCTCAATTTCAATTTCAAAATCTTACATTTATAATTACATTCTAATGGTATCCTCTTGCTTCAGCCACCTCCGTGCTGTGCCATTCATCCAATATATCTTTTATTGATGCTTCAGCCACCTCCAGGCTGTGCTATTCATCCAATATATGGTTTACTGATGCTTCTGCCAGCTCCAGTCTGTGTCATTCAGCAACTACATGGTTTAGTGATGCTGCTGGGCCTAGGAAATTACCGATATATGTTTATAGTAGCACTAGGTTGTCACGATGCCGGCTGGCAGGTAGTGGATCCTCTGCGCCAGAGAGGGATTGGCGTGGACCGTGCTAGTGGATCGGTTCTAAGTCACTACTGGTTTTCACCAGAGCCCGCCGCAAAGCGGGATGGTCTTGCTGCGGCGGTAGTGACCAGGTCGTATCCACTAGCAACGGCTCAACCTCTCTGGCTGCTGAAGATAGGCGCGGTACAAGGGAGTAGACAGAAGCAAGGTCGGACGTAGCAGAAGGTCGGGGCAGGCAGCAAGGATCGTAGTCAGGGGCAACGGCAGGAGGTCTGGAACACAGGCTAGGAACATACAAGGAAACGCTTTCACTGGCATGATGGCAACAAGATCCGGCAAGGAAGTGCAGGGGAAGTGAGGTGATATAGGGAAGTGCACAGGTGATAACACTAATTGGAACCACTGCGCCAATCAGCGGCGCAGTGGCCCTTTAAATCGCAAAGACCCGGCGCGCGCGCCCTAGGGAGCGGGGCCGCGCGCGCCGGGACAGGACTGACGGAGAGCGAGTCAGGTACGGGAGCCGGGGTGCGCATCGCGAGCGGGCGCTACCCGCATCGCGAATCGCATCCCGGCTGGAGGCGGTATCGCAGCGCCCCGGGTCAGTGGATCTGACCGGAGCGCTGCAGTGAGGAGAGTGTAGCGAGCGCTCCGGGGAGGAGCGGGGACCCGGAGCGCTTGGCGTAACAGTACCCCCCCCCCTTGGGTCTCCCCCTCTTCTTAGAGCCTGAGAACCTGAGGAGCAGACTTTTGTCTAGGATGTTGTCCTCAGGTTCCCAGGATCTCTCTTCTGGACCACAACCCTCCCAATCCACTAAAAAAAAGGTTTTCCCTCTGACCTTTTTAGATGCCAGAATCTCTTTGACGGAGAAGATGTCCGAGGAGCCGGAAACAGGAGTGGGAGGAACAGATTTGGGAGAGAAACGGTTAATGATAAGTGGTTTAAGAAGAGAAACGTGAAAGGCATTAGGAATACGAAGAGAAGGAGGAAGAAGAAGTTTGTAAGAGACAGGATTAATCTGGCACAAAATTTTGAAAGGACCAAGATAGCGTGGTCCCAACTTATAGCTAGGGACACGGAAGCGGACATATTTAGCGGAGAGCCATACCTTGTCTCCAGGGGAAAAAATGGGAGGAGCTCTTCTTTTCTTATCCGCGAACTTCTTCATGCGTGATGAAGCCTGTAAGAGAGAATTTTGGGTCTCTCTCCATATGATGGAAAGATCACGAGAAATTTCATCCACAGCGGGCAGACCAGAGGGCAAGGGGGTAGGGAGGGGGGGAAGAGGGTGACGGCCGTACACCACGAAAAATGGGGATTTGGAGGAAGATTCAGAGACTCTGAAGTTATACGAGAATTCGGCCCATGGTAGAAGATCTGCCCAGTCATCCTGGCGGGAGGAAACAAAATGTCGTAAATAATCACCCAAGACCTGGTTAATTCTTTCTACTTGTCCATTGGATTGAGGATGATATGCAGAAGAAAAATTTAATTTAATCTTGAGTTGTTTACAGAGAGCCCTCCAGAATTTAGACACGAATTGGACGCCTCTATCCGAGACGATCTGCGTGGGCAACCCGTGAAGACGAAAAATGTGTACAAAAAATTGTTTAGCCAACTGAGGCGCTGAAGGAAGACCAGGAAGAGGGATGAAATGTGCCATTTTGGAGAATCGATCAACGACCACCCAAATAACAGTGTTGCCATGGGATGGGGGTAAGTCAGTAATAAAATCCATACCAATCAGAGACCAAGGCTGTTCGGGGACAGGCAGAGGATGAAGAAAACCAGCGGGCTTCTGGCGAGGAGTCTTATCCCGGGCACAGATAGTGCAGGCTCGCACAAAGTCCACAACATCCGTCTCCAGAGTCGGCCACCAATAGTAGCGAGAGATGAGTTGCACAGATTTCTTGATGCCCGCATGACCTGCGAGATGGGAAGAGTGGCCCCATTTGAGGATTCCGAGGCGTTGGCGTGGAGAAACAAAGGTCTTTCCTGGAGGAGTTTGCCTGATGGAGGCTGGAGAAGTGGAAATCAGGCAGTCAGGAGGAATGATGTGTTGCGGAGAGAGTTCAACTTCAGAAGCATCCGAGGAACGAGAGAGAGCATCGGCCCTAATGTTCTTATCGGCAGGCCGAAAGTGAATTTCAAAATTAAATCGGGCAAAGAACAGAGACCACCTGGCCTGGCGAGGATTCAGCCGTTGGGCAGACTGGAGGTAGGAGAGGTTCTTGTGATCGGTGTAAATAATAACTGGAAATCTTGATCCCTCCAGCAGATGCCTCCATTCCTCAAGTGCTAATTTAATGGCTAGAAGCTCTCGATCCCCGATGGAGTAGTTTCTCTCCGCCGGAGAGAAGGTCCTAGAAAAAAAACCACAAGTAACAGCATGCCCGGAAGAATTTTTTTGTAGAAGGACAGCTCCAGCTCCCACAGAGGAGGCATCAACCTCCAATAGGAAGGGTTTAGATGGGTCAGGTCTGGAGAGCACGGGAGCCGAAGAAAAGGCAGACTTGAGCCGTTTAAAGGCGTCTTCCGCTTGAGGAGGCCAAGACTTGGGATCGGCATTTTTTTTGGTTAAAGCCACGATAGGAGCCACAACGGTAGAAAAATGTGGAATAAATTGTCTGTAATAATTGGCGAACCCCAAAAAACGTTGGATAGCACGGAGTCCGGAGGGGCGTGGCCAATCTAAGACGGCAGAGAGTTTGTCTGGATCCATTTGTAGTCCCTGGCCAGAGACCAAGTATCCTAGGAAAGGAAGAGATTGGCATTCAAACAGACATTTCTCTATTTTGGCATAGAGTTGATTGTCACGAAGTCTCTGAAGAACCATACGGACATGCTGGCGGTGTTCTTCTAGATTGGCAGAAAAAATCAGGATATCGTCCAGATATACAACAACACAGGAGTATAAAAGATCACGAAAAATTTCATTAACAAAGTCTTGGAAGACGGCAGGGGCGTTGCACAGGCCAAAGGGCATGACCAGATACTCAAAGTGTCCATCTCTGGTGTTAAATGCCGTTCCATTCATCCCCCTCTCTGATGCGGATGAGATTATAAGCACCTCTTAAGTCCAGTTTGGTAAAGATGTGGGCACCTTGGAGGCGATCAAAGAGGTCAGAGATGAGAGGTAGGGGGTAGCGGTTCTTAACCGTGATTTTATTAAGACCGCGGTAGTCAATGCAAGGGCGTAGAGAGCCATCTTTTTTGGACACAAAGAAAAATCCGGCTCCGGCAGGAGAGGAGGATTTACGGATAAAGCCCTTTTTTAAATTTTCCTGGACGTATTCAGACATGGCAAGAGTCTCTGGGGCGGACAGAGGATAAATTCTGCCCCGGGGTGGAGTAGTGCCCGGGAGGAGGTCGATAGGACAATCATAAGGCCTGTGAGGAGGTAGAGTCTCAGCTTGTTTTTTGCAAAAAACATCCGCAAAGTCCATATAGGCCTTAGGGAGACCGGTTACGGGAGGAACCACAGAGTCACGGCAAGGGTTACTGGGAACCGGTTTTAGGCAGTCCTTGGAACAAGAGGGCCCCCAACTCTTGATCTCCCCAGTGGACCAATCCAGGGTTGGGGAGTGAAGTTGAAGCCAGGGAAGTCCAAGGAGAATTTCAGAAGTGCAATTGGGAAGGACCAAAAGTTCAATCCTCTCGTGATGAGGTCCGATGTGCATTAGAAGGGGCTCCGTGCGGAAACGTATGGTACAGTCCAATCTTTCATTGTTTACACAATTGATGTAGAGGGGTCTGGCGAGACTGGTCACCGGGATGTTGAACCTGTTGACGAGAGAGGCCAAAATAAAATTTCCTGCAGATCCGGAGTCCAAGAAGGCCACAGCAGAGAAGGAGAAGGCAGATGCAGACATCCGCACAGGCACAGTAAGACGTGGAGAAGCAGAGTAGACATCAAGGACTGTCTCACCTTTGTGCGGAGTCAGCGTACGTCTTTCCAGGCGGGGAGGACGGATAGGACAATCCTTCAGGAAGTGTTCGGTACTAGCACAGTACAGGCAGAGATTCTCCATGCGGCGTCGTGTCCTCTCTTGAGGTGTCAGGCGAGACCGGTCGACCTGCATAGCCTCCACGGCGGGAGGCACAGGAACAGATTGCAGGGGACCAGAGGAGAGAGGAGCCGAGGAGAAGAAACGCCTCGTGCGAACAGAGTCCATATCCTGGCGGAGCTCCTGACGCCTTTCGGAAAAACGCATGTCAATGCGAGTGGCTAGGTGAATGAGTTCATGTAGATTAGCAGGGATTTCTCGTGCGGCCAGAACATCTTTAATGTTGCTGGATAGGCCTTTTTTAAAGGTCGCGCAGAGGGCCTCATTATTCCAGGATAATTCTGAAGCAAGAGTACGGAATTGTACGGCATACTCGCCAACGGAAGAATTACCCTGGACCAGGTTCAACAGGGCAGTCTCAGCAGAAGAGGCTCGGGCAGGTTCCTCAAAGACACTTCGAATTTCCGAGAAGAAGGAGTGTACAGAGGCAGTGACGGGGTCATTGCGGTCCCAGAGCGGTGTGGCCCAAGACAGGGCTTTTCCAGACAGAAGGCTGACTACGAAAGCCACCTTAGACCTTTCAGTGGGAAACTGGTCCGACATCATCTCCAGGTGCAGGGAACATTGGGAAAGAAAGCCACGGCAAAACTTAGAGTCCCCATCAAATTTATCCGGCAAGGATAGTCGTAGACCAGAAGCGGCCACTCGCTGCGGAGGAGATGCAGGAGCTGGCGGAGGAGATGATTGCTGAAGCTGTGGTAGTAACTACTGAAGCATAACGGTCAGTTGAGACAGCTGTTGGCCTTGTTGCGCTATCTGTTGCGACTGCTGGGCGACCACCGTGGTGAGGTCAGCGACAACTGGCAGAGGAACTTCAGCGGGATCCATGGCCGGATCTACTGTCACGATGCCGGCTGGCAGGTAGTGGATCCTCTGCGCCAGAGAGGGATTGGCGTGGACCGTGCTAGTGGATCGGTTCTAAGTCACTACTGGTTTTCACCAGAGCCCGCCGCAAAGCGGGATGGTCTTGCTGCGGCGGTAGTGACCAGGTCGTATCCACTAGCAACGGCTCAACCTCTCTGGCTGCTGAAGATAGGCGCGGTACAAGGGAGTAGACAGAAGCAAGGTCGGACGTAGCAGAAGGTCGGGGCAGGCAGCAAGGATCGTAGTCAGGGGCAACGGCAGGAGGTCTGGAACACAGGCTAGGAACATACAAGGAAACGCTTTCACTGGCACGATGGCAACAAGATCCGGCAAGGAAGTGCAGGGGAAGTGAGGTGATATAGGGAAGTGCACAGGTGATAACACTAATTGGAACCACTGCGCCAATCAGCGGCGCAGTGGCCCTTTAAATCGCAAAGACCCGGCGCGCGCGCGCCCTAGGGAGCGGGGCCGCGCGCGCCGGGACAGGACTGACGGAGAGCGAGTCAGGTACGGGAGCCGGGGTGCGCATCGCGAGCGGGCGCTACCCGCATCGCGAATCGCATCCCGGCTGGAGGCGGTATCGCAGCGCCCCGGGTCAGTGGATCTGACCGGAGCGCTGCAGTGAGGAGAGTGTAGCGAGCGCTCCGGGGAGGAGCGGGGACCCAGAGCGCTTGGCGTAACATAGGTACCATACATCTTCAATGGAAATTTAATATATGGTTTACTGATGCTGCTGGGCCTGGTCCTGGGCCTAAAAAATTTTATGGTAGCACTAGCTACCATAAATCTTCAATTTAAATTTTAAAATTCATCTTTTAATCTTAGGGATTGTGAAGCCCTAGTGTTTACTCATGCTGCTGCCAGCTCCAGGATGTGTCATTCCGCAACTATATGGTCTCCTCATGCTGTCAACACCTCCACACTGTGCCATTCAGTAAACTATATGGTCTCCTCATGCTGCCAACACCTCCAGGCTGTGTCATTCAGCCCCATATGGTCTCCTCATGCTTAAGCTACATCCAAGCTTTGTCATTCAGCCACTTTATGGTCTCCTCATACTGATGCCACCTCTACGCTGTGTCATTCAGCCACTATATGTTCTCCTCATGCTGCCAACACCTCCACACTGTGTCATTCAGCCACTATATGGTCTCCTCATGCTGCCAACACCTCCACACTGTGTCATTCAGCCACTATATGGTCTCCTCATGCTGCCAACACCTCCACACTGTGTCATTCAGCCACTATATGGTCTCCTCATACTGATGCCACCTCCATGCTCTGTCATTGTGCCACTCTGAGGCAGGGATTCTAAAAGCAATGCCTGTAATCTGCATGACATACTGAATAACAGTATTATTTCATTACCCCAGCACACTCCATATGCGTGTTAGAACAAAGCAAAGCGTTCTACATCCCTATTGAGGATCTCTGTAGTCCAGAAATAGCCATATTTAATATAGATACGCTGCAAATAAATTAGCATTGAACCACATTTTTTAGAAAAATTTGGCGTATCGGCCAAGTCAAATTTTTCAAAAGTTTGCTCATCTCTAGATCTGATCCCTTCTGGTTTCCTCTCTGAACTGTGACCCTCATTTTGCTGTGCAACAACTTACAAACTTTCCCACAATCCCCCACAGTGGATGCTCTAAGACGGTTTTTACCAGGGATAACAGTGCAAAACAAAGCAGGCATATGGGAGATTAATAAGTAATCTTAAACAGTTTTTTTTTTTTTTTTTTTAAATTATGCTTGTATATTTGAAATATGTCAATTTTAACATAATGCATAAGTTTTGACCTAAGAATCAAAGTAAAAGTAATTGGAAAACAAATGTAAGGGTCTCACTTATAACTAAAGATATGGCAGACATCAATTAGACATGTGACACCTGGCATCATCTATTAAGCTTTAAAATGTGATGCTTAATTGTAAAACAATGAAATTACATTTGAGAAAGCCAATGCTTCAAAACAAAAGATAATAAAATCTTTAAAATGAATAAAATAAAAAATCGGCTAGTATGTGTTGCCCTGTGATACTGTTTGCATTATCTTACATTCATATTCATGAGTGTTCGAATACAGGTTGTTTTGGTTATCTCTATATGTTTTTATAACTTGCATACTCAGAATAGTCTTATTAAAAAAATTCAAAATGGTACAGGGATAACTTTGTTACAGTAGTTGTGGTTGCTACTTCAAAAACTCTCTGGCATTCCATGTTGCCATTTCTCAGCAATGCATATGAAATATAAAGTATCCCTATGTAAGTCAGGGATACCACCCTAAACAGTTTAGAGAAAGGTTAGATCAAACCTGTATCAGCTAGTACTGTGAGCTATCCTACAAAGCAATCCTCTCAAATGGCTGGGAAGACCTACAGCTTGTAGTGCTCATAATTGCGGAATAAAAGTAATTGGTTTTCTGAGGCTTTATATAAACCCGGCTATTTGAAACTCTGAAGCCACTCCTCTACTCATAGAGAATCCCTCCTTCTTGGTTTATCAGTGTTCGGACTGGACTCCTCTGCATCACACTTTCCTACCCACCTAAATGGCTTATAAGACTTCGGAAAGCTAGAGTGGGTTTGTCCTATCAGAGAACACTTTTGTTTGGCCCATGTATAGCCCATGATACTGTGTATAATACTATTTATCTTAAAAGGGTTGTCTGTAAATGAAAAATTAATTAATAATTAAATATTACTGGGGGTGGTCTAAAAAAAACTATGCTCCCCCCCCCCAGATAATGTTCTAGGACCTCCCTCATAACCTTTTTTCCCCCTAATTCCTGGGATGTGTTAACCCCGTAGGAACTACTCACCCAGCTAATCAGTAGCCAAAGTGATGACCCGCCCCAGTGATTGGCTGGGGGTGCAGTTTCCTGGTTTGGACATGTTGCAGAAACCAGGGCAAAGCAGTAACAAGCAGGGACCTGGAAAATTATAAAGGTAGTTGCAGGGGACCATGGGAGTGTATTTTATTTTTTATATTTTACACCATCCACATTTTATATTTAGAAAATACATGATTTGCTACACATTCCTCAAACAGGAGAACATGATCTTAGTAGGAAATTACTTTTAAGATTGTAAAAATATGTAATGCAATGATGTATTAAAATGACTTGCAACAAAATGTGCAGGAGTGATATATATTTCTTTTTGAAAGGAAACAGCTATTAAAGGGGTATTCCAGGGGGAAAAAAAATATTTTTTATACATCAACTGGCTCCAGAAAGTTAAACAGATTTGAAAATTACTTCTATTAAAAAATCTTAATCCTTCCAGTACTTATCAGTTGCTGAAGTTGAGTTGTTCTTTTCTGTCTGACAACAGTGCTCTCTGCTGACATCTCTGTCTGTCTCAGGAACTGCACAGAGTAGAAGAGGTTTGCTATGGGAATTTGCTTCTACTCTGGACAGTTCCCAAGACAGGTGTCACCAGAGAGCACTTAGACAGAAAAGAACAACTCAACTTCAGCAGATCATAAGTACTGACAGGATTAAGATTTTTTAATAGAAGTAATTTACAAATCTTTTTAACTTTCTGGAGCCAGTTGATATATATATATATATATATATATAAATATATATATATATATATATATATATATATATATATATATATATGTATATATATATATATTTATAAAGATTTTTCCTGGATAACCCCTTTAAGCTTTGAGAAAGTATTGAAACATTTGTGCTATCACTAAAACATCTTGATTCATGATGCTCCAAAGTGACCATTTCATTGCTTTACATATGAGTGCACTGTCTTGACAAGTGCTGCGGTCATTTTCTGAATAGTTGTCAAGTCATACGAGGAAAGTAGGTCGCTATACGCCTCGGGAACTGAGAGGCGATCAGTGATAAAAAAAATTACAATGATAAAGTCGGCAGTTTATATTATCCAAAGTCCTTTGAAGTCCTAAATCTTCATGAAGTATGGACTATTTGTTAAGGACTCAGTAGATGACTGTTCACATTTTTGATGATTACAAATGTTAAGATCTTTGTACAACATACAAAGTAAAAGTAGATTTCAGAATATGCCTGGCAGCCTCTAACTACACTATGACAAGTTCCATCAATCATATTACTGATCGCACATGTTGTCCTTGGAAGACTACAGTGTGCATCCCTATCATCATATGTGTACCGTATATACTCGAGTATAAGCCAACCCGAATATAATCCGAGGCCCCTAATTTTACCACAAAAACCCAGGAAAAGTTATTGACTCGACTATTAGCCTAGGGTGGGAAATACATCATCCCCCCATGTAATCATCCAGACCCCCGTCATCATCCCCCCCTTCATTATCGCTGCCTGTCAATCCCTTCATCAGTGGTCTTCAACCTGTGGACCTCCAGATGTTGCAAAAGTACAACTCCCAGCATGCCCCGACAGCCATTGGCTGTCGGGGCATGCTAGGTGTTGTAGTTTCAAAACCTCTGGAGGTCCACAGGTTGAAGACCACTGCGGCCTTCGTCATCATCCAGCCCCCCCCCCCCCCTTTTGTTTTGTACTCACCTCCCCTAAGCGGAAGTTAGGGTGAGCTGGTCGGGGCCATCTATGCTGCAGAGACTGTCTGGTGGGGATGGTTAGTCGATGCGAGCTGTCCATTTTCACCGGGGGGTGTTTCTGTTCCTGTGTATGTGTATTTCCTGTTTTTTAAGTGACAGGTACACTTTAAAATGTCTATTTACATTATTACATTATTACACCACTATATATTGCCTAGATCCTGAGTCTTGTACATCATTTCTTGCTAGCTAATTTCCTTGATAATTTGCATTCTGGGAACATTATTCTTCATTTCTGGCACTATCCAATAGGTTTGAGGTAAAAGAAGCTAAGTCTCTCATAAAATTATAAAATCATAAAATTATATACAGTACTGGGTTGTAATTCAGGATCAATACAACGTATGTGATGTAATATTCACACCACCATTTAACAAGGCATTCAACAACTGCATCCCTGGCATACGGCCAGTATGTATAAGTAAGCCTTATTTTTTTATTACTTTTAATATTAGGTGGCTTTGCCTTAAATGTTTACAATATAAATATCCTTGTAATAGTTTAATTGTAAAACTGCGTCCTTTATTTGTACCATGGCTATCTCTGCCTGCCCAGCTAAATGGCTAATGTTAGATTGTAGACTTGTACATATTGCTTCTATTTTTCTGCGATGCTGTGCGAGCAGTTATTGCTTCATATTTGCTCTTACAAAATATCTTTCAGCTCAGTGCACATTTCAGATTTAAATAGTACTCTAAGTAATGCATTGTCTCTCTGTTACTATTTTGGACTTATACAGGGATGAGCAATCATAAAAAAGCCAAAGATTGGCCTTAGGCTAGGTGCCTGTGGCACTGTCAATGCGGTAGGGGGAGAGGATGGAGTTGTTGGTTTAGTTTTAAGTAGTAGAGGAAATTAATTGGTAAAGAGAAGCAGTTCTGCATTCTAATGGTGCCCATATATTACAAAGTATTCTTGATGCAGTGAAGATGCAATTTAAAGGGCATCCATAGACTCTTAAAGGAAACAGGTCCATATGCTGTAGAATAATATGACATTTTACTAAATAATCTGTGTCATTGTATTGTATTCACCTTTTTAGTGCACTTTTACTTCTACACAGTGCAGTCACATTGGTAGTCTTCAGATGTGCAAAATTTATCACAGTAGGTCATTCTGTTTGATAAATTTGTCTTATCCGTAGACTGTTTAGCCTATATTAAGACCGACCATCGGTTGCCTTCTTTTTTGCCAGAATTGTATGCCATTTTTGGTCCAGGACATCAGATTTAGGTCATGATGACTATCCTGTAAAGGCACAAACTTTGTCTGATAAGTCATGCCGCGTTGTTGGACAAGGCTCGAGAGTATGTAAAAAATGTAAGCCAGTTTGCACCAGGATTCTGTTGTATTTTTAATTGTAAATCTGCTTCATTATGCTTATCTCTAAATCTCCTAAATATGATATAGTATACTTAGCCATAAAAATCCTGAATGATGAATGTATAGGGCGGTAAAGTACTGTGAGGGAAGTTCACTAAGACTGGCATTTCTTATGCCTGTCCCAAGTCAAATAACATTAGTGTAAGACTCATCACATATGTTAAGAGGCACGGACTTCTCAAATACAGTTAGTGCATCTTGGGTGGCCAGTGAAGCTTTGAACTGAAATTTACACAAAATACGAAGTGGCATAAATCTCAGCTATGGTTTATACCAATTTATTGTGTAATTTATGGTAAATCTTTAAGTCTACGGCAGACCTAGCCTCCTTCTGTTAAGCTGCACCCATTTTTTCAAAAAATGGTGAGCCCTGTGTATAAATGCTAATGGCTGCTGAGTTTTGCAGTTCTCTACAAAAAAAAAAAAACTTCTGTGAATCAGGACATTTCTGTAAATGTTGTAAATACATAATAGATGCAGGTTTCACCAATGGGACTCACACCCATCCTAATAATAATTTGTGCCAGGCCAGAGATTATGGGGGTCCCAGCGATCAGACATCCCCCCCCCCCCCATTGTCAGACATCTTATGTGAATAGATATCTAGTACCGGAGAACCCCTCTAATAACATGTTTACAGCACAGTTTGTGTTCAGTCAATCATCCAATGATTCAACAAAAATGCTGTGATATAAACACCTAAGCCCCACAAACCTGAAAACGTAGGCTTGCTATGTCCTAAAAATCTTCCTTTCTAGGCACTAATCCTTCTACCTTAGTGACATTGGTCTTACTTTTCTGTGTTAGCCTTACCCTTTTATTGCTCCTCTGGCTGGCATGTGCTCTACTTTTGCCTGGGGTTCCTTTAGTATTTGTAGGCATAATAAAGGGATTTCAATGAGCTGTCATTGGAGCTTCAATTTACATGACAGTGCACAGAGCAGTCACTTCAGGTTCTTTTAATCTTTGATCCCATCAGGAGGAGATATAGATGCACTATATAAATAGACAAACCACAACAAATAAAGCAATAAACTCTGATGTGGTTCCAGCTATGAAACGTTGACAGATCTCACCTACAATCACACCAATTTGAATGCATTGAACATAAGAAATTCCAGCAGACAGCAGATGGAAAATAAGCTGCTGCTTTGAATACTTATGAGACACTTGAATGTGGTAGTCATTTTCTGAGCTGAACCATAAGAATGTAATCTATTTGTTCTTAGGGATTATTGCTCCTAAATATATCATTTCAAAAATGTTGCAAACGTGAATGGTACAATGTTCCTTCTTGTTTTGCAGTTCTGTACGGTTGAAGGGTTTATAACAGCTCTTGTGGATGAATTTCCAAAACTCCTACGCACCCGAAGAGAAATATTTATTGCGATTGTGTGCGTTATTTCTTATCTCATTGGATTGTCCAACATAACTCAGGTAAGTATGCTTGTATAAGCTTCTATCTCAGGTCAAATAATCAAATATGTCTAGTAGTATGAACAGTAAGGGGGGAAGAAACAAAAGTTTATTAAGTTTAACCACAGAGCAAAAGAAGACAAAAAAGTGAGGCGGGTAGTAACCTATTGTCTACTATTAGATAGAAAAAAAAATGTCAATTAGAGTAGATGCCTGGATTTAAGAAAAAAAAAAACACCTCCGGCAATCTAGTACATGTAACTTGTAGAATATTATTTTACACAACAGAGAAGCAGACCAATCTTGAACTCTTTTGACAAATTAACCATCAAATATCCTAACATAATAATATGATTTGTAAAGCTTAAAAAAACAATATCCATTTAGTTAAGCCTATTATAGTCTGCAATAATATGGATCCAGGGGAAGGCAACTAAAAACCTATGAAGTAGAATCCAATTTCCCTCCTTTTAAGGGAAGAAAAAATTCTTCCCTATACTCTTCCCATAAGAAGAAATCCCTGGATTCATGACTGTTCTTCAGAATGTAGTAAATATATATATATATATATATATATATATATATCTCAATGGGGGACATTTATCGAGGGATTTAGAGCTCTTTTTTTGCTTACAAAAGTAGCACCTAAGCAAATTTTTGTGCGACTTTTGGCTGTCATCAAAAAGCTACAAAAGAGCCTACGAAAGCAAAAAAATGTTTTCACTTTGCAGTGGTCAGGGATTTATCAAGTGCGAAAGTCACACAAAAATTTGCAAGCCCTCCAAAACAGTGTCAATGTAAGCCAGCTTGGAGCCAGCTTACAAAATGGCATTGGAGAGCAAATTTTTATATTTCCCGCTGGCAGCCATCACGGCTCCAGCAGGAAATATGATATTACAACTGTACAAAGGAGCCCAGGCTGGCATCACTCTGCAGCTGCCCGGGCTCCATCTGATTCTATCCCCGCTACCCTAACTTAATGAGGGGGACCCTGCTTTACAGCCCCCCGCTTGTCTCCCACCGGCCTGCGCTGCACATCTCACATCTGTCTGCTAACCATTGCAAGACTACAACTCCTAGCATGACCTTACAGTGAAGGCATGCTGGGAGTTGTAGTCTTGTAACAGGAAGCGGGAGGGAGATGTGCGGCGCTGGCGGGTGGGAGACAAGCCAGGAGATGTAAAGCAGTGTCTCCATCATTAAGTAAGGGTAGTTAACTTCATATTTCCCTCTGGATCCCGTGATTGGGACCGAGCAGCCAATCACGGGACCCGGCAGGAAATTTGATCTTACAGTAGGAACTAAAAACTCTGCGGCTCCGTTATATGTTAAAAAGTAGCCCGGGCTGGCCTCCTTTCAGCCGTCTGGGACGCCATCATATATTATTCCCGTGGCCTCACTGCAGCTGCCCGGGACTCCCTCCCTCAGCTGGGTGGGGAGATGTGTAGGAGCAGTCTCTGCCAACCCTCAGAACTGCAGTACACGCTGAGAGATGGCAGGGACGGCTCCTGCACATCTCTGTGGGAGTCCCGGGGGCTGCAGTGTTATGTCAGCCTGGGCTCCTTACCACGGCGCCGCAGACTTTACTGTAATTTCAAATTTCCCGGGAAATATGAAATTACAGTGATTATCCTATCACCCCGGCCAGGGAGCTGAGCGCATTATCGCTTGCTTCCTTGGCTTGCACGACTACAACTCTCATCATGCTTGTCACCTGCCCTCTGCTGCACAACTACAACTCCCACCATGCCCTTATTGTAAGATCATGCTGGGAGTTGTAGTTGTGCGGCGGGGGCGGGTGACAAGCTTTTCACCTGCCACACTACACTACTACAACTCCCAGCAGGCCATTACTGTAAGGACAACTGAAAGTTGTAGTTGTGGGGCGGCTGAAAAGCTTGTCACCCACCCCCTGCCGCACAGCTACAACTCCCAGCATGTCCTTACTGTAAGGGCATGCTGGGAGTTGTAGTCATGCAGCACGGGAGATTTTTCTTGTTTTTTTTTTTCTCATTTCAGATCCGTGTATCCTGTGGACTACTTTGGATTTGGTGGACTGCATCGATGACCATCGTTTTTTTTCTTTCTGTTTAATGTTAATAAAATGGTTAATGAGGGCTTGTGGGGGAGTGTTTTTTGGAATAATTTTTTTTTAAAATGTGTTGTGTTTTTTTAATTTTATTTACTTGACAGGCTTAGTAGAGGAAGCTGTCTTATAGACAGAATCCATTACTAAGCCGGGCTTAGCATTAGCCACAAAAACAGCTAGCGCTCACCCCCAATTATTACCCCGGTACTCACCGCCACAGGAGTGCCGGGAAGAGCCAGTACAAACAGGCTCGTAGCGTCAAAAAACACAACACGTTAAAAAAAAAAGTATTCCAAAAAAAATGCTCCCCCACAAGCCCTCGTTAACCATTTTATTAACATTAAAAAAAAAAAATATATGCTGGTCACTGTACTCCTCCGAATCTAAAGTAATCCACAGGATACCCGAAGTAAAAAACATTTAGGGTAAAAAAAAGTGGTAAAAAAAATGTAATAAACATATATATATTTATTTATCACATTATTTTCAAAGCTGCAATTTGGTGTTCTGAAGTGATTTATTGGTTTTTGCTTATGTAAGCCAAATTTATCAACCCCCTGTAATAGTAGGATAAATGTGTCATACATAAGCAAAAAGAAAACAAATAAATAAATGCCTACAGAACTCAATTACCAAAGCAACGATGATAAATGTCCCCGAATGTGTGTGTGTGTGTGTGTCTGTTCCAGCATCACTTCCAAACGGCTAAAGACATTAACATGAAACTTGGTACACATGTTACGTATATATCAACAACAAACATAGGATAGGTAATTTAACCTGAACCTACCCTCATTTGCGAGGGTCAGAATTTTTGTTGAAAGTATGATGCAAATTTATGGGAAATGTATGTTTGTGTGACTTCCGTATTGCTGGAGCTATTTCGATAATACTTGGTCACATGTTACTTATATGTAAAAAAAAAAAATATATATATATAATAGTTAAATTAACCCCTAACCTACCCCCATATGTGAAGGATGGGGTTTTTGTTTTAAGTTCCATGCAAGAATATAGGACTTTTGGTGCCATGCTCCACTCTACTTCTCCTGGTGAATGCCTCAGTCCAGATGGCAAGCCACACCCTCCCCGCATTCCATGCCCATCTTGCAAAGACATGCCCACCCTTAAAGCCCCACCTCTTTTTTCAGCTTACAATATCTTTACCACAACGCATCCCTCCCTGAGGACGGGATATGAGGAATAGAAATGAGGATTAGATATGGGGATGGAATATGGGGTCGGGATATAAGGATGGGATATGAGGACGGGTTATGAGGACGGGATATGGGGACAGGTTATGAGGACGGGATATTAGGACCGGATATGAGGTTGGGATATGAGGACGGGATATGAGGACAGGATATGAGGACAGGATATGGGGACGGGATATGAGGTCGGGATATGAGGACGGGATATGGGGACGGGATATGAGGATGGGATATGAGAATGGGATCCCCTCGATTTAAGGTCAGAATATCAGGAGGGGATATGAGGACAAAAGCTTCCTCCTTTGTTGCTTTTTCTCCCCCACAAGGATAAGGCAGGATAAGGTAGGAAAAACAGGACACATATGGTCATACTGTTATAGTTGCATAATACAAGAGAACAAATTAGGTTTACAAACAAAATTTCCAAAAAGAGCAGCAATGTAATATACAAAGCTCCACAACACAGAGACACAGTTCTCCTATTAGATTGTCAGCTTTTATTAGAATCTCGGATTTGTCTGTTAGAAATATGAAAGGATGAATGTTAGAAATCTCATGGGAGTGTTTGATATAAAAAGTACTGGAAGTGTAAAGATTTTTAATAGAAGTCATTTACAAATCTGTTTACCTTTCTGGCACCAGTTGATTTAAAAAAAAAAATGTTTTCCACCGGAGTACCCCTTTAAGTAAAACCTGTGTCCTGTCAGCTGTGCCAGATCTATTAAAAGGCGCAAACCTCTCAGTAAATCTGCTGCATCCAAGGCTGCCATGTGGCTTGGAGATGGCTTAAAGTTTAATTACAATTTATGCCTGTCAGTTGGCATTTGTTGCAGTAAATTCAGCGCAGGCCCATTTGCAATAAGTCTGCCCCCTTTTTGTGATGCTCCACCCGCTTGATGAGCGCAGTGCAGAATGGCAAAATAAAAGTTACAAAATGGATGTGCAAAATCGAAGTTTTAGAAAAATAACTGTTACACATGCCCACTTTTGCCCAATATTTTGTAGTATTTTGTACATCCACATATATTTTGTAGCATTTTGCACTTCTAATATGTCGCGTTTTAAATAACCCTGGGTACAAAAGAATCACAGCAGTTAGTTGTCATTGTTGAAATAGATTGTACATGTAATCTGAAATTTACTTTCTTTACAGGGAGGAATTTATGTCTTCAAACTGTTTGATTATTATTCAGCCAGTGGAATGAGTCTTCTTTTCCTTGTATTCTTTGAGTGCATCTCAATATCATGGTGTTATGGTAAGAAAGCTTAGCAAATATAATGTATAAGACTGATACAACAGACTTTGAGCTCTTCTGTAATGTCTTTCTTAGTAAATGAGTGTATGAAGGGGTGTTTCCTCAGGAAATAACAATGCTTGAGCATTATTTGTAAATATTTATGAACAATATGACAACTGGGTTTTACCATTTCCCTGGCAAAGGGGTGTATCTCTACATTGTTCGACATATCTCTGATTGGGTAATGTCAGAGAGTGCAGGAACACACCTGAAAATGGCATAATCCAGTTATCAATTTATTCATAATTTTAAATAATTCTAAAAAAAAAGATGTTTATGGTAGGTTAAAGTAATGATAAGTACTTTTGGGGTCCATTTAGTGTACGCAGTTTAAATTGCATTTAATAACTTAGATTTGTCTAAGAAATCAATCAAAAGAGTTTTAATCTGTATTCATTTTAATAACTTTCAGATTCTCATTTATTCCTGTACTACAGGCCTCCTTAGTCACATTAAAGGGGTTCTCCGGTGCTTAGACATCTTATCCCCTATCCAAAGGATAAGGGATAAGATGCCTGATCGTGGGAGTCCCGCCACTGGGGACCCCCAGGATCTTGCACGCGGCACCCTGTTTATAATCAGTCCCCAGAGCGTGTTTGCTCCGGGTCTGATTACCGATGACCACAGGGCCGGCAGCGTGTGGCGTCAAGCCTCCGCCCCAGTGTGACGTCACGCTCCACCCCTCAATGCAAGCCTACGGGAGGGGGCGTGATAGCTGTCACGCCCCCTCCCATAGGCTTGCATTGAGGGGCGGAGCATCACATCACACGGTGGTGGAGGTGTGACGTCACACGCCGCCGGCCCTGTGGTCGTCGGTAATCAGACCCGGAGCGAACACACTCCGGGGACTGATTACAAACGGGGTGCCACGTGCAAGATCCCGGGGGTCCCCAGCGGTGGGACTCCCGCGATCAGGCATCTTATTCCCTATCCTTTGTATAGGGGATAAGATGTCTGAGCACCGGAGAACCACTGTAACCCTTATTTGCTACTTTATATACTATGCATGATGATTGGCCAATCTTGAAAATCGTTTTAAATTATTTGGTCTGATTTCTTTTAACTCAATAGCATACATGAGGCCACCCTAGAACAGAAAATTTAAGGTCAAATGCTTTTCACTAAAAATAACAGAATCAGGCAATAACAAATTAAATATTGCTTTTATCTAAAGTGCTTTTAACATTCATATTTTACCAGGTGTTAACAGATTTTATGACAACATAGAAGAAATGTGTGGTCAAAGACCTTGTCTTTGGTGGAAACTCTGTTGGTCATTCTTTACACCCATCATTGTAGCGGTAAGTTTAACTTTAATTATGGCAGTTATAATTTATCAATCATTGTTACACCGTACCGAGAAAACAATATTGTTACACCATACTCAATATAATGGATAAGGATGAGCAAATTTATCAAAACCTTGGTACAAATGGTTGGCTGAACTCAAAAAGTTTTGGTTTTGACCAAACTAGTTCTGTCCATATGTCTAAATGGTATGCCTAATGCTGGCTATTTTGTTTTGTTTTAAAAGTTATTTTTATTAAATTGAACAGAGTAGCATTACATTTCAGACTGAAAATAAATCTCATATGAGAGATAAAGTATAAGTTATAAACAGAAGAAAGGTAAGAAAAGAGTAACAAACAGTTCTTCACTGTGCACGTGTACTTCTATGGCATATGAGGAATATACAGCTTACCTATTTCAGTGCACAAGCTTTAAAACACCTTCAATAGTAGAACAAAGAAAAAGGTTCAGCACTTGTGGCTGTTACAGAACTTTGCATGTGAAAAATGTTCCAAAGTAGCCAGTTCCTTAAGTCTATATAGCTGGTCAACTCTAATTATCCACTCATTTGGGGTGGGAGTTGGTTGTGCTTTCCAGAGTCTGGAGAGCAGGATTCTTGTTGCGAAAAGAATAGTTTTGACCAAGCTCAGGGAGTTGGATGGTATACTGCCTGGAAAAATGTGCGGTAAAATAGTTATCTGTTTTATAAGGGTATGTTCAGGTTGCAGATCTGATTGATATTTTTATGGATGAGGGACTAGTAGTCATGGACCATTTCTATTATCCCAAAAAAGGATAAGGATCTTCCCTACTGCAGCAGTTACAGGCCAATATCAGTTACAGGCCAATATACTGCAGCAGTTACAGGCCAATAAGCTTTACGCTAAACTACTGGCTCTCTGGCTCAAACCGCTGCTCCCTGCTCTAATTAACCCTGATCAAGTGGGATTCATACCCAATAGAGAAGGAAAAGCTAATGTTGGCTATATTGCCAATTTTTGGGCTTGCATATGATCGAGCCATGTGTACAGAGTGCAGTGTGCGCAGTAGTTGTATGACTCCTAGAACAACATGGCCTCTTTGTGTTGCCATATATTAGCCATATATCTTTGAAGATATTCTCTCCTAAAAGAAATGGACCAACTTTTTTTGTAAAATTTGTACAGAATGTGGAGGCACACTTAAGTACTGTTATTGCTTTATACACTTGTTCAAGCACCTTGTTATAGCTTTGTAGAATGCCAGAATAGAGCTGTGTACATGAGCTCTTAAAACCCATATATAAACCTTTAGAGTACTAAAGGAAACAAGTAGTGACATGTTTATATTGTCAGATAACTTAACTACTTCAAATTAAGATTCAGGCCAATTAACCTTCTGGCATTGCTCCTTATATATGTGGTTTTATAAATAGAAATGTGGAGCCAGAACACATTCTATATGCTTGGGATTGAATTTTGTTACCGGACCCACCTTTAAAATAACATAATAATAATTTGTTATATCTAGAGCAATAAAAACATTCACCTAGATAGATCTGAATACCTCCTTTCTAAGCACTTTATTACAGTAATAGCTCTAGAAAGAATAAATAGAATGTAAAATCACTTTTAAAAATACATACAAATCCGAGACAAGCAAATAGATAACACATCAGATTGGTAATAATGGCATTCGCTTATAGTCAAATAGTTGATAATAAAAATAGTCCCAAATACTTCTAGCAGATTAGATCTACAAGGCTTTTACTATGCTCAAAATCTATCTGTTACAGACCTGCAAATGTCTTTCTCCCAGCAGCCTATATTACAACAAGCATTATCCGCCTGAACTACATGTCTGAACACAGTGCTCATTCATTTCTGTCTTACCCTTTGGAAAACTTTATTAAGCTTCATATGTGCCTCCTCCATTCACAACGTTTCGCATTCTCTCTGTTTTCCAGGTTCTAAAATGCAATGCACCTTCAGAGGTCTCAATTACTGGGCCCTCTATCATCCACTATTAAAACTCAAATCTTCAAACATGCACACATGTGCTAAAAAGACACAGAGATCCTGTGCACCATGTTTTAAAAAAAAGAAGAAAAAATAGATATATATCTACCGTATTTATCGGCGTATAACACGCACTTTTTAGGCTAAAATTTTTAGCCTAAAGTCTGTGTGCGTGTTATACGCCAATACACCCCCAGGAAAGGCAGGGGGAGAGAGGCCGTCGCTGCCCGCTTCTCTCCCCCTGCCTTTCCTGGGGTCTAGAGCGCTGCTGTCGGCCCTTCTCACCCCCTGGTTATCGGCGCCGCTGCCCGTTCTGTCCCCCTGACTATCGGTGCCGGCGCCGATAGCCAGGGGGAGAGAAGCGGCGCCGACAGCCAGGGGGAGAGAAGGGGCAGCGGCACCCATTGCCGGCGCCGCTGCCCCGTTGCCTCCCCCCATCCCCGCTGGCATAATTACCTGAGTCGGGTCCGCGCTGCTGCAGGCCTCCGGCGTGCGTCCCCGGCGTCGTTGCTATGCGCTGAACGGCGCGTCGCATGACGTCAGTGCGCCGCGTCATGCATAGCAACGACGCCGGGACCAAAAAATTGTGTTTTTTCTTAAATTTTGTCGCACAAAAATTTTTTTTTCCGTTTCTTCGTAGATTTTTGGGTAAAATTACTATCATTACAAGGTAGAATTGGTGGCGCAAAAAATAAGCCATCATATGGATTAAAATTTAAAGAGTTATGATTTTTTAAAATGTAAGTAGGAAAAAATGAAAGTGCAAAAACAGAAAAACCCCTGGTCCTTAAGGGGTTAAAATAATCTAATTTTGATGGTCTGTCTTGAGAATAACTTTAAATTTCTGAAGTATGAATAACTTTTTTTTTTTTAACAAAAACAACATCAACACACTAGGGTTCTAGGTTGAACTTGATGGACTTTTTTAAACCCTACAAACTATGTTACTATGTTATATCCGATTATCTGATGCTCCATCAGTAGGATATCTTTTTTTTTATTCCCTGGCAACTTCAGAGCCTGATACTTGCAAGAGACTGCATCACAACTGTTGACAACTAAAATAAAAATACAAATAATTAGCAAGAAAAACTCAACTCTAAATAGTATTTTAAACCCACACGATTGGGCAAAAATAAAATAAACTTGACTGTTCTTTCACTAACCACTTTGTAATACGCTGATTAATGAAATGTCAACAAGTTTCCCTTAGGAAAGAGCTTTACAGCCGCTTCTATTTCTGTCCCTTCTGACGCCAGACTGAAAGTGCTTTGCATTAATTTTCCTGATGTTGACTTTGTGACCTTTTCAGCACTAATTCATTTCTGATTCAAGTAGATTTACTTTGTAAGAATTTTTGGAGCAAGTAAAAAATAAATGTGGATTCTAAATGTTTTTGTCTTTTTTTGCAGGGAGTGTTCATTTTCAGTGCTGTCCAAATGACTCCACTTACCATGGGCAGCTATGTTTTCCCATCTTGGGGACAAGGAGTTGGCTGGTTCATGGCCTTGTCTTCAATGGTGCTGATTCCCGGATACATGGTATATTTGTTCCTGTCTCTTAAAGGGTCTTTAAAACAGGTATGGACTGTGATCGTTCACTAAAAAATGTTACAGTAAATTATTTCTATTTAATGGTCAAAACGTTTAGAAAGCAGAAGGCACTGTTTTAAAGGGGTACTCCAGTGGAGAAAAAAATTCAAATCAACTGGAGCCAGAAAGTTAAACAGATTTGTAAATTACTTCTATTAAAAAAATATTAATCCTTCCAGCACTTTTCAGCTGCTGTATGCTATAGAGAAAGTTGAGTTGTTCTTTTCTGTTCTCCTGACATGGAGAGAGGTGTCAGCAGAGAGCACTGTGGTCAGACAGAAAAAAACAATTCAACTTCCTCTGTAGTATAAGCAGCTGATAAGTACTGGGAGGATTAGGATCATTTATTAGAAGTAATTTACAAATCTGTTTACCTTGCTGGAGCCAGTTAATATGAAAAAATGTTTTAATCCACTGGTGTGCCCCTTTAATTATAATGCTATAACCTGTTTAGGACCCATGACGTACCGGTATGTCATGAGTCTACTCCCGTTCTATAACGCGGGGTCAAAGTTGAACGCTGCATCTAAAGTGAAAGTAAATCATTGCCGGTTAGCTCAGGGGACTGTTTGGGATGTCCATGGCGAAATCGCGGCATCCCGAACAGCTGTGAGACAGCAGGAGGGTCCCTTACCTTGCCTCCTGGTGTCCAATCGCCGAATGACTGCTCAGTGCCTGAGATCCAGGCATGAGCAGTCAAGCGGCAGAATCATTGGTCAATGGTTTCCTATGAGAAACCATTGATCAATATAAAAGATCAGTGTATTCAGTGTTATAGCCCCCTATGGGAGCTATAACATTGAAAAAAAGAAAGTGAAAAAAAAGTAAATAAAGATCATTTAAGCCCTTCCCTAATAAAAGTTTGAATCACCCCCCTTTTCCCATTTAAAAAAAAAACCTGTGTAAATAAAAATAAACATATGTGGTATCACCGTGTGTGGAAATGTCCAAATTATAAAAAGAGAACATTAATTAAACTGCACAGTCAATGGCGTATGGCCAAAAAAATTCCAAAGTCAAAATAGTGTATTTTTGGTCACTTTTTATATCATGAAAAAAATTAATGATCAATAGGTACTATCAATATACATTTTCCTGCATGTAGTTATGATTTTTTCCCAAAGTACGACAAAATCAAACCTACATAAGTAGGGTGTCATTTTAATCGTATGAACCTACAGAATAAAGAGAAGGTGTTATTTTTACTGAAAAATTTACTGTGTAGAAACGGAAGCCCCTAAAAATTACAAAATGTGTTTTTTTTTCTTCAATTTTGTCTCACAATGATTTTTTTTCCCATTTCGCCATAAATGTTTGGGTAAAATGACTGACGTCATTACAAAGGAGAATTAGTGACGCAAAAATAAGCCATCATATAGATTTTTAGGTGCAAAATTAAAAGAGTTATGATTTTTTAGAGGTAAGGAGGAAAAAACGAAAATGCAAAAATGGAAAAACCCTTGGTCCTTAAGAGGTTAAACAAGGCAAAACGGATAATATTATAATTTACCTTTAACTTCTTTGATAGCACACACTGGTGTATTTAAATACAGTATAATAACACAACAATATTTTTTTTTCTTTAGCGTCTACAGGTCATGATTCAGCCAACTGATGATGTTGTTCACAATGAAAATGGGCCCGAACAGTTGTCGAAGAGTAACTCTGCCAACAGGGAAGCCTATATATAAATACACTGTACTAAGGAAGTGCAGATGTCATGATTTTCTAAATACAAAATGGTTGACATGACCACATAATTACATCTGGAATAAAGAATTTACCTACCTCCAGTGGCAAAAAAAAAAAGGGGACCATCACCAGTAGAGCACAAGGAAAATCAACTTGGTTATTTTCTTACTGTTTTGTGGAATACCATGAATGGTTTGCGTGTTCAGGCAATTCAGACTGTTAACGTTTTTATCTTTACTGCAAAGGTTGAATTTGTAAACCTAAAAAAAAACACCATTTTTAAAGCTATACTTGGCTACGAAAATCTGAGGTTTTGTGTGATTGATTTTTAATTCTGAAACCTTTCTTCGAGGCAGCTCCCAAGACTTTGACTAAAATCCATAAAACGCTTATTATCTCTTTTTTTTTTTACTCAGCGTTTTTACAGCACAAGGGTAGATAGCACAAATGTTTGAAGGATTTTCATTTTTCAATTATTGTAGAAAATTGTCTATTATTTTTTTATGAAAAGTTTTCTTGAAGAGATTTATTGATTTTTTTTTTCTTACTGAGGAAATGAAAGCACAAATTAAGTTCAAGGGACCAAATTTACATATACATTTATTACAGAGATATTAACATAAATGTTTAAGAAAATACAATTTATAAGCCAAATACCAGCCTTTTCGTAAAAAAGTTAATTATACAATCCATTGTACTCTTTAGTAAGAAATAATTTAAAAAATTTAAACAATCAACTGTTGATTAGATTTAATGCATGTTAAGGTTTTAAATAGTTAATGCTTCATTTTTTCTAGAATAAAGGGTATTCACTTAAACTGTTTAAAAATATAGTAAAATATGTTATAAAAAAAAATGTGTTAGGGAAAAAGGACAGATACATAAACCCTTATGCCACGCAACACCCCTGGTTGGATTTACTGCACCTTTTAATTGGTATAATAATAAAACAAAGGGTAAGAAACAAATACTTGTTGCCTGACTGCATTTGGCATTTGCATTTGGTCTATTTTAGGCACAACAAAAAAACGCCTACATTGGTGATAGATGACTGTGTTGCACAATGAGCTTTCTCTTTAGCAAAGTCTTGTGCTTTTTAAAAATGTTCTATAGCACATACTTTAGAACTATTATGTGATAATGTTTCTCGTGGATGTTAGTTGGGTTTGTCATTTTTGTCCAAAGAGTGAAAAAAAATTATCTATATATGTTATTGCAATAAATTAATATTCTAAGAATGTCAAGCACATTTATTGTAGAAAATATATACAAATATTTTAACGGTATTTGTACAACAGTATTGTTTCGTAGATCCTAAAATGTCTCATATCAAATGTAACATATTCAAAATTATAATGATGTATGTCTGTAGTGCAACCAGGCAAAACGTCTTGTTGTAACTTTATTTTGTATACAATGTCTCCTATCATTCTTTGTGACGTTCATGCAGTATCGGAGCCAATGAGCCATTGGCGTCTGACAGCTGCTGACTTAATATATGTAATACAGTCTGTTGTTCAAAAAATTTATGCAGTATTTAAATGTTTGATTGTATACAGTACATACATACAAAACTGACAGATATGCTTTGTAGCATTCTTATATACAAAATATCTACTTTAGCAGAATAGTGATGTAGGAACTACTGTGTTTCAATTGTGAATAACTGTATCTTTTTGTAGTATCTTCCCTAATAAAACTATATTCTATCATCCAATAAGCTTACCCGCAATAAGATATTAAGTCATGAATCAAATAAAGTTATCTCTATATATAAAAAATATATATGTAATGTAACATATGCATAGTAAAACTATATACAGAGCTTGTTAACTGAAAAAAAAATATCCTTTATATTTAGTATCTTGCAACCTGTTCTATGGACCAAATGTAATATAAGATACATATTAAATGTCTTTTAATGGTGTCTATCTGCAAAAAAAAAAAGCACGGTTGTCATGTACGTTTATGAATTTAGAAATCAAATAAAGGATATATTACAAATAAAGTATACACTGAGTTGTCTTCTGTCGGGTTGGGTTGTAAATTTTCACAAAAAGGCTAATGTCTCTTTAAACATTTATTTTGGAAAGATTTTGACAGCCTAACCATTAGGAAAATGACATATCTATTGTGAGCCACCCATAGATTGTGCATTTTATCCGCTAGTCCTTTTGATCAGCCTCAAACTGTTTGGTAATTGCATATTTAACTTACAACCACATATTATTAAAAATGTAGCATTTTCCGTTTAAGTGGCTCTCTGAAAAAAAAATCAATAGCTGCTACTTATTGCCACTAATGACTTACAGATCCCCATTGTGCTTTTTTTTTTTTTTGCAGTATGTTATTTTGTACGCCTTCTCAACCAATTTACACCACTCTCTCAGAACTTGTGCCGAAAGGTGTCAATGTAAAAGAACTCAGAACGAGCTATATTTTTACTTTACATTAATTTGAAACTTCTCTTCTGAAGAGATGGAGCTCAATAAAGAGGTTCTATGTGTATTTCCTGCATATGTCGCTGAAATAACATGTTATATTGTCTCTGTATAAGAGTCAATGAAGCTGGTAGACTGAATGAGGCACCCTATTGATGCTTGTGTGGGGGAAATTGTAACTGATGCTTAATGGTCCACCATGTCTCTGGTTCAATATTCCTATCCAGTAAAGAAGCTGAGTCATTGCAATAGAAAGAGGGGCATACAATGAGTCTGTCCCTATGCACTATATCAGGAAAATGGAAACTAAAATAAATTGAAATCTTAAAGGGAATCCTTCCAGTATGTTATGCTGCACTGTACATAGGAAAAACCTGTAAATCATTAGCCGGTAGGTGGGTCAGCGACACCAAGCAATTCCACATGTACCGTATATACTCGAGGATAAGCCGACCCGAATTTTAGCCGAGGCCCCTAATTTCACCCCAAAATCCCAGGAAAAGTTATTGACTCGAGTATAAGCCTAGGGTGGGAAATACATCATCCCCCCATGTAATCATCCAGACCCCTGTCATTAACACCCTCATCATCATCCCCCTGTCATCATCCCCACCCCCCTTCATCACCCCCTTGTCATCATCCCCACCCCCCTTCATCATCCCCCTCTCATCATCCTCACCCCCCTTCATCATCCCCTTGTCATCATCCCCACCCCCCTTCATCATCCCCTTGTCATCATCCCCACCCCCCTTCATCATCCCCTTGTCATCATCCTCTTGTGAACTATCCGCCCGCAGTGGTCTTCAACCTGCGGACCTCCAGAGGTTTCAAAACTACAACTCCCAGCAAGCCCGGGCAGCCACTCGAGTTCACTCGAGTATAAGCCGAGGGGGGTGTTTTGAGCACCAAAAATCGTGCTGAAAAACTCGGCTTATACTCGAGTATATACGGTAAATGGGATTTGGTAATACTTATGTTACAGGCTGCAGTCTTTGAATGGGGAATTCTACCTGTGATGATCTCAATTGGCAGACTATGAAACGACTTCTAAACTCTCCCTGCCTGCCTGCAGTGATGTGGGCTTGAGGTCAATGGATTTCTCCTGTGCTGATCTGTATTGTTAGTAATGCTGATTAGTGACTAGTGATGAGCGGCATAGGCCATATTTGAATTCGCAATATTTCGCGAATATATGGGCGAAATTCGCATATTCGTTATATTCGTTTTTTGCGCATATGCGAAAATATATGCGCATATTCTCGAATATTGAGCCCTCCCTTCTTTAATGGTATGGGGAACTATGACTAGTGCATGAACTCTGTGATTTTTTGCCCATTGAAACCAATAGGCCCATAGTTGTTTATGGGGATCTCATGGCATGTAAAACAGTAAGCTACGCAGGACTGTCAAAGCAGCACAGTGGAATGGGAGACCACCACAGGTTCGAGTCCCGGGGTAGGACAGAGTTTTACAGTGTTGTGGTTAAACTTAACTTTACTGGAAACGCTGCTGAGTTGCCCATAGCAACCAGATTGCTTCCTTCATTTTTCAGAGGCCTTTTCAAAAATTAAAAAAGCAATCTGATTGGTTGCTATGGGCAACTGCACAACTCTTTCTCTACACTGGTTTTGATGAATCTCCCCCAGAGAGGGAGATTTATCAAAACCTGTAAAGAGGAAAAGTTTCTGAGTTGCCCATAGCAACCAATCAGATCGCTTCTTTCATTTTTCAGAGGCCCCTGATTTCACCCCAAAAACCTAGGGAAAGTTATTGACTCGACTATAAGCCTAGGGTGGGAAACGGAGGAGGCAGGAATAATTTTTCAGCACCATTCTGTGTCTTTGTTCCGCAACAAATCATCTGCTGGTTATGCTAGTCTGTAGATGGTATAATACACAGCAGTCCATTCCTAATTGTCTTTGACAAAGCGCATTTTTGTGCTTAGTACACAGCTTTTTTGTGCTGTAGCATTGTTGTGTACTGCTGGTGTTACATAGTTACATAGTTACATAGTTACATAGTTAGTACGGTCGAAAAAAGACATATGTCCATCAAGTTCAACCAGGGAATTAAGGGGTAGGGGTGTGGCGCGATATTGGGGAAGGGATGAGATTTTATATTTCTTCATAAGCATTAATCTTATTTTGTTCCAGGAATGTATCTAATCCTGTTTTAAAGCTGTTAATTGTTCCTGCTGTGACCAGTTCCTGAGGTAGACCGTTCCATAAATTCACAGTCCTCACGGTAAAGAAGGCGTGTCGCCCCTTGAGACTAAACTTTTTTTTCTCCAGACGGAGGGAGTGCCCCCTCGTCCTTTGGGGGGGTTTAACCTGGAACAGTTTTTCTCCATATTTTTTGTATGGGCCATTAATATACTTATATACGTTTATCATATCCCCCCTTAAACGTCTCTTCTCAAGACTAAACAATTGTAACTCCTTTAATCGCTCCTCATAGCTAAGATGTTCCATGCCCCATATTAGTTTAGTCGCGCGTCTCTGCACCCTTTCCAACTCCGCAGTGTCCCTTTTATGGACAGGTGACCAAAACTGAACAGCATATTCCAGGTGAGGCCGTACCAATGCTTTATAAAGGGGGAGTATTATGTCCCTGTCCCTTGAGTCCATGCCTCTTTTGATACATGACAATATCCTGCCGGCTTTGGAAGCAGCAGCCTGACATTGCATGCTATTCTGTAGTCTGTGATCTACAAGTACACCCAGATCCTTCTCTACCAGTGACTCTGCCAGTTTAATCCCCCCTAAGACATACGACGCATGCAGGTTATTAGTACCCAGATGCATAACTTTACATTTATCCACATTGAACCTCATTTGCCAAGTGGATGCCCAGACACTTAGTCTATCCAAGTCATCTTGTAACTTATGCACATCCTCTATAGACTGTACCGTGCTACAAAGCTTGGTGTCATCTGCAAAGATAGAAACAGAGCTGTTAATACCATCCTCTATATCATTGATAAATAAATTAAACAACAGCGGTCCCAGTACTGAACCTTGGGGTACACCACTAATTACCGGGGACCAATCAGAGTACGAATCATTGACCACCACTCTCTGGGTACGATCCATGAGCCAGTGTTCAATCCAGTTACAAACTAAAATTTCCAAACCCAAAGACCTTAACTTACCTGTCAGACGTCTATGAGGGACAGTATCAAATGCTTTAGCAAAATCCAGAAACACTATATCCACAGCCATTCCTCTGTCAAGGCTTCTACTCACCTCTTCATAAAAGCAAATTAGATTGGTTTGACAACTTCTATCCTTAGTAAACCCATGCTGGCTATCACTTATAATACAATTATCCCCTATGTATTCCTGTATGTAATCCCTTATAAGTCCTTCAAACAATTTACCCACAATGCACGTTAAACTTACCGGTCTATAGTTTCCTGGGGAAGACCTAGAGCCCTTTTTGAAGATTGGCACCACATTCGCCTTGCGCCAGTCCCTTGGCACAATACCAGACACCAGAGAATCTCTAAATATCATGAACAGGGGTACAGATATTACTGAACTTACCTCTCTAAGAACTCTTGGGTGTAGTCCATCCGGTCCTGGGGATTTGCTTACATTTATATCACTTAACTTACCTTGTACCAACTCTACATTAAGCCAGTTCAGTACATTACATGATGTGTTACCAGCACTGACCTGGCCAATGTCAGCTCCTTCTTCCATAGTGTATACAGAACTAAAGAACCCATTCAGTAGCTCCGCCTTCTCTTGATCGCCTGTGACAACCTCCCCATTATCATTATTAAGGGGTCCTACATGCTCTGTCCTTGGTTTTTTTGCATTTATATATCTAAAAAAATATTTAGGATTAGTTTTGCTTTCTTTGGCCACCTGTCTCTCATTTTGAATTTTTGCTGTTTTTATTACATTTTTACAGATTTTATTAAGCTCTTTGTACTGTTTAAATGTTATAGCTGACCCATCAGATTTGTATTTTTTGAAGGCTATTTTTTTGCTGTTTATTGCTCTTTTAACATCATGTGTCAGCCATGTAGGATTTAGTTTCAATCGTTTATATTTGTTCCCCTTTGGTATATATTTAGCTGTATAGTTATTTAGAGTTGATTTAAAGATGTCCCATTTACCTTCTGTATCAGTATTTGAGAACACCTCCCCCCAGTCTATGTCCTGTAGTGCAGCCCTCAGCCCAGGGAAATTTGCCTTTTTAAAGTTATATGTTTTTGCCTTCCCCGCCTGTCTTTGTTTTCTACATTTTAAGTCAAAAGTAACTATATTGTGGTCGCTATTACCAAGGTTTTCCCGCACAGTTACATTACCAACCAGCTCTGCATTGTTGGAAATGATCAGATCCAACAAGGCATCACTTCTTGTTGGGTCCTCCACAAACTGGCCCATAAAATTATCCTGCAATAAATTTAGGAATTGTCGCCCCTTTGTAGTTTTAGCCAACCCCGGACCCCAATCTATATCTGGATAGTTAAAATCTCCCATTATTACCACTGTACCTGCCCGGGCGGCCCTCTCTATTTGTTTATGAAGCCGAACTTCTATCTCTTCAGTGATATTAGGGGGTCTGTAGATTACCCCAAATATTATTTTTTCAGTATTTACCTCCTTTTGTAATTCTACCCACAATGATTCCACATCCTCAGAATCATCACACACTATGGCATCGTTCACACTGACTTTCATACCACTTCTTACATACAGACAGACTCCACCACCTTTTCTGTTCATTCTATCCTTGCGAAACAATGTAAACCCCTGCAGATTGACAGCCCAGTCATGCGAGGAGTCCAGCCATGTCTCAGTGACCCCAACTATATCAATATGTTCCTCCAGTATCAAGGCCTCAAGCTCCCCCATTTTATTTGCTAGGCTTCTGGCATTTGTGAACATACACTTTACATTTCCATCCTTTATGTTATTGGGGTTAATGGGATTCAAGGGTGTAAGTTTTATTTTCCTATGAAGCCTATTCCTATTAACTATTCTAACCCCTCCCTCCGCTCCACCCCCAGGTACATTTATAATTCCCACCTCTCTATCTACACTATCTTCCCCCTCTTTGCTGTAGGTTCCCTCCCCCCAAGTCCCTAGTTTAAACACTCCTCCACCCTTCTAGCCATCTTCTCCCCAAGCAAAGCTGCACCCTCCCCATTGAGGTGCAGCCCGTCCCTACGGTAGAGCCGGTAACCGACAGCGAAGTCAGCCCAGTTCTCCATGAACCCAAACCCTTCCTTCCTACACCAGCTTCTGAGCCACTTGTTTACCTCCCTGATCTCCCGCTGCCTCTCTGGTGCGGCTCGTGGTACTGGTAGTATTTCAGAAAAGACTACCTTGGAGGTCCTTGCCTTAAGCTTGCGGCCTAAGTCCCTGAAATCATTTTTAAGGACACTCCACCTACCTCTTACTTTGTCATTGGTGCCAATATGTACCATGACTGCTGGGTCCTCTCCAGCCCCGCCCAACAACCTGTCAACCCGATCCGCGATGTGCCGAACTCGTGCGCCAGGCAGACAGCACACTGTTCGGCGATCCCGGTCTTTGTGACAGATTGCCCTGTCTGTCCCCCTAATAATTGAGTCCCCCACCACTAGTACCTGTCTGGCCTGCCCTGTACTCCTCCCTCCCTCCTTACTGGAGCAGACACCCCCCTGGCGGTCAGAGGCGGTATCCTGCTGCAGTTCTGCTAGCTCTGTAATGGCATCCCCCTCATCTGCCAAGCGGGCAAACTTGTTGGGGTGTGCCAGTTCAGGACTAGCCTCCCTGACACTTTTTCCCCTACCCCTCTTTCTAACTGTAACCCAGCTAACTGCCTGACTGTCCTGCAACTCCGTCCCACTGTCCTCCCCCACCTCTATTCCCGAGAGTGCCTGCTCAGTGAGCAGGAGACTCCTCTCCATGTTGTTAATGCTTCTCATTGTTGCCAGTCGCCCCTCTAGATGCAGGATCTGGGCTTCCAAACGGACAACTAGCACACATCTCGCACAACAATATGCACCCTCAAACTGTTGTTCAAGGATTGCATACATTGAACAGGATGTACATTGGACTGCATTTTCCAACATGGAGGCCATCTAATTATGGGGATTTCACAAATGTATAGGAAAAAACAGACAGTCAAAATGACACTTAAAATTTTTTGTAGACCTTGTGGGTTCAAAAATGAAAACTCACAGCGATCTCAACCTCCTGCTTTCAAACTCCAGTTTTTGAAACTCCTCTTTCACGCCCCCTCTTACACAGCAACACTCAGAAAGAGCAAGCTCTCAATAAGAGTCCCAAGCTAAGATTTATACACCTGTGCCCAATCTACTCCTCCTCCCCCTAGAGGTGGAACAGAGAAAAAAAAAAAAAAAAAAATGAAAAAGGGTGTTTAAACTCTAACAGTTATCCCACTATGTGCAAAAGAGAAAAACTTACCCAAAATAAGAATGTGGGCTATAAGCAGTCGCACCCACTCCACAGATTCACTCCGCACAACAGATAATCACAGTTTTTGAAACTCCTCTTTCACGCCCCCTCTTACACAGCAACACTCAAAAAGAGCAAGCTCTCAATAAGAGTCCCAAGCTAAGATTTATACACCTGTGCCCAATCTACTCCTCCTCCCCCTAGAGGTGGAACAGAGAAAAAAAAAAAAAAAAAATGAAAAAGGGTGTTTAAACTCTAACAGTTATCCCACTATGTGCAAAAGAGAAAAACTTACCCAAAATAAGAATGTGGGCTATAAGCAGTCGCACCCACTCCACAGATTCACTCCGCACAACAGATAATCACAGTTTTTGAAACTCCTCTTTCACGCCCCCTCTTACACAGCAACACTCAAAAAGAGCAAGCTGTTGTGTTGTGCAAAAAGAAAATAATTTAAGCGTACTGTACCGCATTTTTCTGCCCTCATAAGTGCATACAACATACGTACATCTAAGTAGTGTACTATTTTGTATCTGTTAATCTTTCAAGGGCCTACATACTGTGATAGTCCAGGCAAAAGTACTCACCGGCTGGTACTTTTTTTTAAGTGTACTGTAGCCCATTTTTCTGCCCTCAAAATTGCATACCACATACCTACATACTATTTTGTACATGTTAATCTGTCAAGGGCGTATATACTGTGAAAGGACAGCTATTAGTACACACTTGCTGCTGTTCTAGACAAATACAGTTTTAAGCGTAATGAAGCATATTGTACTTCCCTAGGCAATAAGTATATCAGACAGAGTAGTGTCAGGAAGTGCACAGTGGAGTGGCAGAGGCCTAAATTCATCAGGCGCAGGCAGAGGTCACAGCAGAGTAGGGGCATGTGGCAGCCGGAGTCGCAGCGAGAGGTCTGAGATCCCGGTGTCAGCTAGCAGTCATGTCTCGACCCGCAACCCAGCAGCCATGATTGATCGGTTCACTCGCTCAGCCACTTCATCCCAAGGGACATCCAACACCCCCAGTCAACAGTCGGTGGGTTCTTCAGACTCAAACCTCACTTGGCATGGCCCTCATGCTGCTGCTACCACCTCAAGGCTCTGTCATTGTACTGCTCTATCGTGTCCTCATGCTAATGCTACCACCTCCAGGCTCTGTCATTGTGCCGCCATATGGTCTCCTCATGCTTATGCTGCCACCTCCTGGCTCTCTCTTTGTGCTGCTCTATGGTCTCCTCATGCTAGTGCTACCTCCTTCAAGCTCTGTCATTGTGCCACCATTTGGTCTCCTTATAATGATGCTACCACCTCCAGGCTCTGTCATTGTGTCGCCATATGGTCTCCTCATGCTGATGCTGCCATCTACAAGCTCTCTAATTGTGCTGCTCTATGGTCTCCTCATGCTGATACTGCCACCTCCAGGCTCTCTCATTGTGCTGCTCTATGTTCTCCTCATGCGGATGCTACCATCTCCACGCTTTGTCATTGTGCCACCATATGGTCTCCTCATGCTGATGCTACCACCTCCAGGCACTGTCATTGTGCTGCCATATGGTCTCCTCATGTTGATGCTGCAACCTCCAGGCTCTCTAATTGTGCTGCTCTATGGTCTCTTCATGCTGATGCTGCCACCTCCAGGCTCTCTAATTGTGCTGCTCTATGGTGTCCTCATGCTATTGCTACCACCTTCAGGCTCTCTCATTGTGCTGCCATGGATACTGCAAAACATAATTAAGGTGCTGGTCCTCAGATTCAGAAATTCCTCTGCATTAGGGTCACTTTCAGGACTCCTGAGGCTGCTGCTGCCACCTCCAGGCCACTTCAGCCAATATATGGTCTCTTCATGCTGCCACAAACTTCAGGCAGTCGTTCAGCCACTATTTGGTCTCCTCATACTGATGCCACCTCCAGGCTCTGTCATTGCGCTGCCATGTTACATGTGACTCCTTGTTAAATTTGGTCCTTCATACATACGCTGGCGCCGGGACAATAACATTTGGGAGTTAAAATGTAAAAATCTTAAATTTCAATGGTCTCCTCATGCTTCTGATGACTCCGGGCTGTGCCATTCAGCCACTATATGGTCTCCTCATGCTTCAGCCACCTCCAGGCTGTGCCATTCAGACATTCAGACACTATATGGTCTCCTCATGCTTCAGCTTCCTCCAGGCTTTGCCATTCAGACACTATATGGTCGCCTCATGCTGCCACAAACTCCAGGCTGCACCATTCAGCCACTATATGGTCTCCTCATGCTGCCACAAACTCCAGACTGTGCCATTCAGCCACTATATGGTCTCCCCATACTGCCACAAACTCCAGGCGGTGCCATTCAGCTACTATATGGTCTCCTCATACTGATTTCACCTCCAGGCTGTCCCATTCAGCCACTATATGGTCTCTTCGAATGCTTCAGCCAACTCCAGGCTGTGCCATTCAGCCACTATATGGTATCCTCATACTGATGGCACCTCCAGACTCTGTCATTGTGCTGCCCTGTGACATGTGACTCCTTGTTAGATTTGATCCTTTGTACCCACACTTCGGGGCCCGGGACACTAAAACTTGGGAGTTATAACTTCAATTTCAAAATCCTCAATTTCTATTTCAAAATCTTAATTTTTCTATTTAAAATGTTAATGGTCTCTTCATGCTTCAGCCACCTCCAGGCTGTGCCATTCTTCCAATATATGGTCTCCTCATGCTTTAGCTACCTCCAGGCTGTGCCATTCAGCCACTGTTTGGTCTCCTCATGCTTTAGCTACCTCCAGGCTGTGCCATTAAGCCACTATTTGGTCTCTTTGTGCTGCCACAAATTCCAGACTGTGCCATTCAGCCACTATATGGTCTCCTCATGCTTCAGCCACCTCCAGGCTGTGCCATTCAGACAATCAGACATGATATGGTCTCCTCATGCTTCAGCTTCCTCCAGGCTTTGCCATTCAGCCACTATATGGTCTCCTCATGCTTCAGCCACCTCCAGGCTGTGCCATTCAGACATTCAGACACTATATGGTCTCCTCATGCTTCAGCTTCCTCCAGGCTTTGCCATTCAGACACTATATGGTCGCCTCATGCTGCCACAAACTCCAGGCTGCACCATTCAGCCACTATATGGTCTCCTCATGCTGCCACAAACTCCAGACTGTGCCATTCAGCCACTATATGGTCTCCCCATACTGCCACAAACTCCAGGCGGTGCCATTCAGCTACTATATGGTCTCCTCATACTGATTTCACCTCCAGGCTGTCCCATTCAGCCACTATATGGTCTCTTCGAATGCTTCAGCCAACTCCAGGCTGTGCCATTCAGCCACTATATGGTATCCTCATACTGATGGCACCTCCAGACTCTGTCATTGTGCTGCCCTGTGACATGTGACTCCTTGTTAGATTTGATCCTTTGTACCCACACTTCGGGGCCCGGGACACTAAAACTTGGGAGTTATAACTTCAATTTCAAAATCCTCAATTTCTATTTCAAAATCTTAATTTTTCTATTTAAAATGTTAATGGTCTCTTCATGCTTCAGCCACCTACAGGCTGTGCCATTCTTCCAATATATGGTCTCCTCATGCTTTAGCTACCTCCAGGCTGTGCCATTCAGCCACTGTTTGGTCTCCTCATGCTTTAGCTACCTCCAGGCTGTGCCATTAAGCCACTATTTGGTCTCTTTGTGCTGCCACAAATTCCAGACTGTGCCATTCAGCCACTATATGGTCTCCTCATGCTTCAGCCACCTCCAGGCTGTGCCATTCAGACAATCAGACATGATATGGTCTCCTCATGCTTCAGCTTCCTCCAGGCTTTGCCATTCAGACACTATATGGTCTTCTCATGCTGCCACAAACTGCAGGCGGTGCCATTCAGCCACTATATGGTCTCCTCATGCTGCCCAACTACAGGCGGTGCCATTCAGCCACTATATGGTCTCCTCATGCTTCAGCCAAATCCAGGCTGTGCCATTCAGACACTATATGGTCTCCCCATGCTGCCACAAACTCCAGGCAGTCATTCAGCCACTATATGGTCTCCTCTTACTGATTCCACCTCCAGGCTGTCCCATTCAGACACTATATGGTATCTTCAAATGCTTCAGCCAACTTCAGGCTGTGCTATTCAGCCACTATATGGTATCCTCATACTGATGCCACCTCCAGGCTCTGTCGTTGTGCTGCCCTGTGACATGTGACTCCTTGTTAGATTTGATGCTTTGTCCCCACACTCCGGGGCCCGGGACACTAAAACTTGGGTGTTAAAACTTAAATTTCAAAATCCTCAATTTCTATTTCAAAATAAAAAAAATTCTATTTTAAATTTTACATTTCAATGGTCTCCTCATGCTTCTGCCAACTCCAGGCTGTGCCATTCACACACTATATGGTCTCCTCATGCCTCAGCCAACTCCAGGCTGTGTCATTCAGCCAATATATGGTTTACTGATGGTGCTTGGCCTGGGCCTTGGCCTAAAAATGTTTTGTGGTCGCACAAGCTACCCTAAATCTTCAATTTAAATTTCAAAATTCATCTTTAAATCTTAGGGATTGTGTAGGCCTAGTGTCTACTCATGCTGCTGCCAACTGCAGGCTGTGCTATTCAGACACTATATGGTCTCTTCATGCTTCAGCCAACTCCAGGCTGTGTCATTCAGCCAATATATGGTTTACTGGCGGTGCTGCACCTAGACCTTGGCCTAAAAATTATTTATGGTAGTACTATCTACCCTAAATCTTCAATTTAAATTTCAAAATTCATATTTTAATCTTAGGGATTGTGAAGTCCAAGTGTTTACTCATGCTGCTGTCAACTCCAAGCCATGCTATTTAGACAGTATATGGTCTCCTCATGCTTCAGCCAACTCCAGTCTGTGTCATTTAGCCAATATATGGTTTACTGATGCTGCTGGGCCTGGGCCTCGGCCTATAAATTTTTTATTGGCCAACTAAAATTTTTCAAAAGCTCGCTTATCTCTATGCACTTAATTGAACCACTGGGAACCCCGTCGATCTCCCCTGCAGCATCCCCGTTTATCAGCTGCACAGAGCGAGGATTGCTCTGTGGCTGATGACAGGTGGTGCAGGGGACGGAGTATCGTGACGTCACTGCTCTGCCCCTTGTCATGCCCCGTCCCCTCAATGAAAGTCTATGGAAGGGGGCATGGTAGCCATCATGCCCCTCCCATAGACATGCATTGAAGGGACGGGGTATAACATCATGAGGGGGCGGAGCCGTGACATCACTATACTCCGTCCCTGCACTGCCCATCATCAGCCACAGAGCGATCCTCTATGCAGCTAAATCACAGGGGTGCTGAAGGAAAGAACGCGGGGTTCCCCAGGGGCGGGATCCCTGGGACCTAACATCTTATCCCCTATCCTTTTTAAGGCTGACATATTATCCCAAAGATTTTGTGCTAGTCAATATTAAAGGGGCACTCCGGCCCTAGACATCTTATCCCCTATTCAAAGGATAGGGAATAAGATGTCTGATTGCAGGGGTCCCACCAGTGGGGACCCCTGCTATCTCTCCTGCAGCACCCCGGTATATCAGCAGCACGGGACAATGTTTGCACAGTGGCTGATGACAGGCGATACAGGGGCCAGGGTATCGTGATGTCATGGCCCCGCCCCCTTGTGATGTCACACCCTGCCACCTCAATGCAAGCCTATGGGAGGGGGCATGACGGCCATCAAGTTCCCTACCATAGGCTTGCATGGAAGGGGCATGGCCGTGACGTTACGATACCCTGGCCCCAAACATAGCTCTGTGCTGCTGATAGACTGGGGTTCTGCAGGGGAGATTGTTTGAGTTCCCAAGCGGTGGGACCCCCGTGATCTCTCCTGCAGCACCCCAGTATATAAGAAGCACGGAGCTATGTTTGCTCTGTGGCTGTTGATGACGGGCGATACAGGGGCCGGGGTATACTTTTTTAAAGCGTACTGTAGCGCATTTTTCTGCCCTCATAAGTGCATACCACATATGTACATCTAAGTAGTGTACTATTTCGTACCTGTTAATCTGTCAAGGGCCTTGACACTGTGAAAGTCGAGGTAAAAGTTATCACCGGTTGGTGTTTTACTAAAATAAGTTTTTTTAATCGTACAGTAGCGCATTTCTCTGCTCTCATAAGTGCATACCACATACCTACATCTAAGTGGTGTACTATTTTGTGCCGCTTAATCTGTGAAGGGCCAACGTACTGTGAAAGGACAGCCAAAAGTAATCAGCGGCTGGTATTTTACTCAAATAAGTTTTAAAGCGTACAGTAGCGCATTTTTCTGCCCTTATAAGTGCAAACCACATACCTACAGTACAGATCAAAAGTTTGGACACACCTTCTCATTCAAAGAGTTTTCTTTATTTTCATGACTATGAAAATTGTAGATTCACACTGAAGGCATCAAAACTATGAATTAACACATGTGGAATTATAGATATAACAAAAAAGTGTGGAACAACTGAAAATATGTCATCACTAGTAGAAAGAGCTTGCCCCCACACGAACTTACTCCTATGTACTGGATATAGTAAGAAACCGAGTCCAGCAATCTCGTGCTCAGCAAAAACAGTAGCAGCATATAAATCCACAAGAAAAGAGACTCCGCGGCAACGGGTACATGATGCAATTAAAAGTTTATCTGAAAATATGTCATATTCTAGGTGGAAAGTGTCCCCAAGTGCAGTCACAAAAACCATCAAGAGCTACAAAGAAACTGGCTCACATGCGGACCGCCCCAGGAAAGGAAGACCAAGGCCCCATTTATGATTGTAGGTGTAAGCAGGGCCGGCCTTAGGTGTTCAGGCGCCCTGTGCAAGCTAACCTTGTGGCCCCCCCCCCCCCCCGGCCTGCCCACAATATTATTTCAAGGATAAGTTATAGATCGCGGGGGTCCTGGCAGTCGGCTGGAAGGGGGGCATGCCGTACCCCGCACAGAGCGCCGGCCGACACGGCCCTCCATGTAGCGGCTGGCTTCCTGCGGTGTACAGACGTCAGCTTCCAGCAAACTGCCGGGGCCTGTGCAGGAGATTGCGGGGGGGGGGCAGGGTTTTTATTGCTTAGACCCCCACCGATCACCTTGGTTGAAGCCATTCTCCAGCTGTTGGAAAGCTAAAACTCCCATCATGTCTGGAGAGCCTCAGGCATTATGGGAGTTGTAGTTTTGTAACAGCTGGAGAGACACAGATTGGACACAGTTTTACCCATCATCACTGCAGAATTTACAAGTGACTACAGCTCTGATGGGACAGTCAGAATGCACAATATCAGTGACCTGAGTGACGTCTTCTGACTTGAGGGATATCTTCTCTGTTATCTTTTCTTCTTCATCTGGTCCAGAGACCAGGTCTTCCTCCAGCTCCATCTTCTCTGCAGAGTCTGACATCCAGACATCATTGGTTCCTCACTGTCAGCAGATCCTCATCCTCTGCATGAATACAGTAATCATTATAACTTGCCAGGCAGTGTACCCTAAATAAAATACTGCCCCATACTGTACCCTGAATATAATACTGCTATACACTGTACCCACTAAATATAATCCTGCCACACACTGTACCCTGAATATAATATTGCTATAAACTGTACCCCCAAAATATAATACTGCTATACACTGTACCCACTAAAAATAATCCTGCCACACACTGTACCCTGAATATAATCCTGCCCCACACTGTACCCTGGATATAACCCTGCCCCACACTGTATCCACTGAATATAATACTGCCACACATTGTACCCAGAATATAATCCTGCCACACACTGTACCCTGAATATAATACTGCTATACACTGTACCCAGAATATAATACTGCTATACACTGTACCCTGAATATAATACTGCCATACACTGTACCCTGAATGTAATACTGCCATACACTGTACCCTGAATGTAATCCTGCCACACACTGTACCCAGAATATAATACTGCCACACACTGTACCCAGAATATAATACTGCTATTCACTGTAACCTAAATATAATCCTGCCACACACTGTACCCAGAATATAATCCTGCCATACACTGTACCCAGAATATAATACTGCTATACACTGTACCCACTAAATATAATCCTGCTACACACTGTAACCTGAATATAATGCTGCCACACACTGTACCCTGAATATAATCCTGCCACACACTGTACCCTGAATATTATTCTGCCATACATGCATACACATCATATATACATATACACCCCTCTTATCCTCTGTGTCCTCATCACCCCAAAACCCCCGCCAAACCCCTCCTCATCACTACTATAACCTCGCCTCTCCTCATCAACCCCATAACCCCCCCTTCACCTCTCATCCCCTCCATAACCCACCTGCACCTCTTATCACCTTCATAACCCCCCTGCACCTCTTATCTCTCCCCTGCACCTCATCACCTCTATAACCCCCCCTCTCCTCATCATCCCCATAACCCCCCCCTGCACCTCTCATCAACCCCATAACCCCCCCTGCACCTCTTATCACCCCCATAACCCCCCCTGCACCTCTCATCACCCCCATAACACCCCCATGCACCTCTCATCACCCCCATAACCCCCCTGCACCTCTCATCACCCCCATAACACCCCCTGCACCTCTCATCACCCCATAACCCCCCTGCACCTCTCATCACCCCCATAACTCCCCCTGCACCTCTTATCACCCCCATAACTCCCCCTGCACCTCTTATCACCCCCCTGCACCTCTTATCACCCCCCGCCCTCTGCACCTCTCATCAACCCCATAACCCCCTGCACCTCTTATCACCCCCATAACCCCCCTGCACCTCTCATCACCCCCATAACCCCCCCTGCACCTATTATCACCCCCATAACCCCCCCGGCACCTCTCATCACCCCCATAACCCCCCTGCACCTCTTATCACCCCCATAACCCTCCTGCACCTCTTATCACCCCCCCCCTGCACCTCTTATCACCCCCCTGCACCTCTCATCAACCCCATAGCCCCCCTGCACCTCTCATCACCCCCTGCACCTTTCATCACCCTCATAACCCCCCTGCACCTCTTATCACCCCCATAACCCCCCTGCACCTCTTATCACCCCCAAACTCCCCCCCATTCCCCTCTTATCTCCTCTGCACCTCTTCTCACCCCTCCCCCCGGCACCTCTTATCACCCCCCTGCACCTCTTATTAATCCCCCCCCACTCTGCACCTCTCATCAACCCCATAACCCCCCTGCACCTCTTATCACCCCCCTGCACCTCTACTCACCCCCCTGCACCTCTTATCAGCCCCCCTGCACCTATTATCACCCCCCCCCGCCCCCTGCACCTCTCATCAACCCCATAACCCCCTCTGCACCTCTCATCACCCCCTGCACCTCTCATCACCCCCCTGCACCTCTCATCACCCCCATAACCCCCCTGCACCTCTATTCACCCCCATAACCCTCCCTGCACCTCTTATCACCCCCATAACCCTCCCTGCACCTCTCATCACCCCAATACCCCCCTGCACCTCTCATCACCCCCATAACCCCCCTGCACCTCTCATCAACCCCATAAACCCCCCTGCACCTCTCATCACCCCCATGCACCTCTTATCACCCCCCTACACCTCTTATCACCTCTCATCACCTCCACAACCCCCCACCCGTAAGCTCACTTACCTTGCCGGGGATCGGTGGTCGCACGTCTCCAGGATATAATTAAGCCAGACCCCTTAGGTTCGGAAATCTCACATCACACCATGGAGGAGGCAGCTCTGCATTACACAAGCAGACACATCAGTGGAGAGCGAGGACGTACACAGCCCCCCCCCCCCCCCCCCCCCCACCCTGCTGTGTCTCCAGAGGTACGGGAGGTTTCAAGTTTGCACAGGGAAAGGAAAACACAGAGCGGGGGGAGGGGACGTACGTGCACAGCTCCTCCTCACCCCCCCTGCTCTGTCTTGTGAGGACATAAGTTTCCACTGTCAAAATAAGTCACAGCAGGGGAGAGAGGACGTACATGACAGCTCCCTAATGACTGCTGTGTGTGATGGACCGGCCCTGCAATGATTCTTGCAGGCCCAGTCATAGTCCTTGAGGGCACCCAGCACCAGCGGTCAGTGAGTGACAGTCACAGTCACTCACTGACAAGCCAGTAAAAAACCCCTGTTGCCATGGCGCCCTGTGCGGCCGCACAGCTCGCACACCCCAAAGGCCGGTCCTTGGTGTAAGTGAAGCATTTTTTTTACACCTTTTTTTTTGTTTGCTGATAATGTGTAGGATCACCAAATTTATTAAATGTTGCCCGAGCATTTGATAAATTTTGTGCAGGTCACATTTTCTAAAATTTCTCTCTTCACATACACTAAAAAGCTACGCCAGGTCTGGGATGGTGTAGTTTTAGACACTTTTCAGAGGCTTTGCACCTTTTTTGCGCCTTTTTACAAAAGACGCAGTTCATAAATCCCTTCTATATCATGTGTATTGCCAAAATCAGTGGATTACAACTCAAAATCAGTGGATTGCAACTCAAAATCAGCAGAAATGTGTAACTAAAAAGGCACAAAAGTGGAGCAAATAAACCCTGCTTGCGCCTTTTTGTGCCTCTTGTAGACACAAAAAACAGTCTAAAGACAATGATAAATGTCGGCCCAAGAGTCACCTCTGCTGTGGAGGATAAGTTCATCCGAGTCACCAGCCTCAGAAATCGCAGGTTAAAAGCAGCTCAGATTAGAGACCAGGTCAATGCCACACATAGTTCTAGCAGCAGACACATCTCTAGATCAACTGTTAAGAGGAGACTGTGTGAATCAGGCCTTCATGGTAGAATATCTACTGGGAAACCACTGCTAACGACAGGCAACAAGCAGGACAGACTTGTTTGGGGGTAAAGAACACAAGAAATGGAAATTAGGCCAGTGGAAATCTGTGCTTTGGTCTGATGAGTCCAAATTTGAGATCCTTGGTTCCAACCACCGTGTCGTTGTGCAACGCAGAAAAGGTGTACGGATGGACTCTACATGCCTGGTTCCCACCGTGAAGCATGGAGGAGGAGGTGTGATGGTGTGGGGGTGCTTGGCTAGTGACACTGTTGAGGATTTATTCAAAATTGAAGGCATACTGAACCAGCATGGTTACCACAGCATCTTGCAGCCTATTTTACACCCACTTAGAGGGAGGACAAAGTGACCTACAACGGAGGAATCCTATGTAGGTAGTTGGCCAATGCCTATCGGCGCCATTGTCCATCCTCTCGCAGGTCTGACTCGGAGGTCCCCCTGCGCTCACCTTCCACTGCCATGGCTGCTGGGGAGGGGTGGGTGGCAGGAGCAGTATCAGCTCCATCAGCAGCAGCCTGAGTCTACAGTTGCTGATGATTACCTTTCTTCACTCGCATAGTGAAGCAACTCATCAGCAGCAGGTACACCTGGAGCATGACCTGAACCAGCAGGTGGTGGCATACCTTGACATGCCCATGCCAACACACCTTGAAGATCCGCTGGACTTCTGGGCAGCCAAACTTGATTTGTGGCCACAACTAGCAGAGTTTGCCTTGGAAAAGCTGTCCTGCTCAGTCAGTAGTGTGCCATCAGAGCGGGTGTTTAGCGCGACGGGGGCCATAGTCACCAGAAGAGAACTTGTCTGTCCACGAAAAATGTGGAGAGACTGACCTTTGTGAAGATGAATCAGGCATGGATTAGTCAGGATTTCCAACCACCAATGCCTGATGCATCAGAGTAGATTGACCATGGTGCCACACCAACACTTCACAAATATGGATAGGGCCAAACAGATTTAAGGTGCTGCTTCCCAGTTACAAACATTCCTCCGCATCAGACCTTTTTTCAGTCACCTTCGTCACTGGGTTCTGGTATTGACACCCACCACTCTTTCACGAGGTCACTTTCAGGACTACTGATGTTGCTGCTGCCACCTCCCGGCTGTCACATTCAGACTCTATAAGGTCTCCTCATGCTTCAGCCACCTTCATTTTGTGTCATTCAGCCAATATATGATCTCCTCATGCTGTCAACCCCTCCACGCTGTGTCATTGAGCCACTATACGGTCTCCTCATGCTGCCAACACCTCCAGGCTGTGTCATTAATCCAATATATGGTTTACTGATGCTTCAGCCACATCCAGGCTGTGCCATTCATCCAAAATATGGTTTACAGATGCTTCAGCAACCTCCAGGCTGTGCCATTCATCCAATATATGTTTTACTGATGCTCCAGCCACATCCAGGCTGTGCCATTCATCCAATATATGGTTTACTGATGCTTTAGCTAGCTCCAGTCTGCATCATTCAGCAAATACATGGTTTAGTGATGCTGCTGGGCCTAGGACATTACCTATATATGTTTATGGTAGCACTAGGTACCATACATCTTCAAAGGATAATTCAAAATTAATAATTTCATCTTAGGGGTTATGAAGACCTCTTGTGTACTTATGCTGCTGCCAGCTCTAGTCTGTGTTATTCAACAACTACATGCTTTAGTAATGCTGCTGGGCCTAGGCCATTACCTATATATGTTTATGGTAGCACTAGGTACCATACATCTTTAATGGAAATTTCAAAATTCTTCTTTTATTCTAAGAGATTGTGAGGCCCTATTGTCTCCTCATCTGCCGCCAAACCCAGGCTGTGCCATTCAGACACTATATGGTCTCCTCATGCTTCAGCAACCTCCAGGCTGTGCCATTCATCCAATATATGGTTTACTGATGCTTCAGACACCCACAGGCTGTGCCATTCATCCAAAATATGGTTTACAGATGCTTCAGCAACCTCCAGGCTGTGCCATTCATCCAATATATGTTTTACTGATGCTTCAGCCACCTCCAGGCTGTGCCATTCATCCAATATATGTTTTACTGATGCTTCAGCCACCTCCAGGCTGGGCCATTCATCCAATATATGGTTTGCTGATGCTTCAGCTAGCTCCAGTCTGCATCATTCGGCAAATACATGGTTTAATGATGCTGCTGGGCCTAAGACATTACCTATATATGTTTATGGTAGCACTAGGTACCATACATCTTCAAAGGATATTTCAAAATTAATCATTTCATCTTAGGGGTTATGAAGCCCTCTTGTGTACTCATGCTGCTGCCAGCTCTAGTCTGTGTTATTCAACAACTACATGCTTTAGTAATGCTGCTGGGCCTAGGCCATTACCTATATATGTTTATGGTAGCACTAGGTACCATACATCTTTAATGGAAATTTCAAATTTCTTCTTTTCTTCTAAGACATTGTGAGGCCCTATTGTCTCCTCATCTGCCGCCAAACCCAGGCTGTGCCATTCAGACACTATATGGTCTCCTCATACTTCAGCCACCTCAAGGCTGTGCCATTCAGCAACGATATGGTCTCTTCATGCTGCCACAAACTTCATGCTGTGTCATTCAGCCACTATGTGGTCTCCTCATGCTTCAGCCACTTTCAGGCTATGCCATTCAGACACTATATGGCCTCCTCATGCCTCCGCTACCTCCAGACTGTGCCATTCAGACACTATATGGTCTCCTCATGCTTCAGCCAACTCCAGGCTGTGTCATGAAGCCAATATATGGTCTCCTCATGCTTCAGCCACCTCCAGGCTTTGTCATTCAGCCAATCTATGGTTTACTGATGGTGCTGGGCCTGGGCCTAAAAAATTTTATGGTAGCACTAGCTACCATAAATCTTCAATTTAAAAATGCATTTTTTAATCTTGGGGATAGTGAAGTCTTAGTTTCTACTGATGCTGCTGTCAGCTCCAGGCTGTGTAATTCAGCAACTATATGGTCTCCTCATACTGATGTGACCTCCAGGCTGTCATTGTGCTGCCATGTGACATGTGACTCCTTGTTAGATTTGGTCCTTTGGACCCACATGCCGGGGCCCGGGACACTAAAACTTGGGAGTTAAAATTTCAATTTCAAAATACTCAGTTTCAAAATCTTAAATTTCTATTTAAAAATCTTAAATTTCTATTTAAAAATCTTAAATTTCAATGGTCTCCTCATGTTTCTGCCAACTCCAGCCTGTGTCATTCATCCACTATATGGTCTCCTCATACTTCAGCCACCTTCAGGCCAATATATGGTTTACTGATACTGCTGGCCTGGGCCTAAAAATGTGTGTCTACTCATTCTGCTGCCAGCTCCAGGCGGTGTCATTTAGCAACTATTTTGCCTCCTCATGCTGCAACACCTCTAAGCTGTGTCATTCCGCCACTATATGGTCTCCTTATGCTGCCAACACCTCCACGCTGTGACATTCAGCCACTATATGGTCTCCTTATGCTTCAGCCACATCCAAGCTGTATCATTCAGCCAGTATATGGTCTCCTCATGCTGCCAAAACCTCCACGCTGTGTCCTTTAGTCACCATATGGTCTCCTCATGCTGCCAACACCTCCACGCTGTGTCATTCAGCCACTATATGGTCTCCTCATTCTGCCAACACCTCTATGCTGTGTCATTCAACCCTATATGGTCTACTCATGCATCAACACCTCTACGCTGTGTCATTCAGCCACTATATGGTCTCCTCATACTGATGCCACTTGCAGGCTCTGTCATTGTGCTGCTCTGCGGCAGTGATTCTAAAAGCAATGCCTGTAATCTGCAGGTCATACTGAATAACAGTATTATTTCACTACCCCAGCACACTCCACATCTGTGTTAGAACAAGCCAGAGTGTTCCACACCTCTATTGAGGCTCTCTGTAGTCCAGAAAGTGCCGTTTTTAATATAGATTCTCCACAAATAAATTTGTATCGAACAACATTTTTTTTTTATTCGGCGAATCGGACGAATAAAATTTTTACAAAAGTTTGCTCATCTCTACAAGGGGTATAGTGAGCCTTAACACCCCTCACATGTTTGATGAATTTTCGTTGAATATGAAAAATTTTTATTTTTTCACTAAAATGCCAAATCCCAAATTTTTAATTTTCACAAGTGTTAATAGGAAAAGAAAAACCTCAAAATTTGTAACACCATTTCTTCTGAGTATATAAATACCCCATGTGTGGACGTAAAGTGCTCTGCTGGCGCACTAAAGGGCTCAGAGGAGAAGGAGCACCATTGGGCTTTTGAAGGGAGAATTTGGCTGGAATTGAAGGCGATGTGCATTTACAAAGCCCCTATGGTGCCAGAACAGTGGAACCCCACACATGTGACCCCATTTTGGAAACTACACCCCGCACAGAATGTAATAAGGGGTGCAGTGAGCATTTACAACCCACAGGTGTTTCACAGATTTTTGGAACAGTGGTCCGTGAAAATGAAAACATTTTTTTTTCATTTGCACAGCCCACTGTTCCAAAAGTCTGTCAAACGCCAGTGGGGTGTAAATGCTCACTGCACCCCTTGTTACATTCCTTGAGGGGTGTAGTTTCCAAAATGGGGTCACATGTGGGCTTTGTAAACGCACATGGCCCCTGACTTCCATTCCAAACAAATTCTCTCTCCAAAAGCTCCTTCTCTTCTGAGCATTGTAGTTCACCCACAGAGCCCTTTATATACACATATGGGGTATTTCCATACTCAGAAGAAATGGGGTTACACATTTTGGGGGGCATTTTCTGCTATAAACTCTTGTAAAAAAAAAAGTAAATTTGGGGGGAAAAATGCATTTTAGTGAAAAAATATATATTTACACATCTGACTTTAACGAAAAGTCGTCAAACACATGTTTAGTGTTAAGGCTCACTGTACACCTTGTTACGTGCCTTGAGGGGTGTAGTTTCCAAAATAGTATGCAATGTGTTTTTTTTTTTTTTTTTTGCTGTTATGGCTCCATAGGGGCTTCCTAAATGTAAAATGCCCCCCACAAACCATTTCCGCAACATTTGCTTTCAAAAAGCCAAATGTGGCTCCTTCTCCTCTGAGCATTGTTGTGCGCCAGCAGAGCACTTGACGTCCACATATGGGGTATTTCCATACTCAGAAGAAATGGGGTTACAAATTTTGGGGGGCATTTTCTCCTATTACCTCTTGTAAAATGTCAAATTTGTGGAAAAAACAGCATTTTAGTGAAAGAATGTTTTTTTTAATTTACACATTTCAGCAAAATTCAGCAAAATTCACTCTCCAAAATCCCATTGTCGCTCCTTTGCTTCTGAGCCCTCTAGTGCACCCACAGAGCACTTTAAATTCACATATGAGGTATTTCCTTATTCGAGAGAAATTGGGTTACACATTTTGGGGGGCATTTTCTCCTTTTACCCCTTGTAAAAATTCAAAAACGGGTCTACAAGAACATGTTAGTGTAAAAAAATTGAGATTTAGAATTTTCTCCTTCACTTTGCTGCTATTCCTGTGAAACAAGGGTTAACAAACTTTATGAGTTATTTCTAATATGAAGATCCCTCAAATCCACTTCAAAATTGAACTGGTCCCTGAAAAATTCAGATTTTGAAAATGTTGTGAAAAATTGGAAAATTGCAGCTGAACTTTGAAGCCCTCTGATGTCTTCCAAAAGTAAAAACATGTCAACTTTATGATGCCACCATAAAGTAGACATATTGTATATGTGAATCAATATATAATTTATTTGGTATGTCTATTTTTCTCACAAGCAAAGAGCTTCAAAGTTTAAAAAAATGCCAAATTTTCAAATTTTTCATGCAATTTTGGAATTTTTCACAAAGAAATAATGCAAGAATCTACAAAAATTTCCCACTATGATAAATTAGAATATCACATGAAATAAAAATCTCGGAATCAAATTAATAAGTAAAAGCATCCCAGAGTTATTAATGCTTAAAGTGACAGTGGTCAGATGTGCAAAAAATGCTCTGGTCCTTAAGGCCAAAATGGGATTGGTCCTTAAGGGGTTAAACTAGGTGATGATCTGTAATCCTGGTGTATTGTTTTAAATTTAGGGAGAAAAAAAAAATGTCCAATTACAATTTTACTGACAGATGTCACAATTGATATTTGCCCATGTAATGAAATTGGCCGATATGCTGCCTAATGAGCAATAAGAATTGTGAAGTGGGATTCGGAAATGATGGAGAAGGGCCGACAAAAGGCCAATTTCATCAACCTTCACAGAAATCATTAAGCACCTGTCTATTTCCCTGTCTGCAGCAATTACTGCTTCCTGACCTATGTCAACGAGCCTGGCAGCTGTGGTCATATGAGCAATGGTGTAAGATTGCGGAATTTACATGATACTGAGAGAATACTATACTGAATGATTTATGGGGTAGTAAAAAAAACAATCTTTTTATCATTTATGTTTTCTCTACTATAGGTATGTTATGTAAATAGCAAAATACATAAAAACACAGAATTTTTGCTAAATTTAGTAATGTTTTATACCTTATTTTTAGAGTATACTCATATAGGCAGATGCACTGCGGATTTTATGTTCCAGATTTATCAGCAGAAATACTTAGACTATTACAAATACAATCTCAGCAAAATAAATGAGATTATGATATCATGATTATGTATTATTGTGGGTTTTGCTATCGAAATGCTGCTGATCTTCAGCAATATGGGCTTTTGAATATATTGAGTGTTTTTCTTTTTATTCATACTCTGCACCAAAATCTGTATGAGCATACTTGCAACAAATCTGTACTAAAATCTGTATAATTTGGTGCATATTCGGTGTTGTGTATTTACTACCTGTAGAAAGCAAAAAAGGCTGGGTTCACACTGCAGAATTTCTGGGAAGAATTTCTGCCGGAGATCGAGCCAGTGGCGTTAGGACCGAGCAGACTGAATTGCTGCAATGCATTTCTGGGTGGATCTTTTGATCTGCTCAGAAATGCATTGCCATCTATGGGGACGGAAATGTAGTCCGCGCAGTCCTAGTGCTGGCGGCTCAATCTCCGGCAGAAATTCTGCCCAGAAATTCCACAGTGTGAACCTAGCTTAATCCTCCATTATCCTCCATTTCAATCTAAATTGGCCATATGCTAAGTTTGTGTTCACACAGTGGAATGTCGACTGGGTGGACATTCTGCAGACAGTATGTGTCAGCAGAACATTCTGGCGATAGGACCGCTCAGAAATTCTCCATCTCCATTGACAGCAACGCGGCAAATATTTTCGCAATGGAAATTTCGCCTTTTGCATAGTGCAGCAGAATCCCATTTAAGGGTCTATTCACACTTATAGTATTCTGCGCAGATTTTATGCGCAGGATTTTATGTTGTAGATTCTAATGTAAACTGAATGACTGAACACAGTTTGAAATCCTGTGCATAAAATCTGCACATCAAATCTGCACAGAATACTGTACGTGTGAATAGACCCTAAAACTGAGGGACTCTGTTGCAACTGAATTTCTGAGCGGAATTTTTCTGCCAGATTCTGCAGGTAATTTTGCTGTGTGAACAAAGCAGAAGGCTACGTTCACACATAGAAGGAGATTTATCATTCTTTTCAAACATATGGCTTTTATATGACAATTTTTTTTAAACTTACTTTTGCTTACATGTGACCTATTTATCAAATAGTCGCATGACCTTGATAAATAAATTGCACGTAAGCAAAACCGTAAACAGAAAAGTTTTCCCTTATGTTAATATCCTTTATTACCAGTAGCGTTGTTAGAGAGTGACGGGGAGGGGAGCATTGCTAGAGAGTGACGGGGAGGGGGGGCCCACCGCATCGGGTGACACCCTGACTGGCCTGCCTGCCACTAAATAGCTGCACTCCAACTATCCCGGAAAAACCATCCACCCCCTCAGAAATTGAAAAATATTAAAAACATACAATGCCGCAACATGAATATCCGTACTCTGGAGGCTTTTTTGTTTCATTGTGAGCCAGCATTTTGTGACGTTGGTGGGCGGAGTCTTGCATCGCTGCGCTGAGGCCGGAGTTTACATCAGGAAGGTTGGTGTTAGGATTCGGCTAGCTGGATGTGGATCCTCGGTGTCAGCGAGGGATTGGCGTGGACCGTGTCGGTGGACTGGTTCTAGGTTTCTACTGGTTTTCTCCAGAGCCCGCCGCAAAGCGGGATGGTCTTGCTGCGGCGGTAGCAACCAGGTCGTATCCACCGGCAACGGCTCAACCTCGCTGACTGCTGAGAAGGTGTGGGACAGAAGGACTAGGCAGAGGCAAGGTCAGACGTAGCAGAAGGTCGGGGCAGGTGGCAAGGTTCGTAGTCAATAGCAATAGCAGAAGGTCTGGAAACACAGGCTTTGGACAACACTAAACGCTTTCTTTGGCACAAGGCAACAAGATCCGGCAAGGAAGGAAAGGGGAAGTGAGGTTATATACACAGGGAGCAGGTGGAAGGTAATTAGACTGATTGGGCCAGGCACCAATCACTGGTGCACTGGCCCTTTAAATCTTAGAGAGCTGGCGAGCGCGCCCTAGAGAGCGGAGCTGCGCGCGCCAGAACATGACAGCCGGGGACCGGGACGGGTAAGTGGCTTGGGATGCGATTCGCGAGCGGGCGCGTCCCGCTATGCAAATCGCATCCCCATCGTGAATGACAGTGCAGCGCTCCCGGTCAGAGGGTCTGACCGGGGCGCTGCAGAAAGGAGAACGCTGCGAGCGTTCCGGGGAGGAGCAGGGACCCGGAGCGCTCGGCGTAACAGTACCCCCCCCCCCTAGGTCTCCCCCTCTCTTTGTCTCCTTGTCCCTTTAACTGAGAAGAGAACATAGGGGGCGCCTCTTGAGTTTCCTTCTGGAACAAAAAAAAGTCCTGGGTAGCTACATCAGCGGCCCGTAATCCAGAAGAAGTGGGAATGGGGAGGGGGGGCAGAGGGTGAAGCTTGTCACGGGGCAGAGTGTCACCAGGACGGGGGCTATGAGAAGGCACTGCACAGTCCTGATAGGCCTTGGGGAGACCAGGCACAGGAGGAGACACAGAGGCCCGACAGACGGGACTGGGAGCAGACGTGAGGCATTTCTTGCAGCAAGCAGGACCCCAATTCTTGATCTCCCCGGTGGTCCAGTCAAGGGTGGGAGAATGATGCTGGAGCCATGGCAGACCGAGGAGGACTTCAGAGGTGCAATTGGGCAGGACGAAAAATTCAATTTTCTCGTGATGCAGTCCAATGCTCATAAGCAAGGGCTCTGTGCGGTAATGCACAGTGCAGTCCAACTTCACTCCGTTGACCGAAGAAATGTAGAGCGGCTTGAGGAGACGGGTCACCGGGATGCAGAAGCTATTCACCAAAGAAGCCAGAATAAAATTTCCAGAAGAACCAGAGTCCAAGAAGGCCACGGCTGAGAAGGAGGAGTTGGCAGAAGGAGAAATCCGCACGGGCACAGTGAGACGTGGAGAAGCAGACTTCGTACCAAGAGACGTCACACCCACGTGAGCTGGGTGCGTGCGTGCATTTCCCAGACGTGGAGAACAAATAGGGCAATCCACCAAGAAATGTTCGGTACTAGCGCAGGACAGACATAAATTTTTATCCCTACGGCGAGTCCTCTCTTCATGGGTCAGACGAGACCAATCCACTTGCATAGCCTCCTCGGCGGGAGGCACAGGGGTAGATTGCAAAGGATACTGTGAGAGAGGTGCCCAGAGATCAAGGTCTTTTTCCTGGCGGAGCTCCTGATGTCTTTCAGAAAAACGCATGTCAAGGCGGGTGGCCAAATGGATAAGTTCTTGCAGGTTGGCAGGAATCTCTCGTGCGGCCAGCACATCCTTGATGTTACTGGATAGGCCTTTTTTAAAGGTAGCGCAGAGGTCCTCGTTATTACAAGATAATTCGGAGGCGAGAGTACGAAATTGGATGGCGTACTCGCCTACTGAAGAATTACCCTGAACCAGGTTCAGCAGGGCCGTCTCGGCAGAAGAAGCTCGGGCTGGTTCCTCGAAGACACTACAGACTTCAGCAAAGAAGGACTGAACTGTGGCTGTGGCAGGATCATTGCGGTCCCAGAGCGGTGTGGCCCAAGACAAGGCCTTTCCAGACAGAAGACTCACTACGAACGCCACCTTAGACCGTTCTGTAGGAAATTGGTCCGACAACATCTCCATATGTAGGGAACATTGAGACAGGAAGCCACGGCAGAGTCTAGAGTCCCCATCAAATTTGTCCGGCAGGGACAAGCAGAGGCTAGGAGCGGCCACTCGCTGCGGAGGAGGTGCAGGAGCTGGCGGAAGAGATGGTTGCTGCTGTAGCAGTGGCAGAAGTTGCTGTAATGTGGCGGTCAACTGCGACAGCTGCTGTCCTTGTTGGGCAATTTGCTGCGATTGCTGGGCGACCACCGTGGATAGGTCAGCGAGACTTGGCAGCGGCACCTCAGCGGGATCCATGGCCGGATCTACTGTTAGGATTCGGCTAGTTGGATGTGGATCCTCTGTGTCAGCGAGGGATTGGCGTGGACCGTGTCGGTGGACTGGTTCTAGGTTGCTACTGGTTTTCACCAGAGCCCGCCGCAAAGCGGGATGGTCTTGCTGCGGCGGTAGCAACCAGGTCGTATCCACCGGCAACGGCTCAACCTCGCTGACTGCTGAGAAGGCGTGGGACAGAAGGACTAGGCAGAGGCAAGGTCAGATGTAGCAGAAGGTCGGGGCAAGCGGCAAGGTTCGTAGTCAATAGCAATAGCAGAAGGTCTGGAAACACAGGCTTTGGACAACACTAAACGCTTTCTCTGGCACAAGGCAACAAGATCCGGCAAGAAAGGAAAGGGGAAGTGAGGTTATATACACAGGGAGCAGGTGGAAGCTAATTAGACTGATTGGGCCAGGCACCAATCACTGGTGCATTGGCCCTTTAAATCTTAGAGAGTTGGCGCGCGCGCGCCCTAGAGAGCGGAGCCGCGCGCGCCAGAACATGACAGCCGGGGACCGGGACGGGTAAGTGGCTTGGGATGTGATTCACGAGCGGGCGCCTCCCGCTATGCGGAACGCATCCCCATCGTGAATGACAGTGCAGTGCTCCCGGTCAGCGGGTCTGACCGGGGCGCTGCAGAAAGGAGAACGCCGCGAGCGCTCCGGGGAGGAGCAGGGACCCGGAGCGCTCGGCGTAACAGTTGGCCACGCAGCACCAACAGGCACACAAACAATAGTGAAGCCAGGAAAAAAAAAGGCTCGGTACGTTACCCACCCTAAAATGTGCATGAAGCTGTATTGCTATGGATGTTTCTGGTTATTTTTAAAGAAAAATTTTAGTGCCACATATGGGTTATTTATGTAGTCTGTAAAAATTCTTACACAATTGTTTTGTGCCTTATTCTATTTTAACACAACAGTAATTATATAATGAAGTGGGTACGCCAGCATGTACGTGTCCTAAAATTAACAAGGTGTACAGTGTGTATTTTCAACCTTAAAATTAATAGAGGTATTAGTTATATAATAAATTTTTTCTATAATTAACATTAATGTAGTAGCTTTGTTTCATGATGCAGAACAAGAACAGTTGTTAAAGTGGGTGTTAAGGGGTATTCCAGGCAAAAACTCCGGAAAGTTAAACAGATTTGTAAATTACTTCTATTAAAAAATCTTAATCCTTCCAATAGTTATTAGCTTCTGAAGTTGAGTTGCTGTTTTCTGTCTAACTGCTTTCTGATGACTCACGTCCCGGGAGCTGTCCAGCTCCTATGGGGATATTTTCCCATCATGCAAGGGATATTCTCCCATCATGCACAGCTCCCGGGACATGACATCATCATTGAGCAGTTAGACAGAAAACTTCAGAAGCTAATAACTATTGGAAGGATTAAGATTTTTTAATAGAAGTAATTTACAAATCTGTTTAACTTTCCGGAGCCAGTTGATATATATATATATAAAAAAAGTTTTTGCCTGGAATACCCCTTTAATGTCCTTTTCTGCAGACATATGCATTTTCTATAAGCCAGGTTGGACCTGGAATGCATAGGCGACTTTTAAATGGAGATGCAACTTTTTTTCCCCATAAATAGCGACTATAGCATTTGATAAATACATGACCACTGCAAAGTAAAAAAAAAAAAAAACTACGTGAGCAGATTTCAGAAATGTGCTTTGGAATAGGCAAAAATCTAAAAGTCGCAGCGTGTATAGGAAATAACTTTTTACACAAAATAAATCTACTATGGAGCTTGATAAATCTCCTTCATAGTTCTTAATTATGTTTTTTAAGCATTTAACAAAAAAGACCATTCTTTGTGAAAAGCAATTTTGACACAAGTTGATTAAAATGAAAGAACAATCAACCACAGAAGAGGACATGGGAATTCATTTAGCGGCTGTAGTGTGTACTAATGGGTGCTTTAATTTTGAGTTCAACAGAACCATTTTTGAGGAGTAAAAACACAGCAAAAATACATTGCGTGAATATGGCCTTAGACTGGTTTCACGGAGCAAGCAAGCATTTATAAGATTGGATCCACAGCCCAGTGATCAGGCTAAGAGTATCTTAATCTCAAATGTTTAAAATAGAGAATGAAAGGGGTTAAAACATGATGAAAACTCTTGTGCATACATGGTATAAGGGCATATGGGTGGGGTTGATATGAATTATGTTCATATGGATAATGACAATAATTAGTATATTAGTGATGAGCGAATGGAAGCTGATGAACCCAAATTCGTTCCTAATTTCATGAAATATTCGATTTGCAACGAATGTGAATGTCGCCGCGATTCTATCGCGCAAATCACTTCATTAAACTCCATTTACTGCCGTCCAGGCTCCAGGGCATCTAAAATGGCAGATCCACATGTCAGTACATGGGTCAAGGAACGCTGGGAAGGTGGGAAGACAAGGCAGGAAGACAGGTAGGCGGGATGACCCTGAATTACATGCAGGATGCAGCCTATCAGCAGCCAGTCACCCCTGTGATGTCACAGCCCTATATATTCTGCAGCCATTTTGCGGCTCGTCATATCATTCATTACAATTCAGAGAGATTGGATGGACATCGCTGTGTGTGTGTTACACAGAAAAGCTCATTCCAGTAGCGTATCACATCCTAGTCACATCAGCATTTTGGTGGACAGAGAGCAGTGTTTTTTTCACTGAAAATTATTTTTACTGCAGCCATTAACCTCTCAGTCACTTTCTTCAGCATTGTATTAAGAGAGGGGAAGATAGCTGTGTATTGCCTCATACATTTCAACAAGCTGCCTCAACTTCATAAACCTTAGCAGAGGAGGCAGGAATAATTTTTCAGTGCAATTCTGTGTCTTTGTTCCACAACAAATCATCTGCTGGTTATACTAGTATGTGTTACGGAGCTGGATGTTGATATTCTAACCTGTGTGGCTGATGACTCGGACCGTATCAGGGAGTGGAGTCTAAGGTGCCTCTGGTCTTCACCAGAACCCGCCGCAAGACAAGATGGGCTTGTTGCAGCAGGCAAGACGCAGGTTGCTACACCAGACCCGGTTCGACCACACAGGTAGCTGAGCAAGGAAAGGTACTTAAAGGAGTTATCCAGGAAAACTTTTTTTTATATATCAACTGGCTCCAGAAAGTTAAACAGATTTGTAAATCACTTCTATTAAAAATCTTAATCCTTTCAGTTCTTATGAGCTTCTGAAGTTTAGGTTGTTCTTTTCTGTCTAAGTAATCTCTGATGACGCGTGTCTCGGGAACCGCCCAGTTTAGAAGAGGTTTGCTATGTGAATTTGCTTCTAAACTGGGCGTTTCCCGAGACACGTGTCATCAGAGATTACTTAGACAGAAAAGAACAACCTTAACTTCAGAAGCTCATAAGTACTGAAAGGATTAAGATTTTTTAATAGAAGTAATATACAAATCTGTTTAACTTTCTGGAACCAGTTTATATATATATAAAAAAGTTTTTTCTTGGAATACCCCTTTAAGGATAAGGCAGTAGCGTAGTCAGACGTAGCAGAAGGTCAGGGCAGGCGGCAAAGGTGCAAAGTCAAATAACACAGAGGGAAGGTCTGGATTCACTGGTAAGGCAAAATGGAATGCTTAATCTCAGGCTAGTGGCACTTGTTACGCCGAGCGCTCCGGGTCCCCGCTCCTCCCCGGAGCGCTCGCTACACTCTCGCTACTGCAGCGCTCCGGTCAGATCCACTGACCCGGTGCGCTGCGATTCCGCCTCCAGCCGGGATGCGATTCGCGATGCGGGTGGCGCCCGCTCGCGATGCGCACCCCGGCTCCCGTACCTGACTCGCTCTCCGTCGGTCCTGTCCCGGCGCGCGCGGCCCCGCTCCCTAGGGCGCGCGCGCCGGGTCTCTGCGATTTAAAGGGCCACTGCGCCGCTGATTGGCGCAAGTGGTTCTAATTAGTGTGTTCACCTGTGCACTCCCTATGTATACCTCACTTCCCCTGCACTCCCTCGCCGGATCTTGTTGCCATTGTTCCAGTGAAAGCGTTTCCTTGTGTGTTCCTAGCCTGTGTTCCAGACCTCCTGCCGTTGCCCCTGACTACGATCCTTGCTGCCTGCCCCGACCTTCTGCTACGTCCGACCTTGCTTCTGTCTACTCCCTTGTACCGCGCCTATCTTCAGCAGTCAGAGAGGTTGAGCCGTTGCTAGTGGATACGACCTGGTCACTACCGCCGCAGCAAGACCATCCCGCTTTGCGGCGGGCTCTGGTGAATACCAGTAGTGACTTAGAACCGGTCCACTAGCACGGTCCACGCCAATCCCTCTCTGGCACAGAGGATCCACCTCCTGCCAGCCGGCATCGTGACAGCACTAAAGATCAAGCAGGGAAGAGGGGGAGGTGCAAGAACTTATAGACAAGTGTCAGGTGTGTAACATAATTATGGGTGCCCTGGCCCTTTAAATTTCAGAGCTGCGGTGCGCGCGCGTGCCCTAGGGGACAGGGACATACGCACCAGAGCTGAGAAGCAGCAGCGGTGGAGTCAGAGGAGCATGGTAAGTGACCGGCTGGGACTCGCATGCGGGCACGTCCCGCAGTGCGAATCCCAGCCCCGCCGACGGAAGGGACAAAGCGCTCGCGGCTGGCGTTTGCGGCCGGAGTGCAATGCTTAACAGTCTGTAGATGGTATAATACCCAGAAGTCTATTCCTAATAGTCTTTGACATAGTGAAACTTTGTGTTTAGTACACAGCTTTTTTGTGCTGCAGCACTGTTGTATACTTCTGGTGTTGTGCAAAAATAAAAAAAATGTAAGCGTACCGTACCGCATTTTTCTGCATACCACATACGTACATACCACATCCGTACAACTAAGAAGTGTACAATTTTTTATCTGTTAATCTGTCAAGGGCCTAGATTCTGTGAAAGTCCAGGCAAAAGTAATCACCAGCTGGTGTTTTACTAAAGAATGTTTTTTTTTAACCCCTTAAGGACACATGACGTACTGGAACGTCATGTGTCCACTCCCGATCTATAACGCGGGGCCACGGCGTGGCCCCGCGTCATAGCGGTTCGGGCCCGGCCTCTAACAACGGCCGGGACCCGTGGCTAATAGCGCGCGGCATTGATCGCTGTGCCGCGCGCTATTAACCCTTTAGACGCGGCGTTCAAAGTTGAACGCCGCGTCTAAAGTGAAACCGAAAGCATGCCGGCTAGCTCAGTGGGCTGTTCGGGATAGCCGCGGTGAAATCGCGGCATCCCGAACAGCTGACAGGACAGCGGGAGGGCCCCTACCTGCCTCCTCGCTGTCCGATCGCCGAATGACTGCTCAGTGCCTGAGATCCAGGCATGAGCAGTCATGCGGCAGAATCATCGATCACTGGTTTCTTATGAGAAACCAGTGATCAATGTAAAAGATCAGTGTGTGCAGTGTTATAGGTCCCTATGGGACCTATAACACTGCAAAAAAAAAGTGCAAAAAAAAAGTGAATAAACATCATTTAACCCCTTCCCTATTAAAAGTTTGAATCACCCCCCTTTTCCCATAAAAGAAAAAACACAGTGTAAATAAAAATAAAAATAAACATAAATGGTATCGCCGCGTGCGGAAATGTCCGAATTATAAAAATATATCGTTAATTAAACCGCACGGTCAATGGCGTGCGCGCAAAAAAATTCCAAAGTCCAAAATAGTGCATTTTTGGTCACTTTTTATATCATGAAAAAATGAATAAAAAGCGATCAATAAGTCCTATCAATGCAAAAATGGTACAGTTAAAAACTTCAGATCACGGCGCAAAAAATGAGCCCTCATACCGCCCCATACACGGAAAAATAAAAAAGTTATAGGGGTCAGAAGATGACAATTTTAAACGTATACATTTTTCTGCATGAAGTTATGATTTTTTCCAGAAGTGCGACAAATTCAAACCTGTATAAGTAGGGTATCATTTTAATCATATGGACCTACAGAATAAAGGTAAGGTGTCATTTTTACCGAAAAATGTACTACGTAGAAACGGAAGCCCCCAAAAGTTACAAAATGGCGTTTTTTTTTTCAATTTTGTCTCACAATGATTTTTTTTCCCGTTTCACCGTAGATTTTTGGGCACAATGACTGACGTCATTACAAAGTAGAATTGGTGGTGCAAAAAATAAGCCATCATATGGATTTTTAGGTGCAAAATTGAAAGAGTTATGATTTTTTAAAGGCAAGGAGCAAAAAACGAAAATGCAAAAACGGAAAAAACCCCGGTCCTTAAGGGGTTAAGCGTACTGTACTGCATTTTTCTGCCCTCATAAGTGCATACCACATACCTACATCTAAGTGGTGTATTATTTTGTGCCTGTTAATATGTCAAGGGCCTATATACTGTGAAAGGAAAACCAAAAGTAATCACCGGCTGGTGTTTTACTCCAGTTCGTTTATTAAGCGTACTGTACCGCATTCTTCTGCCCTCATAAGTGCATACCACATACGTACATCTAAGTAGTGTACTATTCTGTACCTGTTAATCTGTCAAGGGCCTAGATACTGTGAAAGTCCAGGAAAAAGTAATCACCAGCTGGTCATACAGCGTACCTGTATGCCCGTGGGAATTTCGGTCCCCTCCGCTCGCCTGGAGGGACCGGACCCTGGTGACTACTGATATCTTTCAGCAGGCACCCCGTGCAAATGCCCAAGGGGTACTGAATTCACACTGGCGATTTGCGGCGATTCAGGGTCATACGGGTCTACAGTGACCCGGAAAATAAGGGGGATCGGGGTTGTCCAAGACACCCACGATCCCCCTGAAGGGATAGGAGTGAGGTGGCTGGGGTGCCACCCCTCATATCCCTGCTATTGGTCATTCAGACGCGACGACCAATAGCAGATCGAAGGCGGGGGGGTTAATGTTTGGTGCCCCCCCGCTCTGCCCACCCACTGTAATACCATCAGCGGCGGCAGCGGGCGGTGATCAACAGCAGCAGAGGACGGTGATTCGGCTCCCTGGATCCTACGGAAGCCAGTGAGTTGCCTAGCAACATATGGAGGGCTACAGTTTGGAGACCACTATACAGTGGTCTTTAAACTGTAGCCCTCCAGATGTTGCAAAACTACAACTCCCAGCGTGACCAGACAGCTGTTTGCTGTTTCGGCATGCTGGGATTTGTAGTTTTGCAACATCTGGAGGGCCAAAGTTTGGAGATCACTGTGCAGTGTTCTCTAAACTGTAGCCCTCCAGATGTTGCAAAACTGCAAATCCCGCCATGCTCAAACAGCTGCCTCGGCATGCTGGGAGTTGTAGTTGTGTACCTCCAGCTGCTGCATAACTACATCTCCCAACATGCCCTTCGGCGATCAGTACATGCTGGGAGTTGTAGTTTTGCAACAGCTGGAGGCTGGTTGGAAAATACTGAGTTAGGTAACAGAACCTAACTGAAGGTTTTCCAACCAGTGTGCCTCCAGCTGTTGCAAAAGTACAACTCTCAGCATGCACGGTCTGCCAATACATGCTAAGAGTTGTAGTTTTGAAACAACTGGAGGTTTGCCTCCCATGTGAATGTACAGTACATTCACATTGGCAGATTTACAATGAGTTTCCTGCTTCAAGTTTGAGTTGCAGAAAATTTTTTGCCACAGCGCAAACTCCTAGTGGGAAACTCACAGTAACCCCCTGCCCATGTGAATTTACCCTAAAAACACTACACCACACTACACTAACACATAATAAAGGGTAAAACACTACATATATACCCCTCACACTGTCCCACCCAATAAAAATGAAAAACTTATCGTACGGCAGTGTTTCCAAAACAGAGCATCCAGCTGTGACAAAACAAAAACTCCCAGCATTTCCGGACAGCCACTGACTGTCTAGGCATGCTGGGAGTTTAGCAACAGCTGGAGGCACCCTGTTTGGGAATCACTGGCGTAGAATACCCCTATGTCCACCCCTATGCCTATCATCCCAAATTTAGTCCTCAAATACGCATGGTGCATTCTCACGTCGGAGCCCTGTCGTATTTCAAGGAAACCTTTTACATGGCGTATTTCCATACTCGGGAGAAATTGCACTACAAATTTGAGGGGCTTTTTCTCCTTTTACCCCTTATGAAAAGGAAAAGTTGGGGGCTACACCAGCCTGTTAGTGTCAAAAAATAAAAATAAATTTACACTAACATTCTGGTGTTGCCCCATACTTTTTATTTTCACAAGCGGTAAAAGGAACAAAAGACCCACAACATTTGTAATGCAATTTCTCCTGAGTACAAAAATACCCCATATGTGAGCGTAAAATGATCTGCGGACGCACAACAAGGCTCAGCAGTGAGAGTGCACTATGTTCATTTGAGGCCTAAATTGGTGATTTGCACAGGGGTGGCAGATTTTACAGCGGTTCTGACATAAACGCCAAAAATAAATACCCACATGTGACCCCATTTTGGAAACTAAACCCCTCACGGAACGTGACAAGGGGTATAGTGAGCCTTAACACCACACAGGTGTTTGAAGAATTTTCATTAAAGTTGGATGGGAAAATGAAAAAATAATTTTTTTTCACTAAAATGCTCGTTTTACCAAAACTTTTTTTTTTTCACAAGGGAAAATAGGAGAAAAGCCCCCCAAAATTTGTAACCCCATTTCTCCTGAGTAAGAACATACCCCATATGTGAATATAAAGTGCTCTGCGAGCGCACTACAATGCTCAGAAGAGAAGGAGCACCATTGGGCTTTTGTAGAGAAAATGTATCTGGAATTGAAGGCCACGTGTGTTTACAAAGCCCCCATAGTGCCTGAACAATGGACCCCCCCACATGTGACCCCATTTTGGAAACTACACCCCTCATATAATTAAATACGGGGTACAGTGAGCATTTACGCCCCACAGGTGTCTGACAGATTTTTGGAACAGTGGTCCGTGAAAATGAAAAATTTATTTTTTCATTTGCACAGCCCACTGTTCCAAAGATCTGTCAAATGCCAGTGGGGTGTAAATACTCACTGCACCCCTTATTAAATTCTGTAAGGGGTGTAGTTCCAAAATGGGGTCACATGTGCGGGGTCCACTTTTCTGGAATCACGGGGGGGTTTGTAATTTGTTTTTCATTTACACATCTGACTTTAACGAAAAGTCGCCAAACACATGTGGGGTGTTTAGACTCACTGGACCCCTTGTTACGTGCCTTGAGGGGTGTAGTTTCCAAAATGGTATGCCATGTGGGGTTTTTTCTGCTGTTCTAGCACCATAGAGGCTTCCTAAATGCGACACGCCCCTAAAAACCATTTCATCAAAATTCACTCTCCAAAATCCCATTGTTGTTCCTTCCCTTCTGAGCCCTCGACTGCGCCCGTCGTATACTTGATATACACATATGAGGTATTTCCTTATTCAAGAGAAATTGTGTTACACATTTTTGGGAGCTTTTTCTCCTATTACCTCTTGTAAAAATTCAAAAACTGGGTCTACAAGAACATGCAAGTGTAAAAAATGAAGATTTTGAGTTTTCTCCTTCACTTTGCTGCTATTCCTGTGAAACACTTAAAGGGTTAACAAACTTACTGAATGTCATGTGCAGTTTTTATAATGGGATCATTTTTGGGGTATTTCTAATATGAAGGCCCTTCAAATCCACCGCAAATCTGAACTGGTCCATGAAAAATTCAGATTTTGAAAATTTTATGAAAAATTGGAAAATTGCTTCTGAACTTTGAAGCCCTCTGATGTCTTCCAAAAGAAAAAACATGTCAACTTTATGATGCAAACATAAAGTCAACATATTGTGTATGGGAATCAATATATAATTTATTTGGAATGTCTATTTTCCTTACAAGCAGAGCTTCAAAGTAAGAAAAAGGCAACATTTTCTATTTTTTCATCAAATTTTGGAATTTTTCACCAAGAAATGATGCAAGTATCAACAAAAATTTACGACTAACATGAAGTAGAAAAAACAATCTCGGAATCAGAATGAAAAGTAAAAGCATCCCAGAGTTATTAATGCTTAAAGTGACAGTGGTCAGATATGCAAAAAACGCTCTGGTCCTTAAGGTGAAAATGGGCTCGGTCCTTAAGGGGTTAAGAGTACTGTACCACATTTTTCTGCATTCATATGTGCATACCACATACCTACATCTAATGTGCCTGTGAATCTGTCAAGGGCCTACTTACTGTGAAGGGACAGCCAAAAGTAATCACAGGCTGGTGTTTTACTCAAATAATTTTTAAAGCGTACAGTAGCACATTTTTCTGCCCTCATAAGTGCATACCACACACGTACATCTAAGTAGTGTACTTTTTTGTACCTGTTAATCTGTCAAGGGCCTACAAACTGTGAAAGGGCAGACAAAAGTTATCACCGGCTGGTGTTTTACTCAAATAATTTTTGAAGCGTACAGTAGCACATTTTTCTGCCTTCATAAGTGCATACCACATACCTACATCTAAGTAGTGCACTATTTAAACCTGTTAATCTGTCAAGGGCCTACATATTGTGAAGGCAAAATAACTCACTGGCTGGTATTTTTACTCATATATTTTTTTAAGAGTACTGTAGCGCATTTTTGTGTCCTAATAAGTGCATACCACAAACCTCTAAATAGTGCACCATATAAAGCAGCCTTGGTGGATCCGATGTAGTGGTCCAGCCTGCTGCATCACCCAGTGGCACACCGCTCCCTTTTTCAGCCAGCCAAGGCTCCACCACCTCAGCCGAAGGGAGCTGTGTGTCATACCCTCCTTCTGTTGCTTGTGCCAAGCCGAGGTGGAGAGTGCCAAGCCGTTATTTCTTTGCGAAGAAAGCAGTACCAGCCCTGCAGAATTTTGTGGAAGAGAAGGTAGTCCAGTCCTTGAGCCTGTCGGTGCGTACCAAAATAGAGTAGAGCTGTAACTATGGTCAAGGACAATACATGTCCTTTACGGCTCACTGGGTGAATGTGGTTCCCGCACAGCTACAACACCAACTTGGACAGGTCATGTGGCTTCCTCCTCCATGCTCTCAGGCTGTTGGTCCTGTGACAGCGTGCGACTCCGCCTCATCATCCTCCACTGTGTCCGCAGCCTCCACTGCCCAGACAAGTGTCAGTGGCCTTCAGCATACTATGTGTGCAGGGCACGGCGGTGTCACGCTGTTCTTCACATGGTTTGCCTTGGTGAAAAGAGTCAGACAGGGGAGGAACTGCTAAAAGATATTCGTAAAGAAATCGGAGCATGGTTTACTCCACAAAATCTGGAAATGGGAACCATGGTGACTGACAACGGGAAGAACATCTTGCATGCGTTGTGGCTGGGAAGGCTGAGCTATGCGCAATGCAATGCACATGTGTTCAATCTGGTTGTGAAGCAGTTCCTCAAGTCTTCCCCCCATTTGCAAGACATCCTAACAATGGGAAGAAAACTTTGCATGCACTTCAGTCACTCGTACACCGCACAGCACACCCTCCTTGAGCTGCAGCGTGAGAAAGGTATCCTCCAACATCGTCTGATTTGTGATGTTGCCACACGTCGGAATTCCACCCTCCATATGTTGGACCGACTGTACGAACAAAGAAAAGCCATCCCTGATTTCTTGATGATCCAAGCAGATAAGGGTACTCCCCTGTTTAACTTCACTGTGAACCAGTGGCAGCTCATACGTGATAGATTGCCGTTTGCTCAGGCCCTTTGAGTAAGCCAAATTATTAGTAAGTCACCAGGATTACGGGATGAATGACATCATTCTACTGCTTCATTTCTTATAACACATGTTGGGAATGATGGCTGGTCAGGGCACTGGAGACGTGGCACCTACATCTTACGGCAACAGGAACACTGTGGGGGCTGAACTGGAGGAGGAGGGGGGGAGGGGCACAGTAGAGCACAGTTTAGGTTTCCCCAAATGAGCTTGAGGGTTATGAGGTAAGGCGGGACAGAGGACCGAGACACACCGTGGCAGTATGTAGTAGAGATAGAAGCAGGAAGTCCCTCCAAGTCACTTGCACAAATGGCACAATGCATGCTCACTTGCTGCATAGTGACAGCCGAATTGTCACCACAAAATAGGGGCCTTTTTTATACCCACTGAGAGGGAGGACAAAGTGACCTACTACAGAGGCATCCGATGTAGTCAGTTGGCCGATGCCCATCGGCACCATTGTCCATCCTCTCGCAGGTCTTAATTGTAGGTCACCCTGCGCTCACCTTCCACTGCCATGGCTGCTGGGGAGGGGTGGGGTGGCAGGAGCAGTACCAGCTCCATCAGCAGCAGCCTAAGTCTACAGTCGCTGATGAGTAGCTTTCTTCACCAGCATAGTGAAGCAACTCACCAGCAGCAGGTACACCTGGAGCATGACCTGAACCAGCAGGTGGTGGCGTACCTTTACATGGCCATGCCAACACACCTTGAAGACCCGCTGGATTTCTGGGCAGCCAAAGTTGATTTGTGGCCGCAACTAGCAGAGTTTGCCCTGGAAAAGCTGTCCTGCCCGGCCAGTAATGTGCCATCAGAGGGCGTGTTTAATGCGGCGGGGGCCATAGTCACCCCAAGGAGAACTTGTTTGTCCACGAAAAATGTGGAGAGACTGACCTTTGTGAAGATGAACCAGGCATGGATCAGCCAGGATTTCCAACCACCAATGCCTTATGCATCAGGGTAGATTGACCATGGTGCCACACCAACACTTCACAAGTATGGATAGTGCCAAACAAATTTAAGGTGCTGCTTCCCAGTTACAAACATTCCTCTGCATCAGACCTTTTTTCACCCACCGTTGTCACCTGGTACTGGTATTGCCACCCACGATACCACTCTGTCACCACTCCTCCACCTCCAGGCTGTTTCTTTTAGCCACTATATGGTCTCTTCTCATGCTTCAGCAAACTCCAGGCTGTGCCATCCCTCCAATATATAGTTTAATGATGCTTCAGCCAGCTCCAGACTGTGTCATTCAGTAACTACATGGTCTAGTGATGCTGCTGGGCCTAGGACATTATACAGTAATCCCTCGAGATGCGATGGCCTCTACATACATTATTTTCAACATAAGATGGCCTCTCAGAGGCCATCGTAGGTTGAAAGCAGTATGGCAGTATGGACATACAATACTTTTTGTCGGGGCCATCATTAAAATTTGTGGTCCTCCGGTAGCGCTGGCTGCCTGCTTAGTAGCCCGCTGGACTACCGCTGGGCTATTAAGCAGGTTTACAGTACATACCATTGCATGCCGATGCAGCTAACCCCCGTGGTGCCGGTGCAGCCTCCTTGCGGCGCGCAGATTCTCACTGTCATGGGACAATGTATTGCCACATGACAGTGACGTTGTCGGCCTGCGCCTCAGTCGAGGAGCGCCGCCGGGAGAGGAAGACATGGAGCTGGTGAGTGCTCATTTGCATGGCAGCGGTGGCGTTAACCCCTCACCCCCTGGCAGCGGCAGTGTTATCGCTGCCGTGGGGTAAGGGGTTGACGCCGCCGATGCCATGGGGTAAGGGGTTAACTTAACCCTTCACCCCATGGCAGCAATAAAACTGCTGCGGGTTGATGGGTTAACGCTACCGCTGCCATGGGGTGAGGGGTTAACTTAACTCTTCACCCCATGGCAGCGGCAGTGTTAACATCTCACGCAGCGACAGTGATAAAACTGCCGCTGCCATGGGGTGAAGGGTCAAGTTAACCCCTCACCCCATGGCAGCAGTAGTGTTAACCCTCCCTCTCTTATGTGCAGCACAAATCCCCAGGCCTGGCCCAAAGCCCCACCAGGCCTGGCCCATAGCCCCACCAGGCCTGGCCCATAGCCCCACCAGGCCTGGCCCATAGCCCCACCAGGCCTGGCCCAAAGCCCCACCAGGCCCTGCCCAAAGCCCCACAAGGCCTGGCCCAAAGCCCCACCAGGCCTGGCCCATAGCCCCACCAGGCCTGGCCCAAAGCCCCACCAGGCCTGGCCCATAGCCCCACCAGGCCTGGCCCATAGCCCCACCAAGCCTGACCCAAAGCCCCACCAGGCCCTGCCCAAAGCCCCACAAGGCCTGGCCCAAAGCCCCACCAGGCCTGGCCCATAGCCCCACCAGGCCTGGCCCAAAGCCCCACCAGGCCTGGCCCAAAGCCCCACGAGGCCTGGCCCAAAGCCCCACCAGGCCTGGCCCAGAGCCCCACCAGGCCTGGCCCATAGCCCCACCAGGCCTGGCCCAAAGCCCCCACCTCGGGCCCAGCCCAAAGCCCCCACCTCGGGCCTGGCCCCTTGTTGAAATTTCATGGACTCAGTTTTCCATAGAGATATGTACTCTCAACATATGATGGTCTCGGGGCTCTGGAACCAATTACCAGTTTTCCATAGACATATGTACTCAACATATGATGGTTTCAAGATATGATGGTCCTCCCGGAACCAATTACCATCATATGTTGAGGGACCACTGTATATTATATATATATATATATATATATATATATATATATATATATATATATATGTTTATATTAGCACTAGGTACCATACATCTTCAATGGAAATTTCAAAATTCATCTTTTATTCTTAGAGATCGTGAGTAGAGATGTGCGAACTTTTCAAAAATTTGATTTGGCCGATTCGCTGAATTTTCCGAAAGAGTTTGTTTCGATCTGAATTTATTTGCGGCGAATCTATATTAAAAAAAGGTTATTTCTAGTCTACAGTGAGCCTCAATAGGGGTATAGAACACTTTGCTGTGGAGTGTGCTGGGGTAGTGAAATAATATTTTTATTCAGAATAACATGCAGATTACCGGCATCGCTTTTAGAATCACTGCCCGCATAGCAACACAATGAAAGAGCCTGGAGGTGGCATCAGTATGAGGAGACCATATAGTGGCTGAATGACACACGGTGGAAGTTTTGGCAGCATGAGGAGACCATATAGTGGCTGTATGACATAGCGTGGAGGTTTTGGCAGCATGAGGAGACCGAATAGTGGCTAAATGACACAGCGTGGTAGTGTTGGCAGCATGAGGAGACCATAAAGTGGCTAAATGACACAGCGTGGAGGTTTTGGCAGCATGAAGAGACCATATAGTGGCTGAATGACACAGCGTGGAGGTGTTGGCAGCATGAGGAGACCATATAGTGGTGAATGACACAGCGTGGTGGTTTTGGCAGCATGAGGAGACCGTATAGTGCCTGAATGAAACAACGTGGAGGTGTTGGCAGCATGAGGAGACCATATAGTGTCTGAATGACACAGCATGGAGGTGGTAGCAGCATGAGGAGACCATGTAGTGGCTGAATGACACAGCTTGGAGGTGTTGGCAGCATGAGGAGACCATATAGTGGCTGAATGACACAGCGTGGAGGTGTTGGCAGCATGAGGAGACCATTTAGTGGCTGAATGACACAGCGTGTAGGTGTTGGCAGCATGAGGAGACCATATAGTGGCTGAATTACACAGCTTGGATGAGGCTGAAGCATGAAGAGACCATATAGAGGCTGAATGACACAGCGTGGAGGTGGTGGCAGCATGAGGAGACCATGTAGTGATTGAATTACACAGCGTGGAGGTGTTGGCAGCATGAGGACACCATATAGTGGCTGAATGACACAGTGTGGAGGTGTTGGCAGCATGAGGAGACCATATAGTGGCTGAATGACACAGCGTGGAGGTGTTGGCAGCATGAGGAGACCATATAGTGGCTGAATGGAACAGGTGGAGTTGGCCCCAGCATGAGTAGACACTAGGATTTAAAGATGAATTCAGAAATTTAAACCGAAGATCTTGGATAGCTAGTGCTACCTACCATAACAACAATTTTATTCCGAGACCCAGGCCCAGACCTGGAGTTGACTGAAGCATGAGGAGACCCCAGGGCTTCACAGCCCCCCCCCCCCCCCCCCCCAAAAAAAATAAAAAATAAAATAACAGAAGAATTTTTGAAATTTAAAATGAAGAATTTGGATAGCTAGTGCTACCTACCATAACAAATTTTTATTCCCAGACCCAGCAGCGGTATCAGTAAACCATATATTGCCTGAATGACACAGCCTGGGGTTGGCTGAAGCATTAGGAGACCATTGAAATGTATGATTTTTTTATTTAAATTTAAGAATTAGAAATGTAATTTAATGATTCTGAAATTTAACTTTTAACTCCCAAGTTTTAGTGTCCCTGACCCCGGGGTGTGGGTACAAAGGGCCAAATCTAACAAGCCCCCACAGGGCTCATGTGGCCGTGAGATGTAGGCGCAATGTCTCCATTGCCTAATCAGCCATTGTTTCCAACACTTTTCACCAAGGCAAACCATGGGAAGAACAGCGTGACACCACCGTGCCCTGCACACATGGTATCCTGAAGGGCCCCAGGAGTCTGAGACTTGTCCGGGCAGTGGAGGATAAGGACATGGTGGAGGATGAGGAGGTGAAGTCAAACACTGTCACAGGACCAACGGGCTGACACAGTGGAGCAGGAAGCAGCATGAGTACACAAGAGGGGTTCACAAGTAAAAGGTGAATGTTGAAATCTCTATTGAAGATGCATGTTAGGTAGTGCTGCCATCCAAAAATTTATGTCCCAAGCCCAGAAGCATCAGTAAGCCAAGTATTTCCTGAAAGACACAGTCAGGAAAAGGCATCATCAGAACACAAGAGGATTTCATAACCCCTAAGCTTGAAAGATCAATGTTGAAATCTCAATTAAGCATATCTGTAAGCTAGCGCAAAACATCCATAAATGTAAGGCCCAAGCCCTGAAGCATCAGTAAGCCAAGTAGTTCCTGAAAGACACAGGAGCAGTCAGGAGCAGGCATCAGAAGTACCTAAGAGGGTTTCATAACCCCTTACATTGAAATATCAATTTTGAAATTTCTATCAAGCATGTATTTAGCTCGTGCTAAGCATCCAAAAATGTAAGGCCCAAGCCCAGAAGCATCAATAAGCCAAGTAGTAATAATAATAATAATTTTATTTATATAGCGCCTACAGATTCCGCATCGCTTACAATTATGGGGTACAAACAAAGACAAGTATCAGACATAATATTACACAATAACTATTCAAACAAGAGGTGTGGGGATATGTTGAGGATATGTTGAGGCCAATTAAAGAATGTTATAGGCCTGTCTGAAGAGATGTGTTTTCAGGCCATGTTTGAAACTATGGATGTTGTTGTTGAGTCGGAGGGATTGAGGTATAGCATTCCAGAGAACCGGTGCAGCACGAGTGAAGTCTTGGAGACGGGAGTGAGAAGTTTGGATTATAGAAGATGTTAGTGTAAGATCATTAGCAGATCGGAGAGAACGTGTAGAATGGTAGACGGAGATGAGAGAGGAGATGTAGGGAGGTGCAGCATTGTGGAGAGCTTTGTGTGTGAGACTGAGGATTTTGTACTGTATTCTGGACTGAATTGGTAACCAGTGTAGTGACTGGCACAGGGAGGAGGGGTCGGTGTAGCGGCTGGAGAGGAAGATGAGTCTGGTTGTGGCATTAAGGATGGACTGGAGAGGAGAGAGTTTGGAGAAAGGAAGGCCTATTAGTAAAGAGTTACAGTAGTCGAGGTGGGAGTGAATCAAAGCAATAATGAGAGTTTTAGCAGTTTCAGTAGTGAGAAACGGGCGGATTCTGGAAATGTTTTTGAGATGCAGGTGACAAGAACGTGAAAGGGACTGAATATGGGGAGTGAAAGACAGATCAGAGTCAAGTATAACTCCAAGACAGCGAGCCTGCTGCCTGGGAGTTATGGTAGTCCCACATACCGAGATGGAAATGTCAGGGTTATCAGTTGATGGAGAAAAACCAAGAAGTTCTGTTTTCGAAAGATTTAGTTTCAGATATAAAGAGGACATGATGTCTGAGACAGCAGAGAGACAGCCACTGGTATTCTGTAGGAGTGCAGGAGTGATGTTGGAGGAAGAGGTATAGAGTTGGGTGTCATCAGCATAGAGGTGGTCCTGGAAACCAAATCTACTGATTGTTTTTCCAATGGGGGATGTATAGAGTGAAAAGAGTAGAGGACCCAGGACCGATCCCTGGGGAACCCCGACAGCAAGGGGAAGAGGAGAAGAAGTAGAGCCAGAAAACAAGACGCTAAAGGAGCGGCCAGAAAGATAGGAGGAAAACCGGGCGAGAGTAGAGTCCTTGAGACCGATGAAGCGGAGAGGAGTTGGTGATCCACAGTGTCAAAAGCCGCAGAGAGGTCAAAGAGAATCAGTAAAGAGAAATTGCCATTTGATTTGGCCGTCAGAATATCGTTAGTAACTTTGGTTAGGGCCGTTTCTGTGGAGTGAAGGGAATGGAAACCAGACTGTAAGGGGTCAAGGAGAGAGTTCTCGGAGAGAATGCAGATAAGGCGGGAGTAGACCAAGCGTTCCAGGAGTTTGGAGATAAAGGGGAGATTTGACACGGGTCGATAGTTGACTGCACAGGACGGGTCCAGAGATGTTTTTTTCAATAGTGGGGTTATGATAGAGTGTTTGAAAGAGGAGGGAAAGACCCCAGAAGACAGGGAGAGGTTAAAGATTTTAGTTAGATGACAGCTGATAGCAGGAGAGAGAGACTGGATGAGGTGTGATGGCATGGGGTCACTAGAGCAGGAAGTGGGGCGGGCTGAGGAGAGGAGCCTGGAAACCTCATCCTCCATTACAGGCTCAAAAACTGAGAGTGATGAAGAGGAGACGTGGCTGGGAATTGGATCAGAACTTTTAGGGGACTGGGAGAGGATTTCATCACGAATGTCATCGATTTTAGTTTTGAAGTATTTGTCCAGGTCTTCAGCACAGAGATCAGTGATTGGGGTCTGTACTTTAGGCCGAAGGAGAGAGTTGAACGTGTCAAAAAGGCATTTTGGGTTGTTAGACAGAGAGGAGATGAGGGAGGTAAAATATGTTTGTTTGGCGAGATGAAGAGCGGAGTATTAGGATTTACGCATGAATTTATAGTGCAGATAGTCTGAAGAAGTCTTAGTTTTCCTCCACAGATGTTCAGCACACCTAGAGCATCACCTGAGAAAGCGGGTTGTTAGCGTGTGCCAGGGTTGCTGCCGTCTGTGTCGGGAGGTTCGTGTTTTAGAGGGTGCCATTTGATCCAGGGTAGACTTTAGGGTGTCCTGGTAATGTTTGGCTGCTAGATTAAGGCAGGAGAGAGAAGAGATTGGTGATAGTGAAGATTGTAGAATGTCTATAAATTGACTAGTGTTTATGCCAAGCAGGTTTCTGTAAGTGTACAAGGTTGGAGTGTCTGGAAGAGGATAGGAGTTACTGATAGAGAAAGAGAGAAGGTTGTGGTCAGAGAGCTCAAAAGGAGAATTAGTGAATTTAGAGACAGAGCAAAGTCTAGAGAAGATCAAGTCCAGTGTATTCCCATCGTTGTGTGTGGGAGAGTCAGTAAGCTGTGAAAGGGCAAAGGAGGAGGTTAGAGACAGAAGCCGAGAGGCAGAAGATGAGATTGGGGTATCAATGGGGATATTAAAAACACCCATGACCGCCACTCTGAGAGACAATGGGCGAAAGAGCCTGAGGGTGTGGACCTCAAATGAGGGAAACGTGAGTGAAGGTAATGGGGGGATGACTTGAAAAGTGCATTGTGGGGCTAGAAGCACCCCAACTCCTCCACCATGCCTGGTGTCAGATCTTGGGGTATGGGAAAAGTGAAGGTCACCATAAGATAAAGCAGCGAGAGAAGCAGTGTCAGAAGGTTGTATCCATGTTTCTGTGAGAGCCAGCAGATTAAGAGAATTAGTGAGAAATAAGTCATGAATCTGGGTGAGCTTATTGCACACAGATCGAGAGTTTAGGAGAGCGCTGTTAAAGTTTGTAGTGGTTCCGCAAGAGGCAGGTAGTGTAGAGCAAATATTAAGTGAAAGTGAAAGGTGGGCCAGGGTTAGGAGCAATGTCCCCAGCAGCTAAAAGCAGAAGAAAGAAAAGGGAGAGCAGATGGCTGGGTGAAGTGATGAAGCGACTTCTGTGCTGTACCATGGAATGAGGTGACTTTGGGTGATTTATGATGGTGAGCAGTGCATGCAAGCAATATATAGGGGAGGGAAGGAGGCATGGACATGTGTATATAGAGTCCACCGGAGAAATCGGTGCGGGATAGAAGAGAAAATGTATCGCAATGATGTAAGTAATAAGTGTGTGCATGTTTGGTTTTTGTTTTTTTTCTGAAAAGAGTTACTTACTTTTGTAGTTATAATGTTGAGTTAGTTCCCTTTTGTTCCCTTCTGGTTCAATTCTGGTATAATTCTTGATAGCACACTTAAGAAGCACTTTAGATGGCAGTATTAGATGGCATATTTGATTAACAGGTACAAAATGGTACACTACTTAGTTGTACATATGTGGTATGCACGTATGAGGGGGAAAAATGCGCTACAGTACACTTGGATAACGTATTTTTGTAAAACACCAGCCGGTGATTACTTTCGCCTGGACTTTCCCAGTATGTAGACTTGTTACAGATTTACAGATACAAAATAGTAGACTGCTTTAATGTAGGTATGTGGTATGCACTTATACGGGCAGAAAAATGCACTACAATGAGCCTAAAAACTCTGTAAGTTTTGTAAAACACCAGCCAGTGAGTACTGTTGCTTGGACTTTCAGAGTATGTAGGACCTTGACAGATTAACAGGTACAAAATGGTACACTTATTAGATGTACATATGTAGTATGCACGTATGAGGGCAAAAAAAATGCGCAACAATACGCCAAAAATCTCTGTATTTTTGTAAAACACCAGCCGGTTATTACTTTTGCCTGGACTTTCCCTGTATCTAGACTTGTTACAGATACATAATAGTAGACTGCTTTCATGTAGGTATGTGGTATGCACGTATGACGGCAGACAAATGCACTACAGTCCGCTGAAAAAACATATTTTTGCACAGCAGCAGGACACAACAGTGCAGCACCACAAAACAAAAAAAAAAAGGGATTAAACCCTAAATTGCACTCTGTCACAGAGTGTTAAGAATGGTGTGAACTGGTTTTTATACTGTCTGCACACAATTGTAAGCAGCAGATGATTTCTTGTGGAAAAAATGCACAGAATTGCGCTGAAAAATCTTTCCTGCCTCCTGTGATAAGGTGGTTCATAAAGTTCAGGCAGCTTGTTGATATGTATGAGGCAACGAAAAGCTATCTGCCCCTCTCTGATGAAATGCTCAATAAAGTGAATAGGAGGTTTATGGAGTAAAATCCTTCTCAGTCAGAACAAGCAAAGCACTGAACTTCTCTCTGTCCACTATGCTGATGTGACTAACAGTTGGCAGTGGAACACTGTGGTATAAGCAATTCAGTGTGTCTGTGCAACACACAGACACGCAGTCCATCCTATCTCTGCAGTGTATATGGCAAATGAGCATCCACAAGATGGCTGCCGATTATATAGGGCTGCAACATCACATATTGCTCATCTCTAATTGTGAGTCCCTATTGTCTCATCTGCCGCCAACTCCAGGCTGTGCCATTCACACTATATGGTCTCCTCATGCTTCAGCCCACTCCAGGCTGTGCCATTCAACCACTATATGGTCTCCTCATGCTTCAGCCAACTCCAGACTGTACCATTCAGCCACTATATTGTCATGTCTGTATTGGCCTGTGTTCACACACAGCTTTTGGTTTGGTTGTGTGTGAACAGTTTTATGTTCCCTTGTCAGGGAATAGTTAATAGCCTTTTTCTTGCTAGTCAATAGCTCCTAGGGTGTGTCTATTTTATGACAGCCCAGTCTAGCCTCTGGGCTGGTGATTGACTTCATTATATCCTGACTTTCTAAGATGCTGGACATTCTGCATGGAGCTCTTGGTGAAACACTCTTTCAGCTTTTAAAGGGGCACTCCGGTGAAAACCTTTTTTATTTTAAATCAACTGGTGGCAGAAAGTTAAACATATTTGTAAATTACTTCTATTAAAAAATCTTAATCCTTCCAGTACTTATTAACTGCTGAATGCTACAGAGGAAATTCCTTTCTTTTTGGAACACTGATGACATCAAAAACACAGTGCTCTCTGCTGACATCTCTGTCCATTTTAGCAACCATGCATAGCAGATGTATGCTAAAGGTAGCATGGTGGCTCAGTGGTTAGCACTGCTGCCTTGCAGTGCTGGGGACTTGGGTTCAAATCCCACTAAGGACAACAATAAATAAAGCGTTATTATTATTATTATAATAACGTCAGCAGAGAGCACTGTGGTCATGATGTCATCAGAGAGCATTCCAAAAATAAAAGAATTTCCTCTGTATTATTCAGCAGCTAATAAACTTTCTGCCACCAGTTGATTTTAAAGAAAAAAGGTTTTCACCGGAGTACCCCTTTAATCTACTATCTCTGTTTTAGCACTATCTTTGTATTTTTTGTTTTAGCCATTGTTATGTGGCATGCTCTTAGTAGATTTTAAGCTGTGTTTGTTTAGTCGGTTTTAGGATTTGTATGTTCTTTTTGCTATGTGTCTGTTCACACTTTGTTTTCTCTTGCATCCGTTTATATGAAGTTCTGTGTTTTATATTTCTGTTTTCCTACTGGGCCAGCATCATGTCCACACTGTGGAGTGTGCCGCTGGCCAGTAGTATATTTGGATTTATTATTAATGGCTACTTCGTTAGTGGAGTGGAGTGTCCAGTTTGTGTGTCCAGTGTGAACAGTGTCCTATTTTGCATCTCTGTTATCGTTCCATGGGGACTCCTTGTCTACTGGAGGTGTTTTGAGGGATTGCAATTTATTCTGTCTTGTGTTCAGTGTGAACAGTGTTCTATATTTATATCCAGCCCAGTTGTCGATCCACCGTTTAGGGTGAATGGTCAAGTAGGCAGGGAGAGTGGTTTTAGGGTCAGTTTAGGGCTCACTCTCCCTGTTCCCTGGTTGGTCCCTGACATATAAGGTCTCTTCTCATGCTTCAGCCAACTCCAGGCTGTGCAATTCAGACACTATATGGTCTCCTCATGCTTCAGCCACCTCCAGGCTGTGCCATTCAGACACTATATGGTCTCCTCATGCTTCAGCCACCTCCAGGCTATGCCATTCAGCCACTATATGGTCTCTTCATGTTGCCACAAGCTCCAGGCTGTGCCACTCAGCCACTATATGGTATCCAGCAACTACATGGTTTAGCGATGCTGCTGTGCCTATATATGTTTATGGTAACACTAGGTACCATATATCCTCAATGGAAATTTCAAAATTGATATTTTATTCTTAAAGATTGTGAGGCCCTATTGTCTCCTCATCTGCCACCAACTCCAGGCTGTGCCATTCAGATACTATATGGTCTCCTTAAGCTTCAGCTTCCTCCAGGCTGTGCCATTCAGACACTAAATGGTCTTCTCAGGCTTCAGCCAAATCCAGGCTGTGCCATTCATCCACTATATGATCGCCTTCTGCTTCAGCCACCTCCAGGCGTTGCCATTCAGACACTATATGGTCTCCTCATGCTTTAGCCACCTCCAGGCAGTGCCATTCACACACTATATGGTCTTCTCATGCTTCAGCTACCTCCACGCTGTGTCATTCCGACACTATATGCTCTCTTCATGCTTCAGCCAAATCCAGGCTTTTCCATTCAAACACTATATGGTCTCCCCATGCTGCCACAAACTCCAGGCAGACATACAGCCACTATATGGTTTCCTAATACTGATGCCACCTCCAGGCTGTCTCATTTAGCCCCAATATGGTCTCTTCTCATGCTTTAGCCAACTCCAGGCTGTGCCATTCAGCCACTATATGGTCTCCTCATACTGATGCCACCTCCAGGCTCAGTCATTGTGCTTCCATGTTACATGTGACTCCTTGTTAGATTTGGTCCTTTGTATATAATGTTATGTGGTCAGTGGGGACCACATAAAAAACCTGTCCAAAACCCCACAGACTACAAAATATATCCAAGCAAATTAGAAATAATAGAAGGGGTGTCGCTAAAAATTACCAATTTTAATTAATCACTTAAAAGCCACCAAATAGAAGGAGAGTGGATACCAAAAAGTAGAAAGATAAAGAAATCTTTTGTCCCTCATATTTCACAAAATTTCATTCTAAGAGCTATTGTTATAATCACATTTGTCATGACATTTACACATATTCCCAATGCGTTTCTGTCTGCATGCTGTTTTTGTGTGCATGGGGATGCCCTCAGGGGAAGCTTAGCAAATGTAGCTCAAGAAATGGTTAAAAAGAACATGCATCTGATTTAAAGTACTATGCATTTTAGATTAAGCATTAGCCTATTGGCTATCAGTGGCTGTCATCCACGCAGACATTAATGTGTAAAGATCAGCAGTCCCTGCAAGGAAGAGAAGAACATATATAGTGGCAATGACCTTACCCCATCTAGCAGTAATCTCGTTCAGAGTAGCATGAGATATACTTATAGTGATAGCATAAGATGTCCCTGTGGGGAAGGGATAAGGTCATATATGTGCATACACTACATATATCAATGGTGCTAGGGCATACAATTAGGGTTCTATACTCACAGCATGCGCATCCTGCAGTGGCAGGGAGCCAGGGAAATAGCCCCGCGTTCAAATGCGACTCGTGGTGAAGCCGGCGCCTGTCAGAATAGTGCCGCACATCCGCTTTAAGCAGCTTCCGGACCACGCACCTCCAGGCGTCAGAGGAGGGGGCAGACACAATGCAGAGCTGTTAGCTGCCAGGAAGTGGGCATATCAGTTAATACATAGAGCGCCATTTTGGTTACTGGCTAGCAAAAGGGCAAATGTATGGGATTACACAAAACAATACTCTAGCAGCAGGATAAATAGAAGAAATATCTTACTACCTTATGAAATCTTATCTGGAACTAATATAAGCCAGGGACAGTGAGGTACCACAGATTTAGGCAATTTCCCATGGGCAGAAAATATTATTAACCCCTCATATTCCAGACTTTTATGATTTATGTAAAGTATGGAGTGTTTTATTATTAATTCATTTTATAGATGGATGGATGCAATAATGGATGGATGCAATAATGGATGCACTAATCCAATGTGATGTATCAGTCACTACCAATGGCAGATATATAGAGCTACCCAGGATAACTCAATGGGTCACTAGACAATGGGGGCCCATGCATATCTTAACCTCTTAAGGACCCATGACGTATGCGTACGTCATGAGTCCCGGTCCTGCGATATAACGCGGGGTCACACGGTGACCCCGCATCATATCGCGGCGGACCCGGCGTCATAGTGAAGCTGGGACCCACCTCTAATAGCGCGCGAAAAACGCAAAAAAACGAAAGTAAAAGTGCCCGGCTAGCTCAGGGAGCTGTTCGGGATCGCCGCGGTATAATCGCGGCATCCCGAACAGCTGTAGCACAGGAGGAGGTCTTCTTACCTTCTTCTGTGCTGTCCGATCGCCGAATGAATGCTTCAAGCCTGAGATCCAGGCTTGAGCATTCAATCGCCGAAAACACTGTTTAATCCATTCCTATGGAGATGGATCAATCAGTGTAAAAGATCAGTACATGCAATGTTATAGCCCCCTATAGGAGCTATAATATTGCATAAGAAAAGTGTAAAAAAAATCATTAACCCTTTCAATTATCCCTTCCCCTAATAAAAGTTTGAATCTCCCGGCATTTCCAAAAATAAAAAAAAACATTATGTAAATAATAATAAAAATAAACATATGTGGTATCACCGCGTGCGGAAATGTCCGAATTATAAAAATATACCACTTTTTAAACCACTCGTTCAATGGCGTACGCGCAAAAAAATTCCAAAGTCCAAAATAGCGCATTTTTTGATCACTTTTTATACCACAAAAAAGTGAATAAAAAGTGATCAAAAAGTCTGATCAGAACAAAAACTGTACCGCTAAAAACTTCAGATGACGGCGCAAAAAATGAACACAGAAAAATAAAAAAGTTATAGGGGTCAAAAGATTACCATTTTAAACATATAAATTTTCCTGCATGTATTCATGTTTTTTTTCAGAAGTGATACAAATTCAAACCTATACAAGTAGGGTATCATTTTAACCGTATGGACCTACAGAATAAAGATAAGGTATCATTTTTGACAAAAAATGTACTGCGTAAAAACAGAAGCCCCCAAAACTTACAAAATAGTGTTTTTTCATCAATTTTGTCGCACATTGATTTTTTTTCCCGTTTCACCGTAGATTTTTGGGTAAAATGACTAATGTCATTACAAAGTAGAATTAGTGACGCAAAAATTAAGCCATTATATATCATTTTAGGTGAAAATTTTTAAGAGTTATGATTTTTTAAAGTTAAGGAGGAAAAATTGAAAATGAAAAAATGGAAAAAGCCCGGGTCCTTAAGGGGTTAATTAGATGTCTGGGGGGAATGAACTCCCCCAGTGATAAGGCTACTGGAGGTGGAGGTGACCAGGAAAACCTGAAAGAGATAAATGGGTAGGGACAATAAGTGGGGGCCTAGGGGTTCTATTCTAGTCACTAGGAATAACCTACATGGTTGTCCTGAGCCTCAGCGGCAGTGACGCCTTCAAAAGGGCAGTACCGGGAACTGGATACCTCCTAGATAACCCTTCTGCCCTATACATTTAAGAGGTGGTACTAGACAATGAGTCCACTGAGACCCTCCCTGACTACCTAACTCCACCTCAAGGTCACCTCCGACCCCCGAGATAAGGACTATAGAATTGCAAAAAGTAACCTAAAAAAAAGTTAGATTAAATGAAGGGAAAAAAAATCAGCTGTTCATTCAGTCTGTGGGGTGCCATGGTATGAAGTTTAAAGATCCATCTACATTCCACTTGTAGGAGGATCCTATCATGATCTCCCCCTCGTGAAGATGGATTCACATGTCCAATCCCCACAAATCGCAGTCCCTTACTGTCCCCCCCCCATGGTGCTCTTTCATGTGAACCGAGATTGTTGTCTTCCTGTTGTTCCTAATGTCACCTAGATGTTCAAGAATTATTTTCCGTAGTTCTCTCGATGTTTTGCCTACAAAATCACATGGACAAGTGGCAACGTAGATCACGGACTTGGTGGTACAATTAATAAAACTTTTAATACTGTACACATTGTTAGTTCTTAAGTCCCGTAGTTCTTTAGTTTTCTCCACGTTGCCACAGGCTCTGCAGTGGCCGCATGGAAAACAGCCCACTATCGGGGTCCTATTGAGCCATGTTTCCCTATTTGCTGTTTTAGGGGTAAGGTGACTATGTGTCAGGATGTCCACCAGATTCTGCCCCCTACGATATGTTATGGATGGTGTATTTCTTAGGGCCTCCTCAAGGTCTGGATCCAATTTTAGTATATTCCAATGACGCTCCATTATATTGCGTATCTTGGGGGCCTCACTGTCGAAGGACCCTATTATACTGATCGGCTGTTTAGTATGTCCCTCACTCTCTTTGGTTTGGGCACCTATAGTCTCTCTCTCGGAGTCTATAATGCCTTACGGAAAGCCAGTTTGAGGATTCCATCAGGATATCCTCGCTCCCGGAACCTGCGTCTTAGATCTGACGCTTTTTCCTTGAAATCCTGGGTATCTGAACAGTTCCTCCTCAGGCGAAAATACTTGTTTAAAGGGGCCCGGGTGACAGCTCTCCCACCTGAGTAGACGGTTTGTAGCAGTAGCTTTACAGTACACTGTAGTATTTAAGGTGGCCCCTACCCCTTTTGAAATGAAGACATGCAGAAATGCTAGACCTTCCAATGCTGTTTCACTAGTAAAAAAATAACCCAATCTCATTGCAGTTAAGAGATCTTAAAAAAGTGTCAAACTGGGCCTGTGTCCCTTTCCATAAAATGAAAATATCCTCAATGTACCTGGACCAGGAGATGGAAAATTCCAAAAAATATTCCCCATCAACCCAGGAGCAAGTTAACATATGAGGGGGCACAAGGGCTCCCCAATGCTGTGCCCCTGAGTTGATGGTAATACCTTCCATTGAATAGGGAAAAGTGACAATTTCAATTTTAAAATACTCAATTTCAATTTAAAAATCTTAAATGTCCATTTAAAAATCTTAAATTTCAATGGTCTCCTCATGCTTCAGCCAACACCCGGCTCTGTAATTGGTTGAATTCAACACAACACTATTTTAGGAACCGCCCCAAACAAGAAACTCCCCAATATATGATTAAAACTTAACCTTTATTCTATTATTAAAAAATATAATGTGACAGTGCTCAAAAGTATATATATATATATATATATATATATATATATACACCACTATATGGAAAAAGATGTTTTAAAATGACATATACCGAAATTACGTACACCATACCTCATGCCTTTTGACAAAGCCAGGGAACTGGCAAAATGTTAAGGGAGGGAGGTGTTTATGTTTTAGTGCGGCACCATATTGTGAATAAGTATATACTCATAGATTGAGTGCAGCAGGTTCTACAAGGGATCTGAGAATTTTTGAAAAATGTTATTCTTCTTATTTACTGAATTTTCCGAAAAAATATATCTTGTTCCGAATTTATTCTCTGCGAATTACTTTTAAAAATAGCTATTTCTGGCCTACAGAGAGGCTCAATAGGGGTGTAGAACACTTTGCCTTGTCTTAACATGCATAGGGAGTATGCTGTGTTAGTGAAATAATACTGTTATTCAGTATGACATGCAGATTACAGGTATCGCCATTAGAATCACTGCCGCAGAGCGTCTAGATGTGGCAGATTTTTTATGTAATTTTTATTTAATTTAATTTGAATTTATTTTAACTTTTTGATTACCCATTCTGGTGAGCATCGAGCTGGCGGTCCTCTGCCAGGCAAGATACCACCTGTTCCAGCCCCTTCCTCTCAGTGCCCCCCTGACTGTGAAAGTGTGAATGTTTCTGTCACGATGCCGGCTGGCAGGTAGTGGATCCTCTGTGCCAGAGAGGGATTGGCGTGGACCGTGCTAGTGGATCGGTTCTAAGTCACTACTGGTTTTCACCAGAGCCCGCCGCAAAGCGGGATGGTCTTGCTGCGGCGGTAGTGACCAGGTCGTATCCACTAGCAACGGCTCAACCTCTCTGACTGCTGAAGATAGGCGCGGTACAAGGGAGTAGACAGAAGCAAGGTCGGACGTAACAGAAGGTCGGGGCAGGCAGCAAGGATCGTAGTCGGGGGCAACGGCAGGAGGTCTGGAACACAGGCTAGGAACACACAAGGAAACGCTTTCACTGGCACAATGGCAACAAGATCCGGCGAGGGAGTGAAGGGGAAGTGAGGTATAAATAGGGAGTGCACAGGTGAACACACTAATTGGAACCACTGCGCCAATCAGCGGCGCAGTGGCCCTTTAAATCGCAGAGACCCGGCGCGCGCGCGCCCTAGGGAGCGGGGCCGCGCGCGCCGGGACAGGACAGACGGAGAGCGAGTCAGGTACGGGAGCCGGGATGCGCATCGCGAGCGGGCGCTACCCGCATCGCGAATCGCATCCCGGCTGGAGACGGTATCGCAGCGCACCGGGTCAGTGGAGCTGCCCGGAGCGCTGCGGTAGCGAGAGAGAAGCGAGCGCTCCGGGGAGGAGCGGGGACCCGGAGCGCTCGGCGTAACAGTACCCCCCCCCTTGGGTCTCCCCTTCTTCTTAGAGCCTGAGAACCTGAGGAGCAGACTTTTGTCTAGGATGTTGTCCTCAGGTTCCCAGGATCTCTCTTCAGGTCCACAGCCCTCCCAATCCACCAAAAAGAACCTTTTTCCTCTGACCGTCTTGGAGGCCAGTATCTCTTTCACTGAGAAGACGTCAGAAGAACCGGAGACAGGAGTGGGAGAAACTAATTTGGGAGAGAAACGGTTGATGATGAGTGGTTTAAGAAGAGAGACATGAAAGGCATTAGGGATACGGAGAGAAGGAGGAAGAAGAAGTTTGTAAGAGACAGGATTAATTTGGCACAAGACTTTGAAAGGACCAAGATAGCGTGGACCCAGTTTGTAACTGGGGACACGAAAGCGGACATATTTAGCGGAGAGCCATACCTTGTCTCCGGGAGCAAAAAAGGGGGGAGCTCTTCTTTTCTTATCGGCAAACTTTTTCATGCGAGATGAAGCCTGTAAAAGAGAATCTTGGGTCTCTTTCCATATGGTGGAAAGATCACGAGTCACTTCATCTACAGCGGGCAAACCAGAGGGCAAGGGAGTAGGGAGGGGGGGAAGAGGGTGACGGCCGTACACCACGAAAAATGGGGATTTGGAGGAAGATTCAGAGACTCTAAAGTTATACGAGAATTCGGCCCATGGTAGAAGATCTGCCCAATCATCCTGGCGGGAGGAAACAAAATGTTGTAAATAATCACCCAAGACCTGGTTAATTCTTTCTACTTGTCCATTGGATTGAGGATGATATGCAGAAGAAAAGTTTAATTTAATCTTGAGTTGTTTACAGAGAGCCCTCCAGAATTTTGACACGAATTGGACGCCTCTATCCGAGACTATCTGTGTGGGCAACCCGTGAAGACGAAAAATGTGTACAAAAAATTGTTTAGCCAACTGAGGCGCTGAAGGAAGACCAGGAAGAGGGATGAAATGTGCCATCTTGGAGAATCGATCAACGACCACCCAAACAACAGTGTTGCCACCGGATGGGGGTAGGTCTGTAATAAAATCCATACCAATCAGAGACCAAGGCTGTTCGGGGACAGGCAGAGGATGAAGAAAACCAGCGGGCTTCTGGCGAGGAGTCTTATCCCGGGCACAGACAGTGCAGGCTCGCACAAAGTCCACGACATCCGTCTCCAGAGTCGGCCACCAATAGAAGCGAGAGATGAGTTGCACAGATTTCTTGATGCCTGCATGACCTGCGAGATGGGAGGAGTGACCCCATTTGAGGATTCCGAGGCGTTGGCGTGGAGAGACGAAGGTCTTTCCTGGAGGAGTTTGCCTGATGGAGGCTGGAGAAGTGGAAATCAGGCAGTCAGGAGGAATAATGTGTTGCGGAGAGAGTTCAACTTCCGAGGCATCCGAGGAACGAGAGAGAGCATCGGCCCTAATGTTCTTATCGGCAGGCCGAAAGTGAATTTCAAAATTAAATCGGGCAAAGAACAGAGACCACCTGGCCTGGCGAGGATTCAGCCGTTGGGCAGACTGGAGATAGGAGAGGTTCTTGTGATCGGTGTAAATAATAACTGGAAATCTTGATCCCTCCAGCAGATGCCTCCATTCCTCAAGTGCTAATTTAATGGCTAGAAGCTCTCGATCCCCGATGGAGTAGTTCCTCTCCGCCGGAGAGAAGGTCCTAGAAAAAAAAACACAAGTAACAGCATGCCCGGAAGAATTTTTTTGTAGAAGGACCGCTCCAGCTCCTACAGAGGAGGCATCAACCTCCAATAGGAAGGGTTTAGATGGGTCAGGTCTGGAGAGCACGGGAGCCGAAGAAAAGGCAGACTTGAGCCGTTTAAAGGCGACTTCCGCTTGAGGAGGCCAAGACTTGGGATTGGCATTTTTTTTGGTTAAAGCCACGATAGGGGCCACAACGGTAGAAAAATGTGGAATAAATTGCCTGTAATAATTGGCGAACCCCAAAAAACGTTGGATAGCACGGAGTCCGGAGGGGCGTGGCCAATCTAAGACGGCAGAGAGTTTGTCTGGATCCATTTGTAGTCCCTGGCCAGAGACCAAGTATCCTAGGAAAGGAAGAGATTGGCATTCAAACAGACATTTCTCTATCTTGGCATAAAGTTGATTGTCACGAAGTCTCTGAAGAACCATACGGACATGCTGGCGGTGTTCTTCTAGATTGGCAGAAAAAATCAGGATATCGTCCAGATATACAACAACACAGGAGTATAAGAGATCACGAAAAATTTCATTAACAAAGTCTTGGAAGACGGCAGGGGCGTTGCACAGGCCAAAGGGCATGACCAGATACTCAAAGTGTCCATCTCTAGTGTTAAATGCCGTTTTCCATTCATCCCCCTCTCTGATGCGGATGAGATTATAAGCACCTCTTAAGTCCAGTTTGGTAAAGATGTGGGCACCTTGGAGGCGATCAAAGAGTTCAGAGATGAGGGGTAGGGGGTAGCGGTTCTTTACCGTGATTTTATTAAGACCGCGGTAGTCAATGCAAGGACGTAGAGAGCCATCTTTTTTGGACACAAAGAAAAATCCGGCTCCGGCAGGAGAGGAGGATTTACGGATAAAGCCTTTTTTTAAATTTTCCTGGATGTACTCCGACATAGCAAGAGTCTCTGGGGCGGACAGAGGATAGATTCTGCCCCGGGGTGGAGTAGTGCCCGGGAGGAGGTCAATAGGACAATCATAAGGCCTGTGAGGAGGTAGAGTCTCAGCTTGTTTTTTGCAAAAAACATCCGCAAAGTCCATATAGGCCTTAGGGAGACCGGTTACAGGGGGAACCACAGAGTCACGGCAAGGGGTACTGGGAACCGGTTTTAGGCAGTCCTTGAAACAAGAGGGCCCCCAACTCTTGATCTCCCCAGTGGACCAATCCAGGGTTGGGGAATGGAGTTGAAGCCAGGGTAGTCCAAGGAGGATTTCGGAAGTGCAATTGGGGAGGACCAAAAATTCAATCTTCTCGTGATGAGGTCCGATGCACATTAGAAGGGGCTCCGTGCGGAAACGTATGGTACAGTCCAATCTTTCATTGTTTACACAATTGATGTAGAGGGGTCTGGCGAGACTGGTCACTGGGATGTTGAACCTGTTGACGAGAGAGGCCAAAATAAAATTTCCTGCAGATCCGGAATCCAAGAAGGCCATAGTAGAGAAGGAGAAGGCAGAGGCAGATATCCGCACAGGCACAGTAAGACGTGGAGAAGCAGAGTAGACATCAAGGACTGTCTCACCTTTGTGCGGAGTCAGCGTACGTCTTTCCAGGTGGGGAGGACGGATAGGACAATCCTTCAGGAAGTGTTCGGTACTGGCACAGTACAGGCAGAGATTCTCCATGCGGCGTCGTGTCCTCTCTTGAGGTGTCAGGCGAGACCGGTCGACCTGCATAGCCTCCACGGCGGGAGGCACAGGAACGGATTGCAGGGGACCAGAGGAGAGAGGAGTCGGGGAGAAAAAACGCCTTGTGCGAACAAAGTCCATATCCTGGCGGAGCTCCTGACGCCTTTCGGAAAAACGCATGTCAATGCGAGTGGCAAGATGGATGAGTTCATGTAGGTTAGCAGGGATTTCTCGTGCGGCCAGAACATCTTTAATGTTGCTGGATAGGCCTTTTTTAAAGGTCGCGCAGAGGGCCTCATTATTCCAGGATAATTCTGAAGCAAGAGTACGGAATTGTACGGCGTACTCGCCAACGGAAGAATTACCCTGGACCAGGTTCAACAGGGCAGTCTCAGCAGAAGAGGCTCGGGCAGGTTCCTCAAAGACACTTCGAATTTCCGAGAAGAAGGAGTGTATAGAGGCAGTGACGGGGTCATTGCGGTCCCAGAGCGGTGTGGCCCATGACAGAGCTTTTCCAGACAGAAGGCTGACTACGAAAGCCACCTTAGACCTTTCAGTAGGAAACTGGTCCGACATCATCTCCAAGTGCAGGGAACATTGGGAAAGAAAGCCACGGCAGAATTTAGAGTCCCCATCAAATTTATCCGGCAAGGATAGTTGTAGACCAGAAGCGGCCACTCGCTGCGGAGGAGGTGCAGGAGCTGGCGGAGGAGATGATTGCTGAAGCTGTGGTAGTAGCTGCTGTAGCATCACGGTCAGTTGAGACAGCTGTTGGCCTTGTTGCGCTATCTGTTGTGACTGCTGGGCGACCACCGTGGTGAGGTCGGCGACAACTGGCAGAGGAACTTCAGCGGGATCCATGGCCGGATCTACTGTCACGATGCCGGCTGGCAGGTAGTGGATCCTCTGTGCCAGAGAGGGATTGGCGTGGACCGTGCTAGTGGATCGGTTCTAAGTCACTACTGGGTTTCACCAGAGCCCGCCGCAAAGCGGGATGGTCTTGCTGCGGCGGTAGTGACCAGGTCGTATCCACTAGCAACGGCTCAACCTCCCTGACTGCTGAAGATAGGCGCGGTACAAGGGAGTAGACAGAAGCAAGGTCGGACGTAGCAGAAGGTCGGGGCAGGCAGCAAGGATCGTAGTTGGGGGCAACGGCAGGAGGTCTGGAACACAGGCTAGGAACACACAAGGAAACGCTTTCACTGGCACAATGGCAACAAGATCCGGCGAGGGAGTGAAGGGGAAGTGAGGTATAAATAGGGAGTGCACAGGTGAACACACTAATTGGAACCACTGCGCCAATCAGCGGCGCAGTGGCCCTTTAAATCGCAGAGACCCGGCGCGCGCGCGCCCTAGGGAGCGGGGCCGCGCGCGCCGGGACAGGACAGACGGAGAGCGAGTCAGGTACGGGAGCCGGGATGCGCATCGCGAGCGGGCGCTACCCGCATCGCGAATCGCATCCCGGCTGGAGACGGTATCGCAGCGCACCGGGTCAGTGGAGCTGCCCGGAGCGCTGCGGTAGCGAGAGAGAAGCGAGCGCTCCGGGGAGGAGCGGGGACCCGGAGCGCTCGGCGTAACAGTTTCATTTAATCAGTTATGGTTCATTGTCATCGCTCCAAGCTGTTTAATTGGATTCTTGTGATAGTTCTACAGGTAATATGACGTCAACGACCATAGGGCCTCAGTCCTGAAAAGATTTTTTTTACATTTAAATTTAAGATTTATATTAGATTCCCAAGATTAATGTCCCGGCGTTTACTTTGAACTAATACTGTATGACCACAAAACCCAATCTAACAAGAAGTCACATGGCGGCACAATGACAGAGCCTAGAGGTGGCAGCATGAGGAGACCAAATTCTGGCAGAATGACACAGCCTGAAATTGGGGGGCAGCAAGAGGAGACCATATAGTGGCTGAATGGCACAGCATGGAGTTGGGGGCAGCATGAGAAAGACCATAGGGCCTCACAATCCCTAAGATTAAAAGATGAATTTTCTAATTTTAATTGAAGATTTATAGTAGTTAGTGCTATTATAAAAATGTTTAGGTAATGTCCCAGCAGCATGAGGAGACCATAGGGCCTTACAATCCCCAGGCTTAAGGGTACGTTCACACATACAGGATCCTGCACAGATTTGATGCGCAGGATTTGTAACTGCCGATTGGAAGCTGTGCTCAGTCATTCAGTTTACACAGAAAATCCTGTTCATCAAATCCTGCGCATCAAATCTGCATAGGTGAGAACGTACCCTAAAAGATGTTTTTTCAAATTTAATTTGAAGAATTATGGCAGCTACTGCTACCATAAAAATGTATAGGTAATGTCCCAGCAGCATGAGGAGACCATAGGGCCTCACAATCCCTGAGATTAAAAGATGCATTTTAAATTTAAATGGAAGATTTATGGTAGCTTGTGATACCATAAAAATGTTTAAGTAATGTTCCAGCAGCACGAGGAGACCATAGGGTCTCACAATCCCTAAATTCACACATACAGGATCCTGAGCAGATTTGATGCGCAGGATTAATTTATGCTCAGTCAGTCAGTTGACATAGAAATCAGCAGCTGAAAGTCCTGTGCATCTAATCTGATGCAAATCTGGTGTGAATGGAACCTAAAAAAAGAATTTTCAAATTTACATTGAAAATTTATGGTAGCTAGTGCTACCATAAAAATGTTTAGGTAATGTCCCAGCAGCATGAGGAGACCATAGGGCCTCACAATCCCTAAGATTAAAAGATGAATTTTCAAATTTAAATTGAAGATTTATGGTAGCTAGTGCTACAATAAATATTTTTAGGTTATGTCCCAGCAGCAGCATGAGGAGACCATATAGTGGCTGAATGACACAGCCTGGAGTTTGCGGCAGCATGAGAAGACCATATTGTGGCTGAATGGCACAGCCTGGAGTTTGTGGAAGCATGAGAAGACCATATAGTGTCTGAATGGCACAGACTGGAGATGACGGAGGCATGAGGATATCATATAGTGGCTGAATGGCAGAGCTTGGAGTTTGTGGCAGCATGAGGAGACCATATAGTGTCTAAAAGGCACAGCCTGGAGGTGGCTGAAGCATGAGGAGACCATATAGTGGCTGAATGGCACAGCCTGGAGGTAGCAGCAGCAGCATGACAAGTCTTGAAAGTGACCCGGTGATAGAGTGGTCTGGTGTCATTGGTGGCAATACCAGTACCCGGTGATGAAGGTGGGTGATAAAAGGTCTGATGCGGAGGAATGTTTGTAACTGGGGAACAGTGCCTAAAATCTGTTTGGCCCTATCCATATATGTGAATTGTTTGTGTGGCACCATGGTCAATCTACTCTGCTGCATCAGGCATTGGTGGGTGGAAATCCTGGCTTATCCATGCCTGATTCATCTTCACAAAGGTCAGTCTCTTCACATTTTTCGTGGACAGATGAGTCCTCCTTGGGGAGACTATAAACACCCGCTCTGATGGCACACTACTGGCCAGGCAGGACAGCTTTTCCAGGGCAAACTCTGCTAGTTGCGGCCACAAATCAAGTTTTGCTTCCCAGAAGTCCAGCGGATCTTCAAGGTGTGTTGGCATGGGCATGTCAAAGTATACCACCACCTGCTCGTTCAGGTCCTATTCCAGGTCTACCTGCTGCTGTTGAGTTGCTTCACTATGCGGGTGAAGAAAGCTACTCATCAGCGACTATAGACTCAGGCTGCTGCTGATGAAGCTGATACTGCTCCTGCCACCCCACCCCACCCCTCCCCAGCAGCCATGGCAGTGGCAGGTAAGTTTAGGTGGCCCCCCGATTCAGACCTGCGAGAGGATGGATGATGACACTGATAGGCATCAGCCAACTGACTAGATAGGATGCCTCTGTAGTAGGTCACTTTGTCCTCCCTCTCAGTGGGTGTAAAAAAGGCCCTAAGTTTTTGGCGGTAGCAAAGGTCCATTAAGGTGCAGATCCAGAAGTCATCCTGCTGCCGAATGGTGACAATTCGGTGGTCACTACGCAAGCAAGCATTGTGCCATTTGTGCAAGTGACTCGGAAGGACTCTCTGCCTCCATCTCCACTGCATACTGCAACAGTGTGTCTGGGTCCTCTGTCTCGCCTTCCTCATAACCCCCGTGCCCCTCTGGCTGCTCCTGCTCCTCCTCTCCTGTCAGATTACTAGAAAAACTTCCCATTTGGTGAAACCTAAACTATGCTCCACTGTGTCCCTCCCCCTCCTCCAGTTCAGCCCCCACAGGGCTTATGTGGCCTTGAGATGTAGTCACCACGTATCCAATGCCCTGACCAGCCATAGTTTCCAACATGTGTTGTTAGAAATGAAGCAGTGGAATGATGTCATTAATCCCGTAATCCCAGTGACTTACTAATAATGTGGCTTCCTCAAAGGGCCTGAGCAAACGGCAGGTGTCACATATGAGCTGCCACTGGTTCACATTGAAGTTGCACAGGGGGGTACCCCTATACGCTTGGATCATCAAGAAATTGGTGTTTGCTTTTCTCTGTTCAAACAGTCGGTCCAATATATGAAGGGTGGAATTCCAACGCGTGGCAACACGGTATGTTGGGGCATACCGTTCTGACGCTGCAGCTCAAGGAGGGTGTGCTTTGTGATGTACGAGTGGCTGAAGTGCATGCAAAGTTTCTATCCCTTTGTTAGGATGTCTTGCAAATGGGGGAACACTTCAGGAATCGCTTCACAACCAGATTGAACATGTGTGCCATTCAGGGTGCATGGCTCAGCCTTCCCAGTCGCAGCGCATGCAAGGTGTTCTTCCCGTTGTCAGTCACCATGGTTCCCATTTCCAGTTTTTGTGGAGTAAGCCATGCTCCGATTTCTTTATGAATAACTTTCAGCAGTTCCTCCCCTGTGTGACTCCATTCGCCATGGCAAACCATGTGAAGAACAGAGTGACACCGTCGTGCTCTGCACACATGGTAAACTGAGACTTGTCTGAGCAGTGGAGGCTGAGGACACAGTGGAGAATGAGGAGGCAGAGTCGCACACTGTCACAGGACCAACAGCCTAAGAGCATGGAAGAGGAAGCGGCGTGACCTGTGCAAGTTGGTGTTGTGGCTGTGCAGGAACCACATTCACCTAATGAGCCGTAAAGGACATGTATTGTCATTGACCATAGTTAAAGCTCCAGATGTCGGCACTGCCGTGCACTTTGGTACACACCGACAGGCTCAAGGATTGGCCCACCTTCTGTTCCACAAAATTGTGCAGGGCTGGTACTGCTTTCTTCGCAAAGAAATTACGTCTTGGCACTCTCCACCTCGGCTCGGCACAAGCCATCAGTAGCTGCTTACTGTCCTCTATTAGATAGTCCTCACTGAATAGTGGAACTGAACCCACATCATAAAATACTTCTTTAGGGGAGGGAACAATCAATGACGGCAGATAGGTTGCTGGTCGAGACACAACCACTAGCTGATAACGGGGGCTCATGCCTCTTGCTGTAACTCCAGCTGCCACTCGTAGGTATATGGAATGCACTCATGAGGAGAGAAAAAACGCTACAGTAAGCTTAAAAAAGGACTTGAGTACAAAACCAGTCAGTGAATGCTTTTGCCTGGACTTTCACAGTACCTAGGCCCTTGAGAATTTAACAGGTACAAAACAGTACACAACTTAGATGTAGGTATGTGGTATGCACTTATGAAGGGAGAAAAATGCGCTGCAGTACACTTAAAAAAATATTTGAGTACAATACCAGACAGTAAGTACTTTTGGCTGGACTTTCACATTATCTTGTCCCTTGACAGATTAACAGGTACAAAATAGTACACCACTTAGATGTAGGTATGTGGTATACATTTATGAGGGGGAAAATGTGCTACAGTATGCTTCAAAAAGTATTTGAGTACACCAGTCTTCTGCCTCGCCTTTCACAGCATCTAGGCCCTTGAGAGTTTAACAGGTACAAAATAGTACACCATGTAGATGTAGGTATGTGGTACGCATTTATGAGGGCGGAAAAATGCGCTACAGTACGCTTAAAAAAGTACATTAGCACAACACCAGCCGGTGAGAACTTTTGCCTAGACTTTCACAGTATCTAGGGCCTTGAGAGTTTAATAGGTACAAAATAGTACACTACTTTGAAGCAGGCAAGTGGTATGCACTTGAGGGAAGAAAAAAGCGCTACAGTACGTTTAAAAAAGTACTTGAGTACAACACCAGACGGTGATTATTTTTGGCTGGACTTTCATAGTATCTAGGCCATTGAGAGTTTAACAGGTACAAAATAGTACACCACTTAGAAGAAGGTATGTGGTATGCACTTATGAGGGGAGAAAAATGTGCTACAGTATGCTTAAAAAGTACTTAGTTACAACACCAGTCGGTGAGAACTTTTGCCTTGGCTTTCACAGTATCTAGGCCCTTGAGAGGTTAACAGGTACAAAATAGTACACCACTTTGATGTACATCTGTGGTATGTACTTATGAGGGTAGAAAAATGTGCTACATTATGCTTAAAATGTATTTGAGTACAACATCAGCCGGTGAGTACTTTTGCCTGGACTTTCACAGTATCTAGGCCCTTGAGAGTTTAACAGGTATAAATAGTGCACTCTTAGATGTAGGTATGTGGTATGCACTGATGAGGGGAGAAAAATGCGCTACAGTACGTTTCAAAAAGGGCTTGAGTGCAACACCAGCTGGTGAATACTTTTGCCTGGACTTTCCCAGTATCTAGGCCCTTGAGAATTTAACAAAATAGTAGACCACTTAGATGTACATATGTGGTATACACTTATGAGGGGAGAAAAATGAGCTACAGTACGCTTAAAAAAGTATTTGAGTACAACACCAGCCAGTGAGTACATTTTTCATGGACTTTTACAGTATCTTGACCCTTTACACATTTAGATGTATTCATGTTTTCTGCACTTAGTGAGGGGAGAAAAATGTGCTAAAGTATGCTTTAAAAAATTATTTGTGCACAACTCCAGCAGTAGACACCAGTGCTGCAGCACACAGTTGCTGTGTACTACACCAAAAATTGCACTTTCTCTCTCAGTGCTTCTAGGCAGGATTTGTGCTTGAGATGAATCACTGCTGTTCTTCCGTGCAACACACTGCTCTCTGTAAAAGAACACTGTAGACAGTGACTGGGGGGTAAATCGCAGGTAAATCATGGAGGTGTTGAGGCATGAGGAGACCATATAGTGGCTGAATGACACAGTGTGGAGGTGTTGGCAGCATGTGTAGACCATATAGTTGCTGGATGACACAGCTTGGATGAGGCTGAAGCATGAGGAGACCATATAGTGGCTGAATGACACAGTGTGGAGGTGTTGGCAGCATGAGGAGACCATATAGTGGCTGAATGGCACAGCCAAGAGTTGGCAGCAGCATGAGTAGACACTAGGCCTTCACAATCCCTAAGATTACAAGATGAATTCTGAAATTTAAACCGAAGATTTTGGGTAGCTAGTACTACCATAACACCATTTTTATTCCCAGACCCAGTCCCAGCAGCATCAGTAAACCATATATTGCCTGAATGCACAGCCTGGGGTTGGCTGAAGCATGAGGAGACCATATAGTGTCTGAATGGCACAGCCTGGAGTTGGTGGCAGATGAAGAGACAATAGGGCCTCACAATCTCTAATAATAAAAGATGAATTTTGAAATTTCAATTGAAGATGTATGGTACCTAGTGCTACCATAAACATATATAGGTAATGTCCTAGGCTCAGCAGGATCACTAAACCATGTAGTTGCTATATGACACATACGGGAGCAGGCAGCAGCAGTACACCAGAGGGTTTCATAACCCCTTACATTGAAAGATCAATGTTGAAATTTCTATTAAGCATGTATTTAGCTCGTGCTAAACATCCAAAAATTTAAGGCCCAAGCCCAGAAGCATCAGTAAGCCAAGTAATTCCTGAAAGACACAGGAGCAGTCAGTAGCAGGCATCAGCAGTACACCTGAGGGTTTCATAACCCCTTACATTGAAAGATCAATGTTGAAATTTCTATTAAGCATGTATTTAGCTCGTGCTAAACATCCAAAAATTTAAGGCCCAAGCCCAGAAGCATCAGTAAGCAGAGTAATTCCTGAAAGACTCAGGAGCAGTCAGGAGAAGGCATCAGCAGTACCCAAGAGGGTTTCATAACCCCTTACATTGAAAGATCAAGCTTGAAATCTCAATTAAGCATTTATGTTAGCTAGTGCTAACATCCAAAAATATAAGGCCCAAGCCCAGCAGCATCAGTAAGCCAAGTAGTTCCTGAAAGACACAGTCAGGAGCAGGCAGCAGCAGTACTCAAGAGGGTTTCATAACCCCTAAGATTGAAAGATTAATGTTGAAATATCTATTGAAGAGGTATGTTACCTCGTGCTATCATCAAAGAATTTAAGGCCCAAGCCCAGCAGCATCACTAAGCACAGTAGTTCCTGAAACACACAGCCTGGAGCAGGCATCAGCATGAGTTTTCAAGAGGGCTTCACAACCCCTAACATTAAAATGTTAATGTTGAAATCTGTATAGAAGATGTATGCTACCAAATCAAGAATGACAATAGCTAAAATATAAACCTTTTATTACAAAATAACCATATTACAGAATAAAGTACACACATCCCCATAAAAACAGTAGATATCAATTAGTTCACAAAGTGCAATGATAATAGGGACAATCCCCCGTAATACATGCCTTACCCGATGCGTTTCCCCGTAATTCAATAATTATAAAAAACATACAGTTCATCAGGGGTACAAAAGCAATTAAAGTGGTCGCTTTAGGACAAAGGTACACATACACATAGTGAATACATATAGAACATATACATAATCATGCGATGAAAAAAGCTCGGCTCTGCTAATTATCGATGAGAACTGCCAGAACATATTTGGAGTTAATATCCCAGTCCCATTAGCATCAGAAAACGATATATTGGCTGAATGACACAGCCTGGAGGTGTGGAAAGCATAAGGAGCCAATGCAGTTTCTGAATGGTACAGCCTGAAGGTAGCTGAAGCATGAGGAGACCATTGAAATACAAGAATAATTTTAAACAGAAATCTAAGATTTTGAAATTGAAATTGAGGATTTTGAAATGGAACTTTTAACTCCCAAGTTTTTTTGTCCTGGGCCCCGGCGTGTGGGTACAAAGGACCTAATCTAACAAGGATTCCCATGTCACATGTCAGCAAAATGACAGAGCCTGGAGGTGGCATCAGTAGGAGGAGACCATATAGTGTCTGAATGGCACAACCTGGAGTTGGCTGAAGCATGAGGAGACCCCAGGGCTTCACAATCCCTATAAAAAGACGAAGTTTGAACTTTAAACTGAAGATTTTGGTTAGCTAGTGCTACCATAACAAAAAATGTTATTCCCAGGCCCAGCAGTATCAGTAAACCATATATTGGCTGAATGACACAGCCTGGAGTTGGCTGAAGCATGAGGAGACCATATAGTGTCTGAATGGCACAGCCTGGAGTTGGCAGCAGCATGACGAGACCATTGAAATCTATGATTTTTAAATTAAAATTTAATATTTTGAAATTGATATAATGGATTTAGTCATTGAAATTTCACTACTCTGCCTGACATACTTATTGTGTATATGAGGAGAGTACAATATGCTTCAGTTTGCTTAACCTGTTAAGGACCCAGGGTGGCCCCGCGTCATAGCGGGTTGGGCCCGGCCGGGACCCGTGGCTAATAGCGCACGGCATTGATCGCGGTGCAGCGCGCTATTAATCCTTTAGATGTGGCGTTCAAAGTTGAATGTGGCGTCTAAAGTGAAACTAAATCACTGCCAGTTAGCTCAGGGGGCTGTTCGGGATCGCCGCAGCAAAATCGCGGTGTCCCGAAGAGCTGTAGGACACGAAGAGTGTCTCCTACCTTGCCTCCTGGTGTCCGATCACCGAATGACTGCTCAGTGCCTGAGATTCAGGCATGAGCAGTCAAGCGGGAGAATCATTGATCAGTGGTTTCTTATGAGAAACCATTGATCAATGTAAAAGATCAGTGCGTGCAGTGTTATAGGTCCCTATGGACCTATAAAAAAAAAAGTGAATAAAGATCATTTAACCCCTCCCCTAATAAAAGTTTGAATCACCCCCCTTTTCCAGCTTAAAAAAAAAACTATGTAAATAAAAATAAACATATATGGTATCGCCGCGTGTGGAAATGTCCGAATTATAAAAATATATAATTAATTAAACCGCACGGTCAATGGCGTACGCGCAAAAAAATTCCAAAGTACAAAATAGTGCACTTTTGGTCCCTTTTTACATCATGAAAAAATGTATAAAAAGCGATCCATAAGTCCTATCAATGCAAAAATAGTACCGCTATAAAATTCAGATCACAACGCGAAAAATTTGCCCTCATACCTCCCCATACGCATAAAAATAAAAACGTTATAGGGGTCAGAAGATGACAATTTTAAACGTATAAATTTTCCTGCATGTAGTTATGATTTTTTCCAGAAGTCCGACAAAATCAAACATACATAAGTAGGGTATCATTTTAATCGTATGGACCTACAGAATAAAGAGAAGTTGTAATTTTTTCGAAAAATGTACTGTGTAGAAACGGAAGCCCCAAAAATTAACAAAATTAAGTTTTTTTTAAATTTTGTCTCACAATGAATTTTTTTTCCGTTTCGCCGTCGATTTTTTGGTAAAATGACTGATGTCATTACAAAGAAGAATTGGTGACGCAAAAAATAAGCCATCATATGGATTTTTAGGTGCAAAATTGAAAGAGTTATGATTTTTTAAATGTAAGGAGGAAAAAAACAAAAATGCAAAAACGGAAAAACCCCGGGTCCTTAAGGGGTTAAAACAGTATTTGTCTAGAACAGTAGCATGTCTGTACTATTGGCTGTCCTTTTACAGTATATAGACCCTTGACAGATTAACAGGTACAAAATAGTACACTACTTAGATGTAGGTATGTGGTATGCACTAATGAGTGCACAAAAATGTGCTAATGTACTCTTAAAAATACTTACTTTTACCTGTGTCCCAGATTACAAAATTGTATCTCAATGGGTGTAAAAAAGGCACCCATTTTGTGCCGGTAGCGAGGGTCCAATAAGGTGGAGACCCAGAAGTCATCCCTCATCAAATGGTGACAATTCGGCTGTCCCTACGCAATCAAGTGAACATTCATTGTGCCATTTGTGCAATTGACTCGGAGTGACTCCCTGCCTCCATCTCCACTGCATACTGCCACGGTGTGTCTGGGTCCTCTGTCTCGCCTTCCTCATAACCCTCTAGCTCCTCTAGTTCATCATGCTCCTCCTCTCCTGTCAGATGACTAGAAACACCGCCCATCTCATCAAACCTAAACTGTGCTCCACTGTGCCCCTCATCCTCCTCCTCCTCCAGTTCAGCCCCCACAGGCCTCATGTGGCCGGGAGATGTAGTCGCAACGTCTCCATTGCCCTGACCAGCCAGCCATTTCCAACACTTGTTGTAGGATATTAAGCCACTTATGTATAATGTGGTTTCCTCAAAGGGCCTGAGCAAACAGCAGGTGTCACGTATGAGCTGCCACTGGTTCACATTGAAGTTACACACGAGGTTACCCCTATCCGCTTGGATCATCAAGAAATCAGTGATGACTTTTCTCTGTTCGTACAGTCGGTCCAACATATGCAGGGTGGAATTCCTACATGTGGCAACGTCACAAATCAAACTATATTGGGGGATACCATTCTGACGCTGCAGCTCAAGGAGGGTGTGCTTTGCGGTGTACTAGTGGCTGAAGTGCATGCAAAGTTTCCTTCCCATTTATAGGATGTCTTGCAAATGGGGGGAACACTTCAGGAACTGCTTGACAACCAGATTTAACATGTGTGCCATGCAGGGAGCATGTTTCACATTTCCTTATCGCAGCCCAGCCAAGATGTTCTTCCCGTTGTCCACCATGGTTCCCATTTCCAGATTTTGTGGAATAAGCCATGCTCCGATTTCTTTACGAATTACTTTTAGCAGTTCATCCCCTGTGTGACTCTTTTCCCCAAGGCAAACCATGTGAAGAACAGCGTGAAACCGCTTGAAAAGGGAGGGACTGCAGATCCAGCAACTTAGACAGGAGCACATTCAGATTCTGCACCGCTGGATGATTGGGTGCATACTGTTGTCTCTTGGACATGGCTTCGCGGATGGATTGTTGGCGGAATGGCTGACTAAAAGTGGGAGAAGCAGGAACATCTGGAGCGACAGAAGGAGGGTATGACACACAGCTCCCTTCGTCTGAGGTGGTGGAGCCTTGGCTGGCTGAAGGAGGAAGCGGCGTGCCACTGGGTGATGCAGCAGGCTGGACCACTACATCGGAGCCACGGTTCTCCCAGGCCGCTTTATTGTGGCGAAGCATGTGTTGACACAGGGCCGTGGTGCCAATATTGGGACCCTGGCAACGCTTCATTTTCTGCCAACATATCTTGCATGTGGCTATGTGAACCTCCTCCGGATGCTTGATGAAAAACTGCCACACCGCTGATTTTCCCACCAACAGTCAACATTAATTGACTGCTACTGCTGCTGTCTCCAGGAACCCCTGTTTCACTACATCCCAGAAAGGTAGACTGTCGCGAAGCAGGTGGTCTCCCCTGGGCACGTTTGGCTCCAGAATTTACACTTCTGCCACTGCCAACCATGCTACCGCCTTGCTGGCTAAGCTGCTTCCTCAAGGGCAACCTGCAACTCTATTCTCCTGATGATGATGAAGCCCTTTCTGCATCCGGCTCCCAATTGCAATCGGCTTCATCATCATCAACATGTGTCTGCACTTCAATGATGTCCTCCTCAGGTTTGTCAACAGTGTCTGCCTCAGGACCCTGAACCCTGGCAACACTGCCTCCCACATTACTCTCCTCATCACTACTTGCCCGCCTAGCGGAGGAAGCTGCACATGTCTCCTCCCCTTCTTGGCTGTTCAGTAGCTGCTGACTGTCCTCTATTAGATCGTCCTCAGTGAACAGTGGAGCTGAACCCACAGCATAAGACACTTCTGTAGGAGAGGGAACAGCATAGGACAGAGGCAATGGGAGGACAGGGACTGCTCCTGGGCCATGCCAACTGTGGGTTGTGTCTGAGGAACCCACCGACTGTTGACTGGGGGTGTCAGATGTCACTTGTGATGAAGTGGATGACCGTGTTAACTAGTGTTGCTCACGAATATTCGCAATTCGAATATTATTCGCGAATATCGCATATTCGCGAATTCGCGAATTTCGCAAATATAGCGCTATATATTCGTAATTACGAATATTCGTTTTTTTTTTTTTTTTTTTCCACAGTACACATCACAGTGATCACCCCTCTCTGCTTCCAGCTTGTGTGGTGTAAAGAAGGCTGTAATACTACTGTGTGAGACTGGCGCGCGAAAATGCGCATATGCGTAAATTAGCATATGCTAATTTGCGCATATGCGAATTTTCGCGTATGCTAATTTTGTATATGCTAATATTCTCATATGTTAATTTTCGCATACGCAAATGTTCGCGTATGCGAAAATAAAACGAGAATATAACGAATATGCGAATATTCGCGAATATATGACGAATATTTGTCCATATATTCGCGAATATTCACGAATTCGAATATGGCCTATGCCGCTCAACACTAGTGTTAACCAATCGATGACGGCAGATGGGTTTCTGGTTGAGACACGACTGCTAGCTGATAACGGGAGCTCAGGCCTCTTGCTGCGACTCCTGCTGCCACTCGCCCCTAGTCTGCTGCGACCTCTGCCTGAAGGATTTAGTGCACGTCCTGGCACTTCTCTGCCTTACATACTTAGTATATGAGGTGAGTATATGAGGTGAGTGCAATACGCTTCACTACTCTTAAAAGAGTATTTGTCTAAAACAGCAGCAGGTGATTACTTTTGGCTGTCCTTTCACAGTATGTAAACCCTTGACAGATTAAAGGGGTATTCCCCAGGATAGGGGATAAGATGTCTGATCGCGGGGAGCCTGCCGCTGGGACCCCACGCGATCTCCCTGAAGCAGCCCGCATACCATTACCATTTTGTACCTGGTAAAGGGGTATTCCGGGCAAAAATATCTTATCCCCTATTGAAAGGATAGGGGATAAGTTGTCTGATCACGGCGGGCCTGCCACTGGGACCCCCCGCAATCTCCCTGCAGTAGCCTGCATTCTATGCGTAGCTGCATCTGAAGTTTTGGAAACCGCTTGGCTTCCGAGATGGGGACGTGATGTCACGCCACGCCCCCTCCATTAATTTTTATGGGAGGGGGGCGTAACGGCCGCAACATCCCCTCCATTCATGTCTATCGGAGGTGACGTCACGTCCCCGTCTCGGAAGCCCGGCGCTTTCCGAAACTTCAGACGCAGCTACGCATAGAATGCAGGCTGCTGCAGGGAGATTGCGGGGGGTCCCAGTGGCGGGCCCACCACGATCAGACAACTTATCCCCTATCCTTTCGATAGGGGATAAGATGTTTTTGCCCGAAATACCCCTTTTACAGGTACAAAATGGTACACTACTTAGATGTACGTATGCTTTATGCACTGATGAGGGTAGAAAAATGCCCTACAATATGCCTAAAAAGTCTGTATTTTTTTTGAAACACCAGCCGTGAGTACTTTTGCTTGGACTTTCACAGTATGTAGGCCCTTAACAGATTAACAGGTACAATATTGTTACGCCGAGCGCTCCGGGTCCCCGCTCCTCCCCGGAGCGCTCGCTTCATTCTCCCCGCTGCAGCGCTCCGGTCAGATCCTCTGACCCGGGGCGCTGCGATTCCGCTGCCAGCCGGGGTGCGATTCGCGATGCGGGTAGCGCCCGCTCGCGATGCGCACCCCGGCTCCCGTACCTGACTCGCTCTCCCTCGGTCCTGTCCCGGCGCGCGCGGCCCCGCTCCCTAGGGCGCGCGCGCGCCGGGTCTTTGCGATTTAAAGGGCCACTGCGCCGCTGATTGGCGCAGTGGTTCCAATTAGTGTTATCACCTGTGCACTTCCCTATATCACCTCACTTCCCCTTCACTCCCTTGCCGGATCTTGTTGCCATTGTGCCAGTGAAAGCGTTCCTTGTGTGTTCCTAGCCTGTGTTCCAGACCTTCTGCCGTTGCCCCTGACTACGATCCTTGCTGCCTGCCCCGACCTTCTGCTACGTCCGACCTTGCTTCTGCCTACTCCCTTGTACCGCGCCCATCTTCAGCAGCCAGAGAGGTGAGCCGTTGCTAGTGGATACGACCTGGCCACTACCGCCGCAGCAAGACCATCCCGCTTTGCGGCGGGCTCTGGTGAAAACCAGTAGTGGCTTAGAACCGGTCCACTAGCACGGTCCACGCCAATCCCTCTCTGGCACAGAGGATCCACTACCTGCCAGCCGGCATCGTGACAGTAGATCCGGCCATGGATCCCGCTGAAGTTCCTCTGCCAGTTGTCGCTGACCTCACCACGGTGGTCGCCCAGCAGTCACAACAGATAGCGCAACAAGGTCAACAGCTGTCTCAACTGACCGTGATGCTACAGCAGCTACTACCACAGCTTCAGCAATCATCTCCTCCGCCAGCTCCTGCACCTCCTCCGCAGCGAGTGGCCGCTCCTGGTCTACGCCTTTCCCTGCCGGATAAATTTGATGGGGACTCTAAGTTTTGCCGTGGCTTTCTTTCCCAATGTTCCCTGCATCTGGAGATGATGTCGGACCTGTTTCCCACTGAAAGGTCTAAGGTGGCTTTCTTAGTCAGCCTTCTGTCTGGAAAAGCCCTGTCTTGGGCCACACCGCTCTGGGACCGCAATGACCCCGTCACTGCCTCTGTACACTCCTTCTTCTCGGAAATCCGAAGTGTCTTTGAGGAACCTGCCCGAGCCTCTTCTGCTGAGACTGCCCTGTTGAACCTGGTCCAGGGTAATTCTTCCGTTGGCGAGTATGCCGTACAATTCCGTACTCTTGCTTCAGAATTATCCTGGAATAATGAGGCCCTCTGCGCGACCTTCAAAAAAGGCCTATCCAGCAACATTAAAGATGTTCTGGCCGCACGAGAAATTCCTGCTAATCTACATGAACTTATTCACCTAGCCACTCGCATTGACATGCGTTTTTCCGAAAGGCGTCAGGAACTCCGCCAAGATATGGACTCTGTTCGCACGAGGCGTTTCTTCTCCTCGGCTCCTCTCTCCTCTGGTCCCCTGCAATCTGTTCCTGTGCCTCCCGCCGTGGAGGCTATGCAGGTCGACCGGTCTCGCCTGACACCTCAAGAGAGGACACGACGCCGTATGGAGAACCTCTGCCTGTACTGTGCTAGTACCGAACACTTCCTGAGGGATTGTCCTATCCGTCCTCCCCGCCTGGAAAGACGTACGCTGACTCCGCACAAAGGTGAAACAGTCCTTGATGTCTACTCTGCTTCTCCACGTCTTACTGTGCCTGTGCGGATGTCTGCCTCTGCCTTCTCCTTCTCTACTGTGGCCTTCTTGGACTCTGGATCTGCAGGAAATTTTATTTTGGCCTCTCTCGTCAACAGGTTCAACATCCCGGTGACCAGTCTCGCCAGACCCCTCTACATCAATTGTGTAAATAATGAAAGATTGGACTGTACCATACGTTTCCGCACGGAGCCCCTTCTTATGAGCATCGGATCTCATCACAGAGGATTGAACTTTTGGTCCTCCCCAATTGCACCTCGGAAATTCTCCTTGGACTTCCCTGGCTTCATCTTCATTCCCCAACCCTGGATTGGTCCACTGGGGAGATCAAGAGTTGGGGGTCCTCTTGTTCCAAGAACTGTCTAAAACCGGTTCCCAGTAACCCTTGCCGTAACTCTGTGGTTCCTCCAGTAACCGGTCTCCCTAAGGCCTATATGGACTTCGCGGATGTTTTCTGCAAAAAACAAGCTGAGACTCTACCTCCTCACAGGCCTTATGATTGTCCTATCGACCTCCTCCCGGGCACTACTCCACCCCGGGGCAGAATTTATCCTCTCTCTGCCCCAGAGACTCTTGCCATGTCTGAATACGTCCAGGAGAATCTAAAAAAGGGCTTTATCCGTAAATCCTCCTCTCCTGCCGGAGCCGGATTTTTCTTTGTGTCCAAAAAAGATGGCTCCCTACGTCCTTGCATTGACTACCGCGGTCTTAATAAAATCACGGTTAAGAACCGCTACCCCTTACCCCTCATCTCTGAACTCTTTGATCGCCTCCAAGGGGCCCACATCTTTACTAAATTGGACTTAAGAGGCGCCTATAACCTCATCCGCATCAGAGAGGGGGATGAGTGGAAAACGGCATTTAACACCAGAGATGGACACTTTGAGTACCTGGTCATGCCCTTTGGCCTGTGCAACGCCCCTGCCGTCTTCCAAGACTTTGTTAATGAAATTTTTCGTGATCTGTTATACTCCTGTGTTGTTGTATATCTGGACGATATCCTAATTTTTTCTGCCAATCTAGAAGAACACCGCCAGCATGTCCGTATGGTTCTTCAGAGACTTCGTGACAATCAACTCTATGCCAAAATTGAGAAATGTTTGTTTGAATGCCAATCTCTTCCTTTTCTAGGATATTTGGTCTCTGGCCAGGGACTACAGATGGATCCAGACAAACTCTCTGCCGTCTTAGATTGGCCACGCCCCTCCGGACTCCGTGCTATCCAACGCTTTTTGGGGTTCGCCAATTATTACAGGCAATTTATTCCACATTTTTCTACCGTTGTGGCTCCTATCGTGGCTTTAACCAAAAAAAATGTTGATCCCAAGTCCTGGCCTCCTCAAGCAGAAGACGCCTTTAAACAACTCAAGTCTGCCTTTTCTTCGGCTCCCGTGCTCTCCAGACCTGACCCTTCCAAACCCTTCCTATTGGAGGTTGATGCCTCCTCAGTGGGAGCTGGAGCTGTTCTTCTACAAAAAAATTCTTCCGGGCATGCTGTCACTTGTGTTTTTTTCTCTAGGACCTTCTCCCCAGCGGAGAGGAACTACTCCATCGGGGATCGAGAGCTTCTAGCCATTAAATTAGCACTTGAGGAATGGAGGCATCTGCTGGAGGGATCAAGTTTTCCTGTTATTATCTACACCGACCACAAGAACCTCTCCTACCTCCAGTCTGCCCAACGGCTGAATCCTCGCCAGGCCCGGTGGTCTCTGTTCTTTGCCCGATTTAATTTTGAGATTCACTTTCGTCCTGCCGATAAGAACATTAGGGCCGATGCTCTCTCTCGTTCCTCGGATGCCTCAGAAGTTGAACTCTCTCCGCAACACATCATTCCACCTGACTGCCTGATCTCCACTTCTCCTGCCTCCATCAGGCAGACTCCTCCAGGAAAGACCTTTGTTTCTCCACGCCAACGCCTCGGAATCCTCAAATGGGGTCACTCCTCTCATCTCGCAGGTCATGCGGGCATCAAGAAATCTGTGCAACTCATCTCCCGCTTCTATTGGTGGCCGACTCTGGAGACGGATGTTGTGGACTTTGTGCGAGCCTGCACTATCTGTGCCCGGGATAAGACTCCTCGCCAGAAGCCCGCTGGTTTTCTTCATCCTCTGCCTGTCCCCGAACAGCCTTGGTCTCTGATTGGTATGGATTTTATTACTGATTTACCCCCTTCCCGTGGCAACACTGTTATTTGGGTGGTCGTTGATCGATTCTCCAAAATGGCACATTTCATCCCTCTTCCTGGTCTTCCTTCAGCGCCTCAGTTGGCTAAACAATTTTTTGTACACATTTTTCGTCTTCACGGATTGCCTACGCAAATTGTCTCGGATAGAGGCGTCCAATTCGTGTCTAAATTCTGGAGGGCTCTCTGTAAACAACTCAAGATTAAATTAAATTTTTCTTCTGCATATCATCCCCAGTCCAATGGACAAGTAGAAAGAATTAACCAGATCTTGGGTGATTATTTGCGACATTTTGTTTCCTCCCGCCAGGATGACTGGGCAGATCTCCTTCCATGGGCCGAATTCTCGTATAACTTCAGGGTCTCTGAATCTTCCTCCAAATCCCCATTTTTCGTGGTGTACGGCCGTCACCCTCTTCCCCCCCTCCCTACTCCCTTGCCCTCTGGTCTGCCCGCTGTGGATGAAATTTCTCGTGACCTTTCCATCATATGGAGAGAGACCCAAAATTCTCTCTTACAGGCTTCATCACGCATGAAGAGGTTCGCGGATAAGAAAAGAAGAGCTCCTCCCGTTTTTTCCCCTGGAGACAAGGTATGGCTCTCCGCTAAATATGTCCGCTTCCGTGTCCCTAGCTACAAGTTGGGACCACGCTATCTTGGTCCTTTCAAAATTTTGTGTCAAATTAATCCTGTCTCTTATAAACTTCTTCTTCCTCCTTCTCTTCGTATCCCCAATGCCTTTCACGTCTCTCTTCTCAAACCACTCATCCTCAACCGTTTTTCTCCCAAATCTGTTCCTCCCACTCCTGTTTCCGGCTCCTCGGACATCTTCTCTGTCAAGGAGATCTTGGCTTCCAAAAAGGTCAGAGGGAAAACTTTTTTTTTAGTAGACTGGGAGGGTTGTGGTCCTGAAGAGAGATCCTGGGAACCTGAGGACAACATCCTAGACAAAAGTCTGCTCCTCAGGTTCTCAGGCTCTAAGAAGAGGGGGAGACCCAAGGGGGGGGGTACTGTTACGCCGAGCGCTCCGGGTCCCCGCTCCTCCCCGGAGCGCTCGCTTCATTCTCCCCGCTGCAGCGCTCCGGTCAGATCCTCTGACCCGGGGCGCTGCGATTCCGCTGCCAGCCGGGGTGCGATTCGCGATGCGGGTAGCGCCCGCTCGCGATGCGCACCCCGGCTCCCGTACCTGACTCGCTCTCCCTCGGTCCTGTCCCGGCGCGCGCGGCCCCGCTCCCTAGGGCGCGCGCACGCCGGGTCTTTGCGATTTAAAGGGCCACTGCGCCGCTGATTGGCGCAGTGGTTCCAATTAGTGTTATCACCTGTGCACTTCCCTATATCACCTCACTTCCCCTTCACTCCCTTGCCGGATCTTGTTGCCATTGTGCCAGTGAAAGCGTTCCTTGTGTGTTCCTAGCCTGTGTTCCAGACCTTCTGCCGTTGCCCCTGACTACGATCCTTGCTGCCTGCCCCGACCTTCTGCTACGTCCGACCTTGCTTCTGCCTACTCCCTTGTACCGCGCCCATCTTCAGCAGCCAGAGAGGTGAGCCGTTGCTAGTGGATACGACCTGGTCACTACCGCCGCAGCAAGACCATCCCGCTTTGCGGCGGGCTCTGGTGAAAACCAGTAGTGGCTTAGAACCGGTCCACTAGCACGGTCCACGCCAATCCCTCTCTGGCACAGAGGATCCACTACCTGCCAGCCGGCATCGTGACAAATATGGTACAATACTTAGATGTAGGTATGTGGTATGCACATATGAGGGCAAAAAAAATGCGCTACAGTACACATGGAAAATGTATTTTTATAAAACACCAGCCGGTGATTACTTTTGCCTGGACTTTACCAGTATCTAGACTTTTTACAGATTGACAGATACAAAATAGTAGACTGCTTTGATGTAGGTATGTGGTATTTGCGTATGAGGGCAGAAAAATGCACTGCTAAAAAAAAATGTATTTTTGCACAGCAGCAAGACACAACAGTGCAGCACCACAAAACAATTGTGTATTAAAGACAAAATTGCACTCTGTCACTGAGTATTAAGTATAGTGTGAACTGCTGGTTATTATATCGTCTACAGACTTGTATAAGCAGCAGAAGATTTCTTGTGGAAAAAATACACAGAATTGCGCTGAAAAATCATTCCTGCCTCCTGTGATAAGGTTCATGAAGTTAAGGCAGCTTGTTGATATGTATGAGGCAACGAAAAGCTATCTGCCCCTCTCTGATAAAATGCTGAATAAATTGACTGGGAGGTTAATGGCTGGCGTAAAAATCCTTCTCAGTGACAACAAGCAAAGCACTGCACTGCTCTCTGTCCACAACGCTCATGTGACTAGCAGTTGGCAGTGGAACGCTGCGGTATGATCAATTCACCATGTCTGTGTAACACACCGAGACACGCAGTCCGTTCTATCCCTCTGTAGTGTATGGCATGAAATGAGCAGCCGCAAAATGGCTGCCAATTATATAGGGCTGTGACATCACACGGGTGAATGAATGCTGATAGGCTGCATTCTGCATGTGATTCAGGGTCATCCTGCCTACCTCCCTTCCCGCCTTGCCTTCCCAGCATCCCCTGCCCCATGTACTGACATGTGGATTCGCCATTTTAGGTGTCCTGGAGCCTGGAACGCTGTAAAATGGAGTTTAATGGAGCGATTTGCGCGATAGAATGCCGGCGATATTCCCATTCCTTGTGAATCGAATAAATCCTGAAATTTGTAACGAATTTGGGTTCGTCTGCTTCGATTCGCTCATCTCTAGTCTCAATAGTCACCCTTCATTGCGCTGAGAAACATGACAGGAGTTTTTCTTCCATTTCTGTACGGGGAATAGAAAGTGGTTTCCCAATTAGGAGGTAGTTTCAGACATAAATTGCTGGATCAAGAGGTTTTTAGGATTTTAAAACTCAATACACGTTTTCCTACTGGTCTGAATAAAAGACAGGATGTGATGTTGCATTATTATTTGTAAATTTTTATTCCATTTTATTGCATATATCACATCCTGCTTTGTCCATTTCTTGATTAGTGTGCTGTCTAAGTTTGTTCTGCGTTAAATGCGATGGTTATTGGACATGTTCAATTTTTCCAGCTTTTATCTACAGATAGCTAGTCAGTTCAAAACTTATGTGTCAATAATGTGAACTATGATCGATATATACTTCAGTTTTTTTGGATACTAGTTTTTGAGATACATATATAGTATGATTTTTTTTTTACATGATATCTTTATACAACATAAATTTTTTGGCACAATTTGCATTAGTCCGTATATTTAAATAATTTGTTTTCTATAGCACCGTCATGCTTTATACCTCAAGCTTTTATTATTATGAGTTTTAATTATGTTTTGTATTCACGATGATACTATTATGAATATGGTGGCTGCAGGGTTAATCTGCCCTGCATTCATTATATAAGAGCTTCACTTTTGTATCTTACTTGTACGACTAAGGCTGCGCAAGACAGTGGAAACGCGTCACGTGTTTGCTTAAAAATAAAGGACTAAAAGATTTTATACCGAGCTACTGTGCTGGACATCTCTCTGTTTTACTGGTTTGGATTCTTCCCCTCCAGTGCGTGCTACAGTGGGGCGCCTACTTAAGGCGAGCTGGAATATACCTGCATTGCATAAAGGGGCATATGGATTGTACATAAAGTAGTCCTTTTTAGGAGTGAAATTCGATATAACATGGATATTTATTGAATGTTTCATCAACTGTATGACCAGTAATAGCTCTATTAAAATGGCTGAAGCAGTATCAGATGATATAATAACTCTCTCAGGGTTTCAGTATAACATTTGATTGAAATGTCATTCACCCTTTTATTTTATTAAATACATTTATAGGAGTATATTTGTATGTTAAAAAAAGGTAAAGGTGATCTTTGGGCCAAGATGCTACCATAATCAGAGAAATGTTCCAGGATCACACTTTTTATTTTACATTAACCCCTTAACCCCTTATTTTTTTCCTCCTTGCCTTCAAAAAATTATACCTCTTTTATATTTTCATCCACAGACTAGTATGAGGGCTTGTTTTTTGCGTGACCAGTTGTTCGTTGTAATGCCATCACTCACTTTACCATAACATTTATGGTGCAACCCAAAAAATACTATTTGTGTTGGGAAATTGAAAGGAAAACCGCAATTTTGCAAATTTTGGAAGGTTTCGTTTTCACGCCGTACAATTTATGGTAACAATTACATGTGTTCATTATTCTTTGGGTCAATACGATTAAAATTATACCAATGATAACATACTTTTCTATTACTGTTGCGCTTAAACAAAATCGCAAACTGTTTAACCAAATTACTACGTTTAAAATCCCCCTATTTTGAAGACCTATAACTTTTTCATTTTTCTGTATAAGCAGCGGTATGAGGGCTAATTTTTGCGCTGTTATCTTTACTTTTTATTGATACCATATTTGTTGATATAAAACTTTTAATACTTTTTTAATAAATTTTTTGGGAATTAAATGTTATAAAAAAGCAGCTATTTTGGAATTTTTTTTAACGTTCACGCCGTTCACCGTATGATATCATTAACATTTTATTTTAATAGTTGAGATATTTATGCACGCGGTGATACCAAATATGTATATAAAATCTTTTTTTTTACACTTTTTGGGGGTGAAATAGGGATGATGGGACACTTTACGTTTTTATTGGGGGAGGGGGTTTTTCACATTTTATTTACTTTTATTTTTTGCTGTTTTTTACTTTTATTTTTACACTTTAATAGCAATCATTTGAATGCTAATACTGTTCAGTGCTATGCATAGGACATAGCACTGATCAGTATTATCGGTCATCTTCTGCTCTTGTCTGCTCGATCGCAGACCAGAGCAGAAGACCCGTGGAAGGCAGCAGAGGCAGGTGAAGGGACCTTGGGCTGCCATGTTGGAGGATCGGATCGCTTCGGCAGCGCTGCGGGCGATACGATCATCCATTCAAAGTACCGCGATGCTGCAGATGCAGTGATCTGTATTGATCACGGCATCTGAGGGGTTAATGGTGGACATACGCACGATCGCGGATGTCCGCCATTACTGGTGGGTCCCTGGCTGCTATCAGCAGCCGGGATCTGCCACGCATGACGCGAGCATCGCTCCGATGCTCCCGGTTATGCATAGGACGTAAATGTACGTCCTGTTGCGTTAAGTACCAGCTCACCAGGACGTACATTTACATCCTGCGTTGTTAAGGGGTTAATGACTAAACAAATATATTTCAAGTAACAAGTGTAAGAAAATTACTCTGGCATAATAACAACATGAGTATAAATCATTCCTGTTGAATATTTGCCTTCTTCTGTGGTCCATGGTCCCAGCTGGGCCTCTAGAGTGAGGTGCCAGTAAGCAGTTCTGGACCATTGTTGATTCAAAGGTCATTGCAGGATATAGAAATATTGAAGAGCTTGACTGCCAGGCTGACCAGTTTAATCTAAGGACACCAGGGCTGGCCCAAGCATGGCAGGATGAGTCAGGGAATAGGTATTCCTCTGAGTCTTCTGATTAGGGGTTTGAGCCTAGGGGTTTGAGCCAATGGGTTTGTTATTCATCCTTAGTTAAAAACCAGCAGGATCTGCTGATTGTAATGTCATTCCATTTCTGGACTCATGTACCATTGCTGAGCATTTTGATGGCTTATTGCATGTTTGTGTTTTTGTGTACTGTTGTATTAAAAACTAATAAAAAGCTTTTTGACACACAAAAAAAAAACAGCAGGATAATAGCAAAGGTTTAAATATGGGTCCAGTCTCCAAGAATCGAATTTCAAAATCATCTCGAGATGGTATAGAACACCTGAGTTTCTACATGCTCATGGTCTATCCCCTACAAACCTATGTTGGAGATGCAGTACACAGATAGGGTCCCATGCTCATATCTGGGGGCAATGCAACTCTTATGGAATTCTATAAAACAAGCCATAGATGAAATCACTGGAACGGCACAGACTCTCACAGCACCTCTAATCTTACTAGGATGCCCCTCTCCCAAGTATACCCCCACAAACAAGTCTTTAGTCACTCACCTCTTGGTGGCTGTAAAGACTCTGATCCCCTTAAGGTGGTTGCAGACTTCGCCCCTGACACTAACTGAATGGTTCGAGAAGATTCAGCAGATTTGCAGGTTCGAAGAGTTGACTAGTAGAGCTACACAAACCCACGACTCCTTTCTAAAAATATGGTCGCCTTGGCTTTCTTCTACCTATAACCCCTCTGTATAGTCAATTTTTCCTCTTCTAGGTGCACACACCATGGCTCCTTATGGTATAGATCCTCTCCCCATCATAAGTACCCTTATATTTGGACACTATGTTCTCTAATTAGATAATAATAAAAACTTATTTGATAAAAAAAAAAAATATGGGTCCAGTTTCATCTATTCAAAAAAAAAAAAAAAATTCAAAATACCCCCAAAATTGGCTTTGTCAGAATCTGATATTCTATAATTTGCTTTAAGCAATCCGTTTGGTTTTGTGTCAAAGATAGGAGTCCCTGCTCCTGTACTTAGCAGCGAGCCATACATGTTCAGTGAACATTCGCAGAGCGCTCAGCCAAGCAAATGTATACATCACTGCTTACTGAGTTCATTGGCTCTGTACCCCACCCAGTGAATGTGTACAGAACCTTTTGCTCTTTGTCCAACCTAGAGAATGTAACTGAACAGCAGGACATACAGTGTATGAATCATTGCTATTGTTACAGAAGCAGGGTCTCCTGTATTTTGCCAGGGACTCATTTTTCTGCATGAATCTAAATTATCCCTACATTTGGATCAAATTCCTGTGAATCCTATTGAAACAAATTTTGGGAGTTTTGCATCTGTGGTTCATATTGGCACAGTGTCCCTTACATTACTTTTGGGGAAGCTGGTGGTTAGGGCTCTAGCCAGCCAGGCCTTCTCAAAAAGTGGTTTGTTGCCTTGTCAATGATGGCCATACATGACAGGTGTGTACTGTACGCTTAAACTTGTGGGGTTGATCACCCATATCCATGATGACTTGTCTAAGGTAATTCCATAGGAGCTTTAGTCATTTCTGTGAAAGTTTAATTTTGCTTGTAGAGTTATCCCCATGGTCCTTGCTTATCGCAATCAATTGGTTATTTATCCCATATCCAGGTGACTAGGGACGACCATAAATATCTCTACATATGGGATCTTTTCCTGTTGTCATTCAATATGTTCTCAATATGTTCCGGTTGTCATTCAATATGTTCTCATGTTGGTGCAGTGGACTGTCTAGAGAGGAGTTTACAAATTGACTTGTCTGGTTAGGGTACTTGGGACCCTGCTGGGTAGGGCAAAAAGTAATGTGTGAATGGGTGGCCAGATTCTTGCAAGGTGTACCTAATAAACATTGAGGTTTTTTTTTCCGCTTATCCCCATCTTAGTTGTGGTTCACTTATGAGGGAAGATGTTCATGGAAGGATAATGGTGCTTTTGGTCAAGTAATTTTTATTACATTTTTAACAATAAGGTGGAATACACCCTTATAATATTAGTGCAAACATAGATTCAATATACATAGTGGGCCATTTATATGGATACACCTTAATAAAATTGGAATGGTTGGTGATATTAACTTCCTGTTTGTGGCACATTAGTATATGTGAGGGGGGAACTTTTCAAGATGGGTGGTGACTAGAGATGAGCGAATCGAAGTTGACGAACCCGAATTCGTTACGAATTTCATGAAAAATTCGATTCACAACGAATGTGAATATCGCCGCGATTCGATCGCGCAAATCGCTTCATTAAACTCCATTTTACAGCGTTCCAGGCTATTGGAGACCTAAGATGGCGGATTCACATGTGAGTACATGGGGCAGGGGATTATGGGAGGGCGGGAAACAGCGGCGGGAATGAAGGTAGGCGGGCTGACCCTGAATCACATGTGAGATGCAGCCTATCAGTGTTCACTGACCCCTGTGATGTCACAGCCCCTATATAATCGGCAGCCATCTTGCCTCTCTTCATTTCATCTATGCACTCAGATAGAGAGGAGGGGACTGTGTGTGTGTGAATAGCTCATACCACAGCGTTACACTGCAACTGCTAGTCACATCAGCATTAGGGAAAGGCAGGAGTGCAGAGTGCTTTGCTGTACACACTGAGAAGGATCATTGATAGCTAAACCTCCTATTCGCGTTATTGAGCATTGCAGCAGAGAACGGCAGATAGCTGTCAGCTGCCTCATACAGATCTCCAAGCTGCCTGAACTTTCTGAAGCATCTTATCTCCTCATTTTTAAGCCCAATTGAGTTTATTTATTTTTTTGCTCCACAAATCTTCTGCTGCTCAGAATTGTGTGACATAGTGCAATTTAGGGTTTAATCCCTGGATTTTTTTTTTGTGGTGTTGCACTGTTGGGTCCTGCTGCTGTTCAGAAATACGTGATTTTTCAGTGGACTGTGGTGCATTTGTACCATTTTGTACCTGTTAATCTGTCAAGGGGCTACATTCTGTGCAAGTCCAAACAAAAGTATTCACCGGCTGTTTTTTTTTTTTTTTAATTGTTTTTTCTGCGTACAGTTATGCATATATAACTGCCCTCATCAGTGCATACCGCATAGGTACATCCAAGTATTGTACCATTTAGTACCTGTTAAGCTGTCAAGGTGCTCCATACGGTCAAAGTCCAAACAATAGTATCCACTGGCTGGTGTTTTACAAAAATACAGAGTTTTTTCTGCATATAGTTACGCTTATTACTGCCCTCATCAGTGCAGACCGCATAGGTACATCCAAGTATTTTACCATTTAGTACCTGTTAAGCTGTCAAGGTGCTCCATACCATCAAAGTCCAAACAATAGTATCCACCGGCTGGTGTTTTACAAAAATACAGAGGTTTTTTTCTGCGTATAGTTACGCATATTACTGCCCTCATCAATGCATACCACATTGTTACATCCAAGTATTGTACCATTTAGTACCTGTTAAACTGTCAAGGTGCTCCATACCATCAAAGTCCAAACAATAGCATTCACCGGCTGGTGTTTTACAAACGTACAGAGTTTTTTCTGCGTATAGTTACGCTTATTACTGCCCTCATCAGTGCAGACCGCATAGGTACATCCAAGTATTGTACCATCTAGTACCTGTTAATCTGTCAAGGGCCTACATACTGTGAAAGGACAGCCGTAAGTAATCACCTGCTGCTGTTCTAGACAAATACTGTTTAAAGAGTAGTGTAGCGTATTGTAATACCCTCATAAACGCACTAAGTATGCCAGGCAGAGAAGTGCCAGGACGTGCACAGAGGAGTGGCAGAGGCCTAAATACTTCAGGCAGAGTTGGCAGCAGACTTGGGGCGAGTGGCAGCAGGAGTCGCAGCGAGAGGCCTGAGCTCCCGTTATCAGCCAGCCGTCGTGTCTCCACCAGCAACCCATCTGCCGTCTTCGATTGGTTAACACACTCATCCACATCATCACAAGTGACATCTGACACCCCCAGTCAACAGTCGGTGGGTTCCTCAGACACAACCCTCAGTTGGCATGGCCCGGGAGCAGTCCCTGTTCTCCCATTGCCTTTGTCCTATGCTGTTCGCTCTCGTAGAGAAGTATCTTATGCTGTGGGTTAAGCTCCAGTATTTACTGAGGACGATCTAATAGAGGACAGTCAGCAGCTACTGGACAGCCAAGAAGGGGAGGAGACATGTGCCGCTTGCTCCGCTAGGCGGCCAAGTAGTGATGCGGAGAGTGACGTGGGAGGCGGTGTTGCAAGTGTTCAGGGTGCTGAAGCAGACACTGTTGGGGAACCTGAGGAGGACATCAGTGACGTGCACACAACTGTTGATGATGATGAAGCCGATCGCAATTGGGAGCCGGGTGCAGAAGGGACTTCATCATTAGTGTTGCTCACGAATATTTGTAATGCAAATTTTATTCGCGAATATCGCATATTCGCAAATTTGCGTATATTCGCGAATATAGCGCTATATATTCGTAATTACGAATATTCGTTTTTTTTTTGCCATAGTACACATCACAGTGATCACCCCTCTCTGCTTCCAGCTTGTGTGATGTAAAGAAGGCTCTAATATTACTGTTTGAGACTGGCGTGCGAATTTTCGCACATACAAAAACTACCATATGCTAATTTTCACATATGCAAATTTTCACATGCGCGAATTTCGCATATGCGAAAATAAAACGCGAATATTACGAATATGCGAATTTAGCGAATATATGACGAATATTCGTCCATATATTTACGAAATATCACGAATTCGAACATGGCCTATGCCGCTCAACACTATTCATCATCATCAGGAGAAGAGAGTTGCAGGTTGCCCTTGAGGCAGCAAGGCGGTAGCACGGTTGGCAGTCAGCGTGGTGGCAGTAGTGGAAATTCAGGAGCCAAATGTGCCTGGGGGAGACCTCCTGCTTCGCGACAGCCTACCTTTCCGGGAGGTAGTGGAACAGGAGACGGTTTCTGGAGACGGTGCCAGTAGCAGCCAATTAGTGCGAACTGCGGGTGGGAAAATCAGCTACTCAGCGGTGTGGAAGTTTTTCATAAGGCATCCGGAGGAGGTTCACATAGCCACATGCAAGATCTGTCGGCAGAAGGTCCCAATGTCAGCACCACGGCCCTGCGTCAACACATGCTTCGCCACCATAAAGTGGCCTGGGAGAACCGTGGCTCTGATGTAGTGGTCCAGCCTGCTGCATCACCCAGTGGCCATCCGCTCCCTCCTTCATCCAGCGAAGGCTCCACCACCTCAGCCGAAGGGAGCTGTGTGTCAAACCCTCCTTCTGTCGCTCCTGCTTCTCCCGCTTTTGGTCAGCCATTCCGCCAACAATCCATCGGCGAAGCCATGTCCAAGAGACAACAGTACGTACCCACTCATCCAACGGCGCAGAAGTTGAATGTGCTCCTGTCCAAGTTGCTGGTGTTGCAGTCCCTCCCTTTTCAAGTGGTGGACTCTGCACCTTTCAGAGAATTGATGGCTTGTGCCGAGCCGAGGTGGAGAGTCCCAAGCCGTCATTTCTTTGCGAAGAAGACAGTACCAGCCCTGCATAAGTTTGTACAGTGGGCCAGTCCTTGAGCCTGTCGGTGTGTTTAAAAGTGCACGGCAGCGTGTGGAGCTCTAACTACGGGCAGGGACAATACTTGTCTTTTACGGCCCACTGGGTAAATATGGTTCCTGCACAGCCACAATAGCAACTTGGACAGGTCACACCGCTTCCTCCTCCATGCTCTCGCTTCCAGGCAGTTGGTCCTGTTACAGCGTGCGATGCCGCTTCCTCATCCTCCACCGTGTCCTCGGCCTCCACTGCACGTCCAAATCTCAATGGCCCTTCATCGTACCATGTGTGTAGGGCGTGGCGGTGTCAAGCTGTTCTTCACATGGTTTGCATTTGCGAACGGAGTCACACAGGGGAGGAACTGCTAAAGTTCATTCGTAAAGAAATCTGAGTATGGTTTACTCCATGAAATCTGGAAATGGGAACCATGGTGACCGACAACGGGTGTCCGCGCTGCGACAAGGAAGTGTGAAACATGCGCCCTGCATGGCACACGTGTTGAATCTGGTTGTCAAGCACTTCCTCAAGTCTTCACCCCATTTGCAAAACATCCTGAAAATGGCAAGGAAACTGTGCATGCACTTCAGCCACTCGTACACCGCCAAGCACACCTTCCTTGAGCTGCAGCGTCAGAACGGTATCCCACAACATAGTCTTATTTGTGACATTGCCACACGTTGGAATTCCACCCTTCATATTTTGGACAGACTAAACGAACAAAGTAAAGCCATCACCGATTTCTTGATGATCCAAGCAGATAGGAGTACTCCCCTGTGTAACTTCAATGTGAACCAGTGGCAGCTCATACGTGACACCTGCCGTTTGCTGAGGCCCTTTGAGGAAGCCACATTATTTGTGAGTCGCCTGGATTACGCCATGAACGACGTAATTCCACTCCTACATTGCCTACAACAAATTATTGAAACCATGGCTGGTCACGGCAATGGAGACATTGCACCTATATCTCAAGGCTACATGAGCCCTGTGGGGGCTGAACTGGAGGAGGAGGATGACGAGGGGCAGAGCGGAGCACACTTTAGGTTGGATGAGATGGCTGGTGTTTCTAGTCTTCGGACAGGAGAGGAGGAGCAGGAGCAGCCAGAGGAGCTGGAGGGTTATGAGGAAGTTGAGACAGAGGACCCAGACACATGCAGTGGAGAGGGAGGCAGGTAGTCCCTCCGTGTCACTGTCGCAAATGGCACGATGCATGCTCAGTTGCTTGCTTAGTGACCCCCGAATTGTCAAAATTCAATACCAGCTCAATCAGCAGCAGCCTGAGTTTACAGTCGCTGATGAGTAGCTTTCTTCACCTGCATAGTGAAGCAACTCATCAGTAGCAGGTAGACATGGAGCAGGACCTGAACCAGCAGGTGGTGGCATACCTTGACATGGCCATGCCAACAACCATTGAAGATCCGCTGGACTTCTGGGCAGCCAAACTTGATTTATGGCCACAACTAGCAGAGTTTGCCCTGGAAAAGCTGTCCTGCCCGGCCAGTAGTGGCCCATCAGAGCGGGTGTTTAGTGCGCCCGGGGCCATAGTCACCCCAAGGCGAACTTGTCTGTCCATTAAAAATGTGGAGAGACTGACGTTTGTCAAGATGAATCAGGGATGGATCAGCCAGGATTTCCAGCCACCAATGCCAAATGCCTCAGAGTAGATTGACCATGCTGCTACACCAACATTTCCCAATTATGGTTGGTTATGAAACCCTATTGGGTTATTAATTAGCGTTATGAAACCCTCTTTGGTACTGCGATTGCCTGCTCCTGGCTCATCCTGTGTGTTTCAGGAACAACTTGTCTCACTGATGCTTCTGGCCTTGGGCCTTCAATTTTTGGATGTTTAGCAATAGCTAAATACATGCTTAATGCAAATGTCAACATTCATCTCTAAATGTAAGGGGTTGGTTATGAAACCCTCTTGGATACTGCGATTACCTTCTCCTGGCTCATCCTGTGTTTTTCAGGAACTACTTGCCTCACTGATGCTTCTGGCCTTGGGCCTTTAATTTTTGGATGTTTTGCAGTAGCTAAATACATGCTTAATGCAAATTTCAACATTGATCTTTAAATGTAAGGGGTTGGTTATGAAACCCTCTTGGGTACTGCTCCTGACTGCTCCTGACTCATTCTATGTCTTTCAGGAAATAATTGCCTCCCTGGCAATTATGCCTCAGGCCTTGGGCCTTCAATTTTTGGAAGTTTAGCAGTAGCTAATACATGCTTAATGCAAATTTCAACTATGATCTTTAAATTCTCGGTGCACTGCTAGGTCCTTCTCCTACCCCGCCGGGGCCGATCCGAGGACCTCACTAAACCATCCAATCGGTAGTAGAGACATGCAGTGTGTACAAAGGGCAGGGACTTAATGAACCCGAGCTTATGACCCGCGCTTAGTTGTGATTCTTCTTTCCTGGCAAATAATTGCAATCCCTGATCCTTATTGCCAACGGGATTAAGCGGGTTACCCGCACCTGTAGATGAAAGATAGACACACGCTGGTCCATTCAGTGTAGCGCGCGTGCAGCCCCGAACATCTGAGGGCATAACACACCTGTTATTGCTCGATCTCGCGAGTGATCGTGCAATGTAAGGGGTTATTAAAGCCTCTTGGGTACTGCTGATGCCTACTCCTGACTGCTCCTGTGTCCTTCAGGAACTACTTGACTTCATGATGCTTCTGGGCTTGGGCCTTTAATTTTAGGATTTTTAGAAATACATACATACATGCTTAATTTAAATTTCAACATTAATGGTGCAATGTATGGGGTTATTAAACCCTCTTGGGTAGTGTTTTTTTTCAAATTTTCTGATAATTATCACAGTAATAAACTTGAATTTTCCACAATAATAACCATTACACCATTGTGTGATTTTTTAAGTAAAATTTTCAAAAAAAAAATACGCAGAGGGATGAACTCTGCTTCTTTATTTCATAAAAAATTATTTTATAGAAGAATGTCTTTTGGTGGTCCACCGTCCTGCATTATAGAGTCTTCTGGACTCTTGGATATGCGCTTGTTCTTAAACAAAGGTACAAAAACCAAAAATGGCCGGTCAGGGCTATGGAGACGCTGCGCCTACATCTTACGGCCACATGAGCCCTGTGGGTGCTTGTGAGATTAGGCCCTTTGTACCCACACGGCGGGTTCCGGGACACAAATTTTGATTTAAATTTCAAATAAAAAAATCACACATTTCAATGGTCTCCTCATGCTGCAGCCAACTCCAGGCTGCGTCATTCTGGTAATATATAGAGAGCACTTGCTGTCCTAAATTTTCGTTAACATTTTTCGTCAAAAATGTTTGTCTTTTTTATGAGGGATTGTGAAGCTTTGGTGTGTACTCATGCATTAACCAACTCCAGCCTGTGTCACCCCCTATCCAAAAGTCTTCTTCATAAATTTCTACAATTGTTGTATTTTTTGAAGGGATTGTGAAGCCCTAGTGTGTACTCATGCATCAGCCATCTCCAGGCTGTGTCATTCAGGCAATATATAGGTAGCACCCGCTGTCCTAAATATTCTAAAAATTATTTTAAAAATGTTTGTTTTTTCTTTGGGATTCTGAAGCCCTGGTGTGTACTCAATGCTGCTTCCTGCTACACTCTGTCTGCCCGTTGGTCCTGCGACAGTGTGCTACTCCGCCTCCACATCCTCCACTGTGTGTTAAGGCTCCACTGCCCGGACAAGTCTCAGTGGCCCTTCAGCATACCATGTGTGCAGGTCACAGCAGTGTCACGCTGTTCTTCACATGGTTTGCCTTGGCGAGAAGTCTTGGAAACAATGGCCGGTCAGGGCAATGGAGACGTTGCGCCTAAATCTCACGGCCACATGAGCCCTGTGGGGGCTTGTTGGATTTGGTCCTTCGTACCCACATGCTAGGGTCCGGGACATGCAAAGGTTGTTTTAAATTTTAAATCAAAAAATTATGGCCATTTTGAATCCAACTGAATCCAACTTATGTTTTTTCAATAGGAAGAGGGTCATGTGACACTTCAAACTTATTGGCAATTTTACAAGAAAAACAATGTGCTTGGTTTTAACGTAACTTTATTCTTTCAAGAGTTTCTGACCACTTATAAAATGTGTTCAATGTGCTGCCCATTGTGTTGGATTGTCAATGCAACCCTCTTCTCCTACTCTTCACACAGTGATAGCAACACCACAGGAGAAATGCTAGAACAGGCTTCCAGTATCTGTAGTAGTAGAATAGTGGTATTTCTTTTAATATGGAGCTGAATGAATCTGTCATTGGTATCTGAGACAGGGTCTAGGGGTTGAGGGGGTTTGTTTACTTCCCATCAATTGTTGATACATGATGTCAGATTTGGTCCAGAATTCTTCTGTGCCTACAATGTGCCAAGCTTACTGGTGAGCTTAGAACACATTTCAGAAGAATGAGGCCAGTTAGGTAAAGAAAGTTGGTTTACTGGGGTCTGTGGAAAAGGTCCTAGAGGCCTATGTAGTTTGTTTGAGCTGGGTTTTATGCCATTAGCTGGAAAAATGAGGCTGACTGCTTTGACTTTTGGTTTTCAGTCATCAGAATGCCCAGAGAATCTGAAGAGATTGCTAGATTAGGGACATCAAATCACACCGGCCTTGTACTGGAGTCTAATGAAATGGCTTGACTTCTATGTATTCATATGATTGAGGCTAGTTTGATATGAAGAAGAGCAGAATAGTGTCTATGATGTCCATGATGATGAAGCTTACCAGATTGTTGAGCTCCCCTGGTATTCTTGCCCTCCATGTAAAAGGGAATGATTTAGATCATATCCTGCAAAGGTATCTCCAGAAGATTATGAAAATTGTAACGTTGCATTGCTTGTGTTTGTTACCTGGGGTCTGGCTTGTGTGGATGGAGATGGTCCTACAAATAGAGGATGAGACATTAAACTGTTTCTGAAGGCAAACCATGTCCATCAAACAAAAATAGACCAGGACATGTTTAATGTTGAGTGACAATAAGGTATAGAGGAAGTTTTTACTCTTGGTGGGGTAGTCAGCCTGGTTAATATTTTGGGATTGCTGTGACCTTTCACAACCAAAAAAAATATTTCTCAATTTCTGGGGTTTGGTGATGGTGGTAAAATGTTCTCAAGACATTTAACATTAGGGTTGTCAAACTAATAAAGAAAACTTTAAAGCAGTTTCTTTAATTGATGAAATTATTTTCATTCTAATTTACTTGTTCTATTTTCTGGTTCTGCCTTGACCTTTGCCCTGGTGCTCAAATACTATTATTCATATAGCACCAGCATATTCTATTGCACTGTATAAAGATTATCATCATTCACTTAGGTCCCGGCCCCATTTAGTTTCTATATCTAAATTACAATTTAATCTTTTCGGTATGTTTTTCGGAAAGTAACCATGACTGCCCAAAGAAAACACATACAGACACAGGGAAACATACAAACTCTATGCCCTTAGTCAGATTTGAACTCAGGACCCCGGTACTGTAAGACAACAATAGTAAGCTGTCAGCACAAAAATATATGTGACCATGCAGCAGCTCTTTAAAGCAGCTCTCCATTATGGCTAAATTGGGTATTCTACTCTGTGACAATAAAATGTCCTAAAAATGTGTACTGACAAGTGTTGTCCAGATGAAAAAAAAACTTCATGGAAATGAAAAGAAATGTTTTTTAATGATCTAATAAGAAAGTAAATAACATGTTTACAGCATGAAAGCACCACTACCTACTGTAAATATCGTAATATTATAGATATTGTCCTCCTGGAGTTTGATGCAAATTGTTGCTGTAATTGTAACACTCACGTTTCTGAAGACAGGAACTCAGGTGTATGTGGATCCGCTGGACCTGTGTGGGCGATGACTCGGACCGTGCCAGGGAACAGAGTCTAAGGTGCCGCTGGTCTTCACCAGAGCCCGCCGCAAAGCAGGTTGGGCTTGCTGCTGCAGGCGACACCCAGGTCGTAACCCCCTGCAACGGCTCGACCACACAGGCTGCTGAGGAAATGCGAAGCACAGAAGGGATTGTTACGCCGAGCGCTCCGGGTCCCTGCTCCTCCCCGGAGTGTTTGCGGCGTTCTCTTCTCTGCAGCGCCCCGGTCAGACCCGCTGACCGGGAGCGCTGCACTGTCACTGCCGGAGGGGATGCGATCCGCGTAGCGGGACGCGCCCGCCCGCGGGTCGCATACCAATCCGCTCACCTGTCCCGGCTGTCACGTCCCGGCGCGCACGGCCCCGCTCTCTAGGGCAAGCGTGCGCCGACTCTCTGAGATTTAAAGGGCCAGTGCACCACTAATTGGTGCCTGGCCCAATCAGTGTCAATCACTCCCATTCATATAAAAACCCACTTCGCCTTCCTGTCCCTGCCGGATCTTGTTGCCTTAGTGCCCTGAGAAAGCATTTTAGTGTGTTCCCAAGCCTGTGTACCCAGACCTTCCGCTGTTGCCCCTGACTACGACCCTTGCTGCCTGCCCTGAACTTCTGCTACGTCCGACCTTGCTCTTGCCTTGTCCCTGTGTACCGCGCTTGTCTCAGCTGTCAGTGGGGTTGAGTCGCTATCGGGTGGAACGACCTGGGGGTTACCTGCCGCTGCAAGTCCATCCCGCTTTGCGACGGGCTCTGGTGAAAACCAGTAACCCCTTAGATTCCGTTCCCCTGGTATGGCCCACGACATCACCTCACTGACACAGAGGATCCACCTCCAGTGTCCTCGTTGCATACCAGTCCGGATCCTGACAGGGATGAGACAATTCGTAGTCAGGATAGCTGTAGGTCAGGACAGGCAGCACAGTAGCGTAGTCGGGACGTAGCAGAAGTTCAGTAGGCAGGCGGCAGAGAAGCAAGGTCAAGGTCACAAGAGAAGGAAATCTGGTACATGGTAGGGCAATACAAAGGAACGCTTTCTCTAGGACACAAGGCAACAAAGATCCGTCAGAGAACTGAGGAGGGTGGAGGAATGTATCAACAAGACACAGGTGCTTACACTAATGAGCGTACTGGCCCTTTAAATCTTAAAGCTCCAGCGCGCGTGCCCTAAGGGACAGGGTGCCGGAGCAGAGAGGTGGAAGCAGAGGCAGGGGAAACACCTGGAGAGTGACGGACTGGGGCTTGCATGCGGGTGCGTCCCGCAGTGCGAATCCCAGCCCCGTCACCAGCAGAAGGTAAGGGGACCATGCGCTCACGGCCAGCGTGTGAGGCCGGAGTGCATAGCGTAACAGTACCCCCTTTTGGTCTCCCCCTCCTTTTACGAGAGAGGAAACTCCTGAGAAGGTAACGGTCCAGGATATTCTCCTCAGGTTCCCAAGATCTCTCCTCAGGACCGTAACCCTCCCAGTCGACCAAAAAAAATTGTTTACCTCTCACAGTTTTTGCAGAAAGGATCTGCTTAACTTTGTAGACATCTGATGAGCCGGAGACAGGTGTTGGGGGAGGATTCTTCTGAGAAAACCGGTTTACAACCAGAGGATTGAGGAGAGAGATGTGGAAGGAATTGGGAATGCGTAATGTGGCAGGTAGACGGAGTTTGTAGGAAACAGGATTGATCTTTTGTAGAATCTGGAAGGGACCAAGGTAGCGGGGACCGAGCTTGTAACAGGGGATCTTGAAGCGGATGTATTTGGATGAAAGCCACACCATATCATCAGGAGAGAAGGACAGAGGAGGTCTTCTACCTTTATCCGCTTGCAACTTCATGCGTGAAGAAGCCTGGGACAATGACTGTCGGGTCTGTTGCCAGATGGAGGAGAAGTCACGGACCAGCTCATCAACAGCAGGCACACCGGAGGAGACGGGGAGAGGAAGAGGAGGACGGAGATGGAGTCCGTAGACAACAAAAAAGGGAGACGACCTTGTGGACTCGGAATCCTTAAGATTATATGAGAATTCAGCCCAGGGGAGAAGGTCGACCCAATCATCTTGGCGAGCTGAAACAAAATGCCGAAGATAAGTCTCAAGGATTTGATTGACCCTTTCCACCTGACCATTGGACTGAGGGTGGTAGGCCGAGGAGAAGTCCAGATTGATGTCCAGACGGTTACAAAGGTTATTAACATTTGACCGCTAAGCGGTCACTAAGACCCTAAATTTCCCACCCAATATAAAACTTAACGTTTAATGAGCCAAGATTAAAATAACCTCACACATATTGATCCATAGTGCACTATGGATCAATATGTGTGAGGTTATTTTAATCTTGGCTCATTAAACGTTAAGTTTTATATTGGGTGGGAAATTTAGGGTCTTAGTGACCGCTTAGCGGTCAAATGTTAATAATATTGGATTCACCCTCCATCCATAGGTCCCCTTTGTTGCATTAATTAATTGGAGTTAATCACTCTTTTTTGTGGACCGTCAAGCTTATTATGCACTGATGGCTGGATTTCTGTCCAACAAACCTAATTTAGAGCACTCTAAAGCTGATGCTGCTCATGAAAAAAAAAAACCAATGCACTATGGATCAATATGTGTGAGGTTATTTTAATCTTGGCTCATTAAACGTTAAGTTTTATATTGGGTGGGAAATTTAGGGTCTTAGTGACCGCTTAGCGGTCAAATGTTAATAATATTGGATTCACCCTCCATCCATAGGTCCCCTTTGTTGCATTGCGACGGTTACAAAGGGCTCGCCAGAACTTAGAGACAAACTGCACACCTCGATCCGAAACGATATGTTGTGGAAGACCATGTAAACGAAAGACATGCGACAAGAAGTACTTCGCCAGCTGTAGAGCAGAAGGAACACCTGGTAGAGGAATGAAGTGAGCCATCTTGGAAAACCGATCTACCACAACCCAGATGACAGTGTTATTATGAGGAGGTGGCAAATCGGTGATGAAATCCATGGCGATATGGGACCAGGGAGTCTCTGGAATGGGTAAAGGCTGTAAGAGGCCTGCAGGTCTTTGCCGAGGAGTTTTGTCACGGGCACAAGTTACACAGGACAGAACAAAATCAGAAACATCACGTTCAAGATGGGGCCACCAGTAGTGCAGGGAAATAAGAAGTAGTGTCTTGCGTATTCCAGGATGTTCTGCTGTCAAGGAAGAATGACCCCCATTTCACGACCTTGCGTCTCAATCTGGTGGGCACAAAGGATTTTCCTGGAGGAATTTGCTGAATCTCGGCAGGAGCAGCAGGAATCAAACGGTCAGGAGGAATAATGTGCCTAGGCGTGGAGTCCAAACCAATGACGTCAGAGGACCAGGAGAGTGCATCAGCCCTGATGTTCTTGTCTGCAGGACGGAAGTGAATGAAGAAGTTGAAACGAGAAAAGAACAGTGACCATCTTGCCTGGCAGGGGTTCAAACGCTGAGCAGATTGAAGGTATAGAAGATTCTTATGATCGGAGTAGATGCTGACCGGATGAGAAGAACCTTCCAGTAAATGTCACCATTCCTCCAAAGCTAGCTTAATAGTGAGGAGTTCACGATCTCCAATGGAGTAATTCCTCTCAGCAGGGGAGAAAGTCTTGGAGAAAAACCCACAAGTTACACTCTTGCCCTTGGTGTTTTTCTGTGTGAGGACGGCTCCCGCTCCAATTGATGAGGCATCAACCTCCAACACAAAGGGCCTCTCTGGATCAGGTCTTGTAAGCATGGGAGCAGAGGCAAACACAGACTTTAAACGGGAGAAGGCCTCTTCAGCCTCTCGAGGCCAAGACTTAGGATTGGATGTTTTTTTAGTGAGAGCTACAATAGGAGCAACCAAGGATGAAAAATGTGGGATGAACTGACGATAATAGTTAGCGAATCCCAGAAAGCGTTGAGTAGCACGTAGGCCCGAGGGACGAGGCCAATCCAAAACTGCAGATAACTTATCTGGGTCCATCTGCAGGCCCTGATGAGAGACAATGTAGCCAAGAAACGGAAGACTAAACTTTTCGAACAGGCATTTCTCTAATTTGGCGTAGAGATGATTTCTCCACAGTCTCTGAAGAACCAGACGAACATGAGCACGATGCTCCTCTAAGTTGGAAGAGAAGATCAGGATGTCATCCAGGTATACGACAACACAGGTGTAAAGAAGATCACGGAAGATATCATTAACGAATTCCTGGAAAACGGCTGGAGCATTGCAGAGACCAAATGGCATAACAAGATACTCAAAATGTCCATCACGAGTATTGAAGGCCGTTTTCCATTCATCTTCCTTGCGGATACGAATGAGATTATACGCACCGCGTTAGTCCAGCTTGGAGAAGACCTTGGCACCACGTAAACGGTCAAAAAGTTCTGAGATTAGAGGTAAAGGGTAACAGTTCTTGACCGTGATTTTGTTAAGTCCCCTATAGTCAATGCATGGACGGAGTGAGCCATCCTTCTTCCCTACAAAGAAGAAACCTGCTCCTGCAGGAGAAGAGGACTTACGGATAAATCCCTTTCGGAGATTCTCCTGGATATACTCAGCCATGGCTTTGGTCTCAGCAACTGGAATAGGATATATCCTCCCACGAGGAGAAGTGGTACCAGGCAGAAGATCAATAGGGCAGTTGTAAGGACGATGTGGAGGCAGAGACTCAGCCTGTTTCTTGCAGAAGACATCCGAGAAATCTTGGTAAGGTGGCAGCAGGCCAGGTAAAGGTGGAGGATGAGAAACAACTTTACACAGAGCAGATTGGAGGCAAAAATTTTGACAGAAGTCCCCGGCAAATTATTTCTCCAGTTCTCCAATCCAGTTGTGGGGAATGGCGTTGCAGCCAAGGAAGACCAAGAAGAATCTCAGAAGTACAGTGTGGCAGAACATAGAATTCAATCTTCTCTTTATGCAATACTCCCACTTGCATGACGAGAGATTCAGTACGGAAGTGAACCTTACAGTCCAGATTTTGTCCATTAACAGAGGAGATGAACAAGGGCTTGGCAAACCGAGTAAGAGGAAGATGATACTTGTGGACTAAAGCCGCATCAATAAAGTCACCTGGAAGACTTGGCTGAAGCGAAGACTTGAAAAGGAATAGTTAAGTGTGGAGAGGTAGTATTCACACCCAGGGATGCCTCTCCCACATACCCTAGGTGCGGACGAACAGTACAGTCCTTGAGAAAGTGCTCCGGGCTAGCACAATACAAGCACAAATTCTCGTTGCGTTGTCGTGACCTCTCCTTTTCCAGAAAGTAGACTAATGACAATGGCCACCTTACTACGTTCAGTCGGAAAGAGTTCAGCCATGAGCTCCAAATGCATGGAGCACTGTGTAACAAAGCCTCTGCATGACTTGGAATCCCCATCATACTTGGAAGGCAAAGGCAGGTGCAGCTGGGAGCCTGGAGAGACTGCAGGAGCTGGAGGAGAGAGTGGGCCAGATTGTGGTACCTGCTGCTGTTGCAAGGCCAAAAGCTGTTGCATCATGGCTGCAAGTTGAGAAAATTGCTGTGCCTGTCGAGACAACTGCTGAGAGTGACGTATCACAACGAAGTAAAGATCCCCAACTTCAGGCAGGGGTTCCTCAGCGGGATCCAAGGCCGGATCTTACTGTAACACTCACGTTTCTGAAGACAGGAACTCTGGTGTATGTGGATCCGCTGGACCTGTGTGGCAGATGACTCGGACCGTGCCAGGGAACAGAGTCTAAGGTGCCGCTGGTCTTCACCAGAACCCGGCGCAAAGCAGGTTGGGCTTGCTGCTGCAGGCGACACCCAGGTCATAACCCCCGGCAACGGCTCGACCACACAGGCGGCTGAGGAGATGCGAAGCACAGAAGGGATGAGACAACTCGTAGTCAGGATAGCTGTAGGTCAGGGCAGGCAGCACAGTAGAGTAATCGGGACGTAGCAGAAGTTCAGTAGGCAGGCGGCAGAGAAGCAAGGTCAAGGTCACAAGAGCAGGAGATCTGGTACACGGCAGGGCAATACAAAGGAACACTTTCTCTAGGGCACAAGGCAACAAAGATCCGGCAGAGAACTGAGGAGGGTGGAGGAATTTATCAACAAAACAGGTGGTTACACTAATGAGCGTACTGGCCCTTTAAATCTTAAAGCTACAGCACGCGCGCGCCCTAAGGGACGGGGACACGTGTGCCGGAGCAGAGAGGTGGAAGCAGAGGCAGGGGAAACACCTGGAGAGTGACGGACTGGGGCTCGCATTCGGGTGCGTCCCGCAGTGCGAGTCCCAGCCCCGTCGCCAGCAGAAGGTAAGGGGACCATGCACTCACGGCCAGCGTGTGAGGCCGGAGCGCATAGCGTAACAGTAATGAATCAGATTTTTCCAGGTCAAAGACAAACATAATAAATCCTGTTTTTGTTTAATTTCGATGATTTGCACATACCTTTCCTATTTCATTTGTCACATGTGGGATATTAAAGGACTGAGCAGCAGGATACAGGATTTCTAGCAAAATTTAAAGAGCAGCATCTGACCTCCTTGACTTCTTCTTTAATCATCACCCTTCTAAGGTTTTGGAACAGGCAGCTGCAATTTCAGACCCGCCTCCGCACTTAGGTGGAAGAACTTCTAATGCAAGCTTTCTGCTCATGAAAAACACTGGCAAGACTAAAAAAAGAAAAGCGACAAGACCTCGACCTAAGGTAAACCTTTCTGCTCAATAAGTACTGTACTCTAAACAAAGTGGAACACTGGAAATACAACTGGCCATGCTGGGTTTGTACAAAGCACTTTCCATGCCCCAGGTGGCCCTAACTGTGATTGCAAAAGTGCACAAAACACTTGTTTAGCAGGTCCGGTGTTTTCCTTTTTAAGAACATTGTGGAAACATAAATATTGTTTCAAATTTTTGTCTACACTCATAACAAACATCATGCCGAGTTCTTTTTTTCTCCAAAAACTGCATGGAACTAATGCTTCCTCAAGAACAACAACAAAAAACAGACAACCATAGTCATCAGCGCTGGTACTTTTTTGTCAATAGTCAGTTGTTAACCCCATGAATACCAGGCTAAGTATGTATTTTGTGCTTGGTTCTTGACATTCTAGTGGCCATAATGTTTCTATTTTTATTTTTATATAGCTTTGTTGTTTTTTTTTTAAATTATAATAGCTTTTTGGTGCTATTTTGTGTACATATACTGTAGGATAGGGATTCATTTATATTCACTTACATTTTTAGGAAAATCCAAAAAAAAAAAAGAATTCATGGTTTGATTAGATTATATGCTTTTAATAGATTACATAGATAAGGTTTAGGTATAGATCCTTTTGGCATGATAGAAGGAGGATCACTACTTTTGATTCTCCCCTGCCGCCCAAAGTTTTGATTACATAGTTACATAGGGGGATGTTTATCAAAACCTGTCCAGAGGAAAAGTTGCCCAGTTGCCCACAGCAACCAATCAGCTCGCTTCTTTTTTTTTTTAACAATGCCTCTGCAAAATGAAAGAAGCAATCTGATTGGTTGCTATGGGCAACTAGGCAGCTTTTCCTCTGGACAGGTTTTGATAAATCTCCCCCATAGTTTATAAGGTCGATTAAGTCCATCAGAGTCCATCAAGTTCAACCTATATCCATATAATGTTCCTACTGTGTTGATCCAGAGCAAGGCAAAAAACCCTTATGAGCCCGATGCCAATTGCCCCATACCAGGGGAGAAAATTCAAATATGGCAATCAGAAAAAATCCTTGGGTGTTCTGGATGCTGAGAGACCCCAATCGCCATAACTAAGGGGCTCTGTTTGTGATCATGTCTCCTCTTAGGCTTTTAAAAAAACCAATTCAGGGCATGGTTGTCTCTCTAAGATTACACACAACTTCTGTCTATTCTTCTTTTGAGGGTGAGGGTGGGGGTGTGCAAGAAAAAAAAAAGCACAAAAAATTGTCCTCTTATTTTTCACTCCAAAGATGCAGTTTTCGTGGTGTATTTCCCCAAAAAAGTGTGTGGTTTAGTATGTTTTTTTTTTCTTTGTGTTTTGTTTCTTGATTTGTTTTATTTTTATAGTGCAAGTCATCTGAATCTTTAAAGCGTTTCTGTCATTAGTAAGAGAAAAAAAAATCTGTATAGTAATGTGCCCTAATACCTGTATGCATAATAACATGCATTTCCTCTCAGAAGCTGGGGGTATTTTCCCTCAAGTATGATCAGCTCCTCTCCTCCCCCCTTCCCTCTCCTCTCCTCTCTCCCCTGTCACGAGGTCTGCACAAACATTTTTTACACTTGTTTCTGTCTATATGCATGGTCTATATAGCTATAATGCAGCCCTGCATTCTCTATCTAATAGTTTAGCACCTTATATTGCTTGTCACTGTGCATGTGAATGCTTCTCCTGAAGAGGCTGCAAGCTGTCTGCATCTTGTCTGGATATCACGGGCATTCTCTTCACACAGTTGAAAGCTGGATTATACACTGTACTGAGTGAGCAGAGGAAATAGAAAACTACACCCCCACTTCCCCTCCCTTCGGAATTTAGGTCTCTTTCTTTGTTGTCAGGACCAAAGATCCCTAGATACCAGGGTTTATTATCAATATTTAAAAAGAAAGAGACCCTAGTGGCCATGTTTTTAAATATTTATGACACATATTCAGCAATAACATTTTTAAATGAAGTATATTAGGAAAATGCTTAGTTTATAAGGAAGTATTAAGTGGAAAAAGTTGTTTCTAACGACAGTAACACTTTAATCATGTAAATTTCTATTGAAGCATTGGTGGGGAAAATGGCAGAGAAAAAAATAAATAAATGCCAATATATAATACACTTTTAATTGCCTTTTTTTTTTTATTCCAATAGAACTCCCAAAGAAGGAAAAACACCAAAAATACCAAAATATTTATTGTTTAACTCTCAACTACTGTAACACTGTGGACCGTGTCACATTTAGAAGCCTAATGTCACTCTTTTATGTCCACATTGATTTTTTTGTGCAATTATTAGCCACTGTCTGTTAATGAGTCTATTGATCTCAAAGTGGAGCACAGTCTCCCCACAAGACTGATAATATACAACATTACTAACAAACAAATTGCCAGTGAAGAGCAATGTAAGACACCATTGATGGCATGGCTGCATTCAATGTCTATTGATGTATATGGATTGTACTGAAGGTGTTGCTTGTCTGATAATGTAGTTCAGGGAATCAGTAGCGATTACAGTGCCCTGTAAAAGTGTTCTTACAATGACATGTAGGATGCTGTATATGTTATATTGACATACTACAGTCATTTATCAGTGCTGTGCAGGAGGGTAACACAATTGTACATATTCTACTTCTCAAAAAACCTTGAAACTTGACTTGAGTTATCAGACAAACCAGATGCAACTTCTAGACAAAGGGAATAAAAGAAGGCTTTATGGCATGTACCCATCAACTATACCTAGCTTTACTTTGTAAGATTTCAGGGCAGTTCAGGTACATACTTGAAAAAGTGTGTGAGAATGTGAAAATGGTTGTTGGTCACATGCTTTTGACTTTTCTCCAATGTACGTACCCGCTCTACACTTAAATATGACAATAAAGCTACCATTAGTTTCTTCCTTAGGACTATGTGTGCAGATTGTATTTCACATGTACAGGATGTAAAATGTATGTCCTCGTGTATTAGGTACCAGAACACTGAGGACAAGCAGGACTTTGTGCAGTGAGGACAAGCAGGGCTCTGTACAGTGAGGACAAGCAGGACTCTGTACAGTGAGGACAAGCAGGGCTCTGTGCAGTGAGGACAAGCAGGACTCTGTACACTAAGGACAAGCAGGGCTCTGTACACTGATGACAAGCAGGACTCTGTGCACTGAGGACAAGCGGGGCTCTGTGCACTGATGACAAGCGGGGCTCTGTGCACTGAGGACAAGCATGGCTCTGTACACTGAGGACAAGCAAGACTCTGTACACTGAGGACAAGCAGGGCTCTGTGCAGTGAGGACAAGCAGGGCTCTGTACACTAAGGACAAGCAGAGTTCTGTACACTGAGGACAAGCAAGACTCTGTGCACAGGGCCGATTTTAGACTTCGTGTGGCCCTGGGCAAAAATAAAAAATGGGGCCCCCAGATTGCATGACCAAAGATCACTATCTTGTGCTCCCTTAATTGTGCTGCATGTGAGTAAATGAAATTGCGCTGCAAATTACTAATGGCTGTGACTACAACATGAGAAATGGAATAACACCATCTAATATGAATTTGTGGCTGCAGTAATTTGGGGTCTGTACATCTCTCCTCTTCAGATTCCTTTGCCGTTGGGTCTTAACCTCTTAAGGACCCAGGACATATGGGGACGTCCCCGCACCCTGGGCTTTAAGGACCCAGGATGTCCCTGTACGTCCTGGCATTTTCCGGTCCCTGCCGCGCGCCGGGCAGAGATCGGAACCGGATGCCTGCTGAAATGCTTCAGCAGGCATCCAGGGCAAACGCCGAGGGGGGCCATGTAGGCCCCCCATGTCGGCGATTGCCGCAAATCGCAAGGGAAATCGCCCTTGCGATCTGTGGCGATACCAGGCTGATCGGGTCTCTGGGACCCGACCGCCCGACAGCCAGAACCATGCTAAAGAATAGGAGCGAATTGGCAAGCCTGTCACCTCCTCCTATTCCCTGCGATCCGTCGATTAACTAACCGACCAATCGCAGGGGGAGGGAGGGCGGATGGGGAAGGGCGAGTGCTGGGAACTGGCCCCGGTGCTTACATCGTTTTGGCATACTGGGAGTTGTAGTTTTGCAACATCTGGAAAGGCACAGATTGGGAACCACTGTATCAGTGGTCTGCAAACTGTAGTCCTCCAGATGTTGCTAAACTACAATTCCAAGCATGCTGGGAGTTGTAGTTCGGCAACATCTGGCTCTAAAGATGTTGCCAAACTACTACTCCCAGCATGCCTGAGTTGGGAGTTGTGGTTTTGCAACAGCTGGAGGCACACTGGTTGGGAAACATTGTCTGTTTCCTAACTCAGTGTTTCCCAACCCGTGTGCCTCCAGCTGTTGCAAAACTATAACTACCAGCATGCACTGATAGACTGTGCATGCTGGGAGTTGTAGTTTTGCAACAGCTGGACGTCCCCCCACTGTGAATGTACAAGGTACATTCACATGGGCAGGGGGCTGTAATCCCCCGCCCGTGTGACTGTACCCTAAAAACACTACACTACACTACACTAACACAAAATAAAATAAAAAGTAAAAAACACTACATATACACATACCCCTACACAGCCCCCCTCCCCAATAAAAATGAAAAACGTCTGGTACGCCACTCTTTCCAAAATGGAGCCTCCAGCTGTTGCAAAACAACAACTCCCAGTATTGCCGGACAGCTGTTGACTGTCCAAGCATGCTGGGAGTTTTGCAACAGCTGGAGGCACCCTGTTTGGGAATCACTGGCGTAGAATACCCCTATGTCCACCCCTATGCAAATCCCTAATTCAGGCCTCAAACGCGCATGGCGCTCTCACTTCGGAGCCCTATCGTATTTCAAGGCAACGGTATAGGGTCACATATGGGGTATCGCCGTACTCAGGAGAAATTGCCTAACAAATTTTGGGGGTCTTTTTCTCCTTTCACCCCTTATGAAAAGGCGAAGTTGGGGTCTACACCAGCATGTTAGTGTAAAAAAATAAATTTTTTACACTAACATGCTGGTGTTGCCCTATACTTTTCATTTTGACAAGAGGTAAAGCGGAAAAAAGCCCCTCCAAAATTTGTAATGCAATTTCTCCCGACTACGGAGATACCCCATATGTGGGTGCAAAGTGCTCTGGGGGCGCACAACAAGGCCCAGAAGGGAGAGTGCGCCATGTACATTTGAGGTGATTTGCACAGGGGTGGCTGATTGTTACAGCGGTTTTGACAAACGCAAAAAAAACTAAACCCCACATGTGACCCCATTTTGGAAACTACACCCCTCACGGAATGTAATGAGGGGTGCAGTGAGAATTTACACCCCAAAGGTGTCTGACAGATCTTTGGAACAGTGGGCTGTGCAAATCAAAAATGTTGTACAGCCCACTGTTCCAAAGATCTGACAGACACCAGTGGGGGCTAAATTCTCACTTTACGCATTGTTACGTTCCTCAAGGGGTCTAGTTTCCAAAATGGTATGCCATGTTTTTTTTTTTTTTTTTGCTGTTCTGGCACCATAGGGGCTTCCTAAATGCAACATGCCCCCCAAAAACCATTTCAAAAAACAGTACTCTCCAAAATCCCCTTGTCGCTCCTTCGCTTCTGAGCCCTCTACTGCGCCCGCCGAACACTTTACATACACATATGAGGTATGTGCTTACTCGAGAGAAATTGTGCTACAAATATAAGTATAGATTTTCTCCTTTTACCCCTTGTAAAAATTAAAAAATTGGGTCTACAAGAACATGCGAGTGTAAAAAAATGGAGATTGTGAATTTTTTCCTTCACTTTGCTGTTATTCCTGTGAAACACCTAAAGGGTTAAAACGCTGACTGAATGTCATTTTGAATACTTTGGGGGTGCAGTTTTTATAATGGGGTCATTTGTGGGGTATTTCTAAGATGAAGACCCTTCAAATCCACTTCAAACCTGAACTGGTCCCTGAAAAATTGTGAGTTTGGAAATTTTGTGAAAAATTGGAAAATTGCTGCTGAACTTTGAAGCCCTCTGGTGTCTTCCAAAAGTAAAAACATGTAAATTTTATGATGCAAACCTAAAGTAGACATATTGTATATGTGAATAAAAAAAATTATTTGGAATATCCATTTTCCTTACAAGCAGAGAGCTTCAAAGTTAGAAAAATGCAAAATTTTCATATTTTTCATCAAATTTTGGGATTTTTCACCAAGAAAGGATGCAAGATACCACAAAATTTTTACCACTATGTTAAAGTAGAATATGTCACGAAAAAACAATCTCGGAATCATAATGATAACTAAAAGCATACCAGAGTTATTAATGTTTAAATTGACAGTGGTCAGATGTGCAAAAAATGGCCGGGTCCTAAGGTGCAAAATGGCTGGGCCCTTAAGGGGTTAAAGGAGGAGGGGGGGGGGGGAATTTATGTCACAGCATTTCTCCTTGAAAACTTTATACACACAAACATGCTCTCTAATTAACACTTTATACACACACATGCATTTCAATTAACACTTTATACACACACATGCACTCTCAGTGACACTTTATACACACACATGCACTCTCAGTAACACTTTATACACACATGCACTCTCAGTAACACTTTATACACACATGCACTCTCAGTAACACTTTATACACACACATGCATTCTCAGTAACATTTTATACACACACATGCACTCTCATTAACACTTTATGCACACACATGCACTCTCAGTAACTCTTTATACACACATGCACTCTCAGTAACACTTTATACACACACATGGACTCTCAGTAACACTTTATACACTCATGCACACTCAGTAACACTTTATACACACATATGCAGTCCAATTAACACTTTATACACACACATGCCCTTTTATTAACGCTACACTAACCTCATTCCCCTGACTTTGTCTTCATCCCTGGGTGGTCATTAGCAGATAACACAGCTGAGCGGAGGGGGGCAAGACTCGGCACAGGCCTCATGCAGGCACAGCTTCCTATTCATGACCTGCTGTTTGGCTTCTTCTGGCTGCCGTCACATGAATCCCCTCCCTCTCCTCCTCTAAGACCCGACGGCAGAGGAATCTGAAGAGGAGTAATGAATGGTACACGTTCTGTACACTGAGGACAATGGCTTGGCTCCCCTGACATTGCGGGCTCCGGCCATAATTAAACTCCTCCTGCCAGCTAATAGGAAGTCTTGACAGGGACCCTCCATGAGCCCCCTGCTCACTCCATCAGCCCCCCCCCTATTCACTCCATCACACTTCCTGCTCACTCCATCACCTGACCCTCAACCCTGCACGCACGAGCACCCTCGGCCTCACCTGCATTGGCGGAGGCGACACTCAGAGCTCACACCAAGGTCCGGCCTCACGTACTTCTGCCAGCACAGACACAGCTCAGGGGATAGGCACTGAAGTGCGTGCCTGCGCAGCGCACGTCTGTGTCACAGCAAGGATGTGTCACAGCAGCGCCGCTGGGGCCGGAGACAGAGACAGCGGGCCCCTTTGGAGATGGGGGCCCTGGGCAATTGCCCAGTTCCCCCCCCCCTAATGCCGTCTCTGTCTATGCACCAAGGACAAGCAGGGCTCTGTACACTGATGACAAGCAGGACTCTGTGCACTGAGGACAAGCGGGGCTCTGTACACTGATGACAAGCAGGACTCTGTGCACTGAGGACAAGCAGGGCTCTATGCACTGAGGACAAGCAAGACTCTGAGCACTTAGGACAAGCAGGGCTCTGTACACTGAGGACAAGTAGGGCTCTGTCCAGTGAGGACAAGCAGGGCTCTGTGCACTAAGAACAAGCAGGGCTCTGTACACTGAGGACAAGCAGGGTTCTGTGCACTGAGGACAAGCAAGACTCTGTACACTGAGGACAAGCAGGGCTCTATGCACTGAGGACAAGCAAGACTCTGAGCACTTAGGACAAGCAGGGCTCTGTACACTGAGGACAAGTAGGGCTCTGTCCAGTGAGGACAAGCAGGGCTCTGTGCATTAAGAACAAGCAGGGCTCTGTACACTGAGGACAAGCAGGGTTCTGTGCACTGAGGACAATCAGAGTTCTGTACACTGAGGACAAGCAAGACTCTGAGCACTTAGGACAAGCAGGGCTCTGTACACTGAGGACAAGTAGGGCTCTGTCCAGTGAGGACAAGCAGGGCTCTGTGCACTAAGAACAAGCAGGGCTCTGTACACTGAGGACAAGCAGGGTTCTGTGCACTGAGGACAAGCAGAGTTCTGTACACTGAGGACAAGCAAGACTTTGTACACTGAGGACAAGCAGGGCTCTATGCACTGAGGACAAGCAAGACTCTGAGCACTTAGGACAAGCAGGGCTCTGCACACTGAGGACAAGTAGGGCTCTGTCCAGTGAGGACAAGCAGGGCTCTGTGCACTAAGAACAAGCAGGGCTCTGTACACTGAGGACAAGCAGGGTTCTGTACACTGAGGACAAGCAGAGCTCTGTACACTGAGGAGAAGTAGGGCTCTGTGCAGTGAGGACAGGCAGGGCTTTTTAACACTAAGGACCAGCAGAGTTCTGTACACTGAGGACAAACAAGACTGTGCACTAAGGACAAGCAGGGCTCTATGCACTGAGGACAAGCAAGACTCTGAGCACTAAGGACAAGCTGGGCTCTGAGCAGTGAGGACAAGCAGGGCTCTTTACACTAAGGGCAAGCAGAGTTCTGTACACTCAGGACAAGCAAGACACTTTACGCTGAGGATAAGCAGGACTCTATGCACTGAGGACAAGCAAGACTCTGAGCACTAAGGACAAGCAGGGTTCTGTACACTGAGGACAATCAGAGCTCTGTACACTGAGGACAAGCAGAGTTCTGTACACTGAGGACAAGCAAGACTCTGTGCACTAAGAAAAAGCAGGGCTCTGTACACTTAGGACAAGCAGGGTTCTGTACACTGAGGACAAGCAGGACTCTGTACAGTGAGGACAAGTAAAGCGCTATACACTGAAGACAAGTAGGGCTTTGTGCACTGAGGACAAGTGGGGCTCTGTGCACTGAGGACAAGAAGGGCTCTGTACACTGAGGACAAGTAGGGCTCTGTGCAATGAAGACAAGCAGGGTGCTGTACACTTAGGACAAGCAGGGCTTTGTACACTGAGGACTCTGTGACACATCCCAGGCTCCCACAGCAGGCTGATTGAGAAGCCAGGAACCTGCACAGAGCCCTGATTGTCCCGCCTATTATGTCTCTGCAAAGACTCACAGGCAATAGCTGCAGGGACAACATTTATTTACCCCAACATATACATATTTTTTAACCAATGTATATTACAAATATACATATATTGGATATATCTACATTACATAAAATGTTTTTGCTAACAACTTTAAAAATGTCATTACATTTATTTAAATGTTTTTTTTTTCAGGCATGCAAGGAGTTTTAGAATGGTTTGGGGTGCAGAGAACAAACCATACTCACCTGCCCCCAACAGAAGCCATCATAACGGCAGGCGAGTATGGTTTCTTCACTTCTTTGTAATTCTTAAAACATTTTATGCCTAGAAAATGTCTTTAAGAATATGTGCAGTTCTATTAGGCTAGCATAGTGAATAGGAGACACATACATTCTGTAATTAAAGAACATTTTATAGAATATCATGTCTACGAGTTAACAAGTACGGTTCCAACCGTCATGCACTGTTCCTAAGACCCATGGCTGACCTGAGAAAAGGATTCAGCTCAATGCACCTCCAGTTATTTTCCTTAATCTGTTATTTTAGAGAGCTCACATTGTTTCCAATTGCTGGCCCCATAGGAAGCCTTTCAAGCAAAACAATTGTTTTTAGTACGGCAAACAGACGCTCAGAAATTTCTGTTTTTAAAGGTAGCGTACAAGCTAGAGAATGGAATGGAGTAATTGAATTTGCTGAGAGCGAGATTTTATTAGCATTTCAGTAGATTTTAATTGTATTCTGTTAATATGTACTCTAGTTTATATATAAATGACGGTTTAGATATATTATTTAACCCCTTAAGGACTGAGCCCTTTTTCACCTTAAGGACTCAGACATTTTTTGCAATTCTGACCACTGTCACTTTAAATATTAATAACTCTGGAATGCTTTTAGTTATCAATCTGATTCCGAGATTGTTTTTTCGTGACATATTCTACTTTAACATAGTGGTAAAATTTTGTGGTAACTTGCATCTTTTCTTGGTGAAAAATCCCAAAATTTGATGAAAAATTTGAAAATTTTGCATTTTTCTAACTTTGAAGCTCTCTGCTTGTAAGGAAAATGGATATTCAAAATAATATTTTTTTATTCACATATGCAATATGTCTACTTTATGTTTGCATCATAAAATTGACGTGTTTTTACTTTTGGAAGACACCAGAGGGCTTCAAAGTTCAGCAGCAATTTTCCAATTTTTCACAAAATTTTGAAACTCGCTTTTTTTCAGGGACCAGTTCAGGTTTGAAGTGAATTTGAAGGGTCTTCATATTAGAAATACCCCATAAAAGACCCCATTATAAAAACTGCACCCCCCAAAGTATTCAAAATGACATTCAGTCAGCGTTTTAACCCTTTAGGTGTTTCACAGGAATAGCAGCAAAGTGAAGGAGAAAATTCACAATCTTCATTTTTTACACTCGCATGTTTTTGTAGACCCAATTTTTGAATTTTTATGAGGGGTAAAAAGGAGAAAATTTTTACTTGTATTTGAAACCCAATTTTTCTCGAGTAAGCACATACCTCATATGTCTATGTTAATTGTTCGGCGGGCGCAGTAGAGGGCTCAGAAGGGAAGGAGCGACAAATGGTTTTTGGGGGGCATGTCACATTTAGGAAGCCCCTATGGTGCCAGAACAGCAAAAAAAAACACATGGCATACCATTTTGGAAAATAGACCCCTCGGAGAACATAACAAAGGGGTAAAGTAAACCTTAAAACCCCACAGGTGATTCACGACTTTTGCATATGTAAAAAATAAAAAATAAAATTTCCCTAAAATGCTTGGTTTCCCAAAAGTTTTACATTTTTAAAAAGGGTTAAAGCAGAAAATACCCCCCAAAATTTGAAGCCCAATTTCTCCCTATTCAGAAAACACCCCATATGGGGGTGAAAAGTGCTCTGCTGGTGCACTACAGGTCTCAGAAGAGAAGGAGTCACATTTGGCTTTTTTGAAGGAAATTTTGCTCTGGGGGCATGCCGCATATAGGAAGCCCCTATGGTGCCAGGACAGCAAAAACCCCCACATGGCATACCATTTTGGAAACAAGACCCCTTGGGGAACGTAACAAGGGGTAAAGTGAACCTTAATACCCCACAGGGGTTTCACAACTTTTGCATATGTAAAAAAAAAAAAAATTACCTAAAATGCTTGGTTTCCCAAAAAATGTACATTTTTACAAAGGGTTAAAGCAGAAAATACCCCCCAAAATTTTAAGCCCAATTTCTCCCGATTCAGAAAACACCCCATATAGGGGTGAAAAGTGCTCTGCTGGCGCACTACAGGTCTCAGAAGAGAAGGAGTCACATTTGGCTTTTTGAAAGCAAATTTTGCTCTGGGGGCATGCCGCATTTAGGAAGCCCCTATGGTGCCAGGACAGCAAAAAAAAAAAAAAAAACACATGGCACCACATTTTGGAAACTAGACCCCTTGGGGAACATAACAAGGGGTTAAGTGAACCTTAATACCCCACAGGTGTTTCACGACTTTTGCATATGTAAAAAAAAATTTTTTTTTTACCTAAAATGCCTCTTTTCCCAAAAATGTTACATTTTTAAAAAGGGTAATAGCAGAAAATACCCCCCAAAATTTGTAACACAATTTCTCCCGAGTACGGCGATACCCCATATGTGACCCTAAACTGTTGCCTTGAAATACGACAGGGCTCCAAAGTGAGAGCGCCATGCGCATTTGAGGCCTAAATTAGGGACTTGCATAGGGGTGGACATAGGGGTATTCTACGCCAGTGATTCCCAAACAGAGTGCCTCCAGCTGTTGTAAAACTTCCAGCATGCCCAGACAGTCAGTGGCTATCTGGCAATACTGGGAGTAGTTGTTTTGCAACAGCTGGAGGCTCCGTTTTGGAAACAGTGGCATACCAGACGTTTTTCATTTTTATTGGGGAGGGGGGTTGTATAGGGGTATGTGTATACGTAGTGTTTTTTACTTTTTATTGTGTGTTAGTGTAGTATTTTTAGGGTACAGTCGCACGGGCGGGGGTTCACAGTAGTTTCTCGCTGGCAGTTTAAGCTGCGGCAGAAAATTTGCCGCAGCTCAAACTTGCAGCCGGATACTTGCTGTAATCCTCCGCCCATGTGAGTGTACCCTGTACGTTCACATTGGGGGGGGGGGGAAGAAACATCAAGCTGTTGCAAAACTACAACTCCCAGCATGTACGGTCTATCAGTGCATGCTGGGAGTTGTCGTTTTGCAACAGCTGGAGGCACACTGGTTGTGAAACACAGAGTTTGGTAACAAACTCAGTGTTTTGCAACCAGTGTGCCTTCAGCTGTTGCAAAAGCTACAACCCCCAGCATGTACGGACAGTGGAAGGGCATGCTGGGTCTTGTAGTTATGCAACAGCTGGAGGCATACTACTTTGGCTGGGGATGCTGGGGACTGTAGTTATGCAACAGCTGGAGACACACTGGTTTGCTATATAACTCAGTGTGCCTTCAGCTGTTGCAAAATTACAACTCCCAGCAGTCACCGACAGCCAACGGGCATGCTGGGCGTTGTAGTTATGCAACCAGCAGATGCACTACTATAACTCCCAGCATGCACTTTAGCTGTTTGTGCAAGCTGGGAGTTGTAGTTACACAACAGCTGAAGGTACACTTTTCCATAGAAAAAATGTGCCTCCAGCTGTTGCAAAACTACAAGTCCCAGCATGCCCATAAGGGCATGCTGGGAGTTGTGGTGGTCTGCCTCCTGCTGTTGCATAACTACAGCTCCCAGCATGCCCTTTTTGCATGCTGGGAGCTGTTGCTAAGCAACAGCAGGAGGCTGTCACTCACCTCCAACGATCCTCGCCGCACAGGTCAGTCCCTCGTCGTCGCCGCCGCGGCCGTTGCTCCTGGGGCCCCGATCCCAACATTGACACCGGGGATCGGGGTCCCCAGCACCTGCGGTGCACGTCCCGCACCCGCTCACGTCCTCCGGAAGAGGGGCGGCGCGGGTTGCGGGAGTGACACCCGCAGCAGGCGCCCTGATTGGTCGGCCGTTAATCCGGCCGACGAATCAGGGCGATCGTGAAGTGGCACCAGTGCCACCTCACCCCTGCAGGCTCTCGCTGTTCGGGGCCGTCGGAGACGGCCCCGAACAGCCTGTAATTCCGGGTCACCGGGTCACTGGAGACCCGATTGACCCGGAATCTGCCGCAGATCGCTGGACTGAATTGTCCAGCGATCTGCGGCCATCGCCGACATGGGGGGGCATAATGACCCCCCTGGGCGATATGCCCCGATGCCTGCTGAACGATTTCAGCAGGCATCGGGCACCGACTCCCCTCCAGCTAGCGGCGGGGGGCCGGGATTTGACAGGACGTACTCAAACATCCTGAGTCCTTAAGGACTCGGAAAAGGGGCCGTTTGAGTACGTCCTGCGTCCTTAACCCCTTAAGGACCCAGCCATTTTACACCTTAGGACCCGGCCATTTTTTGCACATCTGACCACTGTCACTTTAAACATTAATAACTCTGGAATGCTTTTAGTTATCATTATGATTCCGAGATTTTTTTTTCGTGACATATTCTACTTTAACATAGTGGTAAAATTTTGTGGTAACTTGCATCATTTCTTGGTGAAAAATCCCAAAATTTGATGAAAAATTTGAAAATTTAGCATTTTTCTAACTTTGAAGCTCTCTGCTTGTAAGGAAAATGGATATTCCAAATATTTATTTTATTTTATTCACATATACAATATGTCTACTTTATGTTTGCATCATAAAATTGACGAGTTTTTACTTTTGGAAGACACCAGAGGGCTTCAAAGTTCAGCAGCAATTTTCCAATTTTTCACAAAATTTTCAAACTCACTATTTTTTAGGGACCAGTTCAGGTTTGAAGTGGATTTGAAGGGTCTTCATGTTAGAAATACCCCAAAAATGACCCCATTATAAAAACTGGACCCCCCCAAAGTATTCAAAATGACATTCAGTGAGCGTTTTAACCCTTTAGATGTTTCACAGGCATAGCAGCAAAGTGAAGAAGAAAATTCACAATCTTCCTTTTTTACACTCGTATTTTCTTGTAGACCCAATTTTTGAATTTTTACAAGGGGTAAAAGGAGAAAATTTATACTTATGTTTGTAGCCCAATTTCTCTCGAGTAAGCACATACCTCATATGTCTATGTAAAGTGTTCGGCGAGCGCAGTAGAGGGCTCAGAAGCGAAGGAGCGACAAGGGGATTTTGGAGAGTACGTTTTTCAGAAATAGTGCCAGAACAGCAAAAATAACCCACATGGCATACCTTTTTGGAAACTAGACCCCTTGGGGAACGTAAAAAGGAATAAAGTGAGCCTTAATACCCCACAGGTGTTTCACGACTTTTGCATATGTAAAAAAAAATAATAATTTCGCTAAAATGTGTGTTTCCCCCCAAATTTCACATTTTTGCAAGGGTTAATAGCAGAAAATACCCCCCAAAATTTGTAACCCCATCTCTTCTGAGTTTGGAGGTACCCCATAAGTTGACCTGAAGTGCACTACGGGCAAACTAGAATGCTCAGAAGAGAAGGAGTCATATTTGGCTGTTTGAGAGCAAATTTTGCTCGGGGGCATGTCGCATTTAGGAAGCCCCTATGGTGCCAGGACAGCAAAATAACCCCCACATGGCATACCATTTTGGAAACTAGACCCCTTGAGGAACGTAACAAGGGGTACAGTGAGCATTTACCCCCCACTGGTGTCTGTCAGATCTTTGGAACAGTGGGCTGTACAAAAAAATTTATTTGCACAGCCCATTGTTCCAAAGATCTGTCAGACACCTTTGGGGTGTAAATTCTCACTGCACCCCTCATTACATTCCGTGAGGGGTGTAGTTTCCGAAATGGGGTCACATGTGTTTTTTTTTGCGTTTGTCAAAACCGCTGTAACAATCAGCCACCCCTGTGCAAATCACTTCAAATGTACATGGTGCACTCTCCCTTCTGGGCCTTGTTGTGCACCCCCAGAGCACTTTGCGCCCACATATGGGGTATCTCCGTAGTCGGGAGAAACTGCATTACAAATTTTGGGGCGGCTTTTTTCCCTTTTACCTCTTGTCAAAATGAAAAGTATAGGGCAACACCAGCATGTTAGTGTAAAAAAATTTTTTTTCCCCTTTTCATAAGGGGTGAAAGGAGAAAAAGTCCCCCAAAATTTGTTAGGCAATTTCTCCCGAGTGCGGCGATACCCCATATGTGGCCCTAAACTGTTGCCTTGAAATACGACAGGGCTCCAAAGTGAGAACGCCATGCCCATGTGAGGCCTGAATTAGGGATTTGCACAGGGGTGGACATAGGGGTATTCTACACCAGCGATTCCCAAACAGGGTGCCTCCAGCTGTTGCAAAACTCCCAGCATGCTTGGACAGTCAACGGCTGTCCGGCAATACTGGGAGTTGTTGTTTTGCAACAGCTGGAGGCTCCATTTTGGAAACAGTGGCGTACCAGACGTTTTTCATTTTTATTGGGGAGGGGGGCTGTGTAGGGGTATGTGTATATGTGGTGTTTTTTACTTTTTATTTTATTTTGTGTAGTGTAGTGTTTTTAGGGTACAGTCACACGGGCGGGGGATTACAGCGAGTTTCCCTCTGCGAGTTTTAGCTGCCGCGCAAAATTTGCTGCATCGCAAACTTGCAGCCTGATACTCACTGTAAGCCCCCTGCCCATGTGAATGTACTCTGTACGTTCACGGGGGGGGGGGGGGGGGGTTGGGGAAACCTCCAGTTGTTGCAAAACTACAACTCCCAGCATGCACAGTCTATCAGTGCATGCTGGTAGTTATAGTTTTGCAACAGCTGGAGGCACACGGGTTGGGAAACACTGAGTTAGGAAGCAGACAATGTTTCCCAACCAGTGTGCCTCCAGTAGTTGCAAAACCACAACTCCCAGCATGCCCAGGCAGCCGAAGGGCATATTGGGAGTAGTGGTTACACAACAGCTGGAGGAGAACAGTTTGGGGACCAGCCGCAGCCCTCCAGATGTTGCAAAACTACAACTCCCAGTATGCCAAAACTGTCCAGGCATGCTGGGAGTTGTAGTTCTGCAACATCTGAAGGGTCAGATGTTACAGAACTACAACTCCCAGCATGCCTGGACAGTAAGGGCATGCTGAGGATGTGTAGTTTTGCAACATCTGGAAGGGCACAGTGGTCTCCAAACTGAGGACCTCCAGATGTTGCAAAACTGCAACTCCCAGCATGCCCAGACGCCAAGGGCTGTCTGGGCATGCTGGGAGTTGTAGTTTACAGGGTCCCATTACAGCAATGCATGTCGCTTTACGGCAACGTGCATTGCTGTAAAGGGCCCGACTGCGGCTGAAGATATACTCACCTGTCGCCGCCGCCGCCATCTTCATCGCCGGGAACCAGGTCTTCAGGGACGAGGTAAGTACCGGGGCCGGGCCCCAGCACTCCCCCGTCCCCCGCCGCGTCCTCCGGTCTTCCTCCCGTCCTCTCCGGACATCCAGGGGCCGGGCAGGACGGGAGGAAGTAACCGCCCCCCCTCCTGCAATTGGTCGGTTAACTAACCGACAGATCGCAGGGTATAGGAGGAGGTGGCCGGCTTGCCACCTCGCTCCTATACATTAGCATGGTCCTGGCTGTCTGTGACAGCCGGGATCATGCAAAATTACCGGGCGGTCGGGTCCCAGAGACCCGATCAGCCCGGTATCGCCGCAGATCGCAAGGGCGATTTCCCTTGCGATTTGCGGCGATCGCCGACATGGGGGGCCTACATGGCCCCCCTCGGTGTTTGCCCTGGATGCCTGCTGAAGCATTTCAGCCGGCATCCGCTTCCGATCTCTGCCCGGGGTGCGGCAGAGACCGGAGAAACACCAGGATGTACTAGTACGTCCTGGGTCCTTAAAGCCCAGGGTGCCAGGATGTTCTAGTACGTCCTGGGTCCTTAAGGGGTTAAGGGGTTAAATGACCCAATGCATTTAAATGGGCACTGTCACCAACTTTATTTTTTGATATGTTGTAGTACTTATGTACTACAACATATCTCTAATATACTTTTATTATTTTTTATTTAATTAAAATGGTTTAATTTACATTTGAAAACCGGCCACTAGGGGTCTCCCTCCTAGTGGCCGACTGCAGCCTGGCGTGACGTCACGCCTGAAAAAGGACTGATTTTGGCCTGGCAATCAGTCCTTTTTCAGTTGGACTGCCCTTGCTCCCTGCCTGTCAATCAGACAGGCGGAAGCGAGCGCATTGGCTCCCCGGCCACTGGCTGGGAGACCACTCCTCCCGCACATCGCCGTCACGGCGCTGTCCCTGCACGCCCGCTGCCGGACTCTGCAGTAAGTGTAATGAGGGAACGGGGTATGCGGGAGGGGGGTTTGTGATGGAGGGAAAGGGGTATGCGGGCGGGGGGGGGGGTTGTGATGGGGGGAACGGGGTATGGCGCGGGGGGGAACAGAGGGAACGGGTTAGCGCCGTAGCGCCGCAGCGCCGCATGTAACTAACTAATAGTTTATCTACACAGGGTGCCTCCAGCTGTTTCAATAGTATAACTCCCAGCATGCCCTGACAGCCAATAGATGTCAGGGCAAGCTGGGAGTTGTAGTGGTGAAACAGCTGGAGGCACCCTGTGTAGATGAACTAAGGGCGGAAGTCCCCTCCAGCAGGCATCAGTGACGTGGTGCCTGCTGGAGAAGTCTGACTGGTAGTGAGCACACTACCAGGCAGAAAAAAAGTTATTTTTAATATAGTAAAAATTTAAAGCAGGGAGGGGGTTAGGGATAGATTGGCAATAGGCAGGGACAGAAAAAAATAGGATGGTGGGAGCTACCCTTTAAATGATAAAGTCCATTAAAGAAGAAAATACAGCTGGCACTGCAAATCCTTGCTCAGTGGTTGCAGAAGATCCTGCGCAATGTCTGTGAGACATACAATTTATAAAGTCCAGGGTGGTGCTCTACTCGCAAAGGGTTATATAGGGTTGCAGTACAATAAAATAGTGGCACTCACCGGGATACTTGACGAACGTACATCTTTATTCAATCAATCCATAAGGTTTTAAACAGGCTAGGAAGTGGCAGAGGTAGGAGTAACATATGGTTTGCACTGCTAAGCGCTTTGTCCAGCTAACATAGTGTTTGAATAATGGTTCAGGAAACATTAATCTTGCAAGTTTTTTTTTTTTTTTTAATGTTTTACTTTAAAAAAATCACAACTGGATCATACAGAAGTTAAAAAAATTTCAAGTAATAAAAATACATACCGTATTTGATTTTATAATACTAATGGACACTATTATTGGATGTTGTAGGTAACACTAGTGATCATTGATCGCTCCCTTTTATTCTTAATGAATTGAAATGCCACAGCCAGAGACTTATAAGTCTTGTAAAGGCTCATTGCTCCGCTCCACTTAGCAGCATTATCAGATGAACTCTGCATGAACCAATTACATGTAACATTTCACAACTGATACTAACAAATAATTGTCTGGTGAATCAATTGAAAAATAAAGAGAAGCTGACAAATCGAACAAACACAAAGAGCATTTGCTACTATGAGTATTGAGTTCGTAATAAACATTTAAACACACACATATATATATATATATATATATATATATATATATATATATATATATCAACTGGCTCCAGAAAGTTAAACAGATTTGTAAATTAATTCTATTAAAAAATCTTAATCCTTCCAATAGTTATTAGCTTCTGAAGTTTTCTGTCTAACTGCTCATTGATGATATCACGTCCCGGGAGCTGTGCATGATGGGAGAATATCCCCATAGGAACTGCACAGCTCCCGGGACGTCAGTCATCAGAGAGCAGTTAGACAGAAAACAACAACTCAACTTCAGAAGCTAATAACTATTGGAAGGATTAAGATTTTTTAATAGAAGTAATTTACAAATATGTTTAACTTTCCGGAGCCAGTTGATATGTAAAAAAAAGTTTTGGCCTAGAATACCCCTTTAAAGTGGTTATCCAGGAAAACACACACACACATATATATATATATATATATATATATATATATATATATATATATATATATATAATCAACTGGCTCCAGAAAGTTAAGCAGATTTGTAAATTCATTTCAGTACTTATGTGCTGCTGAAGTTGAGTTGTTCTTTTCTGATGTCACCTGTCTTGGGAACTGTCCAGAGTAGAAGCAAATCCCCATAGCAGACCTCTTCTACTCTGTGCAGTTCCTGAGACAAGCAGAGAGGTTAGCAGAGAGCACTGTTGCCAGACAGAAAAGAACAACTCAACTTCAGTAGCTGATAATTATTGGAATTTTTAAGATTTTTTTTAAAGTAATTACAAATCTGTTTAACTTTCTGGAGCCTGTTGATATACATTTTTTTCCCTGGAATACCCCTTTAAATTATCAGCTTCTCAAAGTATTCTAGAAGCCCCATGGTTAAAAAAGAAATGCTGTGGAGATGAGTGAACCAAACCCGTAGAACTTGAGTACAGTCAGAACTTTGCTAAAAGTCCGGTTTAGTTCAGCAGAACCTGCTAAAATAACATAAGCAACATGGAAGAAAGGAAAAGGAGGAAGGATCACATGACCTCAGGGAATCCCATAATGCCATTTAAACAAGTTTCCGAGCCTTTGTAAATTACCAGATTTGTAAATTACTTCTATTAAAAAAATCTTAATCCTTCCAATAGTTAATAGCTTCTGAAGTTGAGTTGTTGTTTTCTGTATAACTGCTCTCTGATGACTCACGTCCCGGGAGTTGTGCAGTTCCTATGGGGATATTAAGGCAATATAATGATGTCAAAGCCACTATAAAAGCCAATGCATGTAGCTTCAGCAGCTATTTTAGATAAATAAGGTTTTAGGTGAAGGGACAGTAAGCAGTGTGTAGCACCGATAGGAGTAGGGCCCCCCATATATAATAATAGTAATGAAGCAGTACAGAGCATTCTGCATTTTTTCTGGTAAGTGAGCAGGTTAGTTTTTTTGCAAGTAAGAAAAAGCTGTGCATAAAGGGTTTTGTGTCATTTTTGTCCTCTTTGCAGGACCCTATTCCCGTAGCTATGCTCCAAAATGAAAATATTTTTTTACAGTTTGTAAAAATCCATTGCTTCATCACTTTCCAGGCACAACACCTTTTTAATATCTCCGTGTACATATAAACACTGCATGCATATGCCTCCAGAAAGGGATGATTTTTGGACATAAATTTTAAAAAGCATAAAAAAATAGTGCAGTGTGCTTTCATTTAAACTGTTTGTTACCGCAGGATAACATATGTTTACCCATAGCCATACATATTGCCATTACTTTCAAATTAACTTTGCCTTAAAACAGCTCAGAAGTACATAGATAAACTCTTAGGTTACCTAACAGTGTTATACAAGACTTAGGACCATGCTGCCCGCTCCCCTGCTTAATAATTTTTGATCTGATCGGGTTTCAGAAGTGAGACCCAGTGCGATCAATACCTCAGCCCCTGTACTACTACCCCCATCATGGAACAGAGTCTGATCCATGATGGGGGTTATAGTATAAACACTAATGTAGTCCCCCAGCCACCGGCAAACTCCTGCAGCAGGGGAATTACTACTCCCATCATGGAACAGACTTGTTTCCATAATGGGAGTAGTAGTAGTCCCACAACACTGCAGGAGTCTGCTGATGTCATCTCTTCTGAGCATGCTCAGATGTAATTATGGATATTTTAAACCCGGTGCAAACGGAGGACATTAAAGGTTCATTCGTTTGCCACAGACTTCAATGTTAAAATGATGATGTCCGTGTTTTCTTTAGTTTTTTTCACGGAAGAAAAAATACTGCATGTGCCGTTTTTTTCTTCCATGAAAAAAACGGAAATGAGTGCAAACGGGTGCACACAGATGTAAATGGATTGTAAAAAAAAATCATGAATGGGATTTTTTTTTTATCGTTTTTAATCCGTTTACAATCTGCAAAAACGGAACTGAAACAGGGATAAAAAAAAATGGGGGCAAACGGTTGTGTGAACGCACCCTTATATGGTTCTTAGACATTGTATAACACACATTTATGGGCTATTGGTAAAGTACAGGTTCTAACTGAACTGGTTCAGTCAGAACAAGAACATTTTGGCAAACCGTCAGAACTGAACTTTTTAAAAGTTTGCTCATCCCTACACAATCCTAAGAATGATGGGATTGCAGTGCTGCTATACTGAGTCCCCTTCATACCCACTGTGCGATGAACTGCACAAGGCAGATTAATAGGGCGTCGCTGAAGATCCCTGCCTGGCATTGCCGCTCTGCAGGACAAATCCCTTACACAATGCTGGGCACCCTTCTTGGCCAAAATGAGTGGAAAAGTCAATTAACATTAGTTAAATAACCTAAAAATGAAAAGGTTGCAACAAAGGTTGATGGCTTCAATACAGGATTTGGGAAAAAAATATTCTGTACTGTTGTTACAAGTCAAATATGGCTTAAAGGGAACCCGTCAGCAGCTTTTTCATAGTGAACCTTCTGACAGTGTGATGTAAGTCATTTAATTCCTATTCTACACGTGTATGATGAATATATATTTACTGTAGATATATGTACATGTGTTCGCAAAATTTGCATATTCGCAATATTCGCGGCCTTTTTACTATGCACCATAAAATTTGCATGCACATGCGCAATATCGCGTGATAAAAGCTAAAAGAAGGGAGGGATAAATATGCGCGAAACTTCGCATGTGTGAATTTTCGGGCTCCTGCCAGTCTGACACAGTGGCCCTCATTTACTAAGAGTGCAGTGTAGGTTTCTTTGTGGGTTTTAATTCCCTACAATTTATTTTCCATGGTATTTACTAAGGTTTCCCTACATTTTCCACTTTCCCTACACTTTGCTTCGGGTTTGCAATAGTAAATGAGGGCCAGTAACTGGTATTGGAGCCTTGTTTACACCACAAGCTGGAAGCAGGGAGGGATGATCACTGTCATGTGTACTGTGGGGAAAAAAAGTGAATATTCGTAATTGAGAATATTTGGTGCTATATACGCAAATTCATGAATATGCGATATTCGCAATAAATATTCGCATTGCGAATATTCGTGCCCAACACTAATATTAAACTTTGTTTGCTGCCTATGCTGTATGGAATAAGATACCTTGTGTCATTGGGGTGTTACAAGGCAGCTCTGTGTCATGGAGTGATCTGTCTATAGTCATCCCTCCCCTCTGCTGCAGGCACGCCTCCTTTCTTATGATTGACAGCCCTCCCTATATCAGTGCAAGCTCTTCTGAAATCAAGCAGCGATGGTTGCCAATCATCATTTAACCTCTTCAGGACGCCAGGCACTAGCCGGTTGGGGACCGGACCGGGATGCCTGCTAAAATCATTCAGCAGGCACCCCAAAACATCGCCCAGGGGGATCCTGAGACCCCCCCCCATGTCGGCGATCGCAGAAAATTTAGACATGCAATTTTCTGCTATTCCGGGCTGATTGGGTCTCTGGTGACCCGATCACCCGGAAAATAGGGATGATCGGAGCTGTCAGTGACTGCCCCGATTATCCTGAGGGATAGGAGTGAGGTCGCAGTGCTGCGATCTCCTCCTATCCCCTGCCATTGGTCAGAACTGATTCTGACCAATGGCAGAGCAGGACAGTGGGTTGTCATGGCAACCCCCCGTTCTGCCCACCCCTGGATGTCGAGGGGAACATGGGGAGAAGATGGAGGCCGGTACCTGTAGGAGAAGATGCCTGGGAACCGCTGATCTTCGCTGGAGACTGCAAAGATCCTGGCTCAGGTAGGGAAACGACGGTGGGGGGGGGGAATGAAAGTGAAAGTAAAGTGATCTTTACTGTAGCAACCACTAGGAAGGCCAAACTGCAACTCCCAGCATGCCCAGACAGCCAAAGGCAAAGGGCATGCTGGAAGTTGTAGTATTGCCACATCTGGAGGGTCACAGTTTGGAGACCACTGTTACAGTGGTGCCCAAATGGTAGCCCTCCAGATGTTGCCAAACTACAACTCTCAGCATGGCTAGGCTGCCCAGGCATGCTGGGAGTTGTAGTTCTGTAACATCTGTCCCTTCAGATTTAGCAATTTTCATTAAATTTTTGAAATTTGCTACTCTAATTTGAAGCCCTCTAATTTTTTCAAAAAGCAATATTATGTCCATTTTATGATGCCAACATAAAGTGGACATATTGTATTTGTGAATAAAAATAAAATGTATTGGGAATATCCATTTTCCTTACAAGTAGAGAGCTTCAAAGTTAGAAAAATTCTAAATTTTCAAAATTTTCATGAAATTTGGTGATTTTTCACCAAAAAAGGATGCAAGTAACGGCAAAAATTTACCACCAAAATAAAGTAGAACATGTCACGAAAAACTGTTTCAGAATCAGAATATTTGGTAAAAGCGTTTTTGAGTTATTAATTTGTAAAGCGATGGTGGTCAGAATTACGAAAAAGGGCTCAGTCCTTAAGGTGAAAAAGGGCTGCGTCCTTAAGGGGATATGCGGCGTGTCTGCGAGTGATGAATGTAGACAGATAACTCCTTTACCACATTTTAGTTTTTATTGTGTTTTGGCTACATTTGTATGCATTGTTACGCCTAGCGCTCCGGGTCCCCGCTCCTCCCCGGAGCGCTCACGGCGTCTTTCTCCCTGCAGCTCCCCGGTCAGTCCCGCTGACCGGGAGCGCTGCTCTGTCATGGCCGTTGGGGATGCGATTCGCACAGCGGGACGCGCCCGCTCGCGAGTCGCATCCCAGGTCACTTACCCGTTCCCGTCCCCTGCTGTCATGTGCTGGCGCGCGCGGCTCCGCTCTCTAGGGCGCGCGCGCGCCAGCTCCCTGAGACTTAAAGGGCCAGTGCACCAATGATTGGTGCCTGGCCCAATTAGCTTAATTGGTTCCCACCTGTTCCCTGGCTATATCTAGTCTCCTCCCTTGCACTCCCTTGCCGGATCTTGTTGCCCTTGTGCCTAGTGAAAGCGTATTGTGTGTTTAATAGCCTGTGTACCAGTACTTTTGCTATCTCCCCTGACTACGAACCTTGCCGCCTGCCCCCGACCTTCTGCTACGTCCGACCTTGCTACTGCCTACTCCCTTGTACCTCGCCTATCTTCAGTATCTTCAGCAGCCAGAGAGGTGAGCCGTTGCTAGTGGATACGACCTGGTCACTACCGCCGCAGCAAGACCATCCCGCTTTGCGGCGGGCTCTGGTGAAAACCTGTAGTGGCTTAGAACCGGTCCACTAGCGCGGTCCTCGCCATCCCTCTCTGGCACAGAGGATCCACTACCTGCCAGCCGGCATCGTGACAGTAGATCCGGCCATGGATCCCGCTGAAGTTCCTCTGCCAGCTGCCGCCGACCTCCCTACATTGGTCGCCCGACAAGAGCACCAGCTGTCGTACTTGACCACCATGACACAGCAACTCCAGTCGCAGCTACAGCAGCTCCAGTCACAGCAACAGCAGCAACAGTCACAGCTACAGCAAGTTCAGTCTCAGCTACAGCAGCAACAACCATCTCCTCCGCCAGCTCCTGCACCCCTTCCGCAGCGAGTGGCCACTCCTAGCCTCCGCCTGTCTTTGCCGGACAAATTTAATGGGGACTCTAAGTTTTGCCGTGGCTTCCTTTCGCAATGTTCTCTGCACTTGGAGATGATGTCGGACCAGTTTCCTACTGAAAGGTCTAAGGTGGCTTTCGTAGTCAGCCTTCTGTCTGGAAAAGCCCTGTCATGGGCCACACCGCTCTGGGACCGCAATGACCCCGTCACTGCCTCTGTTCACTCCTTCTTCTCGGAAATTCGAAGTGTCTTTGAGGAACCTGCCCGAGCCTCTTCTGCTGAGACTGCCCTGCTGAACCTGGTCCAGGGTAATTCCTCCGTTGGCGAGTACGCCATACAATTCCGTACTCTTGCTTCTGAACTATCCTGGAATAATGAGGCTCTCTGCGCGACCTTTAAAAAAGGCCTATCCAGCAACATTAAAGATGTTCTGGCCGCACGAGAGACTCCTGCTAACCTGCATGAACTCATTCATCTAGCCACTCGCATTGACATGCGTTTTTCTGAGAGGCATCAAGAGCTCCGCCAGGAAAAAGACTTAGATCTCTGGACACCTCTCCCACAGTCTCCACTGCAATCTGCGCCTAGGCCTCCCGCCGAGGAGGCCATGCAAGTGGATCGGTCTCGCCTGACCCTGGAAGAGAGGAATCGCCGTAAGGAAGAGAATCTTTGTCTGTACTGTGCCAGTACTGAACATTTTTTGGTGGATTGCCCAATCCGTCCTCCACGTCTGGGAAACGCACGCTCGCACTCAGCTCTCGTGGGTGTGGCGTCTCTTGATGCCAAGTCGGCTTCTCCACGTCTCACGGTACCTGTTCGGATTTCCACTTCAGCCAGCTCTCCCCTCTCAGCCGTGGCCTGCCTGGACTCTGGAGCTTCTGGGAATTTTATTCGGGAGTCCTTTGTGAATAAATTCCGTATTCCGGTGACCCGTCTTGTCAAGCCACTCCACATTTCCGCGGTCAACGGAGCCAGGTTGGACTGTACCATACGTTTCCACACGGAGCCCCTTCTTATGAGCATCGGATCTCATCACGAGAGGATTGAACTTTTGGTCCTCCCCAATTGCACCTCGGAAATTCTCCTTGGACTTCCCTGGCTTCAACTTCATTCCCCAACCCTGGATTGGTCCACTGGGGAGATCAAGAGTTGGGGGTCCTCTTGTTCCAAGAACTGTCTAAAACCGGTTCCCAGTAACCCTTGCCGTAACTCTGTGGTTCCTCCTGTATCCGGTCCCCCTAAGGTCATTAAGGACTCTGCCTGCCACAGGAAATGCCCCTCCCCCCTCCCAGTTCCATCAGGCAAGCTTCTGTGTCCCCTCATGGCCCTCGTCCTGGTGTCACACTGCCCCGTGCCAGGTCTCGCCCTCTGCCCTCTCTCCCCATTCCTACTCCTGCGGTTCTGCCTGCCGTTGAGGAATCCCTCCATCCTTTCCCGGTGTCCTCATCCCAGGGGAGGCAGTTACCCGATAAAGAGAAGGGGAGACCTAAGGGGGGGGGTACTGTTACGCCTAGCGCTCCGGGTCCCCGCTCCTCCCCGGAGCGCTCACGGCGTCTTTCTCCCTGCAGCTCCCCGGTCAGTCCCGCTGACCGGGAGCGCTGCTCTGTCATGGCCGTTGGGGATGCGATTCGCACAGCGGGACGCGCCCGCTCGCGAGTCGCATCCCAGGTCACTTACCCGTTCCCGTCCCCTGCTGTCATGTGCTGGCGCGCGCGGCTCCGCTCTCTAGGGCGCGCGCGCGCCAGCTCCCTGAGACTTAAAGGGCCAGTGCACCAATGATTGGTGCCTGGCCCAATTAGCTTAATTGGTTCCCACCTGTTCCCTGGCTATATCTAGTCTCCTCCCTTGCACTCCCTTGCCGGATCTTGTTGCCCTTGTGCCTAGTGAAAGCGTATTGTGTGTTTAATAGCCTGTGTACCAGTACTTTTGCTATCTCCCCTGACTACGAACCTTGCCGCCTGCCCCCGACCTTCTGCTACGTCCGACCTTGCTACTGCCTACTCCCTTGTACCTCGCCTATCTTCAGTATCTTCAGCAGCCAGAGAGGTGAGCCGTTGCTAGTGGATACGACCTGGTCACTACCGCCGCAGCAAGACCATCCCGCTTTGCGGCGGGCTCTGGTGAAAACCTGTAGTGGCTTAGAACCGGTCCACTAGCGCGGTCCTCGCCATCCCTCTCTGGCACAGAGGATCCACTACCTGCCAGCCGGCATCGTGACATGCATTTTTACAGCAATTTGTGCAAACACAGTAAAAAAAAGTGCCATGTTCCTAGGATTTTGGGAATATTACAACAAAAACAAAGGAAAAACGCAACATGTGAGCACAGCCTCAGGGGAGGTGTATAACTACTATTATGGACATTTATCAACGGGTTTAGTCAGGTTTTCTTTACTATAATTGTCGCAAAATTGTCGCAACTGCGACTACACGATTTTTCGTGCGACATTTTGACTGGAAAGCGAGAAAAGCAAGTTTTCCTAAAATTTACTATGTAGTAATAATTTTAAAATGGACTACGGGTAGTCAGGTATTTATTAACTGCGACAGTCGCAACTGCGCAAAAAAAAGTCGCAACAGCGTTAAAAATTGACTAAATTTACTCCAGCTCAAACATGGAGCAGAAAAAGCTACTAACAAAGTAAAAAAGGTAAAATTGCTTACGTGAAAGAAAATTATCAACAGGCTGAAACCAGTTGATAAATACGTCGCACATAAGCAAAAAAAAAGTAAGGAAAAAATTACTAAAAAAAAGAATACATAAGCAAAAGATTGGTAAATGTCCCTCAAAATGTCTTGATTTTTGATAAAGATAGCAGTACACAAATGGAACTGGGTGGGGAAGGTCCTGTGGACAACCAGAAGATATCTGATAAGTGGTGATGTCATCCTGTAGTTCACAGCTGACCCACGAGAGACAAATTCTTCTGACACAATATTAAACACTGTGATTTTCTGTGGGTCAGGCTGGTGAATATGTGACCCAGTTACAGTGATGAAACATGAATACAGCTGTGCTGAAATGAAACAGATGATGCTCTAGGACAAGCAATTGTGAATGTGCATGATATGGGCCAATAAAAGAGACACGGAGTGCTTCTTTCAGTGTCTAATGTATTAGTAGCACCATTTTCTTATAATGAGTAATTTTTACAAATGTTTTGTGTTTTATTTTGAATGCAGTATTACAAGTCTAATTAGTCCAGATGTCTTAGTATTATTATATGCAATGCATATAGAGTGTGTTTTTATTTTAGAAATAGCATTGTACTCTATGTCCAGTTAGTCCAGATGATAATAGAATGTGCCTCCCCCTGCATAGATTGTAAGCTTGCTCTTCATAGCAGTGTCAAAACTCATTCTCCTAGCTGAGCACAGTAATACAGTATCTCAAATAAGTGAGTCTGACCCTCACATTTTGTAAGTATTTTATTCTATTTTTTCATCTGACAACACTAAAGAAATTACACTCTGCTACAATGTAAAATAGTGAGTGCCCAGCCTGTATAACAGTGTTTAATGTTGTGTCCCCTCAAAATAACTCAACACACAGCCATTAATGTCTAAAAGTGAGTACACCCCTTAGGTGAAACATCCTAATTGGGCCCAATTAGCCATTTTCCCTCCCCGATGTCATGTAAGCACTGCAGGTGCCTTACATTTTATGTTATCTCTGTCACACTCTCTAATACTGGTCACTGGAAGTTCAGCATGGCACCTCATGGCAAAGAGATCTCTGAGGACCAACCAAAAAAAAAATTGTTGCGCTACATATAATGGCTTAAGCTATAAGAAGATTGTCAACACCCTAAAACTGCTGTTTTCACAGGAAAGGTTCTACTCACAACAGACCTCCCATGATTGACTTAGTAAGTTGAGTGTACATGCCTAACATCATATTCAGAGGTTGCCTTTGGGAGATAAACGTATGTTTTCTGTGAGCATTGTTGCAGAAGTAGAAGGGGAGTGGGGTCAGCCCAGCAGTGACTCTAGACTTTGTGAGGCCTTAGGCGAAAACCAATCATGAGGGATTCCCCCAGCCTGCAAATTTAAGAGAATGTCAGTGCAAACAGTGTATTCATCACTGCTCACCAGTGGCACACGCAGGATTTTCTCACGGGTTGGGGTTTAACCCGATAACGACCATGGACGTCTATGCTTGTCCAATGGCCTTTACCGGGGTATGACGCGGGCTCCCGACTCGAGCCCGCGTCATACCGGCCGGCCCCCAGCTGATTACGGTAGCTGGGGGCCGGCGTTAATAGCCGACATGCGGCGGTCGCCGTGGCCGGCTATTAACCCTTTAGATCGCTGCTGTCAAAGTTGACAGTGGCATCTAAAAGTGCCTGTATTCAGTCCCTGGTGGTCCAGTGGGGTGTATCGCCCCCCCCCCCCCCCCCCCCCGCAGTGCGATCGCGGGGGAGCGATCCACTACTGAGGTAGCCTGAGGGCTTACCTCTCCTACTGTGGCGGCTCCGGTGCTCAGAATGATAAAGCACCGATGATAAAGGCTTTATCAATCGAGCACAGAGCACACCGATCATTGTAGTTTTATGAAACCACAATGATGTGTATGAGGAATCTAATGATTCCTCCTAAAAGTCCCCTAAGGGGACTAAAAGTTTAAAGAAAAAAAAAGTTTTACAAAAGTTTAAAAACACACACATTAACCCCTTCCTTATTAAAAGTTTAAATCACCCCCCTTTTCCCAAATTCCATATTAAAAATATGTAACCATAATAAAAATAAACATATGTGGTATCGCCGCGTGCGTAAATGTCCGAACTACAAACATATATATCATTAATTAAACCGCACGGTCAATGGCATACACGCTAAAAAATTCCAAAGTCCAAAATAGCGTATTTTTGGTCACTTTTCATACCATAAAAAAAGGAATAAAAAGCGATCAAGAAGTCCGATCAAAATAAAAATGGTAAAAACTTCAGATCACGACGCAAAAATTTTTCCCTTAAACCACCCTGTACGCGGAAAAATAAAAAAGTTATAGGGGTCAGAAAAGGACAATTTTAAATGTATAAATTTTCGTGCATGTAGTTATGATTTTTTCCAGAAGTACGACAAAATTAAACCTATATAAGTAGGGTATCATTTTAATTGTATGGACCTACAGAATAAAGATAAGGTGTCATTTTTACCGAAATATGTACAGCGTAGAAACAGAAGCCCCCAAAATTTACAAAATGGTGTTTTTTCTTCAATTTTGTCGCACAATGATTTTTATTTACGTTTCACCATAAATTTTTGTGTAAAATGACTGATGTCATTACAGAGTAGACTTGGTTGCACAAAAAAATAAGCCCTTATTTGGATTTTTTGGTGCAAAATTGAAAGGGTTATGATTTTTAAAAGGTAAGGAGGAAAAAACAAAAGTGTAAAAACAGAAAAATGCTTGGTCCTTAAGGGGTTAAAACCATAAAATAATAACCCCACACCAGGACGACATATTACTACTGCTAATACCATCATACTATTATTAGTTAAAAACCACTATACAGAGACCAATAACACCACTATACAAGGGACAAATAATTGCGCCACACCATGGCCACTACCATTACCACCATATAGTGACAGGATAATGCCACCATACTGATACTGACTGAAACCACTATACACAGACCAGTATCACCAATAACATCCATATACAACAGACAAATAATTGTTCCACACCATGACTTCACATTACTGCCACATAGTATTGGGATTATACTACCATACAGACACTTAAAGGGGTACTTCGCTGGCAAAATTTTTTTTTTTTATATTCAACAGCTGCCATAAAGTTAAACAGATTATTAAATTACTTCTATTTAAAAATCTTAATCCTCCCAGTACTTATCTGCTGCTATGCTCCACATTTCCTTTCTGTCTGACCAAAGTGCTCTCTGTTGACACCCCTGTCCATGTCAGAAACTGTCCAGAGCAGGATAGGTTTGCTATGGGGATTTTCTCCTACTCTTGATAGTTCCTGACATGGACAGAGGTGTCAGCAGAGAGCACTGTGGACAGACAGAAAGGAAATTCAAAAAGAAAAGAACTTCCTGTGGAGCATATAGAAGCTGAAAAGTACTGGGAGGATAACAATTTTTTAAGTAGTAATTTACAAATCTGTTTAACTTTCTTGCACCAGTTCATTAAAAAAAATAATGTTTTCTAGCAGAGTATCCCTTTAATAAACCACTGTACACAGATGTTAGTGACCTTGGCTCCACACAGGCTCTGCAGACCATATAAGTGATTACATACAGTTACATCGGGTGATGTTGTCTTTAATTGGAGTCGTTCACTTTCCTTTTTCTTCTCCATCCGACTCTGACCGTCATGTCGATTTCTTCCAGCCATAACTTATCTCCACAGAACTTACCAGAGAAACATTTTGGGCCCTGCATGTTTCCAGCACTTATAGCCCTCTATACAGTAGTAGCAGCAGCACCAGTCCCTTTACATAGTAGTAGAAGCAGCAGCCCCCTTGAGGTAGCAGTAGCAGCCCCCTTTAGGTAGCAGCAACAGTCCCCTTTAGGTAGCACCAGAAGGCCCCTTTAGGTAGCAGTAGCAGCAGCAGCCTCCTTAACCCCTTAAGGACTCAGGATTTTTCCGTTTTTGCACTTTCGTTTTTTACTCCTTACCTTTTAAAAATCATAACCCTTTCAATTTTCCACCTAAAAATCCATATTATGGCTTATTTTTTGCGTCGCAAATTCTACTTTGCAGTAACATTAGTCATTTTACCCAAAAATGCACGGCGAAACGGAAAAAAAAATCATTGTGTGACAAAATCGGAAAAAAAAACGCCATTTTGTAACTTTTGGGGGCTTCCGTTTCTACGCAGTGCATATTTCGGTAAAAATTACACCTTATCTTTATTCTGTAGGTCCATACGGTTAAAATGATACCCTACTTATATAGGTTTGATTTTGTCGCATTTCTGGAAAAAATCATAACTACATGCAGGAAAATTTATATGTTTAAAAATGTCATCTTCTGACCCCTATAACTTTTTTATTTTTCCACGTACGGGGCTGTATGAGGACTCATTTTTTGCGCCATGATCTGAAGTTTTTATTGGTATGATATTTGTTTTGATCTGACTTTTTGATCACTTTTTATTCATTTTTTAATGTTATAAAAAGTTACCAAAATACGCTTTTTTGGACTTTGGAATTTTTTTGCGCGTACGCCATTGACCGTACGGCTTAATTAAAGATATATTTTTATAGTTCGGACATTTACGCACGCGGCGATACCACATATGTTTATTTTTATTTTTTTTACACTGTTTTATTTTTTTTATGGGAAAAGGGGGGTGATTCAAACTTTTATTAGGGAAGGGGTTAAATGACCTTTATTAACACTTTTGTTTTACATTTTTTTTGCAGTGTTATAGGTCCCATAGGGACCTATAACACTGCACACACTGATCTCTCATCCTGATCACAGGCGTGTATTAACACGCCTGTGATCAGCATTATCGGCGCTTGACTGCTCCTGCCTGGATCTCAGGCACGGAGCAGTCATTCGTCGATCGGACACCGAGGAGGCAGGTAAGAGCCCTCCCGGTGTCCGATCAGCTGTTCGGGACGCCGCGATTTCACCGCGGCGGTCCCGAACAGCCCGACTGAGCAGCCGGGATACTTTCAGTTTCACTTTAGAAGCGGCGGTCAGCTTTGACCGCCGCTTCTAAAGGGTTAATACCGCACATCGCCGCGATCGGCGATGTGTGGTATTAGCCGCGGGTCCCGGCCGTTGATTAGCGCCGGGACCGACGCGATATGATGCGGGATCGCGGTGCGATCCCGCTTCATATCGCGGGAGCCGGCGCAGGACGTAAATATACGTCCTGCGTCGTTAAGGGGTTAAAAGGGGTACTCTGGTGGAAAACAATTTTTTTAAATCAACTGGCTTCAGAAAGGTAAACAGATTTGTAACTTACTTCTATTTAAAAATACTAATCCTTCTAGTACATATCAGCTGCTGTATGCTCCAGAGTAAGTGTTTTTCTTTTAGAATTTATTTTCTGTCCGACCACAGCGCTCTATGCTGACACCTCTGTCCATGTCAGGAACTGTCCAGAGCAGGATAGGTTTGCTAGGGGGATTTTCTCCTACTTTGGACAGTTCCTGACATGGACAGAGGTGTCAGCAGAGAGCACTGTGGTCTTGCTGGAAAGAATTACACACCTTCCGGTGGAGCATACAGCAGCTGATAAGTAATTTAAATGGAAGTAATTTACAAATCTGTTTAACATCCTGGCACCAGTTGATTAAAAAAAAAAAAAATGTTTTCCACTGGAGTACCCCTTTAAGGTAGCAGCAGTAGTCCCTTTTAGATAGCATTAGCCAAAAGCAGAAAATGCACACATAAAAGGGTATAGATTAGTAATGTGAAGTAGTACTGACAAAATATTAACCTTAAAAATTATAGGTACAATATATTGTGACCTCCTGCGTTAACCACATAGAGACCCAGGGCGTACAGGTACGCCTTTGGTCCCTGGTACTTAAGGGCCCAGGGCGTACCTGTACACCCGATATCGATCAGCAGGCACCCGATGCAAATGCCCAGGGGGGGTCATCAGACCACCCCCCCCCCCCCATGTCGGCGATCAGCGCAAATCGCAGTTGAATTCACACCTGCGATTTGCGCAGATTCTGGGTCATACAGGTCTATGGTGACCCGGAATATAAGGGGGATTGCGGTTGTCCAAGACACCCACGGTCCCCTGAAGGGATAGGAGTGAAGTGGCAGGGGTGCCATCCCTCCTATCCCTGCTATTGGTCGTCAAGACACGACTATCAATAGCAGGTCGGGGGCGGGTGGGTTAACTTTCGGCTTCCCCGTTCTGCCCACCCACAATAGGTGGGGTAGAATGGCGAAACTGATGGGGACCAGCGACAGAAGATCCACTTACCCATCTGGAGGCTCCGGGCAACGGGGATCGGCGGGTGGCGATGTCGTACGGCTGGCTCCTGGATCCTACGGAAGTCGCTGAGTTGCCTAGCAACATCTGGAGGGCTACAGTCTGAGACCACCACAGATGTTGCAAAACTTCAACTCCTAGCATGCTGAGACAGCTGTTTGCTGTTTGGGCATGCTGGGATTTGTAGTTTTGCAACAGCTGGAGGGCTGCAGTTTGGAGATCAATTTGCAGTGATCTCTAAATTGGGGCCCTCTAGATCTTGCAAAACTACAACTCCTAGCATGCCCACACAGCAGTTTGCTGTCTGGGCATGCTGGGATTTGTAGTTTTGCAACATCTGGAGGGCCACAGTTTGGAGATCACTGTGCAGTGGCCTCTAAACTGTTGCCCTCCAGATGTAGCAAAACTGCAAATCCCAGCATGCCCAAACAGCAAACAGCTGTTTCAGCATGCTAGGAGTTGTAGTTTCGTACCTCCAGCTGTTGCATACCTACATCTACCAGCATGCCCTTCCGCGATCAGTACAAGCTGGGAGTTGAAGTTTTGCAACAGCTGGAGGCACACTTGTTGGAAAATACTGAGTTAGGTAACTGAATGTTTTCCAACCAGTGTGCCTCCAGCTGTTGTAAAATTACAACTCCCAGCATACACGGTCTGTCAGTACATGCTGGGAGTTGTAGTTTTGATTAATACAATACAGGAATTTGGGTGCACTACTGTGGTAGATGTATACAATGACATTGGCTATCCCTCAACACTGATGTTAAAATTGAAACATTCGCCAGTGTATCCTTATATGAAGGACATACCAGAGCCTGCACACCAACGCCAAGGTTTCTCAAGTGGCACGGGACCTAACGCTAAACCAACCTGTGCGTGATAAGCAAAACAGGGGCCAGTGGGCAATTACGGCAGCATTAGGCCGACTCACAGCGTCCTCCCAGGTACCCTCCAGCGTGGCTAAGCACACATACAATGGGAGGAGGGAGGCAGACTACAAGCCCCAACTAAGTTGGCTAATATAGGTGCATGGCCTCACAGGTGCTACCTTAATGCTGCCTGGAAGATATTCAAGGCGCATTACATATGGAGTTTACTCACCTCCAAGTATAAAATTTAAACAAACAACAAAAAACGTGGTCTCAAATGGCTGGAGGTGCTCAACCCCAAATGCGGTTGTGCATATATACTGGGGGAGCAGATCCTGCCCTTGTAGTCCATTGCTAGGGGCGATCCTCAGCATAAAAATGCATACAATGGAGGATGCCTGCAGCGGACTACAAGTGCCACAATAGAATCCTACACCAGATAGACGGTGTGGATGTGTAACAATTAGAATAATACAATACAGGAATATGGGTGCACTACTGTGGTAGATGTATACAATGACATTGACTATCCCTCAACACTGATGTTAAAATTGAGACATTCGCCAGTATATCCTTATATGAAGGACACACCAGAGCCCGCACACCAACGTCAAGGTTTCTCAAATGGCGCGGGACCTAACGCTAAATCTACCTGTGTGTGAAAATAGCATCCCAGAGTTATTAATGCTTAAAGTGACAGTGGTCATATGTGCAAAAAATGGTCGGGTTCTTAATGGGTTAAAGGGGTACTCCAGTGGAAAACTTTTTTTTTTCTTAATTACTTCTATTAAAAAATCTTATCTTAATCTTATCTTTTTGGAACACAGTGCTCTCTGCTGACATCATGACCACAGTGCTCTCTGCTGACACCTCTGTCCATTTTAGGAACTGCCCAGAGCAGCATATGTTTGCTATGGGCATTTTATTCTACTCTGGACAGTTCTTAAAATTGACAGAGGTGTCAGCAGAGAGCACTGTGGTCATGATGTCAGCAGAGAGCACTGTGTTCCAAAAAAAAAGAATTTCCTCTGTAGTATTCATCAGTTTATAAGTACTGTAAGAATTAAGATTTTTTAATATAAGTCATTTAGAAATCTGATCAACTTTCTGGCACTAGATAAAAAAAAAAAAAAAAAAGTTTTCCACCGGAGTACCCCTTTATGGTTGAAAATACACACTGCACACCTTGTTAATTTTAGGACACGTACATGCTGGCGTACCCACTTCATTTTAAAATTAATGTTGTGTTAAAATAGAATAAGGCAAAAAATATTTGTGTAAGAATTTTTACAGACTACGTAAATAACCCATATGTGGCACTAAATTTTTTCCTTAAAAAAAACCCAGAAACATCCATAGCAATACAGCTTCACATTTTGGGGTGGGTAACGTACCGAGCCATTTTTTTTTTCTGGCTTCACTATTGTTTATGTGCCTGTTAGTGCTGCGCTGTCTTCTTTCCAGATGTAAACTCCGGCCTCAGCGCAGCGATGCAAGACTCCACCCACCAACGTCACAAAATGCGGGCTCAAAATTAAACAAAATAGCCTCAAGAGTACTCATATTCATGGTGCAGCATAGTATGTTTTTAATATGTTTTAATTTCTGAGGAGGGTGGATGGTGGTTGCGGGATAGTTGGAGTGCTGCTATTAAGTGGCAGGCAGGCCAGTCAGGGTGTCACCCGATGCGGTGCATCCCCCCTCCCCTTCACTCTCTATCAACGCTACTGGTAATAAAGGATAAAGAAGTTTGACTATTAACATAAGGGAAAACTTTTCTGCTTACGGTTTTGCTTACGTGCGATTTATTTATCAAGGTCATGCGACTATTTGATAAATAGGTCCCATGTAAGCAAAAGTTAATTTGAAAAGAAATTGTCATATAAAAGGCATATGTTTGAAAAGAATGATAAATCTCCTTCTATGTGTAAACATAGCCTTCGGCTTTGTTCACACAGCAAAATTACCTGCAGAATCTGGATGAAAAATTCCGGTCAGAAATTCAATTTTGGGGGGCGGAGCCTGACCACGGAGCTGGATGGCAGCTTAAGAGAGCAGCTCTCCACGGCTGAACCCAGACTTGCTCTATAAATCCTACCTACCATAACTAAAATGGGCAAAAGACCGGGGAACCCTCCGGCCCGGTGAAATCCACCAGAAACCAGGCAAATATGGCTCAATATTTCGGAAAAAGATCTGCGCAGAGCCCGACGTGGCGAGTATAACCAGCAGATTATGCTGGAACAAAGACACAGAATTGTGCTGAAAAATTATTCCTGCCTCCTCTGCCAAGGTTTATGAAGTTGAGGCAGCTTGTTGAAATGTATGAGACAACACACAGCTATCTGCCCCTCACTGTAATACAATGCTGAAGAAAGTGACTGGGAGGTTAATGGCTCCAGTAAAAATGTTTTTCAGTGAGAAAAACACTACTCTCTGTCCACCAGAACGCTGATGTGACTAGGATGTGAAACACTGCTGGAATGAGCATTTCTGTGTAACACACACAGCGATGTCCATCCAATCTGTATGCATGGTAATGAACGATATGATGAGCCGCAAAATGGCTGCCGAATATATAGGGCTGTGACATCACAGGGGTTACTGGCTGCTGATAGGCTGCATCCTGGATGTGATTCAGGGTCATCCCGCCTACTTCCCTTCCCACCTTGCCTTCCCAGCATTCCTTTCTCCATGTACTGACAGGTGGATCTGCCATTTTAGATGCCCTGGATCCAGGACCGCAGTAAATGGAGTTTAAGGAAGTGATTTGCGCGATAGAATCGCGGCGAAATTCGCATTTGCTCATCTCTAACAGCAGTGTATTTCTGAGCAGATTTTTTTCATTCTTCCGTGGATTCTATTCATTCTTTCAGCATAGCATTGAGTCCGGAATTTCCGCGATGAAACATCTGTTGTGAAAATTCCATTGTGTGAATGGTGAAGCAGAATTTCAGTGAGAACAATGGGAGGCTGTTGCACTGAATTTTCTAAGCGAAATTCTGGAGCGTAGTTATGAAAGGCAAAATAAGATGCCCTAAATTTAACAGCCTCACCCATTGTGATAAATCTGGGACAATTTTAGACTGCCTAGTCTTAGGTTACATTGTCTTAGGCTTTTTTTTTTTTTTTACCCTCAAACATGATTTTATTCCAGCCATGCATTATTGGGTATTTTATACTACTTTTTTTATTTTATAAAGGGTGACAACTAAAGACAGATTTTAATTTTCCATTGCTGAAAAGGACATACTGTACTAGTTCCGAGAAGAAAGAGCATTCATACTTGCACACAGAAACACAGACAGCTAAAGCTTCCTTAAAATTGCCCACTGTGGTACATGGTAATTTACCCTATTAATCTGTCTTTAGAACATCTCTCCAAACCTAACAATTAGGCTAATAGCCAGCCCCATGAGAGCAGCAGCTGGAACACATTTTGAGCCCAGAAACAGCTGGGCTTCAAAAAACAAACACCAAAAAATGCTTATTTCAAATTAATCTTCCTTGTGTAAAGCACTGTAGAAGCAAGGACTTAACTCAAAGCAATTACAGTATTTCTGATAACGCTCTTTGCAGTAGGTATGTGACAAAACCCTTTTTTTGTGTCAACTGCATCCAGCTGAGGTCTCCGCAAACATCGCTCACTCAACCGCTCTGATCTATCCCAATAACATGATTGTTATCCTCTTGTACAGTATAAATGAAGGATGTTCTCCAAACATGGCCACATATTCTCTTTGGATTTCACATGTTTGTACATTTTACCCTGTGTAAACTCAGTATCAAATAAGCTAAATCTGTTGTGTTTTCATTTTCCTTTCTTACTTTTTTTTTCTTTTTTTTCAACAATGTACAATGTGTATTACGGTATTTTTCGCCCTATAGGACGCACCGGCGTATAAGACGCACCCAATTTATAGGTGCCAAATCTAAAAAAATAAAGATTCTGAACCCAACAGTGGTCTTCAACCTGCGGACCTCCAGATGTTGCAAAACTACAACTCCCAGCATGCCCGGACAGCCAACGGCTGTCCGGGCATGCTGGGAGGTGTAGTTTTGCAACATCTGGAGGTACACAGGTTGAAGACCACTGGTATAGGAGGTAGTACTCACGTGTCCCCGCCGCTCCGGACCCGTCACCGGTGCCCTGGATGTCGCTCCATCGCTGTCGCCGCATCCCCGTGGTGTCCCCGACGCTCCGGACTTCTTCTTCCCCGGGATCCACGCTCTCCGTCACCGTCATCACGTCGCCATCATCACGCCGCTACGCACGCCGCTCCTATTGGATGACGGCGTGCGCGACGACGTGATGACGTGGAAGGATAGCGCAGGGGATCCCGGCACGTAGAAGACACCGAGGAGGCAGGTAAGGTCCCTCCCGGTGTCCTGTAAGCTGTTCGGGACGCCGCGATTTCACCACGGCGGTCCCGAACAGCCCGACTGAGCAGCCGGGTTAGTGTTATTTTCGTTTCAGACGCGGCGGTCAGCTTAGATCGCCGCGTCTGAAGGGTTAATACAGGGCATCACCGCGATCGGTGATGTCCTGTATTAGCAGCGGGTCCCGGCCATTGAGGGCCGCAGGTATTCGCCGTATAAGTTTTGGGGGAAAAAAAGTGCGTCTTATACGGCGAAAAATACGGTACTTGTTATCAAAATGCACTGGGTTACTGTCTATTTGTGCAATGTACCCCTATATTAGGCAATATATAAATGTATCATGCAGTGAAATATTATTCCCATATACAGGTATACCCCCAAATAGCTCATAGCCTTTTACCCTACATTACCTATATTTTCTGGGTTGTAGCAAAAATAGAACATTTCTAGCTGAGTTAATAAAGAGCAGCATTTCTAGCTGTGAGAGTTAAATTTGACTGGCAGTTTCTCTGTCACTTGACAGTTACTGAAAAACAAAAAGAACCCCTTAACATCTTTTTCAATAATTAAATAAATGTCTCATAAAGGAATGATTGGACGAGGATGGGGTAAACGATATAACACCCCTGTCAAGCCTCTGCCAGTAAGCATGTTTGTGCCAATTCCCCCTCTGTTGGCACCAATCACTTGCCCAGGGCTAGTACAGGTAGCAGCAGCCATATATCTTGTGGTAGTAGTAGCCGCAGCATCAGAAAGCACAAGTTGTCTATTCCTTCCAGGGGTTGTGTTGTTTCAGAGGATAATATGGCCATTGTGGACTCGTTGGCTCATTCTTGGTTATCTCAGGAAGAGAAAGAGTCTGGCAGTATAATGTTCAGCCAGGTGTCAGTGGAATCCTCTTTATCTACATGAAAGGAAAAAGAAAGGCAAAAGAACACAGGGGCCCTCCCTGGTGTAGTACGTCAGAGACCAATGAACCTGTCACCACAAGTCTATGTAAAGCGTAGATTTAAAGGGGTACTCTGCCCCAGACATCTTATCCCCTATCCAAAGGATAGGGGATAAGATGTCAGATCGCGGGGGTCCTGCCGCTGAGGACCCCCGGGATCTCGGCTGCAGCACCCACCTGTTGCAGCTTCCGGAAAGGCTGGAGGCTTCGGCTGCCGACCACAGTGACGTGAGATTGTGATGCCCCGCCCCTCAATGCAAGTCTATGGGAGGGGAGGGGCATTGAGGGGGTGGGGCGTGATGTTACATGGGGGCTGAGTCATGACGTCACGATCTCCCGTCACCATGGTCGCGAGGTGTTAGGATGAGAGCCTCCAGCGCTCCCGGATGCCACAACAGGTGGGTGCTGCAGCCGAGATCCCCGGGTCCCCAGCGGCGGGACCCCAGCGATCTGACATCTTATCCCCTATCCTTTTGATAGAGGATAGGATGTCTAGGGGTGAAGTATACCTTTAATAAGTACATAGTATGCTGCTCAAGGGCCCTTTCTGCATACTGCATGGTGCAGAACTAAGCATTGGTTAATAGAAGGGAACAAAAATGGGTCCTGGATGAGCGCTGCTATAGATATCCCACAAACCGACTCAATACTCACCCCAGTTGCAAAGAGCAAAGGTTTATTCAGTATGTAACTAACATACTATATATTATGAAAAATCCTAAAGTCAGATGTGGGGAAATTGGGATATTTTGGATTGAAGCCAAAGCTCTTCGGGTCAAATCAAATCTAATGGCCAATTTAAGCAAATTTTAGCCTAAATCTCTTTACAAAACACAGTAAAAGGTGAGAAGAGAGGAGATTTAAACAGTGAGGCAAACTCACAGATTGGCTGTGCTAACCCAGCCTTTAATTGGTCCAATAACCAAGCCTTCTAATTGGTTGGTTAGCTAAATCTGCCTATCGGTTGTTTGATAACCTGTACACCCAATTCCCCACCTGGACTGAAAGAAGCAACAGGAACACCGTCAGGTAAGTATATGACATTATGACAAGTATATGACGGGTCTTTGCTCGGCCTTCTTTCTCATTTTATTATCAGCTCAGTATTTGACAAGTTCTCCAATATTTAAATTTTAATTATATTTCCACGCTTCATGCTTATGTATTGCTTTCTTTTTCTAGCAAGTTCCTCAAAGGCTGAAACTGGGGAAAGATTTGTTTTAATCTACAGCCTTTTCATATTACCGGCAGGTTTCCTTACATATATCTTGCAAAATCATAGAGAATACTTCAAAAAGACTATGTCTATGTTAATCTGCAAATTCAATTTATTTTGAAGTTTTACTTCCAAGAGTATTAAATTCAGACACTGGAGCAAGGTAATGCGTGTCAGTGATAATAATCTAAAGGCACATTTTATATTTATTTAATGTAATTACAACGACATGCCTTTTTAAGAACTTTTTTTATATATCATACCCTATTGCCAAATGCAATTATACACTCATTGCCTGTATTGAAAATAGGATAAAATAAATCCTATTTTATCTAGATTTTCATTATTTCGGTTTTATGTACATTTCTATAGTCTGTTTTCAGAATTAAAAGGAACCTGTCAGCTGCAGTTCCGATATGAAACCACAATGGATTGGGTAACAAACTGTATTACAAACATACACACGTTATGGCTTGTGAATAAACATTTCTTCCTTTATACATGTATTTCTTCTTTAATACAGTGATTACAGAGGGTGCAGCATGTAGTTTAGCTGCCCAAAGTCATTGGGGTGGCCAGCAGGCACCCCCAAGTGAGAGTCAAAGTCAAAAGTGAAAGTCCTGGGAAAAAAGTGTGGGAACTAACCCAAGATTTTTCCACTCAAGGGCTGGTCCTGCAGGACTCTTTCTAATGGAAATGGCGTTCCTGCTGTAGAAAAAGTGCAGGAACTCATTTCCCACGTGTTCCTGTAGGACTTGTGCCCTGCACTACAGCCATAAATATGCTTCCTGCAGGGTGATTGACATCCCCCATGTAATACATCATCCCAAGCAACAGTGAAGAAAACACAAGGTGGGGTGTCCATATGCCTAAATTGAGCAGAATGTGTATAGTCAGCACAGTATATAGTCTTTCTGTTTCTATTGGAATGGTTTGCAGTATGATTCAATGATCATAGAAAGGATAGGGGACAAGTGTCTGATCGCGGAGGCCCTACATTCATCTCTTTGGGAGAGCCAGAGATGCCCTGGCAGTGTACTTGTGTATTTACGGCTCTCCCATAGAGATGAATGGAGGGCACATGCCGATTCCCGTCCTGTGGGCGAGGAGAGTCGGATCGCCGTGCAGGAGATTGCAGAGTGTCCCAGCATTTGGACCCCCTGCAATAAAACACTTATTTCCTATCCTTTGGATAGGGGATAAATTGTCCTACACTGCATTACTTTTTAATAATTTATGTTTGGAGCAGAGCATCACCATAGTATAGAAAGTATACATGTCAGTGTTTTTAAAGGGAATCTGTCAGCAATTTGCTGCTATGAGCTGTAAACACCATTGGATGGCTGTGAGTATGAAAGTAAACTGAATCTATCCTGTAGCTGATGGTGGTTGTTGTAAAATTTTGAAAATTTCCTTTTTATTTCTCAATGATGAGTTGCTCAAGTGCCAAACCTGGCACACCTTCTTACTTGTCCTCATCTCTCAACCCCTCCTCAATTGGCAAATAGAATTCTGTACATCAATTAAGGAGGGTCTGGGAGGTGGTGGCAAGTGGGAAGGCATGCCAGGCAGCTTGCTTGCCTTCTTAAAGGGGTACTCCACCCCTAGACATCTCATCCCCTATCCAAAGGATAGGGGATAAGATGTCTGATCGCAGGGGTCCCGCCGCTGGGGCATCCACCTGGGCATCCACCTGTTTCTTGTCCGGAAGCGCTGGAGGGCCTGGGTCGCGGCCACGGAAATGGAAGCCCCTGTGTGACGTCACGCCCCGTCCCCTTAATGCAAGTCCCCTCAATGCAACCCTAACAGCTATTCAATGGTGTCTGCAGCAAATACACCATATTCTACAGATTCCCTTTAAAAACAGTGAGATATTGAGATGAGATTTGTTGATCTTTGCAGATAGTAAAAAGTCCTCATCTACCAAGTTGTTATTGGTGTTGTGCTCATAAACAGTAGAGGATGAAACTTATATGAAACTGTGTTAGGGTGCATTCACACCCCGATTTGTTAATGGTCACCGGATCGGGCTGGGGGATGTGAAAACCAGGCGATCCCGTACCCCAGCCAGACCAGGGCAGCATCTCATTCATTTGAATTTCATTTGAGTTGACCGGAGTCAGCTCATTTTTGCCCCGTAACCGGTTTTGTGACCAGACTGAAAACTATGGCTCCTGGCAGTCGGTGGAGGGTCCCTGCTGTCAGACTTGTACCAATCGATCAGGCTGCCACCATTTAAAGATTGCAGCCAGGCCTAAACGACATTAGTAAAATTAAATTAGAGAAAGAAACAAAGGTGCACTCCTAGTGTAGAAGTATTAGGTAAGCGGGTGCCCCCAAATGGGTTAGAATTTGCTTACCAGAAAACGTTGCGCTGCGGGCACAACACCGCAAATTGCACGTAGTGTCACAATGAAGACTGAGGTCAGCTGGCCGGGGCGTCCTTCTCAAGTGACTCTGGGTCACTTCAGTGTTGAATAAACATCAAATGGATAAGCATCCGAAAAATATGACTCTGCCAGGTGCTTCTCCTCAAAGGAAAGACAGTCCAAACCATGCAGGATGGATACAGGAACAGTCACTTTTATTGGTGCAACAACAAGTTTCGAGTCCGAGTGGGACTCTTCCTCAGGCATAGTGATGTCAAGCATAGGCATTGTTTATATAATCCTGGGGTAATCATTGCCGGGTCAAAAGGTCAGAACATTACATAACAGTCCTACTGTTTTTAACTGTTATGTAATGTGCTGACCTTTTGACCCGGCAATGATTACCCCAGGGTTATATAAACAATGCCTATGCTTGACATCACTATGCCTGACGAAGAGTCCCGCTCGGACTCGAAATTTGTTGTTGCACCAATAAAAGTGACTGTTCCTGTATCCATCCTGCGTGGTTTGGACTGTCATTCCTTTGAGGAGAAGCGCCTGGCAGAGTCCTATTTTTCGTATGCTTATCCATTTGATGTTTAAATTACATTATTAATTGTTTACTATTTGGAAATCAGCAGCAAAATAAAAAATCTCCCCAGTTTGGTATCAGTCTTCCATTCTATATTTTCTTGCAGAGACTTTCAAAAATATAATATTTTATAATATAATATTTTGCACCAATTCTGATACCTGTTAATGTAGCCTTACATGTGCTCTATGGGGGAGATTTATCAAAACCTGTCCGGAGGAAAAGTTGCTGAGTTGCCCAAATCTACCAATCATATTGCGTCTTTCATTTTTGAAAAGGCCTCTGAATGAAAGCAGCAATCTGATTGGTTGCCATAGGCAACTCAGTAACTTTTCCTCTGGACAGGTTTTGATAAATATGTCCCTATGTTTTTGGGTAAAGCATAATATATTCATTTGGATATGGACCTATAATGTGGACACTTCAAACTTCAAAGCAAACAGACCCATACAGGAACGAGTTACAGTTCAGTAGTCTTGGGTTTATTGCAATAATTCACATACAGCAATGAGTTTCACTTGCAGCATACAGTATAACATGAATGAATGTCCTGCACATCACTAGTGATATTCCTTCTTTTCACTTGTGGGCCAATTAGAATGATGCAAATACACTTGTCAGAGGTTATCAACAACATCCCTAGCAACCAATAGTAAAGTTGCCCACCCTTCACTGTTTTCTTCTTCGAATACACGAATATGCGTGTACGGGAAATTTGCGAATATAAGACGAATATCTGTCTATATATTTGCGAAATATCGCAAATTCGAATATGGCCAATGCCGCTCATCACTACACATCACATTCTCTGTACAAACATAAACTCATGAGCTTCTCATTCAAACTTGGCAGGTATAGTCCCACAGTCAGTCTTTTTGGTACAGTGTAGCAGTATCCAATGTATTACAGACAAGTTGCCCTTAGCTTCACCTGTGAGATCAGGTTCAGGACTGCAACATTCATACTGGAACTGGAGTATGGGAGTGACTTTATGTCCAGAACCTTCAGACACTCCCAAAACCTAAACCCAAACTCCAGTCTTATGTCACTGAGGCGGAGGAGGAGGACTGAATGCCTTTGTGAAAACTAGAATTGACTTCTAATTCCAAGTTAAAACTAATTTTTACTGATGGCCTTTGTTGAAACACAAGTTTTTACTGAACGCCTTCATACAGACTAGAATATTTATTGAACGCCTTTGTACAAACTAGAATATTTGCTGAACGCCTTCGTACAAACTAGAATTTACTGCTAATCAAAAATGAATGTCAGTTCAAACTGGTTTAAAGTAGAGAAAACTAGTTTTAATGGAGAAAGTGAGGCACCTGATGATGCAAAGGTATTAGATTACTCAGAGGAGGTATTAGCTGGTATGTATTGTTGAATTTGTTTTAATGTCTTTATGACCCTGCTAGTTTTGGCCTTTATGACACAGCGCATTTTTTTCAAATCTGACATGTGTCTCTTTATGTGGTAATAACTGTGGAATGTAGAAGAAATGACGGCACTCACCCGATGAATGGACTTGCAAGGATGACTTTTATTTCCTGCTTGTCAACCAAAGTGCATGTGCATAGCAGCGTTCAGCGTTCAGGCAGGTATTGGCGGACAAGGATGCCGGGAGACCCAGCGTTCAGGTTACAGCTGTCTCGCACTTCCGAGAACGCTGCTATGCACATGGACTTTGGTTGACAAGCACAAAATAAAAGTAATCCTTGCAAGTCCATTCATCGGGTGAGTGCCGTCATTTCTTCTACATTGCCAGTTTGTAAGAATTCTTCCTCTTTCTGGAAGATTGAGCACCACCCTTAGGACTATATCCACACTTGCACTTTAATTGCGGACTTACGTTCACTCCCTGTACAGCAGTGCCGGATAGTGTTTCTATTTGGATGGTAATAACTGTGGAATGCTTTAATGAGTAAAGCAATTCTGGGGTTGTTTTTTCATGACATATTGTACTTTTTAATATTAGTAATATTTGTTGATACATGCAGCGGTTTTCAAACTTTTCTAGATTTCAACTTATATTCTAGTCATGGAGAACTAGTCATGCTAAATAAATCTAGTTATTAGAGATGTCCTAATACCATTTTTTAAGATCGAGTACACGTAAAGATATTTTTTATGTACTTGCCGATACTAATTACCGATACTATTATAGGATAGATTGAAAGCACGTAGTTCCTCAAAGTCACCACCGGACGGTGCCAGTACTCAGAATAGACCCACTTCCAGAGAGGGGGACTAGGAAACCACAGTGCCAGGGCTAGAGTGCACCCTTCCTGGGTACACTTGTCTAGGAGGTCCCACTTGAGACCTCCAGAGGGACTTGTAAAAATCCCAGGCCTGGTTCTCTGCAAGGGACAAGGTAGCCCATGTACCCGGTCCTGTGGGTAAGCCTGTGCAGAAGGTACCTGTTAATATTTCCAGAGGGACATTTAAAAATCCCAGAGGCCTGTTCTTTGCAGGGGATAAGGCAGCCCATGTACCTGGGCCGGAGTGCACCTTTCCTGGGTAGGCCTATCCAGAAGGTCCCCAGCGAGACCTCCAGAGGGTCTTGTAAAAATCCAGGAGGCCTGGTTCTCTACTGGAGGCAGCCAAGTAACCAGGTCTGGGTCCATCTTTCCTGGGCACACTTGTGTGAAAGAGGTTTTTAAGATAGAAGGCATGCAGTACTCCAAAGTTTCCACGCTTTGAAAGGTCCCACTTCCAGAGAGTTGGGACTAGGCAGCCCCAGACCAGAGTGCACCCTTCCTCCCTTCCTGGGTACACTTCTCTGGGAGGAGCCCGGGGAGAACCCCCCCCCCCCCCAGAGGGACTTTTAAAAATCCCAGAGGCCTGGTTCTCTGCAGGAGCACAAGGCGACCAACGTACCCGGGCCAGAGTGAACCTTTCCTGAGTACGCCTATGTGGAAGAGGTAGGGTAGATGGTGAGCATGCAGTACCCCAAAGTCGTCACCGGGTGGCACCTGCACTCCAAATGGTGCAACTTCTACAGAGGGGACATGTCATCCAGTGCCCCAGCCAGATTTCACCTTTCCCAGACAGGCCTATGTGGAAGGTTCAAGGTGAGACCTCCAGAGGGACTTTTAAAAATCCCAGAGGCCTGATTCTCTGCAGGAGGACAAGGCAACCCCAGTGCCCAAGCTATTCCCCTGTCGCCGTCACCCTCTGGTGTATAGAGCCGGGGTTCCTTGGGGGGAAGCAGAATTAGGAAAGGAGGACAGGGTCCCCCGCTCTTGGCACAGATGTGAAATGGGGTGAACTGTGCTCATTGAGTCCTGACCACATTGCAATGCCATGGCGGGAGGGCCCACACCGTCCCCGTCCCTCGCAGGTGGGAAGGAAAGGTAGCGCAATGGGTCCGCGACGATGTCAGTGACTCACCCGACCCGTCTTGAAACACAGAACCAGAAGTCTAATGCACGTGCGAGTCGGAGGGTTTGATGCGCAACCTTGTGGTGCAATGAAGGTGGGATCAAGTTTCCGCTGTCCAGGCAGAAGCGAACCACTGGCCCGTCTCGCCCGCGCCGTGAGGGAGGTAGAGCATACTCGTGAGCGATAGGTCCAGAAAGAAGGCTGAACTATAACTGGGCAGGGCTAAGGCAAAGGAAACTCTGGTGGAGGTCCGCAGAGGTCCTAATGTGCAAAGTGGTCAACCCGCACGAGCGTGCTTAGCGGAGGGGTAGGTGGGTATGCGGAGGCAGCATAGTCGGTCCACCATGAGTCAGGCGTCGTTGCTCAACTAATTTGCATCATTAGGCTTTTGCTTAGCAGTAAATTCTAGTTTGTATGAAGGCTTTTAGTAAATATTCTAGTTTGTACGAAGATGTTTAATAAATATTCTAGTTTGTAAGAAGGCGTTCAGGAAAAACTGGTGTTTTAACAAAGGCGATCAGTAAAAACTGATTTTAACTGGGAAAAAGCAGTCAATTCTAGTTTTCACAAAGGCGTTCAGTCAAAACTAGTTAGTTTTCACTGTAATATATTTTATATATATATATATATATATGTATATATATATATATATATATATATATATATATATATATAAATATTTGCAATCTCTGGCATGCACAGGGTTAAGCAAGATCTATAAAGACTAATAATGTATTACATGTATTCCAGTCTAGTCAATTCCCCTGTACATGCATCACTGATATCAGCAATAGAAAATCTCTACAGAATTGTTTTACATGCGAGTAATATATCTGAACACATTTGATACAGGCTCTTCTGTCTGTACACACAATATCAGTATTTTGGAGAATGTATAGGGACATTTGTCATAACCTTAAAAGTACAAGAGACATGATGGAACATGTATTAATATTGCTGCTGGATAAATGAGCAGATCAACTCATTTCAGCCCCTATGCCTTTACCCTTCACTATCTAGACTTTGCAAGACCCTGCGCACGTTTGCTCACCTCCAGTTGCTAGGCAACATGCCTATTCTACGGACAGGTTTCGTTGCCGTGAAACTGATAGAGGAAGGAGACTCGAAGGGCAATCATATGGTAGCCATAAAATTCTTCTCTGGGTATTTTTATATTAATCTAAATGCTTGAATTACAGAGAAAGAAATCATTTTGTTAAGATGCAGTAAATAGGGCAATACTAAAGCTCTTACACTACAAAGTAACATTAGTACAGAGCTGTAAACATGGGATTTCTGATGAGGATCTCCTGGAACATAGACACAATGTTCTACAAAAAGGTATTATATAGAAAAGATGTATTTGCTTTGCATTACACACACTTTTATAATAGAAAAGGCTACACTAAATGAAAATGGGAAGACAACTCTCAGAGACCTCAGGCTATGCAGGGTGAAGTCCAACATTGTTGGGTGTTCACTTAAAATTCCTTTTTTATACTTATTTTTGAATATTAAAATACATCGTACATCAAAACAAGGTGCAACAATCATCAGAATCTGACACGTCAGATATTTGATATCCTTTCTCATAACATCTCAGGCTAAGGATTACGTATGGGGAACCGTAAGATGACTTTTAATGTTTAATGCCAATGTAGCTGTAGTAGTTATGTCTTAGGCAGATATGTAAATGATTATAGGTGTGGCCTGATCAGACAATGGGTCTTGCCACAAGGGGGTGTCAAAATATTTCCCCCACTTCCCATTAAAAAGACTCTCTAAGGCCATTTTTGAGGTAGTGCACCTCTTGGCCAGAGATTGTTGACTGCCTCTATGACGCACTCAAAGATATTTTGCCCAGTTGATAGTATTTGAGTGGGGAGCATCATTGGACTGAGAAACGCAGGATGGCTGTTGTGACAAATTCCCAACCATCTAGGCTGTTTTGACCATGTTTTTAGGAGCAGTGGTTATGTGATGCCATGCGAACAGCGAACAGGCTCCGGATGGCCAGACAGACCACCAGTAAAGAGGATCCCTTGATCTGCTGACAAGCAGGAGCAGCTCCCATTGTTTCCTTTTCTGGACACAGATGGCCCCTTCATTACGCACCCCTGTCTGTGCTCGGACCATTTCCAGGTACTTAGCAGAAGACAATTTCTTGTCACGGTGCCCATTCTGTATCCACTCATAGCCAGCCACCAATAACTTAATTTACAGTGGTGCCATGAACAAGAAACCTGGACTGATTCCGACTGGAAATGTAGTTTCTTTAGCAATCAGTCCAAGATTTATTTGGATAGATATGAGTGAACATATAATTTACAATATACATGTTTAGAGGACACCGCCTTGGGGTCTTTATGCAGTCGGTATAAAAAGCTCCCAAGCGAACCCCCTCATTTCGGTAGGAGCCGGACTATTGTTTAAGGGTTAAACATAATTCCAATACTGTTACGGACAAAGTGGCAGCTCATTGGTGCATATGATATTAGATTTTCTGTCTGTAGCATAGTCCAATCTCGTATACTGTATATTGCATATTTTCTTTGCAAAAAACTGAATAACATTTATTCTCCCTTTTTTTTTTTACCAGCACAGGCAGAAATTATACAAGAAAAAGAACTAATTAGAAGATGAGACATTAAGGAGAGTTCTTAGCAGTGGTGAAATATACCCAGCATGCTTCATTGCCTTAAGGAATCAGGCAGCGCTCCTAGCTGGACACTGATCGTTTTTTACAGCTACTGAGACTAGTTGTGCTTTGTGAAGCGTAATGTGCTGTATGTTCACAAAGCGAATGATCAGTACTTGGGAGGACTGCACAGCAAGGTGACTACTAGGATATATATATATATATATATATATATATATATATATATATATATGTATATACATACATATATATATATATATATATATATATATATATATATAAATTGTAAGGGTCTAAATGTTATGCAGACTTACTGTTAGGCTGCTTTCACATTCTAGAATTATCCGTTTTAAAGATTCGTTATAATGATCCATTAACAAAACCATTAAAAACGGAGTTAAATGGCCGTTACAAAATCCCATTATAGTCTATGGGATTTTTACATTACCCGTTTTATTAATAACGGATATTATTTTGTGACGGGAGAAGGTAACGGAAGAAACAGTTTGTACACTATTTCTTCCGTTCATTATAATGGATCTTTAAAACAGATGAATTTATAGTGTGAAAGAAGCCTTACTGTTAGCTAGTTCAGCTATGCTATGTTACTATGTAGAGTCTCTCATGAGTATTCATTAAAATTCACATCTGCACAGTAAAAAAAAAAAATATGACCTAAAGGCAAATAAAAGGCAATTTATTTTTTGTGAACTACTTTGAACTTTGTATTGATTTAGTTTTTTGGTTTTTTTTAGCCCAGAGGTCCACATACCATTTGAATATATAAAGAGACAAAAAACATAAAAACCAAAAACTAAAACAATGGTGCAAATTTTAGGACATTCCTACATTTCAGAGATATATCTCATATTGTTTTCAAATGCAACATTATGATAATAATAATGATGATAATAATAGTATATATATATATATATATATATATATATATATATATCCTGAACATGTTTCGCAGTGCTTTATTACCAAGAGGAACAATGGTGGGTGGGCCCAATACAGTACATTAGAGGTTGTATATGTTTCTCATCATCTTGTATCTTTTCTGCCATTAAACCAAAACGTGGAGTCAGCCTTGACTGTTTCATTAATGCTAAAAAATGCTGACAGCAACTAAAGAGTACTTTGGCACCTTCTTTGTTCATTCAGTGATTGTTGAAGGCCCATTCAACCCACTGACACTAACTCTATTACTGGATAGAACTCTTTTGAAATGACATGGGCATTTTCAATTGGGTGCCGCATTTTTTATATGAGTTAAGTTGGGTTATTTAATAAAATAAAAAAAATAAAAAGATTGCTCACCTGCTAGTCCACTGCTGTTCCAGTGCTCCTTGCTGATCACTACTTCCTGGTCCTTGCTGATCACTACTTCCTGGTCCTTGCTGATCACTACTTCCTGGTCCTTGCTGATCACTACTTCCTGGTCCTTGCTGATCACTACTTCCTGGTCCTTGCTGATCACTACTTCCTGGTCCTTGCTGATCACTACTTCCTGGTCCTTGCTGATCACTACTTCCTTGTCCTTGCTGATCCTGGTACTTGCTGATCACCACTTCTTGGTCCCTGTTAAATGCCATTTCTGGACCTGTCTTGATTGAAGGAAATGCAGCTCAGTCAATTAGGGGCTAAGACAGGTCACTGCTGTATTTCCTGTGAGTTCATGAAAAAAACAGGGAGTGAGGATCGCTGGGAATCCAGCAGCTGTGATCTGGCTGACACCCTAATAGCGTTGCCTTTTTAACTGCTACTTCAACAAACTTGTCAATATCTGCTTTTAGAGAGGAGAAATACAGCTGTATTCACAAGAAGCAGCTTTTCTGCAAATTATCACACTGGCCAGATGTTAACACCACCAAAAGAGTTTTTTTTTCCATACAGGATTTTTTTAATGCTGACTTTTAGGACATTAGAGTATCTTTCATTATTTTTATTGTAAGTTCATCTGTAGACAGCTTTTTGGGTTCTTTCTTCTCATCAGTACACAGTAGATTGCTGGCTGGAAGGGAGAGAGGCACCAAGAGACCACCGAGCTGGAGTTGGCAGTCTTTAAAGACAGGCAATGTAGAAGGCAAAGTAGCACTCTAGAGCCAAATATTGAAAGTAGATTACAGTAAGTTAATTCTTGACCCCCTAAAAAGCTCCTCATCAGCATAGATTAAGGTGCTAGTTGATTGGGTGCATGGCTTCTTAGTCTGGTTGAATAAAAGGTCCCTTGGGGAGAACTTTAAAGGGGTATTCCGGCTTTATACATCTTATTCCCTATCCAAAGGATGTATGATTGCAGTGGTCCCACAACTGGGGACCCCTGCATTCTCGGTGCAGTCCCTGGCATTCTGTGCACGGCGCTGCCTCCGAGACAGGGACGTGATGTCACAGCTATGCCCCCTAAGTGATGTCATGCCACGCCCCCTCAATTCATGTATATGGGAGATGTATAAAGCCGGAATACCCCTTTAAGCGAAGAATGTAGTCTTATAGGCCAGACAATGCTTCCTGGGGAAAAAAAAAAAATCTTTGCAAAGTAGCTTCCCTCCAAAAGGAGAAAAAAAAAGATGGCTTTTGAGCCACCTATTGGAGATCCTGAAGGGTTTTTTGCTTCCTCTTGCTATTTGTGCTAAAAAAAAAAAAACTTTAATTATTCCAAATCTACGAAAGGTATGCATTGAGTGACAACATGCATTCATGACTTCTGATCATCTACAGTAACTCCTCATCACACATGTGCTGTAAGCTGGGGGACCCATTGCTATGGTCCTATATTTCTATGGATTGTTAATAAATGTTCTTTGTGGTAAAGACCCTTAATATTACCACCTGCTGAAAGGGGTGGAATGTATATATTCATAAAATTGGCATTACTTTACAAACATGCTATCAAATGGTTAATGGCCATCTTAAGAGATTTCAGCTCATGTTGTTTTATGTGCTGCTGAATTAGAATAGTCTAGGTAAATGTTCCATGTAATGGTCTTTTAGTGTTTACTGCTAAAGCTTTCACCATATAAAATCGTAGAAATCTCCTAGATGCTATAGTATGTTGTACAACCTTTCATGGACGTGCTATATTGTAAGGGTTGCCACTGTCTCTTTAACACAAAAGCAAATGAAGATGGAGATTATATGTTCAAAGTAAAAAAAAAATATTACAGAATTTGGCAGAGAGAGGGCATTTCTTCAAGTGGCAACCTGATATCAGTTTAAAGTTGCTGATGGTAGGGTTGGAAAGACCATTTGGACAATTGTTTGTCTTATGTCCCAAGTGATCATTATATGCATATTATTGACCTCAATCATAGCTATAGTAGAAGGTAAGGAGACAACAATATTTACTTTATTATCATGGTGTTTTTAGGTCTCCAATTCTGCAAAATATAGATATTTACATACTTATGTGCTCAGATGTTTGCATACCTTTGGAAAATTGGTAATGCATAGATATATTTTTTTATTTCTTTTAGATTCATAACTTACTGTAGGTTATAACAGAATGAGACAATCATGCAACAAATGGAAGTTGTCCGCCATTGAGGGGGTGTCCACTAAAGGAGATTTTATTGTACATCTAAGGCCAAGTTACTTCTATTTTCTGGTTTCATAAAACATATAGTATTTCAACCTGGGTTTAATAAAAATACATTTTAAAACATTGAGAGTGAATGTGGAAGAGCCACTTCAGGACAACTAACATGTAGTTTCTAAGTATAATCAAAAACATATAGTTTTCTACATTGGTTTATCATAACCAATGAAAGCATATGCAGAATAGCCATCTAAGGCCAAGTTATGTGTATTTTGGGTTATATCAAACATATAGTATTTCTACATTGGTTTAACATAAATATGCATGGAAAGCTTTGAGGGTAAATGTGGATTAGCATTCTAAGAGTTAAGTTTATTACTGGGTTTAATCAAACATATAATATTTCTAACGAGTTTAACATAACGACACATTGAAAGTGTTGAGATTAAATGCAGAATATACATATTACACACCTTTTCTGTGTTAAACCAAACATATAGTATTTCAACCTGTGTTTAACATAAATACACAAATAAAAAAGTGTTTTTCTGCCACTTGATTTATATGGTTGCCTCATCACTCCAATACATAACAATAACCTCAAAAATAACAATGTCTCTTAAAGGAATGGTTGACAGAGGAGGAGATAGAGGAAAGAGCACACCTGAAATATGCTCTGGTGGAGGTGGAAGCTGTGGCTGAGCATAGCACTAGTGAGACTGATGGTGGGCGTGGTGGGGATACTGTAAGACATCATGGTGAATATGCTGAGGAGGTGCAAAGAGACTATGATCAGACATTGGAATTTCATGCTGAGAGCAGTGGCGGGCATGATGATGAGAAGTTTAATGATAATCATGTAGTTTAGGATAGGATGTTGGAGCCCGGTGACCAGGAGGTGATGCTTTCAGAGGAGGAGTGTAGTGCTACTGTCAGGGAAGAAGAGAGTAGCAGAGTTAGGGACAGAACATCTGTGAAACATACCAGACATAAGCCTGCTGGTGTGATCAGCTCAGAAAATGTTTTCAAAATGTTCAAGAATCTTTCAGCCCAGACATACCTTAGTCACTTCATAAAGGAGACTTTCATTGATAAGTAAAAAAAATGTTAAATATTTTCAAAATTGATCTGTCAAGAAATGTTTGCCATTGACAGCTTTCTACTGACTACTATATTTTCCAGCAGTTCACCATCATCCTTGCTGCTGCTGCTGCTACTACCAGCCAGAAGTACGCATGCACAGCCCATGATCCACGAAAAAGGGAAAACATTTTCGGCTTTTCATACAAAAGCTATTTCTTCTTTACTATTTTTGGAACACTTGAAAAATCTGCATACAAGTGATCCTAAGCAAGGGTAAGTGGTCCTTAATTCTTCAATACACTAACACTCCTGGGCCAAACCCGGATCGACTAACACCCCTACAATGTGCCCTCCCTAAAAGATAACTTTTATTAAATACTTCAATAAACCCTATATAAATGATTAAAATGGTACTGTGATAGTGTTAAAGTTGGATATATGAATCACAGGAACTTTCCCTGTTATAAGTATGAGAGTAGTGCTGCAATCCACTGATTATAACACCATCATAGTGTACTGTTTTATATGTGATCACTTTGCCACCCTCAACATGTTTAGCTGTTACAACAGCGTTGTCAAGAGGCTAGAACAATGGTTGGTGATGACCTCATCCATCATCGCCCGTATCATATAAACCAATGTCTTTAATCCTAACAATGAGAGGTATCCTCGCCAATCAAACCATCAGTTCATAGATTATTTCCGGGTGAGTATGTAACAATCTGCCAATCATTCCTTAGATAGCATACCATGTCACTCTGGGATTCCTCAGCATGTCATTTCAGAGAGGTGATGACACCATCCTGCTGCGCCACGCATGCGTCTCCACTTTTTGTTTGCATCGGAACTCTTCCGCTCACTGCACGTCTTAACTACGCTGCTCAGTGCGCATGAACATATACTTAGTCGTGGCGCTGTGTAATGCTGCGTGATGCTCATGTCCTCGGACTTAGTGCAGAACTGCTGTGGGATCTTGTTAACATACATATCAGTTTTTAGTCTGGGAGAAGACGATTCTGGGTATCCTAGCGACTGTTGTTACATCAATAAAGGATGATTTTTACTGTCTAAGAGTGTGGTTAGAAAGGTGATTTCAATAGGTGTCCTTATTGGGATGGTCTTATTTGACAGAGCCATTACTATGCATTTTACCTGAAGATATCTAGTTATATGTGGTTTACAGATATGCTCAAGTGCCTCAAATGTTGAATTACCCATGTTTCAATTGAACTACACAATTTGAAAACATACAATTTGGCATAATGATCTAATAATAATATGGTTTTATGGTTAAATAATATTCATCTAAATACCATCAGCATAATTTTGGCTAGTATCAACCATTCTCATCCGATTCTATTCCCCACGCAAATGACTACTCCCTAAGGATGGCAAGGAGATGGACAGGTAAGTGTTTAATATTCATGAGGGAGTAAACAGGTAAGTGTTCTCAAGTAGGTGGGTAAGTATTTAATATTTATAAGAAAGTAGGCAGGTAAGTATTCTCATCTGCTCAGAAGAAGACCAGGTTCATATTCATCTAGAAGTGTATGAACCTGGTCTGGTGTATGAACCAGTGTATATTACATATGTGAAAGAGTAACGAAAGGCCAGCATATACCTCAAATGGGCGAGTGAGTGAATAGCATGGTCACAGTCATATTTATTACATCGCTTTCCTGTAGGCATACGTCATGTGATAAACTGTAATATATATATCGGGTAATATATATCATTGTAGTCTAACTAAATATAGAGCTCTATAAAAAAAAAACCTTCATTAAAGGGGTTCTCCGGGGACTTCATTAAAGGGGTTCTCTGGGGACTCCCGCGAGTCCCGCCGCTGGGGACCCCCGTGATCTTGCACGCGGCATCCCGTTTATAATCAGTCTCCGGAGCGTGTTCGCTCCGGGTCTGATTACCGGCGACCACAAGGCCGATGGTGTGTGACATCATGCCTCCGCCCCCGTGTGACATCACGCTCCACCCCTCAATGCAAGCCTATGACAGGGGGCGTGATAGATGTCCCGCCCCCTCCCATAGGCTTGCATTGAGGGGCGGAGTGTGATGTCACACGCGGCGGAGGCGTGACGTCACACACCGTCGGCCCTGTGGTCGCCGGTAATCAGACCTGGAGCGAACACGCTCTGGGGACTGATAATAAACGGGGTGCCGCGTGCAAGATCACGGGGGTCCCCAGCCGTAAGACTCCCGCGATCAGGCATCTTATGCCCTATCCTTTGGATAGGGGATAAGATGTCTAAGCACCGGAGAACCCCTTTAATCCCACCCAGGGCTTGACTTTGAATATGGAAAATCCATTTTGCCTCCTCTTTTAGAAGGCGGGTGTCAATATTGCCTTTTATGGGGTCTAGTTTAAGTTGGCATGAGCCAAAGAACTTAAGGTCACTCACTCTACCATTATGGATCCCCCGTATATGTCTCAATAGTGGTGTGTCAGAACTTGTTTAAATAGTACTCAGGTGTTGGGACATTCTCCTACGGAATTCCTGTGTCTTTTTCCAACATAAAGTTTCGGACAAGTATATCTGGCCGCACATACAATATTTTTGGTCCCACAATTTATGAATTGTCTGATCTTGTATTTTTTCTGATCAATTGGATTTATGATTTTCTTAGATTTTGGTACATACTGCCACAAACTACAGTGGCCACATGGGTAAGATCCTGTCGTCTTGTTAGTAAGCCAAGTGATGGCGACTTCCAAACTCTGTAAATGTACCAATAAGTCTTTCAGGTTAGGTCCTATCCTGTATGTCAGACTCGGTTTCTCTCCAATCACTGGATTTAAATCTGTATCTCTGGCCAATAGATGCCAATGTCGCAGTAGTATGGCCTTAACTTGATCGGTGAACCCATCAAACGTTCCAATGCATCTTAACCTTTTCTGACTCTCCTCTCCACCTTTCTTCTCCCATAACAAAGTATTTCTGCCACTTTTACAGGCTCTCTGAAAAGCTGTTTTCAAATGTTTTTGGGGATAACCCCTTTGTCTGAACCTGTGAAAAAGGTTATCAATTTCTATAAGGAATTTATTATCCTCAGAGCAGTTCCTCCTGGCTCTGAGTTATTGGCCCACCGGGATACTCTTTTTAAGAGAACCCAGGTGCCAACTATCCCAGTGCAGGAGGAAGTTGGTTGAGGAGGGCTTCCTAAAGATGTCAGTTTGAATACAATTGTGTTCATCAATATAGATCTGCAGATCAAGAAAATTGATTGAACGTCCTCCAAATTCCGAGGTAAAAGCCATTCCGATGTTATTATTGTTAAGTGAGTAATGGGAACAGAAATATAGTCACTAGGCACTACTAGCTTTGCTTCTAGTCATGGAGTAATAATAGCTAGCTTGTACACGGTGGGGTGCTATTCTTGGAAAGGCAGCTTCAAATGTATAAAAGTCCATATAGAATAAAAGAATGCACTCACCACACTGGTGTATGAGCTGGTCATGAGCTGGAATCTTTATTGCATCCAAATATATCACGGTACACAGCTATACAAGCTTGACAAACAGTGGGGTCACGGGTGCTCGTGCAGGGGAGGGTAACAGACAACAGACTGTTTCTCATCTCAACTACGTTTTTTCCAGTCTGATTTCTTCACAGGTGAGTAGTGCATTTATGCAATTACAAGTGAATAGGCATGTGAATGGTTAAAAACAAAGTAAATTACTTAGAACCTGTGAACACATGACTGTTCCTACAGATAGGGGGAAAGATCGTTCTGTTCATTGAGTCCTAATGGGCCCAATGCTTCAAGGCGGCTGACCCATGCAGCTTCTCTTCTTAATAATATACTCTTTTTAAGAGAACCCGGATGCCAATTATCCCAGTGCAGGAGGGAGTTGGTCGAGGTGGGCTTCCAAAAGATGTCAGTTTGAATACAATTGTGTTCATCAATATAGATCTGCAGATCAAGAATATTGATTGAGCGTCCTCCAAATTCCGAGGTAAAAGCCATTCCAAAGTCAATATTGCTAAGTGAAGTGACAAAATCGTCAAAAAGTGCTTTTGACCAATCCCATAAAATGAGGACATCATCGATGTAACGTCCCCAAAATAAAATGTGCTCGTTGAAACAAATTAAATCATCAGAAAAAACTAAAGTGTGCTCCCACCACCCAAGAAAAAGGTTAGCGTAGGTTGGTGTGCAAGAAGCCCCCATAGTGGTGCCTTGTGTTTGTCGATAAAACGTGCCCTCAAATAAGAAATAATTGTATGTAACAATAAACTCCAGTAGTGCCAAAATAAATGCTTTGTGTTCATGAAAAATGGTACCCTTGGTGCTCAAAAATCGGGAAACAGCAAGGAAACCCAAGTCATGTCATATATTTCTGTATAGACTTTCAACATCTAGGCTTGCCAGCATTGTATTGTCAGTAACTAATATCTGCTGGCTTTGAAATGGTATCCTTGGTGTCCTTCAAATATTATTATTTGAATTCATCATCACTAAGTAGGCCTCTATCCTTTTGCGGTTGTCAGGAAGATCTTATATTCATGTAAATATTGGCTTGTAGGATCTGCAGTAAACATTTCATATTATGTGACATCTGATAAGAAGGCTAATAACATGTCCACATAAGCAGATCTCAGAAAACCAAGATCCAACTCAGGGAGCAGGGAGGAGCAGATACTTATGGATCAGAGGACAGGTGCAGACACTTAAATGTATAGGGTACTGGCCCTTTAAAAGACAGAGCTCCGGCGCGCGCGCCCAAAGGGGCCAGAGGCACACACGCTGGAGCTGCGGGACATCAGGGAGCAAGGACACAGGACGGAAAGCGATGGGCTGAGACTCGCATGTGGGCACGTCTCGCACTGCAAATCGCAGCCCTGCCGACAACGGGGGCAGAAAGCGCTCACGGCCGGCAAGTCCGACTGGAGCGCAACTGTAACAGTACCCCCCCCCTTTGTTCTCACCTCTTCTGTGGGACTCAAAGAGTTCCCCACTACATAAGACCAGGGGGGTACTGAACTGGACAAAGGCAGACAAGAACTAACAGGCTTCAGGCTAGGAGTCTTTCGTCTTCTGAGATGAACACCTGGAGAGGAAAAGGTAACAAGACAAAGAACTTGGCAAAATTCAAGACAGTCCGCATCCATAGCCTCTTCGGCAAGAGGCAAAGTTGGAAACAAGGAAGGATATTGGGACACCAGACAAGGGTCAGGCAGGCATTGCTGGGCACCAGAAGACAATGCAGGAGCCAGACGGGGCAAATGGCCCACATCCAAGACCTCTTCGGCAGAAGGCAAAGTTGGTAGCAAGGAAGGATGTTGGGACACCAGACAAGGTACAGGCAGGCGTAGCTGGGAACCAGGAGATACAGCTGGAGATGACAGGTGCAAATGGTCCATATCCATAACCTCTTCGGCTAGAAGCAAAGTTGGTAGCAAGGAAGGGTGTTCAGAAGGACCCTACAGGAGCTAGACGGCGCAAAAGGTCCACATCCAAGACCTCTTTAGCAAGAGGCAAAGTTGGTAACAAGGAAGGATGTTCAGAAGACACTGCAGGAGCTTCATAAGGCAAATAGTTCACATCCAAGACTTCTTCGGTAAGAGGCAAAGTTGGCAGCAAGGAAGGATGTTGAGACTCCAGACGAGGTACAGACAGGCATAGCTGAGAACCAGGAAACAATGCAGGAACTGGTAGTGGGCCAGATTGTGGTACCTGCTGCTGTTCTAAAGCCAAAAGCTGTTGCATCATCGCTGAAAGTAACTTCAATCGTTACGCTTGATGGCCTACGACAGTAGGATGGACTTCTGGCAGAGGTCCTTCTGCAGAATCCAAGGCCGGATTGAAAAGATCCGAAAAATCAGACAAAAGCGCCCTAGCGGAATACATGGCCGGATCTTACTGTTAGGAATCACAGCAGGAGTACAGCAGGTGGTGGATTCTCTGGACCTGTGTGAATGGAGACTTGAGCCATGCCAGGGAGCGGGGTCTAAGGTGCCACTGGTTTTCACCAGACCCCGCTGAAAAGTGAGATGGTCTTGCTGCAGCAGGTGGCACTTAGGTCGCTACCCCTGGGATTACTCCTCCACACAGGTAGCTGGGGGATGACGTGGCACTGACAGGGACAGGCAGGACGTGACTGGTAGGACGTGACTGGCAGGACATGGGGGGCAGGGCAGGAGGACAAGGCAGGAACACAGGTACAGGACAGGCCAGAACTCGGAACCGGTACACAGACTCAGGAACAGGACTTGACTCAGGAACAGGACTTGACTCAGGCGTAGGACAATCACAGACAACCAAGATCCAGCCCAGGGAGCAGGGAGGAGCAGATACTTATGGACCAGAGGACAGGTGCAGACACTTAGACTAATAGGTACTGGCCCTTTAAGAAACAGAGCTCCGGCACGCGCGCACCCAAAGGTGCTAGAGGCACACACCGGAGCTGCAGGACATCAGGGAGCAAGGACACAGGATGGTAAGCGAAGGGCTGAGACTCGCATGCGGGTGCATCAACGCACTGTGAATTACAGCCCGCCGACAGCGGGAACAGAAAGTGCTCACGGCCGGCGAGTCCGACCGGAGCGCAACTGTAACAGAGGTTTCCATATCTAAGACATGGCTGGTGGTGGATTACTTGAAAAATGTATTACATAGATACATATTTACATAGTATGGTTGAAAAAAGACATGCGTCCATCAAGTTCATCCAAGGAATTGAAGGGAAGTGGTATGGTGGGATAAAGGGTAAGGGATATTTCTGCATAAGCATTAATGTTATTTTGTTCTAGGAACCTTGTTTTAAAGCTTTCAACTGTTTCTGCTGTGACCAGTTCCTGAGGTAGACTGTTCCATAAATTCACAGTTCTTATGGTAAAGAAGGCGTGTCGCCCCTTGAGATCAAACTTTTTCTTCTCCAGACAGAGAGAGTGCCCCCTGGTCCTTTGAGGGGGTTTAACCTGGAACAGTTTTTCCCCATATTTTTTGTATGGGCCATTTATATACGTTAATCATATTCCCCCTTAACCGTCTCTTCTCAAGAACAAATGTAATTATTTTAATCTTTCCTCATAGCTAAGATGTTCCATGCCCCATATTAGTTTAGTTACGCGTCTCTGCACCTTCTCCAGCTCCACAACGTCCCTTTTATGAACTGGGGACCAAAACTGAACAGCATATTTCAGGTGAGGCAGTACCAATGCTTTATAAAGGGGTAGTATTATGTCCCTGTCCCTCGAGTCCATGCCTCTTTTGAAACAGGACAATATCCTGCTGGCCTTAGAAACAGCTGCCTGACACTGCATGCTATTCTGTAGTCTATGATCTACAAGAACACCCAGATCCCTCTCTACCAGTGACTCTCCCAGTTTAACCCCCCCCCCAGACATAAGATGCTTGTAGTGTTGCTCGCGAATATTCGCAATTCGAATTTTATTCGGGAATATCGCATATTCGCGAATTTGCGAATATTCGCGAATATAGCACTATATATTCGTAATTACGAATATTCATTTTTTTTTTTCTTCACAGTACACATCACAGTGATCACCCCTCTCTGCTTCCAGCTTGTGTGGTGTAAAGAAGGCTCTAATACTACTGTGTGAGACTGGCGTGCAAATTTTCGCATATGTCAAAATTTGCAAATGCAAATTTTTGGTTATGCGAATTTTTGTATATGCTAATTTTTGCATATGCTAATTTCCGCATACGGATAATCGCGGATATTACTAATATGCGAATTTAGCGAATATATGACGAATATTCGTCCATATATTCGCGAAATATCGCAAATTCGAATATGGCCTATGCTGCTCAACACTAGATGCATGCAGACTTTTAGCACCCAAATACATAATTTTACATTTATCCTTATATGCCAAATGGATGCCCAGACACTTAATCTATCCAAGTCGTCCTGTAACCTATACACATCATCTACAGACTGTACCGTACTACAAAGCTTGATGTCATCTGCAAAAATAGAAACAGAGCTTTTATTCCCATCCTCTATATAATTAATAAATAAATTAAACAAGAGCGGGCCCAGTACTGAACCTTGGGATACACCACTAATAACCGGGGACCAATCAGAGTATGAATCATTGACCACCAATTTCTGGGTACGATCCTTAAAGGGGTTATCCAGGAAAAAACTTTTTTTTATCTATCAACTGGCTACAGAAAGTTAAACAGATTTGTAAATTATTACAATGTGGGTTTGGAGAGGCTCTTGTCAATCAAATAACCATACGACCTGGGCTACCCAATTGTATCACCTATACCCAAGGTGATGAAATAGTTAAATGTAAATAAAAGGTAAATTGGGGCTCAAGGTCTTGAACAAATGGCCATAGAATATAGTTTGATAAATAACTGTTTATTATATATGTAAAAAACTAGTGGAGATAGGTGTACCACAGGGCCCTTGTGATGGCACCACTCCAACAAGTATAACAATAAAATGGTATAGTAAATAATAAAATATTAAAAATGTGACCACTATAGGAAGGTAGATAAATTCCTGTTAAGTGAGTAAGTGAGTAATGGGAACAGAAATATAGTCACTAGGCACTACTAGCTTTGCTTCTAGTCATGGAGTAATAATAGCTAGCTTGTACACGGTGGGGTGCTATTCTTGGAAAGGCAGCTTCAAATGTATAAAAGTCCATATAGAATAAAAGAATGCACTCACCACACTGGTGTATGAGCTGGTCATGAGCTGGAATCTTTATTGCATCCAAATATATCACGGTACACAGCTATACAAGCTTGACAAACAGTGGGGTCACGGGTGCTCGTGCAGGGGAGGGTAACAGACAACAGACTGTTTCTCATCTCAACTACGTTTTTTCCAGTCTGATTTCTTCACAGGTGAGTAGTGCATTTATGCAATTACAAGTGAATAGGCATGTGAATGGTTAAAAACAAAGTAAATTACTTAGAACCTGTGAACACATGACTGTTCCTACAGATAGGGGGAAAGATCGTTCTGTTCATTGAGTCCTAATGGACCCAATGCTTCAAGGCGGCTGACCCATGCAGCTTCTCTTCTTAATAATATACTCTTTTTAAGAGAACCCGGATGCCAATTATCCCAGTGCAGGAGGGAGTTGGTCGAGGTGGGCTTCCAAAAGATGTCAGTTTGAATACAATTGTGTTCATCAATATAGATCTGCAGATCAAGAATATTGATTGAGCGTCCTCCAAATTCCGAGGTAAAAGCCATTCCAAAGTCAATATTGCTAAGTGAAGTGACAAAATCGTCAAAAAGTGCTTTTGACCAATCCCATAAAATGAGGACATCATCGATGTAACGTCCCCAAAATAAAATGTGCTCGTTGAAACAAATTAAATCATCAGAAAAAACTAAAGTGTGCTCCCACCACCCAAGAAAAAGGTTAGCGTAGGTTGGTGTGCAAGAAGCCCCCATAGTGGTGCCTTGTGTTTGTCGATAAAACGTGCCCTCAAATAAGAAATAATTGTATGTAACAATAAACTCCAGTAGTGCCAAAATAAATGCTTTGTGTTCATGAAAAATGGTACCCTTGGTGCTCAAAAATCGGGAAACAGCAAGGAAACCCAAGTCATGTCATATATTTCTGTATAGACTTTCAACATCTAGGCTTGCCAGCATTGTATTGTCAGTAACTAATATCTGCTGGCTTTGAAATGGTATCCTTGGTGTCCTTCAAATATTATTATTTGAATTCATCATCACTAAGTAGGCCTCTATCCTTTTGCGGTTGTCAGGAAGATCTTATATTCATGTAAATATTGGCTTGTAGGATCTGCAGTAAACATTTCATATTATGTGACATCTGATAAGAAAGCTAATAACATGTCCACATAAGCAGATCTGTTCATCACAACGATATTGCCCCTTTATCTCTTGGTTTTATAATTAATTCTTTGTTTTCTCGTAAAGAAGTGACGGCCTCCTATTCTTTTATCTCAAGGTTGGAACCAACAACAGGGACAGGCAGGACGTGACTGGCAGGACGTGATGGGCAGGACTTGGCGGGCAGGGCAGGAGGACAAGGCAGGAACACAGGTACAGGACAGGCCAGAACTTGGAACCAGTACACAGGCTCGAGAACAGGACTTGACTCAGGAGCAGCACTTGGCTCAGGAACAGGACTTGACTCAGGAACAGGACTTGACTTAGGAACAGGACTTGACTCAGGAACAGGACTTGACTCAGGAACAGGACTTGACTCAGGCATAGGAAAATCACAGAAAACCAAGATCCAACTCAGGGAGCAGGGAGGAGCAGATACTTATGGATCAGAGGACAGGTGCAGACACTTAAATGTATAGGGTACTGGCCCTTTAAAAGACAGAGCTCCGGCGCGCGCGCCCAAAGGGGCCAGAGGCACACACGCTGGAGCTGCGGGACATCAGGGAGCAAGGACACAGGACGGAAAGCGATGGGCTGAGACTCGCATGTGGGCACGTCTCGCACTGCAAATCGCAGCCCTGTCGACAACGGGGGCAGAAAGCGCTCACGGCCGGCAAGTCCGACTGGAGCGCAACTGTAACAGTACCCCCCCCCCCCCCTTTGTTCTCACCTCTTCTGTGGGACTCAAAGAGTTCCCCACTACATAAGACCAGGGGGGTACTGAACTGGACAAAGGCAGACAAGAACTAACAGGCTTCAGGCTAGGAGTCTTTCGTCTTCTGAGATGAACACCTGAAGAGGAAAAGGTAACAAGACAAAGAACTTGGCAAAATTCAAGACAGTCCGCATCCATAGCCTCTTCGGCAAGAGGCAAAGTTGGAAACAAGGAAGGATATTGGGACACCAGACAAGGGTCAGGCAGGCATTGCTGGGCACCAGAAGACAATGCAGGAGCCAGACGGGGCAAATGGCCCACATCCAAGACCTCTTCGGCAGAAGGCAAAGTTGGTAGCAAGGAAGGATGTTGGGACACCAGACAAGGTACAGGCAGGCGTAGCTGGGAACCAGGAGATACAGCTGGAGATGACAGGTGCAAATGGTCCATATCCATAACCACTTCGGCTAGAAGCAAAGTTGGTAGCAAGGAAGGGTGTTCAGAAGGACCCTACAGGAGCTAGACGGCGCAAAAGGTCCACATCCAAGACCTCTTTAGCAAGAGGCAAAGTTGGTAACAAGGAAGGATGTTCAGAAGACACTGCAGGAGCTTCATAAGGCAAATAGTTCACATCCAAGACTTCTTCGGTAAGAGGCAAAGTTGGCAGCAAGGAAGGATGTTGAGACTCCAGACGAGGTACAGACAGGCATAGCTGAGAACCAGGAAACAATGCAGGAACTGGTAGTGGGCCAGATTGTGGTACCTGCTGCTGTTCTAAAGCCAAAAGCTGTTGCATCATCGCTGAAAGTAACTTCAATCGTTACGCTTGATGGCCTACGACAGTAGGATGGACTTCTGGCAGAGGTCCTTCTGCAGAATCCAAGGCCGGATTGAAAAGATCCGAAAAATCAGACAAAAGCGCCCTAGCGGAATACATGGCCGGATCTTACTGTTAGGAATCACGGCAGGAATACAGCAGGTGGTGGATTCTCTGGACCTGTGTGAATGGAGACTTGAGCCATGCCAGGGAGCGGGGTCTAAGGTGCCACTGGTTTTCACCAGACCCCGCTGAAAAGTGAGATGGTCTTGCTGCAGCAGGTGGCACTTAGGTCGCTACCCCTGGGATTACTCCTCCACACAGGTAGCTGGGGGATGACGTGGCACTGACAGGGACAGGCAGGACGTGACTGGTAGGACGTGACTGGCAGGACATGGGGGGCAGGGCAGGAGGACAAGGCAGGAACACAGGTACAGGACAGGCCAGAACTCGGAACCGGTACACAGACTCAGGAACAGGACTTGACTCAGGAACAGGACTTGACTCAGGCGTAGGACAATCACAGACAACCAAGATCCAGCCCAGGGAGCAGGGAGGAGCAGATACTTATGGACCAGAGGACAGGTGCAGACACTTAGACTAATAGGTACTGGCCCTTTAAGAAACAGAGCTCCGGCACGCGCGCACCCAAAGGTGCTAGAGGCACACACCGGAGCTGCAGGACATCAGGGAGCAAGGACACAGGATGGTAAGCGAAGGGCTGAGACTCGCATGCGGGTGCGTCAACGCACTGTGAATTACAGCCCGCCGACAGCGGGAACAGAAAGTGCTCACGGCCGGCGAGTCCGACCGGAGCGCAACTGTAACAGAGGTTTCCATATCTAAGACATGGCTGGTGGTGGATTACTTGAAAAATGTATTACATAGATACATATTTACATAGTATGGTTGAAAAAAGACATGCGTCCATCAAGTTCATCCAAGGAATTGAAGGGAAGTGGTATGGTGGGATAAAGGGTAAGGGATATTTCTGCATAAGCATTAATGTTATTTTGTTCTAGGAACCTTGTTTTAAAGCTTTCAACTGTTTCTGCTGTGACCAGTTCCTGAGGTAGACTGTTCCATAAATTCACAGTTCTTATGGTAAAGAAGGCGTGTCGCCCCTTGAGATCAAACTTTTTCTTCTCCAGACAGAGAGAGTGCCCCCTGGTCCTTTGAGGGGGTTTAACCTGGAACAGTTTTTCCCCATATTTTTTGTATGGGCCATTTATATACGTTAATCATATTCCCCCTTAACCGTCTCTTCTCAAGAACAAATGTAATTATTTTAATCTTTCCTCATAGCTAAGATGTTCCATGCCCCATATTAGTTTAGTTACGCGTCTCTGCACCTTCTCCAGCTCCACAACGTCCCTTTTATGAACTGGGGACCAAAACTGAACAGCATATTTCAGGTGAGGCAGTACCAATGCTTTATAAAGGGGTAGTATTATGTCCCTGTCCCTCGAGTCCATGCCTCTTTTGAAACAGGACAATATCCTGCTGGCCTTAGAAACAGCTGCCTGACACTGCATGCTATTCTGTAGTCTATGATCTACAAGAACACCCAGATCCCTCTCTACCAGTGACTCTCCCAGTTTAACCCCCCCCCCAGACATAAGATGCTTGTAGTGTTGCTCGTGAATATTCGCAATTCGAATTTTATTCGGGAATATCGCATATTCGCGAATTTGCGAATATTCGCGAATATAGCACTATATATTCGTAATTACGAATATTCATTTTTTTTTTCTTCACAGTACACATCACAGTGATCACCCCTCTCTGCTTCCAGCTTGTGTGGTGTAAAGAAGGCTCTAATACTACTGTGTGAGACTGGCGTGCAAATTTTCGCATATGTCAAAATTTGCAAATGCAAATTTTTGGTTATGCGAATTTTTGTATATGCTAATTTTTGCATATGCTAATTTCCGCATACGGATAATCGCGGATATTACTAATATGCGAATTTAGCGAATATATGACGAATATTCGTCCATATATTTGCGAAATATCGCAAATTCGAATATGGCCTATGCTGCTCAACACTAGATGCATGCAGACTTTTAGCACCCAAATACATAATTTTACATTTATCCTTATATGCCAAATGGATGCCCAGACACTTAATCTATCCAAGTCGTCCTGTAACCTATACACATCATCTACAGACTGTACCGTACTACAAAGCTTGATGTCATCTGCAAAAATAGAAACAGAGCTTTTATTCCCATCCTCTATATAATTAATAAATAAATTAAACAAGAGCGGGCCCAGTACTGAACCTTGGGATACACCACTAATAACCGGGGACCAATCAGAGTATGAATCATTGACCACCAATTTCTGGGTACGATCCTTAAAGGGGTTATCCAGGAAAAAACTTTTTTTTATCTATCAACTGGCTACAGAAAGTTAAACAGATTTGTAAATTATTACAATGTGGGTTTGGAGAGGCTCTTGTCAATCAAATAACCATACGACCTGGGCTACCCAATTGTATCACCTATACCCAAGGTGATGAAATAGTTAAATGTAAATAAAAGGTAAATTGGGGCTCAAGGTCTTGAACAAATGGCCATAGAATATAGTTTGATAAATAACTGTTTATTATATATGTAAAAAACTAGTGGAGATAGGTGTACCACAGGGCCCTTGTGATGGCACCACTCCAACAAGTATAACAATAAAATGGTATAGTAAATAATAAAATATTAAAAATGTGACCACTATAGGAAGGTAGATAAATTCCTGTTAAGTGAGTAAGTGAGTAATGGGAACAGAAATATAGTCACTAGGCACTACTAGCTTTGCTTCTAGTCATGGAGTAATAATAGCTAGCTTGTACACGGTGGGGTGCTATTCTTGGAAAGGCAGCTTCAAATGTATAAAAGTCCATATAGAATAAAAGAATGCACTCACCACACTGGTGTATGAGCTGGTCATGAGCTGGAATCTTTATTGCATCCAAATATATCACGGTACACAGCTATACAAGCTTGACAAACAGTGGGGTCACGGGTGCTCGTGCAGGGGAGGGTAACAGACAACAGACTGTTTCTCATCTCAACTACGTTTTTTCCAGTCTGATTTCTTCACAGGTGAGTAGTGCATTTATGCAATTACAAGTGAATAGGCATGTGAATGGTTAAAAACAAAGTAAATTACTTAGAACCTGTGAACACATGACTGTTCCTACAGATAGGGGGAAAGATCGTTCTGTTCATTGAGTCCTAATGGGCCCAATGCTTCAAGGCGGCTGACCCATGCAGCTTCTCTTCTTAATAATATACTCTTTTTAAGAGAACCCGGATGCCAATTATCCCAGTGCAGGAGGGAGTTGGTCGAGGTGGGCTTCCAAAAGATGTCAGTTTGAATACAATTGTGTTCATCAATATAGATCTGCAGATCAAGAATATTGATTGAGCGTCCTCCAAATTCCGAGGTAAAAGCCATTCCAAAGTCAATATTGCTAAGTGAAGTGACAAAATCGTCAAAAAGTGCTTTTGACCAATCCCATAAAATGAGGACATCATCGATGTAACGTCCCCAAAATAAAATGTGCTCGTTGAAACAAATTAAATCATCAGAAAAAACTAAAGTGTGCTCCCACCACCCAAGAAAAAGGTTAGCGTAGGTTGGTGTGCAAGAAGCCCCCATAGTGGTGCCTTGTGTTTGTCGATAAAACGTGCCCTCAAATAAGAAATAATTGTATGTAACAATAAACTCCAGTAGTGCCAAAATAAATGCTTTGTGTTCATGAAAAATGGTACCCTTGGTGCTCAAAAATCGGGAAACAGCAAGGAAACCCAAGTCATGTCATATATTTCTGTATAGACTTTCAACATCTAGGCTTGCCAGCATTGTATTGTCAGTAACTAATATCTGCTGGCTTTGAAATGGTATCCTTGGTGTCCTTCAAATATTATTATTTGAATTCATCATCACTAAGTAGGCCTCTATCCTTTTGCGGTTGTCAGGAAGATCTTATATTCATGTAAATATTGGCTTGTAGGATCTGCAGTAAACATTTCATATTATGTGACATCTGATAAGAAAGCTAATAACATGTCCACATAAGCAGATCTGTTCATCACAACGATATTGCCCCTTTATCTCTTGGTTTTATAATTAATTCTTTGTTTTCTCGTAAAGAAGTGACGGCCTCCTATTCTTTTATCTCAAGGTTGGAACCAACAACAGGGACAGGCAGGACGTGACTGGCAGGACGTGATGGGCAGGACTTGGCGGGCAGGGCAGGAGGACAAGGCAGGAACACAGGTACAGGACAGGCCAGAACTTGGAACCAGTACACAGGCTCGAGAACAGGACTTGACTCAGGAGCAGCACTTGGCTCAGGAACAGGACTTGACTCAGGAACAGGACTTGACTTAGGAACAGGACTTGACTCAGGAACAGGACTTGACTCAGGAACAGGACTTGACTCAGGCATAGGAAAATCACAGAAAACCAAGATCCAACTCAGGGAGCAGGGAGGAGCAGATACTTATGGATCAGAGGACAGGTGCAGACACTTAAATGTATAGGGTACTGGCCCTTTAAAAGACAGAGCTCCGGCGCGCGCGCCCAAAGGGGCCAGAGGCACACACGCTGGAGCTGCGGGACATCAGGGAGCAAGGACACAGGACGGAAAGCGATGGGCTGAGACTCGCATGTGGGCACGTCTCGCACTGCAAATCGCAGCCCTGCCGACAACGGGGGCAGAAAGCGCTCACGGCCGGCAAGTCCGACTGGAGCGCAACTGTAACAGTACCCCCCCCCCCTTTGTTCTCACCTCTTCTGTGGGACTCAAAGAGTTCCCCACTACATAAGACCAGGGGGGTACTGAACTGGACAAAGGCAGACAAGAACTAACAGGCTTCAGGCTAGGAGTCTTTCGTCTTCTGAGATGAACACCTGGAGAGGAAAAGGTAACAAGACAAAGAACTTGGCAAAATTCAAGACAGTCCGCATCCATAGCCTCTTCGGCAAGAGGCAAAGTTGGAAACAAGGAAGGATATTGGGACACCAGACAAGGGTCAGGCAGGCATTGCTGGGCACCAGAAGACAATGCAGGAGCCAGACGGGGCAAATGGCCCACATCCAAGACCTCTTCGGCAGAAGGCAAAGTTGGTAGCAAGGAAGGATGTTGGGACACCAGACAAGGTACAGGCAGGCGTAGCTGGGAACCAGGAGATACAGCTGGAGATGACAGGTGCAAATGGTCCATATCCATAACCTCTTCGGCTAGAAGCAAAGTTGGTAGCAAGGAAGGGTGTTCAGAAGGACCCTACAGGAGCTAGACGGCGCAAAAGGTCCACATCCAAGACCTCTTTAGCAAGAGGCAAAGTTGGTAACAAGGAAGGATGTTCAGAAGACACTGCAGGAGCTTCATAAGGCAAATAGTTCACATCCAAGACTTCTTCGGTAAGAGGCAAAGTTGGCAGCAAGGAAGGATGTTGAGACTCCAGACGAGGTACAGACAGGCATAGCTGAGAACCAGGAAACAATGCAGGAACTGGTAGTGGGCCAGATTGTGGTACCTGCTGCTGTTCTAAAGCCAAAAGCTGTTGCATCATCGCTGAAAGTAACTTCAATCGTTACGCTTGATGGCCTACGACAGTAGGATGGACTTCTGGCAGAGGTCCTTCTGCAGAATCCAAGGCCGGATTGAAAAGATCCGAAAAATCAGACAAAAGCGCCCTAGCGGAATACATGGCCGGATCTTACTGTTAGGAATCACGGCAGGAGTACAGCAGGTGGTGGATTCTCTGGACCTGTGTGAATGGAGACTTGAGCCATGCCAGGGAGCGGGGTCTAAGGTGCCACTGGTTTTCACCAGACCCCGCTGAAAAGTGAGATGGTCTTGCTGCAGCAGGTGGCACTTAGGTCGCTACCCCTGGGATTACTCCTCCACACAGGTAGCTGGGGGATGACGTGGCACTGACAGGGACAGGCAGGACGTGACTGGTAGGACGTGACTGGCAGGACATGGGGGGCAGGGCAGGAGGACAAGGCAGGAACACAGGTACAGGACAGGCCAGAACTCGGAACCGGTACACAGACTCAGGAACAGGACTTGACTCAGGAACAGGACTTGACTCAGGCGTAGGACAATCACAGACAACCAAGATCCAGCCCAGGGAGCAGGGAGGAGCAGATACTTATGGACCAGAGGACAGGTGCAGACACTTAGACTAATAGGTACTGGCCCTTTAAGAAACAGAGCTCCGGCACGCGCGCACCCAAAGGTGCTAGAGGCACACACCGGAGCTGCAGGACATCAGGGAGCAAGGACACAGGATGGTAAGCGAAGGGCTGAGACTCGCATGCGGGTGCGTCAACGCACTGTGAATTACAGCCCGCCGACAGCGGGAACAGAAAGTGCTCACGGCCGGCGAGTCCGACCGGAGCGCAACTGTAACAGAGGTTTACATATCTAAGACATGGCTGGTGGTGGATTACTTGAAAAATGTATTACATAGATACATATTTACATAGTATGGTTGAAAAAAGACATGCGTCCATCAAGTTCATCCAAGGAATTGAAGGGAAGTGGTATGGTGGGATAAAGGGTAAGGGATATTTCTGCATAAGCATTAATGTTATTTTGTTCTAGGAACCTTGTTTTAAAGCTTTCAACTGTTTCTGCTGTGACCAGTTCCTGAGGTAGACTGTTCCATAAATTCACAGTTCTTATGGTAAAGAAGGCGTGTCGCCCCTTGAGATCAAACTTTTTCTTCTCCAGACAGAGAGAGTGCCCCCTGGTCCTTTGAGGGGGTTTAACCTGGAACAGTTTTTCCCCATATTTTTTGTATGGGCCATTTATATACGTTAATCATATTCCCCCTTAACCGTCTCTTCTCAAGAACAAATGTAATTATTTTAATCTTTCCTCATAGCTAAGATGTTCCATGCCCCATATTAGTTTAGTTACGCGTCTCTGCACCTTCTCCAGCTCCACAACGTCCCTTTTATGAACTGGGGACCAAAACTGAACAGCATATTTCAGGTGAGGCAGTACCAATGCTTTATAAAGGGGTAGTATTATGTCCCTGTCCCTCGAGTCCATGCCTCTTTTGAAACAGGACAATATCCTGCTGGCCTTAGAAACAGCTGCCTGACACTGCATGCTATTCTGTAGTCTATGATCTACAAGAACACCCAGATCCCTCTCTACCAGTGACTCTCCCAGTTTAACCCCCCCCCCAGACATAAGATGCTTGTAGTGTTGCTCGCGAATATTCGCAATTCGAATTTTATTCGGGAATATCGCATATTCGCGAATTTGCGAATATTCGCGAATATAGCACTATATATTCGTAATTACGAATATTCATTTTTTTTTTTCTTCACAGTACACATCACAGTGATCACCCCTCTCTGCTTCCAGCTTGTGTGGTGTAAAGAAGGCTCTAATACTACTGTGTGAGACTGGCGTGCAAATTTTCGCATATGTCAAAATTTGCAAATGCAAATTTTTGGTTATGCGAATTTTTGTATATGCTAATTTTTGCATATGCTAATTTCCGCATACGGATAATCGCGGATATTACTAATATGCGAATTTAGCGAATATATGACGAATATTCGTCCATATATTCGCGAAATATCGCAAATTCGAATATGGCCTATGCTGCTCAACACTAGATGCATGCAGACTTTTAGCACCCAAATACATAATTTTACATTTATCCTTATATGCCAAATGGATGCCCAGACACTTAATCTATCCAAGTCGTCCTGTAACCTATACACATCATCTACAGACTGTACCGTACTACAAAGCTTGATGTCATCTGCAAAAATAGAAACAGAGCTTTTATTCCCATCCTCTATATAATTAATAAATAAATTAAACAAGAGCGGGCCCAGTACTGAACCTTGGGATACACCACTAATAACCGGGGACCAATCAGAGTATGAATCATTGACCACCAATTTCTGGGTACGATCCTTAAAGGGGTTATCCAGGAAAAAACTTTTTTTTATCTATCAACTGGCTACAGAAAGTTAAACAGATTTGTAAATTATTACAATGTGGGTTTGGAGAGGCTCTTGTCAATCAAATAACCATACGACCTGGGCTACCCAATTGTATCACCTATACCCAAGGTGATGAAATAGTTAAATGTAAATAAAAGGTAAATTGGGGCTCAAGGTCTTGAACAAATGGCCATAGAATATAGTTTGATAAATAACTGTTTATTATATATGTAAAAAACTAGTGGAGATAGGTGTACCACAGGGCCCTTGTGATGGCACCACTCCAACAAGTATAACAATAAAATGGTATAGTAAATAATAAAATATTAAAAATGTGACCACTATAGGAAGGTAGATAAATTCCTGTTAAGTGAGTAAGTGAGTAATGGGAACAGAAATATAGTCACTAGGCACTACTAGCTTTGCTTCTAGTCATGGAGTAATAATAGCTAGCTTGTACACGGTGGGGTGCTATTCTTGGAAAGGCAGCTTCAAATGTATAAAAGTCCATATAGAATAAAAGAATGCACTCACCACACTGGTGTATGAGCTGGTCATGAGCTGGAATCTTTATTGCATCCAAATATATCACGGTACACAGCTATACAAGCTTGACAAACAGTGGGGTCACGGGTGCTCGTGCAGGGGAGGGTAACAGACAACAGACTGTTTCTCATCTCAACTACGTTTTTTCCAGTCTGATTTCTTCACAGGTGAGTAGTGCATTTATGCAATTACAAGTGAATAGGCATGTGAATGGTTAAAAACAAAGTAAATTACTTAGAACCTGTGAACACATGACTGTTCCTACAGATAGGGGGAAAGATCGTTCTGTTCATTGAGTCCTAATGGGCCCAATGCTTCAAGGCGGCTGACCCATGCAGCTTCTCTTCTTAATAATATACTCTTTTTAAGAGAACCCGGATGCCAATTATCCCAGTGCAGGAGGGAGTTGGTCGAGGTGGGCTTCCAAAAGATGTCAGTTTGAATACAATTGTGTTCATCAATATAGATCTGCAGATCAAGAATATTGATTGAGCGTCCTCCAAATTCCGAGGTAAAAGCCATTCCAAAGTCAATATTGCTAAGTGAAGTGACAAAATCGTCAAAAAGTGCTTTTGACCAATCCCATAAAATGAGGACATCATCGATGTAACGTCCCCAAAATAAAATGTGCTCGTTGAAACAAATTAAATCATCAGAAAAAACTAAAGTGTGCTCCCACCACCCAAGAAAAAGGTTAGCGTAGGTTGGTGTGCAAGAAGCCCCCATAGTGGTGCCTTGTGTTTGTCGATAAAACGTGCCCTCAAATAAGAAATAATTGTATGTAACAATAAACTCCAGTAGTGCCAAAATAAATGCTTTGTGTTCATGAAAAATGGTACCCTTGGTGCTCAAAAATCGGGAAACAGCAAGGAAACCCAAGTCATGTCATATATTTCTGTATAGACTTTCAACATCTAGGCTTGCCAGCATTGTATTGTCAGTAACTAATATCTGCTGGCTTTGAAATGGTATCCTTGGTGTCCTTCAAATATTATTATTTGAATTCATCATCACTAAGTAGGCCTCTATCCTTTTGCGGTTGTCAGGAAGATCTTATATTCATGTAAATATTGGCTTGTAGGATCTGCAGTAAACATTTCATATTATGTGACATCTGATAAGAAAGCTAATAACATGTCCACATAAGCAGATCTGTTCATCACAACGATATTGCCCCTTTATCTCTTGGTTTTATAATTAATTCTTTGTTTTCTCGTAAAGAAGTGACGGCCTCCTATTCTTTTATCTCAAGGTTGGAACCAACAACAGGGACAGGCAGGACGTGACTGGCAGGACGTGATGGGCAGGACTTGGCGGGCAGGGCAGGAGGACAAGGCAGGAACACAGGTACAGGACAGGCCAGAACTTGGAACCAGTACACAGGCTCGAGAACAGGACTTGACTCAGGAGCAGCACTTGGCTCAGGAACAGGACTTGACTCAGGAACAGGACTTGACTTAGGAACAGGACTTGACTCAGGAACAGGACTTGACTCAGGAACAGGACTTGACTCAGGCATAGGAAAATCACAGAAAACCAAGATCCAACTCAGGGAGCAGGGAGGAGCAGATACTTATGGATCAGAGGACAGGTGCAGACACTTAAATGTATAGGGTACTGGCCCTTTAAAAGACAGAGCTCCGGCGCGCGCGCCCAAAGGGGCCAGAGGCACACACGCTGGAGCTGCGGGACATCAGGGAGCAAGGACACAGGACGGAAAGCGATGGGCTGAGACTCGCATGTGGGCACGTCTCGCACTGCAAATCGCAGCCCTGCCGACAACGGGGGCAGAAAGCGCTCACGGCCGGCAAGTCCGACTGGAGCGCAACTGTAACAGTACCCCCCCCCCTTTGTTCTCACCTCTTCTGTGGGACTCAAAGAGTTCCCCACTACATAAGACCAGGGGGGTACTGAACTGGACAAAGGCAGACAAGAACTAACAGGCTTCAGGCTAGGAGTCTTTCGTCTTCTGAGATGAAAACCTGGAGAGGAAAAGGTAACAAGACAAAGAACTTGGCAAAATTCAAGACAGTCCGCATCCATAGCCTCTTCGGCAAGAGGCAAAGTTGGAAACAAGGAAGGATATTGGGACACCAGACAAGGGTCAGGCAGGCATTGCTGGGCACCAGAAGACAATGCAGGAGCCAGACGGGGCAAATGGCCCACATCCAAGACCTCTTCGGCAGAAGGCAAAGTTGGTAGCAAGGAAGGATGTTGGGACACCAGACAAGGTACAGGCAGGCGTAGCTGGGAACCAGGAGATACAGCTGGAGATGACAGGTGCAAATGGTCCATATCCATAACCTCTTCGGCTAGAAGCAAAGTTGGTAGCAAGGAAGGGTGTTCAGAAGGACCCTACAGGAGCTAGACGGCGCAAAAGGTCCACATCCAAGACCTCTTTAGCAAGAGGCAAAGTTGGTAACAAGGAAGGATGTTCAGAAGACACTGCAGGAGCTTCATAAGGCAAATAGTTCACATCCAAGACTTCTTCGGTAAGAGGCAAAGTTGGCAGCAAGGAAGGATGTTGAGACTCCAGACGAGGTACAGACAGGCATAGCTGAGAACCAGGAAACAATGCAGGAACTGGTAGTGGGCCAGATTGTGGTACCTGCTGCTGTTCTAAAGCCAAAAGCTGTTGCATCATCGCTGAAAGTAACTTCAATCGTTACGCTTGATGGCCTACGACAGTAGGATGGACTTCTGGCCGAGGTCCTTCTGCAGAATCCAAGGCCGGATTGAAAAGATCCGAAAAATCAGACAAAAGCGCCCTAGCGGAATACATGGCCGGATCTTACTGTTAGGAATCACGGCAGGAATACAGCAGGTGGTGGATTCTCTGGACCTGTGTGAATGGAGACTTGAGCCATGCCAGGGAGCGGGGTCTAAGGTGCCACTGGTTTTCACCAGACCCCGCTGAAAAGTGAGATGGTCTTGCTGCAGCAGGTGGCACTTAGGTCGCTACCCCTGGGATTACTCCTCCACACAGGTAGCTGGGGGATGACGTGGCACTGACAGGGACAGGCAGGACGTGACTGGTAGGACGTGACTGGCAGGACATGGGGGGCAGGGCAGGAGGACAAGGCAGGAACACAGGTACAGGACAGGCCAGAACTCGGAACCGGTACACAGACTCAGGAACAGGACTTGACTCAGGAACAGGACTTGACTCAGGCGTAGGACAATCACAGACAACCAAGATCCAGCCCAGGGAGCAGGGAGGAGCAGATACTTATGGACCAGAGGACAGGTGCAGACACTTAGACTAATAGGTACTGGCCCTTTAAGAAACAGAGCTCCGGCACGCGCGCACCCAAAGGTGCTAGAGGCACACACCGGAGCTGCAGGACATCAGGGAGCAAGGACACAGGATGGTAAGCGAAGGGCTGAGACTCGCATGCGGGTGCGTCAACGCACTGTGAATTACAGCCCGCCGACAGCGGGAACAGAAAGTGCTCACGGCCGGCGAGTCCGACCGGAGCGCAACTGTAACAGAGGTTTCCATATCTAAGACATGGCTGGTGGTGGATTACTTGAAAAATGTATTACATAGATACATATTTACATAGTATGGTTGAAAAAAGACATGCGTCCATCAAGTTCATCCAAGGAATTGAAGGGAAGTGGTATGGTGGGATAAAGGGTAAGGGATATTTCTGCATAAGCATTAATGTTATTTTGTTCTAGGAACCTTGTTTTAAAGCTTTCAACTGTTTCTGCTGTGACCAGTTCCTGAGGTAGACTGTTCCATAAATTCACAGTTCTTATGGTAAAGAAGGCGTGTCGCCCCTTGAGATCAAACTTTTTCTTCTCCAGACAGAGAGAGTGCCCCCTGGTCCTTTGAGGGGGTTTAACCTGGAACAGTTTTTCCCCATATTTTTTGTATGGGCCATTTATATACGTTAATCATATTCCCCCTTAACCGTCTCTTCTCAAGAACAAATGTAATTATTTTAATCTTTCCTCATAGCTAAGATGTTCCATGCCCCATATTAGTTTAGTTACGCGTCTCTGCACCTTCTCCAGCTCCACAACGTCCCTTTTATGAACTGGGGACCAAAACTGAACAGCATATTTCAGGTGAGGCAGTACCAATGCTTTATAAAGGGGTAGTATTATGTCCCTGTCCCTCGAGTCCATGCCTCTTTTGAAACAGGACAATATCCTGCTGGCCTTAGAAACAGCTGCCTGACACTGCATGCTATTCTGTAGTCTATGATCTACAAGAACACCCAGATCCCTCTCTACCAGTGACTCTCCCAGTTTAACCCCCCCCCCAGACATAAGATGCTTGTAGTGTTGCTCGCGAATATTCGCAATTCGAATTTTATTCGGGAATATCGCATATTCGCGAATTTGCGAATATTCGCGAATATAGCACTATATATTCGTAATTACGAATATTCATTTTTTTTTTTTCTTCACAGTACACATCACAGTGATCACCCCTCTCTGCTTCCAGCTTGTGTGGTGTAAAGAAGGCTCTAATACTACTGTGTGAGACTGGCGTGCAAATTTTCGCATATGTCAAAATTTGCAAATGCAAATTTTTGGTTATGCGAATTTTTGTATATGCTAATTTTTGCATATGCTAATTTCCGCATACGGATAATCGCGGATATTACTAATATGCGAATTTAGCGAATATATGACGAATATTCGTCCATATATTCGCGAAATATCGCAAATTCGAATATGGCCTATGCTGCTCAACACTAGATGCATGCAGACTTTTAGCACCCAAATACATAATTTTACATTTATCCTTATATGCCAAATGGATGCCCAGACACTTAATCTATCCAAGTCGTCCTGTAACCTATACACATCATCTACAGACTGTACCGTACTACAAAGCTTGATGTCATCTGCAAAAATAGAAACAGAGCTTTTATTCCCATCCTCTATATAATTAATAAATAAATTAAACAAGAGCGGGCCCAGTACTGAACCTTGGGATACACCACTAATAACCGGGGACCAATCAGAGTATGAATCATTGACCACCAATTTCTGGGTACGATCCTTAAAGGGGTTATCCAGGAAAAAACTTTTTTTTATCTATCAACTGGCTACAGAAAGTTAAACAGATTTGTAAATTATTACAATGTGGGTTTGGAGAGGCTCTTGTCAATCAAATAACCATACGACCTGGGCTACCCAATTGTATCACCTATACCCAAGGTGATGAAATAGTTAAATGTAAATAAAAGGTAAATTGGGGCTCAAGGTCTTGAACAAATGGCCATAGAATATAGTTTGATAAATAACTGTTTATTATATATGTAAAAAACTAGTGGAGATAGGTGTACCACAGGGCCCTTGTGATGGCACCACTCCAACAAGTATAACAATAAAATGGTATAGTAAATAATAAAATATTAAAAATGTGACCACTATAGGAAGGTAGATAAATTCCTCTAAATGATGCGCTCGTTTTTTTCTTTTTCGATTGGCGCAATACTATAAAATAGCAACTTAATGGCTGTAACCCGTAGCAACCATATGTGAGACTGTCAGCCGGCAGTAGTAATTCTTAATAAGTTCCTTCAGTCCTTAATCAACGATAGATAAGGATATAGAAAATGCTGGCCAGCATAAATATTTCGTTTCAACACATAATTTGAGTTCAAATCTCTCGCGCAGTCAATTTTTGACAAGTTGTACAGATTTATACTGCTGCAGCAAATAAAGTCTATGATGTTTGTCAACTATGCAAGAGATACTGTCAGTTATGACAGGTAATTTTGTATCTCACCACTCCCGGGTATGTTCGGTTGCGATCACCTCTGCGATCCCTTCTAAGATGCAGTCCTCGCAGTATATTGTATACGCATCAGTGGCGGCGGATGCCGGGTCGCGGACCTACAGCGCCTGCAAGTGGCGTCAAGACCGCTGTCTTGACGCCACTTGCAGGCACTGTAGGTCCGCGACCCGGCATCCGCCGCCACTGATGCGCATACAATATACTGCGAGGACTGCATCTTAGAAGGGATCGCAGAGGTGATCGCAACCGAACATACCCGGGAGTGGTGAGATACAAAATTACCTGTCATAACTGACAGTATCTCTTGCATAGTTGACAAACATCATAGACTTTATTCGCTGCAGCAGTATAAATCTGTACAACTTGTCACAAATTGACTGCGCGAGAGATTTGAACTCAAATTATGTGTTGAAACGAAATATTTATGCTGGCCAGCATTTTCTATATCCTTATCTATCGTTGATTAAGGACTGAAGGAACTTATTAAGAATTACTACTGCCGGCTGACAGTCTCACATATGGTTGCTACGGGTTACAGCCATTAAGTTGCTATTTTATAGTATTGCGCCAATCGAAAAAGAAAAAAACGAGCGCATCATTTAGAGGAATTTATCTACCTTCCTATAGTGGTCACATTTTTAATATTTTATTATTTACTATACCATTTTATTGTTATACTTGTTGGAGTGGTGCCATCACAAGGGCCCTGTGGTACACCTATCTCCACTAGTTTTTTACATATATAATAAACAGTTATTTATCAAACTATATTCTATGGCCATTTGTTCAAGACCTTGAGCCCCAATTTACCTTTTATTTAGATTTGTAAATTACTTCTATTAAAAAATCTTAATCCTTTCAGTACTTCTGAAGTTAAGATTGTTCTTTTCTGTCTCAGTGCTCTCTGATGACACGTGTCTCGGGAACCGCCCAGTTTAGAAGCAAATGCCCAGAGCAAACCTCTTCTAAACTGGGCGGTTCCAAAGACAAGTGTCATCAGAGAGCACTTAGACAGAAAAGAACGACCTTAAGTGCTCTCTGATGACACTTGTCTCGGGAACCGCCCAGTTTAGAAGAGGTTTGCTATGGGGATTTGCTTCTAAACTGGGCGGTTCCCGAGACACGTGTCATTAGAGAGCACTGAGACAGAAAAGAACAACCTTAACTTCAGAAGCTCATAAGTACTGAAAGGATTAAGATTTTTTAATAGAAGTAATTTACAAATCTGTTTAACTTTCTGGAGCCAGTTGATAAATAAAAAAAAGTTTTTTCCTGGATAACCCCTTTAAGGGTGCAGTCACACCTCGTTTTGTACATATGGGTGCTGGATCCGGCGGGGGGAGGGGAAAACCGATCGCTCCTGTACCCCGGTCGGATCAGCCCGTGACTCCATTTACTTTAATGATCCGACCAGAGTCAAACGGTTACTCCGGTCAGCGCAGTTTTGACCCGTATGCGGTTTTGGACTGGACCTAAAACCATAGTGTACTACGGTTTTAGGTCCGGTCAGGAAACTGCATACGGGTCAAAACTGAGCCGACCGGAGTCACCGTTTGACTCCGGTCGGATCATTAAAGTAAACGGAGTCACGGGCTGATCCGGCCGGGGTATGGGAGCGCCCAGTTTGCCCCTCCCCCCGCCGGATCTGGCACCCGTATGTACAAAACGTGGTGTGAATGCACCCTAAGCCAGTTTTCAATCCAGTTACAAACAAAAGTTTCCAAACAAAAAGACCTTGACTTACCTATTAGACATCTATGAGGGACAGTATCAAACGCTTTTGCAATATCCAAAAACGCTATATCCACTATATCCTCTGTCAAGGCTTCTACTCACATCTTCATAAAATCAAATTAGATTGGTTTGACAACTTCTATCCTTAGTAAACCCATGCTGGATATCACTCATAATACTATTATACCCTAAGTATTCCTGTATGTAGTCCCGTATGAGTGCTTCAAACAATTTTCCCACAATGCACGTTAAGCTTACCAGTCTATAATTACCTGGGGAAGACCTAGAGCCCTTTTTGAAGATTGGCACCACATTCGCCTTGCGCCAGTCCCTCGGTACAATACCAGACACCACAGAATCTCTACATATCATGAATAAGGGTACAGGAATGACTGAACTTATAGGTACATAGTTAACTTATTGTTCAGACCCAAGTTGTCAGACCCAAGACCTGTTGCTGCTCCCAAAAAGTGATACTTTTTTGAAACGTTTGGAAAAAAATGTTGTATCTTCCAATACCTCTGTGTGCATTATAACACTGGCAGGCATTTGCCAACAAATATGGATTCTTTATCTTACAAAGCCTACAAAATCCAATAGCACAGTGTGTTTTTAAACAAGCTTCTAATTACCATGGGTTACAGCATGTGACCGGACCTTTGACAATAACTTAGCCCTAAAACCTTTTCTAAAACGTCTTAAATACATTCCTAACAGTATTTTACATGGCTTTAGAATCTAATGCAAATATGGGACAGAGGTCCGCATGAAAAAAAAATAGGCGTTACCCACTGGCGCTTCTCTAACGGTGGATCAAAAGAATTCAGGATCCAGTAGATTTGTGTTACCAATTGGGTAATAAAGCAGCTAAACAATAAATGGCTTTATATGATCACTATTCTTAAAATAAAAGTGTTTATTTTTTTTTTGTATGATCAGTCATAATTTCTAAATCATCAGCAAAATTGTACAGTTTCTCACAGAGTATGCAAACCTTTGAGCACAACTGAACATACTTCTACACTTAACTTTGTGGAAACATGTCTATTTATATATGCAGTAACATTTTATATTTCATTCTTTCACTTATAGAAACTTATGAGACTCATGAGAAAACTTTCATAAAACATAAGGGATAAATTCTGTCACTGTGCAGCTATTAACAACCATTTGCATTATAATAAAAATTATAATATGTAGCCCAGAAACATCAGCCATTCAAGAAAAGAGGCACTAGACTGGAAATTCAGTATTGCTGGTAATGAACCAAGTGATTTACCTAATGGAGTTTGAAGACAACACTTACTATACTATATTAGTTTTTGAAAACACTAAATGTATGAATATTTTTTCCTTTCAGGCCATTGTACATTTAGTTTGCTAACAGAAAAATGTTTAGCTAAAATAAAAGAAACAAAACAAACAAACAATTATATATATATATATATATATATATATATATATATATATATATATATTTATATTTGCAAATCATAAAATGTTGCAGTATCTTGTAATACCTTTTTTATTGGACTAACAGCATTTTGTAGAGACAAGCTTTCGGGATTCCTCCCTTTATTAAGTTCAAAGCAAATCTAAGCTCACAAGCAGAAGACACAGGTTACAGCTCACAAATATGCAGGGGTTAAGAAAATAGATGTGGAGAATTCACATAAATTGTCCTGCTTTTTCCTTCTATTTTTTTTTTTTTTTCATTTTATTAATCCTTTACAGGATTAATGAGGCTGCACGTTACTCTAAGTTGTGTATGATAGCTCCCAAGATTTACTTTACAAGAGAAACACTTACATGGGAAACTTCAGCCAAACTACTGATTTTGGCCGGGTTCACACAGGCCAAAAATGTGTGGAATGTTCACAGGGAAAGCAAGTACAGATATTCCGCACATTTGAATAACCAGCGGGCACTAGGACCGCTTGGAAATGTGCCGTCCCATAGACTCTACAGAAAGAATAGACTTGACTATTCTTTCTGTGGATGCCAGAATCAGAATTTCTGTGCCCAAATATATATTTTGCAGAAAGTCTGCCATGTAAACAGTGCAGCAGAATCCCATTGAAATCAAAAGGACACTTCAGCTGCGAAATGTCCTTGCTGACATTTTGTTGAGTAAACATGGCCTTACTCCTATAGGAGAGTGTACTGAGTATTCTTTGTATCATGTGTCATATGCTTTTTAACATTAAAATAAAGGTGTATGAAGTATCCATGTTTGTTGACAGATGTCAGCAAGTATTAAAATGCACAAGGAGGTATTGGAAGATGTAATGACTTTTCCTAAGCATTCCAACAGCTCTCCCTCATTGGGAGTTGCAACAGGATTGGTGATAGTGTTTCAAAATAGTAAAGAACCTGTAGGCAATGAAAAAATAGCTTTTCTAAATATTGAAAAGTTGAAAAAAATATATATATAAAAAATCCCCTTTGGGAGTTGCAACATGATTGGCCTCCAAAATGGTAAATAAGAAAATGTCCTTCTTTTGGTTTTTTTGGATCATGGGGTGTGTATGTGTAGTCCTGTAGTAGCAGCAGCAAGAGTGGCAGACTAATGGGAGTTGTAGCCAGTAGAAGGCAGGCAGTGGTGGACTAGTGCTACTGGAGACCAGCATACAGCAGACAGGGGTGGACTAGTGAAACTTTTAGCCAGGCCTTTTAATGCTGCTCCATGTGCTTTCATAAAGTCCGTAATTTCTAAACTTGGACCGTGGCTATACCTTACTTTCTTACTTTCTAAACTTGGACCCTGGCTTGAAAAAAAATTCTGCCTGCTTTTCTGAATCTGGTAAGATAGGAAAGATTTACCACACTGCAGAATACCTTAAAAAGATAGGTATACCACCACTCAACTCCTCCTATGTTTCTCAAGCCTGCAGATGCAGTAGCATCACTATTACCTGCTCCTGAGCTTATCAGACCAACATAAAATGCCTCCTCATCGTCCCAGAGTTGATTTAACAGACTGTCTAGGGCAGACTTTTACACCATGCCATGTGACTGTAGATGATGAGAAAACCACTGACTCCTGGCTCAAGGTCATATTGCCAGATTCTTCTTCCTCCTCCAGAAATGACCTCAGATGAATCAACCAGTCCCCGAGGGCTGTACTGTCCTCTAAAACCCCACAACCCCTGGAAGACAGTGACAACGTTTGCTTGCTCTGTCCTGTACCCAGTCCAGCAATTCCTTTACCAGACATATTTTGTTTATTTGAAAAATATCAGGGGATTATTTTAATGTTTTTTCAATGTTTTTTATTTGTCACTAGTCAAGTTCCACTCTCAATACTTTCAATGCGGATTTATGATATACACAGGTAGAAATAATATATGTTGTAATAAACCCAGAAAATTGTAACTAGGCCTTAGACGGCTATTCTGTGTTCACTTTCAATGCCTAGTTATGTTAAACACAGGTGTTAATACTATATGTTTTATTAAACCAAAAAATACACGTAATTTGGCCTTAGATGGCTATATCATGTTCTCTCTCAATGCTTTTAATGCGCAGTTATGTTAAAATCAGGTAGAAATATTATATGTTTGATTAAACCCCGAAAATACACTGAACTTTGCCTTAGATGGCTATTTCGCATCTGCTCTCAACACTTTTAATGTGTTTTATGTAAAATACAAGTAGAAATATTATATGTTTGATTAAACCCAGAAAATATTTTAATTTGGCCTTAGATGTATGTTCTGCATTCGCTCAGTGCTTCTAAATCAGTTATTTCGATAAATACAAGTCCGTCTACTGCTTTACTCAGCTTAGTATTGTAATTTGATAGCTTTTATTGTCTTGTTCTACAGTCAGACTGCTGGTATTTGTAGTACAAAAAACAGGACATTGTTTAATTTTATCTGTTACCTGATGTCCATAGCACCCTGAGATCAATATCACCTGTAATCCAATGTCTATGAAACTTTAGTTCCATGTTTCCTAAGTTCTAACTCACCCTCTGATGCCAGAAAAGAGAGTACAAATAAACAAAAAGAAAAAATAGTGTGTGTTTTGACTTGGTAATCTAAGGCAGATGTATTAATCAATGGGCATGTTAGATACTTGTAACGGTCAGAGTAGTGGATCCACTGAACCACTGCAGGAAGTCGCACCAGGGAGTGGAGTCTAAGGAGCTGCTGGTTTTCACCAGAGCCTACCGCAAAGCGGGATGGAGTTGCTGCGGCAGGCAAACTCCCAGGTCGCTACCCCTGGTACAACTACCCACAGCGGCGGCTGAGGTGAGGAACAAATTCATATAGAATACACAGAGTCAGGGACTGGCAGGAAGTTCAGGGCAGGTGTCTAGGTTTGTGGTCAGGAAACGTAGGCAAACTGTACTGGTACACGAAAGACAGAACACTGTAGGGACGCTTTCTTTAAGGGTACTAAGCACATGGATCCGGCAGGGGTCAAAGGAAGTGAGAATACTTTATAGGGTTAGCGTCCGGAAACAGCCAATTACCGGTGCACTGGCCCTTTAAATTTCAGAGAGCCGACACACGCGCGCCCTAGGAAGCGGGTACGCGCATGCTGGCAGTCAAGAGGAACAGGGGAGCCAGGAACGCAGTGGGATAAATATCTTGTTGCCGGCTGGGTGTGCCCACAACCGGACATGCGAGCAGCGGCGTTGCCCATTCCTGAGACAGTACAGGGAGTAGGGCAAGGATTCATAAATAGGCACAGTAAACAGTGAACAGCCCTGCCCAGCAAGTGTGACTAGTAGCGACTTCATAACATTTCTTTAGTTAGGAATAGTATATATTTTTTTGTTATTAATTAGTAGATAAAGAATAATATTCTATTACTTTATATTTTTATTATTCCTACATATCTCACACCATACAATGACATAAATAAAAGCATTAATGTCAGTTGTACAAAATGATGACATGTCATCCAGATTATAGTCAAACATTATAGTTTATGGAGCACATCAATCAAATAGGGTGGCCAGCTGGGGAGTAAAGTGTACTGCCATTTGCTTCATCCAGCTATAATTATCGATCTGTAGGGCACCGAGACCCCAACCCATCTTAAGTTTTGACATGCTGTCCAGACTAGTCAAAAGTTAAGATCACAGCAGGGCTCAGTAAGTTTTAGTGAAATGCTTTAAGACAATGGAGGAAAATTGACTACCGTCAAGAACCTTAAAGGGGTACTCCACCCCTAGACATCTTATCCTCTATCCAAAGGATAGGGGATAAGATGTCTGATCATGGGGATCCCACTGGGGACCCCTGCAATCTTGGCTGCAGCACCCCAGACATCTGGTGCGCGGAGCAAACTTTGCTCTGTGCCGGATGACTGGCGACGCGGGGCTGAGGCTCGTGACATCACGATCACGCCCTGCTCGTGACATCACAGCCATGCTCCCTCCATGCAAGTCTATGGGAGGGGGCGTGACAGTCGTCATGCCCTCTCCCATAGACTTGCATTGAGGGGGTGTGGCCGTGACCTCATGTGGGGGGAGTGGCCATGACACCACGAGCCTCCGGTGCTGCACCATACGCTCTCAATCAGGGGTCTCAAACTTGTGGCCCTCCAGATGTTGCAAAACTTCAACTTCCAGCATTCCTGACAGCAGTTAGCTGCAACAAATGGGTCTGGGTATGTCCAGGCATGCTGGGAGTTGAAGTTTTGCAACATCTGGAGGGCCACCAGTTTGAGACCCCTGCTCTATACGAATGCTGGGTGCAGCAGGGAGATCAGACATCTTATCCCCTATCCTTTGGATAGGGGATAAGAAGTCTAGAGGCAGAGTACTCCTCCAAAGCATTGAGGCCAACATGTCATACACTGTTCTCAATGCAAAATGCATTGGAGAAAAATGTGCTAATTTTATTTAAATTTGTGGATTGTTGGTGCACTAGTAAAGTAACATATGTCAGCTATCTTTTTGGCATGAGTTATGGTAATTTTTTTGTTTCTAAGTGTTCACACTATGCCTACTTTTCATTGATGCGAGTAGTGCATTTTAGAGCAAATACTCTTGCACCAAAATGTGCACGTTTCTATTCAGGAAAACTGTTTCTAAGCACTTAATAAATTATCCCTATTTTTTTCCTTACTACAGTTACGCATACATGCTAAAGTTAATTTCACATGAAGTTAATATGCTGGAATGCTTTTAAAAGGACCCATGCATGAAACCAATATATTGACAAACACGTAGCAGATCAGGCATGGCTGACAATGACAGAGCTTATTGCAGTGCATTTGGTTCCATGGTATGGACAAAGATGTCTCCAAGGAAACACCTGAGGGGGTAATGGATGTTTCTACATGTCAGCAAATTTCCTGAGCAAATAAAAAAAAAAAAAAAAAAAAATATATATATATATATATATATATATATATATATATATATGTATATATATATAACCTTCACATGAATGCTCCTGTATATTATGTCCTGGGAAAGCGAACCGGCGTCTTGGCTTCAATACCTCAGTTGTTTTCCGTCTGCATCAGTTACTTCTCATTTTTGTGTCACTTTTGTAATTACATTCTGGTGGATAAATACCTGTGAAAGAACTAATTCCTCTCTAATGACAATTGCTCAGGTCACTAGGTAGACCTCCATTTAAGTACTCCATGTCAGTAATGCGATTAGGCAGCACCTGTCTCTTCTCACCGTTGCACACAAGCGTCTGTGGCTGTAATATGTTTCCAGTAAAGGATGGTCACAGACGGCAAGCCGGCCAGATTGAAGACCTCGGGCCAGCAAATATTTGCTAACCAGTTGGAGCTGGTTATCAGTTGGCACAAAAAAAAAAAAGCATTGAAATAAAATCCACTGAGCTGCCTGCAGCCGATTATGTCTTATACACATGTTATTAAGCTATCAGTATCCGCAAGAAATTCTACCACTTTGAGAATTGACTATATCCCAGCAGGTGATATGACAGAATCTGTGATCATAGCAGAACTATCAATAATACAAGCAGCCTCAGGGATCTGATACAATTTGTTTCTGGTCTCCAGCTGCTCCTGATTGTAAAATTCATTCTAAATAACTATTTAGAGCGTATTTACAAGTAACTTTCTTTAAAAAAAAAAAATAATAATAATTTTTTAAGTTGCAGCTTTTAACTACCGGCAAAAAAAATATCTGGTATTTATTATTATTATTATTATTATTATTATTATTATTATTGTTGTTGTTGTTGTTGTTATTGATGTTGTTATTATTACAATAATAAAAATAATTATTATTATTAATAACATGTTTTAATTGTAAATATGGCTTTCAATTAGGTGAGAGCTTAATTTTTTTTGTACTTCATATACATATGGCCAAGTAGCCTAATATTAGTACATACTGTATATATATATATATATATATATATATATATATATATATATATATATATATTTATATACATTGTGCCACTCAATGCAGTAGTCGGAGTGACCAGGTGCAAATCCCATATCCTGTGTCTTTTTTTTAAATAACCAATTTTATTTCCTATGCAGTTGTTTGATGTTCTTTAATAGAGTGATGTCTAATAAAGATATTTTTCATCTAATATTAAGCCAATATAAGCCTTTTTGTTATAATGCATATTAGAGATATTAGACATAAGTTCCCAGGGAGTATTCCTCAGCACTGAAAGAGCCCAGGCAAGTCTAGCCAATGTCTCCTTATCTTCACTGTATGGGCTTCTTTCATCCACCTACCCCATTTTAGTGATAACTATTATATAAAAAGGAGATGGGCTTGACTGGGCTCTTGCCAAGCAGTGGAATGTCACCAGGGCACTTGCACCTTCTTTTCATAATAAATAAAAGGCTTCTATCTCGCCAGTGAGGAGGACTATTTCAATAAAAATGTATGCCCAGAATGATGACTACCCCTATTTACGCATTGGCTTATATACACCTCTGTTTTCCTGCAAATAGGATTTTACAGTTTTCACAAAGAATAAATCAGCTATTTCTCCTGATCCATCCCCAAATGTGCATGTACAGGAGACAATAGACATAGCAGTTGGCTGATGTAGACTGATTCTTTATGGACATGTGTTCCAATGGTGTGTAACGTATAAGAAACTTGGATAATGTTAACCCCTTAAGGACTCAGACAATTTTATTTTTACGTTTTCGTTTTTTCCTCCTTGCCTTCTTAACCCCTTAAGTACCCGGGCTTTTTCTGTTTTTTTCATTTTCAATTTTTCCTCCTTAACTTTAAAAAATCATAACTCTTTAAAATTGTCACCTAAAATTCTATATGATGGCTTATTTTTTTGCGTCACTAATTCTACTTTGTAATGACATTAGTCATTTTACCCAAAAATCTACGGTGAAACGGTAAAAAAAAATCAGTGTGCGACAAAATTGATGAAAAAACACTAGTTTGTACGTTTTGGGGGCTTCCGTTTTTACTCAGTACATTTTTCGGCAAAAATGATACCTTATCTTTATTCTGTAGGTCCATACGGTTAAAATTATACCCTACTTGTATAGGTTTGATATTGTATCACTTCAGAAAAAAATCATGAATACATGCAGAAAAATGGTCATCTTCTGACCCCTATAACTTTTTTTTATTTTTCTGTGTTCAGGGCGCTATGAGGGCTCATTTTTTGCACCGTAATCTGAAGTTTTTTGCGGTTTTTATCGGTATTTTTGTTCTGATCAGACTTTTTGATCAGTTTTTATTCACTTTTTTGTGACATAAAAAGTGATAAAAATGCGCTATTTTGGACTTTGGAATTTTTTGGCGCATACGTCATTAAACGTGCGGTTTAAAAAGCGATCTATTTTTATAATTCGGACATTTCCGCACACGGCGATACCACATATGTTTATTTTTATTTTTATTTACACTGTGTTTTTTTATTCTTAGAAATGCCGGGTGATTCAAACTTTTATTAGGGGAATGGATAATTGAAAGGGTTAATGATTTTTTTTTTTACACTTTTCTTATGCAATATTATAGCTCCTATAGGAGGCTATAACATTGCATTAAATGATCTTTTACACTGATTGATCCATCTCCATAGGAATGGATCAATCAGTGTTTTAAGTGATTGAATGCTCAAGCCTGGATCTAAGTCTTGAAGCATTCATTCGGCGATCGGACAGCGCAGGAGAAGGTAAGAAGAACCCATACGTCCTGGGTCCTTAAGAGGTTAAAAATCATAACTATTCTATATTTTCAGATCCACTTCAAAAGATATGAAGAAAAAACGGAGAACATATCATGTTTAACCCCTTAAGGACCGGAGGTTTTTCCGTTTTTGCATTTTCGTTTTTTGCTCCTTGCCTTTAAAAAATCATAACTCTTTCAAATTTACACCTAAAAATCCATATGATGGCTTATTTTTTGCGCCACCAATTCTACTTTGTAATGACATCAGTCATTTTGCCCAAAAATCTATGGTGAAGCGGGAAAAAAAATCATTGTGCAACAAAATTGAAAAAAAAAACGCTGTTTTGTAACTTTTGGGGGCTTCCGTTTCTACGTAGTACATTTTTCGGTAAAAATGACACCTGATATGTATTCTGTAGGTCCATACGATTAAAATGATACCCTACTTATATAGGTTTGATTTTGTCGGACTTCTGGAAAAAATCATACCTACATGCAGGAAAATTAATATGTTTAAAATTGTCATCTTCTGACCCCTATAACTTTTTTATTTTTCCGTGTATGGGGCGGTATGAGGGCTCATTTTTTGCGCCGTGATCTGAAGTTTTTAACGGTACCATTTTTGCATTGATAGGACTTATTGATCACTTTTTATTCATTTTTAAATGATATAAAAAGTGACCAAAAATGCACTATTTTGGACTTTGGAATTTTTTTGCGCGCACGCCATTGACCGAGCGGTTTAATTAATTATATATTTTTATAATTCGGACATTTCCGCACGCGGTGATACCACATATGTTTATTTTTATTTTTATTTACACTGTGTTTTTTTTTTTATTGGAAAAGGGGGGTGATTCAAACTTTTAATAGGGGAGGAGTTAAATGATCTTTGTTCACTTTTTTTTTCACTTTTTTTTTGCAGTGTTATAGGTCCCATAGGGACCAATAACACTACACACACTGATCTTCTATGTTGATCACTGGTTTCTCATAAGAAACCAGTGATCAACGAATCTGCCGGATGACTGCTCATGCCTGGATCTCAGGCACTGAGCAGTCATTCGGCGATCGGACAGCGAGGAGGCAGGAAGGGGCCCTCCCGCTGTCCTGTCAGCTGTTCGGGATGCCGCGATTAGCCGCGGCTATCCCGAACAGCCCGACTGAGCTAGCCGGGAACTTTCACTTTCACTTTTAGCCGCGCGGCTCAGCTTTGAGCGCGCGCTATTAGAGGCGGGTCCTGGCTTCACTATGACGCCGGGCCCGCCATGATATGACGCGGGGTTACTGTGTAACCCCGCGTTATATCAGAAGAGCAGGACCAAGGACGTACCGGTACGTCCTTGGTCCTTAAGGGGTTAAGATGCCTTCATTTTCTTTATTGCTTCATTTTGGGGTAAGCGGCAAGAGGGTCGGGAGGGTGGACGGGTGCTTCGGGGGGAACCTCAGGCAATTAAGGCATCTTAAGCATGGTATGCACTCTGTTTTTTCTTCATATCTTTTGAAGTGGATCTGTCTATATGGAACTGTCATATGCCTGAGCACTACCTATCACTGCCTGAATTGGAAGTCTATACACACAGGTGCTCAAAACCTGGAAGTTAATTGCGGCAGGATATTCATTTGTCTGGCGGTACCGGTGTAGACATCTTGCTACACTGTGTCTTCTATATTTTCATCCACAGACTAGTATGAGGGCTTGTTTTTTGCACGACTAGTTTTCCTTTGTAATGGCATAATTCATTTTACCGTAAAATGTATGGCGCAACCAAAAAAATACTATATTGTGAGGAAATTGATAAGAAAACCACAATTTAGCAAATTTAGGAAGGTTTTGTTTTTATGCTGTACACTTTACAGTAAAATAGACATGTTTTCTTTATTCTGTGGGTCAGTACAATTAAAATGATACCCATGATTACATACTTAAAAAAATGGAAACTTTTTAAACAAATTAGTGCGTTTAAAATCCCTCTATTTTGCTGACCTATAACCTTTTCATTTTTCCATATATTGATACCATATTTGCATATATAAAACTTTTAATGCATTTTTTATCCAATTTTCTGGGAATAAAATGTTATAAAAAGCAGCAATTTTGGCATTTTTTTTTTAACGTTCACGCATGGGATAATTAACACTATATTTTAATAGTTCTGATATTTATGCATGCAGCAATACTAAATATGTTTATTGAAAAAAATGTTTACACTTTTTGGGGGTAAAATGGGGAAAAACTGACAATTTACATTTTTATTGGGGGAGGAGATTTTTCCAATTTTTTTTTACTTTTATTTTTTACTTTTTTTACTTTTATTTTTACACTTTAATAGTCCCCCATAGGGGACTATTTATAGCAATCATTTGATTGCTAATACTGTTCAGTGCTTTGCATAGGGCATAGCACTGATCTGTGTTATCGGCTATCTTCTGCTCTGGTCTGCTCAATCTCAGACCAGAGCAGAAGACGCTGGGAGATGGACAAAGGCAGGTGAAGGGACCTCTGCCCACCATTACAGATGACCGGATCACCGCGGTGACGCTGCGGGCAATCCCGATCGTCCACATTAAGTGCTGCAGATGCCGTGATGGCGGACGATCGCGGATGTCGGCCATTACAGGCAGGTCCCTGACTACTATCAGCAGCCGGGATCTGCCTCACATGAGGCGAGCATCGCTTTGATGTTCGCTGTTATGTATAGGATGTAAATGTACGTCCTGGTGCGTTAAGTACCACCTCACCATGATGTACATTTACATCCTGCGTCGTTAAGGGGTTAAAGCTCAAAATCTTAGCTTTCGATTAATACCAGATTTGGGGTGCAGATTTTGATTTTGTTGGAGAGAAATTGAAATGACCCCAACAGGTGATATATGAACTTTTCTTTATGTTATCACTGTACCTTACCAGTCGGAAAGAATATGTGCGTTCTGATTTTTACCTTCATGGGGCTTTTTTTTCTCCTATAGGACTAAGATGTAATGTATCTAGTCCTGATCATTACAAAATGGCTACCAGCAAGTATGCTACAGAGATTTTTGGTCTCTTGGTTTTAGTGAGTTTGTGAAGTTGTATGAAAAATATATAGACATATTGTAAGTATAAGCAGTATGTATATCACATACATCCTAAACTTGTATCTCTATAAATTCATATACTGTAGGCCTTTGGCCTGCTTGATTCAATTTTGTAGCTAAAGACTTGGATTTATAAGCATGTTTTGTTTTGTTTTTTTAAAAAAACCTTATGCATTGATGATAAAGTCACACATTACTAGAGCCAGATGCCTACTTTCAGAAAAAAATATTTATATGTGGATTTTTTTTTTTATAGTCAAAAATAGCCTGGTCCTAAAAGGCTGAAAGACCAGAAAAGTTCAATTTATTTTTATTAAATTCATTTAGCTCCAATCATGAAAACACATCCTTTCCCACTGAGATCTGCTTTAGGGAAATTTTATCTTTGAAACATAATAGTTTTTGAAAGCTTACATCTTAGAGTATTCAGAACTGTTGAATATTTTATTCAGCTATTGGCATGGGATCTGCCTACTTTTCAATATTTATATTTTTAACAGTAAGGGCATCAAATAAAGTGGCAGACACTTAATTTGATTCTATAGGCCCTTACTATAAATCACATAGAAACATAGAATATGTTGGTAGATAAGAACCATCTGGACCATTACGTCTGCAATATTCTAAATACTATATTAGTCCCTGGCCTTATTGTATATTAAGAGGGATTATATCTTATATGAAGGGATATATCAGATAATATAAGAAATAAACATTATATAGACACCACCACCCCCTTCACATTTTTCTCACAATTAACCAGTAGCACTGAGCTATGAAATTCACAAATTCAGTCTTTTACATGAAATATGGACAATAAGAAGCTGCTTTTAAGGTGACAGTGGCACCCTTACCTACTGCGCCAGCTCACACAAACAGTATATGTCCACCCTTGATTTTTATTCTATAGAGCAGTGGACTCCAAACTGTGGAGACATCTGGAGGGCCACAGTTTGGAGATCACTGATATAGATAAAAAAAGAGTATAGTCTACGCCAAGCAAAGTCACCTACAGATCGGTCCACCCTCCCCTTTGCTTTAGTAACTTTACTCACTGTGGTTTATAACACTGGACGGGTATATTTTAAGCCTTTTTGGTGTAGTTTAGTTAAAGTGTACATGTCCTCGTCATTGAGAAAAAAAAACTGCAGTCTTACTCGGCATTTCTATCCCTTGGTGACACTTACCCCCACTGATTTACTCACTGAGCGACCAGCTAATTTGCATAATCAACTAAATAAACTGAAGATAAAACTGTAGATAAAACTGTTGATAAAAACATCAATGTTTAGGATAATCTAAATAAAGATTAGGGACAATGATTTTTTTCAATAGCGCTGTATAAATAGGGCTTGTCCTGGCATGGTATGAGAATGACGCACTGTGCTAAGCTGCAGTCAGGGAGCGGCACATCTACCTCATGCTCTGTCCTGCAGGTTTGTGCACACTCAGCCCTTGCTCACTTGAATGTAAGTGACTGTCAGGTCCCGCTTGTGTTCTTTTGTATCTACCTGGTTGCTAGAGATGAAATGGCAGGAGTGACAGACAGTTGATAGCGAGTAGACCCCTAGTGGCCAAATAGGGCTGTTTTTCTCCTAAAGAAAAAAAATTGGGGGTAATTAAATTAAATTACAAAAAACGTATAACTTCACATGTTCTGTTGATTCACGCAGTGTCCCATCTGGGTTTTTTCTTGACTTTGTCCAATGCACCCTGCTTTGTCCAGTTTGCCACAAATGGTAAGGCTTGGCAGAATTTCAAAATGGAATCCAGCGGAAACATTATTTTCAACGAGATTCTGCTGCATCTGGCAGAGTTTCCATGCCGGAAACATCTGGAGCAGAAATTCAAATTCCAGCCTCACAAAAACATTTTTACAATTTTTTATCCTTTTTCCCACTGATTTTCACCATTGTTTTACAACTGAACAAAGGAGGCATTCATCATGTTCTGGCAATGTTTTCAATTTTGTATCTTTTTTCCCAGCAAGTGTTTATTTTCAAAATGTACACAGTGCACTTATTATTCAGGTTGGTCGGATTTCGTTCTTTGTTTCACACTATATACAAAAGCCATTAAAAAGGTTATCTCCCATAAGATGATTTTAGCACTTACCTGCCAGACAGTAATGGACATGCTTACGAAGGATACATGCTCATCTTGGGGCTGAGTCCACTATAACGCTGTGGCTATCTTTTTGTAAAAAGACTTTCCTGCTGGAGTTCCTTCCCTTTATCTTCAAGTCCCATCTTGTTTGTTAGAGTGAGGTCACTTTTTTCCCTCCCACACATCAGCCACCCCACCCATTGAAGCACAAATGAGCTGCCTTCCATGCAATAGACCAATGTTGTTGTTTTTTTGACCAGGGTGCCTCCAGTTTTTGCAAAACAACTGGAAGATCTCCCAGCATGTACGACCAAATAGCACAGTTATATATACATTGCCCTCAATATCTCTGGAACAGGGACATAAAAAAGAAAAAGACCCTCGTAATCAGCCTAACCCACACTATAAGCATGTACCAGCCTGTACTGTGGCTGACGCTGGTGACAGTGTTCTGCGAGGGACAATGGTAACAGTTTTTTTCAGTTTTTTTTTATTGAAGGAGTCAAAGGCCACAGATGGCAATTTTGTAATAAAAAGATGCTTATGTATAATAGGCATAAACAAGAAATCTAAAAAATAAATATTTGTTAGTAAAATAAGTTTTTTAGTTAGTAATTTCTAAACCAGTAGCAGGTATTCGTGTAAAGACTGTTTACAGAATGTCTATTGTTTCTGCTTATTTACACGGACCTGCATGTATGGTAACCTTTCAGTTTTTCTGCTATACAAAAATTCATAATATAGTATGCAGGGTTTAAAATAATCAAGTATTCTTGTCTACAATACATACAGTTAATATGGAGCTTAACAGACATATTACTTGGTAAGCCATTTTATCTCCCTGGGAAGTAGATCTCCAATTCTCCAGGGCCTTTTTTCTACACTGCAGCAAATTCCATTTTCATTCGGCACAATGATACCATTGATCTTTCCTCAGTCATATTAGATGCATGTATACTTAGAGAAACATAGAGCATCCGTCCTATGTATACTGTTTATTGTGCTTTATTCAATTATATGAAATAAAAATTCATTTCATTGAATCTTTTTCAAATATTAGCGATTATGTTAAAATTATTATTTATTTATTTATTTTTTGGAATTGCAGTCTGTGGGTAAAACATAAATGACAGAAAACAAATTTAGGAACATTAAAAGGAAGATTAAGCTAATGAGAACATTAAGAAGTTTATTGTCTCTGTGCACAGGGAGAGCTATTACTCCAGAAGAAATGGTACAGCGGTGTCTGCAGACCGTAAAACACAACCGCTCTGGTTGGGCCATCTGATAATTCTGCGAGCATCTTAAGGTAGAAGGAACTTCATTGATTTCTTTATATAATGTAAATTGCCAAAGGACTGGAAAGCAATGGAAACAGGGAGAGGAACGTGGCTGATAAGAAGAACCATAATGGGAAATTCAGAACAATTCAGACTAATACCTCACAATGCATTTACCTGCTATCTTACACATGATAGATTAAAAGAAGGTCAATGTCTTTCAATTATGGTTTGACAATGGATTTTGTTCTTCTGCACATGCTCACACTACAGACCTGCAATAAAGGTGCCCATACACATACAGACAAACTCAGCCAGACCTACTGATATTGGCAGGACTGGATGATTGTCTTATGGATTTGGGAGTGTGTCCCAATTCTTCCTCAAAAAATGATAATAGGGAAACTAGATTAGGCTGGTAAAATGTTAACAAACCAGATCCTTTGTTCCTATTTAAGATAAACCCCCAGAGGGGTGTCAAGCAATAACCTTTCACCATCTTCTAATTTAGAACACAAGCACGCTGTTCTGAACATTGTGTGAACATGTATGAGGGATACAAGTGGATAAGCTGTCAGTCGAAGATGCTAGGTGCATAGCATTGACTGCCATGCACCTATATACAGTATATCTGATGTATTTATAAAAAGTATTCCATGCAGCATTATTTACCATCTTACAAAGGCATTCTCTCGTAGCGAAGAATACATTGCCTCACAGATGCACCATATGGTGGCGCACAGAGTAATATAGACCCATAGGGCACTGATACAATAAGCATCTGTTTATGAAATACAGTACACTAACGAGTTTCAAATATTATTACGGGTTCTGGTTCAAGACAATTGACAGAAGAGCGGAATTCAAAATTAGTTGTAACACAGATATTCAAAAAGACATACTGAGAGAGTTATATGTGCTTATTCGGGATATCATTTGTCCCTTAGCATTTAGCTTGCTGCCAAATATTTCTGTTGGTAGCTCATTCATAAAGGGCCCCAGACAGATAGGACTGTCTCATCATGTCCCCTTCTGCCAGATTGTTGATGGAGTTTCTTTAGAATTGTATGGGGCTGTAATGACTAAGTCCATTTGAGACCTTAATAATATTATTTAATGTAATACATCCTTGTAGGTCATAGGGTGCATATCAGAAGGAAAGATTACTGATGTCTTGAGAAGCTCATGGCCGCCCAAGTAAAAGATAGAATTTCAGAGGAGGAGGAAGAAACAGAGGAAGAGCATCCTATTCTTTATAAATGCAACACTGGTCTCAGTCTATGTATAAAACAAAAGTGGCATAAATGATTTAAACATCACAATGGAAGAATATGACTGGATAGATCTTTACTTCTGACTTATGGGACATTCCGCTATTAGCTGAATTATTTGAGGAGGGTCAGAGGGTTTATGTCAAGGACTTTTCTTAAACTTACATCCTAGAATCATCGGGTTGTCTCCCACTGATAAATGGGGTCATGCTTAAATATTTTTGGTTCTAATTACCTGGAAGATTGAAAATCTACAGGAAAACTGTAAGGTTCCTGCCAACCTTTCTAAAACTGAAATGCAGGCACTCTGCACCTTAGAGAAGGATGACATAATCAAAATTAAACCTTTCGAAAAGGATGGCTATCTGGTGATCCTAGAGCATGGTGCGTACCTATTGCTAATTCTCTCCATTTCAGGTGGCAGGACCACATCTGTTATTTGCCAGTAGTGCACACACAGTTACTTCCTTTCCCTTATGTTTCTAGACAACACATCCCAGCAAAACACTTGACACACTTCTCTCTTCTATGCCATGACATAATGCTAGTGCAAGTGCCCAGAAAAGGCATACACTGTGTTGGGCTGATGATTTACACTGGAGATGAGCGAATCGAAGCTGCAGAACCTGAATTTGTTCCGAATTTCATGAAAAATTTTAATTACAACGAATGCGAATATCGCAGTGATTCTATCACGCAAATCGCTTCATTACACTCCATTTAGTGCTGTCCAGGCTCCAGGGCATCTAAAATGGCAGATCCACATGTCAATACATGGGGCAAGGAACGCTGGGAAGGCGGGAAGGATAGGCGGGAAGGCAGGTAGGCCTGAATCACATGCAAGATGCAGCCTATTAGCAGCCAGTCACCCATGTGATGTCACAGCCCTATATAATCGGCAGCCATATTGTGGCTCATCACTTTATTTATTACACTGCAGAGAGATAGGACGGACAGCCTGTGTTTGTGTGTTACACAGAAAAGCTTATTACAGCAGTGTTTCACCTCCTAATCACATCAGCGTTCTGGTGGACAGAGAGCAGTGCTTTTTTTTCACTGAAAATAATTTTTACTGCAGCCATTATCCTCTCAGTCATTTTCTACAGCATTGTATTACAGAGAGGGGCAGATAGCTGTTTGATGCCTCATACATTTCAACAAGCTGCCTCAACTTCATAAACCTTGGCAGAGGAGGCAGGAATAATTTTTCAGCGCAATTCTGTGTCTTTGTTCCACAACAAATCAGCTGGTTATACTAGTCTGTAGACGGTATGATACCCAGCAGTCCATTCCTAATAGTCTGTGAGAGAGTGCAATTTTGAGTTTAGTACACAGCGACTGTGTACTGCTGGTGTTGTGCAAAAATACATATTTTTAAGCGTAGTGTAGCCCATTTTTCTGCCCTCATAAGTACATACCTACATCTAAGTAGTCTACTATTGTGTACCTGTTAATCTGGCAAGGGCCTACATACAGTGAAAGGACAACCAAAAGTAATTACTGGCTGGTGTTTTACTCAAATAATTTTTGATGCATAGAGTAGCACATTTTTCTGCCCTCATAAGTGCATACCACATACCTACATCTAAGTAGCGTACCATTTTGTACCTGTTAATCTGCCAAGGGCCTAGATACTGTGAAATTCCAGACAAAAGTAATCACCGGCTGGTGTTTTACTCCAATATGTTTTTTTTTTTTAAAGGAAATCTGTCATCAGAATCCCCCGCACTAAACATGTAAAACACAGGCTTGTAGTGCGGGTGATCCTGATTAAAACGCTTCTTACCTCATTAAAAACTGTGCAGCAGTTCGCCAGTTATCTTCATTTTTAGTTATATGGTATTCCCAGGCTTGGGGCTCAGTGGGAGGTCCGCAGCATCAGCGCGGACTCGCTTACGTCATTTTCGCCGGGCGGAGCGGCTGCCCGGCTCATGAATATTCATGGCTGCCTCATCGCAGTCTTCCTCCTGGTGTAGGTCACGTGGGTAGCGCCGCGCATGCGCCACGCACCGTACACCCGGAAGCGGCGTTCTCCCGCATAGATAGATATGCAGGAGAATGCCGCTTCCGGGTGTACGGCGCGCGGCGCTACCCACTTGACCTAAACCAGGAGGAAGACTGCGATGAGGCAGCCATGAATATTCATGAGCCGCTCCGTCCGGCGAAAATGACATAAGCGAGTCCGCGCTGATGCTGCGGACCTCCCACTGAGCCCCAAGTCTGGGAATACCATATAACTAAAAATTAAGATATCTGGTGAATCGTTGCACAGTTTTTAATGAGGTAAGAAGCGTTTTAATCAGGATCACCCGCACTACAAGCCTGTGTAACAGGTTTAGTGCTGGTGATTCTGATGACAGATTTCCTTTAAGCATACTGTAGCGCATGTTTTCTGCCCTCTTTGTTCCACTGGTTATAATAGTCTGTAGACTGTATAATACATACCCAGCAGACAATTCCTAATAGTCTGGGAGAGAGTGCATTTTAGGGTTTAGTACACAGAGACTTTGTACTGCTAGTGTTTTACTAAAATACTTATTGTCACGATGCCGGCTGGCAGGTAGTGGATCCTCTGTGCCAGAGAGGGATTGGCGTGGACCGTGCTAGTGGATCGGTTCTAAGTCACTACTGGTTTTCACCAGAGCCCGCCGCAAAGCGGGATGGTCTTGCTGCGGCGGTAGTGACCAGGTCGTATCCACTAGCAACGGCTCAACCTCTCTGGCTGCTGAAGATAGGCGCGGTACAAGGGAGTAGACAGAAGCAAGGTCGGACGTAGCAGAAGGTCGGGGCAGGCAGCAAGGATCGTAGTCAGGGGCAACGGCAGGAGGTCTGGAACACAGGCTAGGAACATACAAGGAACGCTTTCACTGGCACAATGGCAACAAGATCCGGCAGGGAAGTGCAGGGGAAGTGAGGTGATATAGGGAAGTGCACAGGTGAAGACACTAATTGGAATCACTGCGCCAATCAGCGGCGCAGTGGCCCTTTAAATCGCAAAGACCCGGCGCGCGCGCGCCCTAGGGAGCGGGGCCGCGCGCGCCGGGACAGGACCGAGGGAGAGCGAGTCAGGTACGGGAGCCGGGGTGCGCATCGCGAGCGGGCGCTACCCGCATCGCGAATCGCATCCCGGCTGGCAGCAGAATCGCAGCGCCCCGGGTCAGTGGATCTGACCGGAGCGCTGCAGCGGAGAGAGTGTAGCGAGCGCTCCGGGGAGGAGCGGGGACCCGGAGCGCTCGGCGTAACAGTACCCCCCCCCTTGGGTCTCCCCCTCTTTTTAGGGCCTGAGAACCTGAGGAGCAGACTTTTATCTAGGATGTTGTCCTCAGGTTCCCAGGATCTCTCTTCAGGACCACAACCCTCCCAGTCCACTAAAAAAAAAGTTTTCCCTCTGACCTTTTTAGAGGCTAAGATCTCTTTGACAGAGAAGATGTCCGAGGAGCCGGAAACAGGAGTGGGAGGAACAGATTTGGGAGAAAAACGGTTGAGGATGAGTGGTTTAAGAAGAGAGACGTGAAAGGCATTAGGGATACGAAGAGAAGGAGGAAGAAGAAGTTTGTAAGAGACAGGATTAATTTGACACAAAATTTTGAAAGGACCAAGATAGCGTGGTCCCAACTTGTAGCTAGGGACACGGAAGCGGACATATTTAGCGGAGAGCCATACCTTGTCTCCAGGGGAAAAAACGGGAGGAGCTCTTCTTTTCTTATCCGCGAACCTCTTCATGCGTGAAGAAGCCTGTAAGAGAGAATTTTGGGTCTCTCTCCATATAATGGAAAGGTCACGAGAAATTTCATCCACAGCGGGCAGACCAGAGGGCAAGGGGGTAGGGAGGGGGGGAAGAGGGTGACGGCCGTACACCACGAAAAATGGGGATTTGGAGGAAGATTCAGAGACTCTGAAGTTATACGAGAATTCGGCCCATGGAAGGAGATCTGCCCAGTCATCCTGGCGGGAGGAAACAAAATGTCGCAAATAATCACCCAAGACTTGGTTAATTCTTTCTACTTGTCCATTGGACTGGGGATGATATGCAGAAGAAAAATTTAATTTAATCTTGAGTTGTTTACAGAGAGCCCTCCAGAATTTAGACACGAATTGGACGCCTCTATCCGAGACGATCTGCGTAGGCAACCCGTGAAGACGAAAAATGTGTACAAAAAATTGTTTAGCCAACTGAGGCGCTGAAGGAAGACCAGGAAGAGGGATGAAATGTGCCATTTTGGAGAATCGATCAACGACCACCCAAATAACAGTGTTGCCACGGGAAGGGGGTAAATCAGTAATAAAATCCATACCAATCAGAGACCAAGGCTGTTCGGGGACAGGCAGGGGATGAAGAAAACCAGCGGGCTTCTGGCGAGGAGTCTTATCCCGGGCACAGATAGTGCAGGCTCGCACAAAGTCCACAACATCCGTCTCCAGAGTCGGCCACCAATAGAAGCGGGAGATGAGTTGCACAGATTTCTTGATGCCCCCATGACCAGCGAGATGGGAGGAGTGACCCCATTTGAGGATTCCGAGGCGTTGGCGTGGAGAAACAAAGGTCTTTCCTGGAGGAGTTTGCCTGATGGAGGCTGGAGAAGTGGAGATCAGGCAGTCAGGTGGAATGATGTGTTGCGGAGAGAGTTCAACTTCTGAGGCATCCGAGGAACGAGAGAGAGCATCGGCCCTAATGTTCTTATCGGCAGGACGAAAGTGAATCTCAAAATTAAATCGGGCAAAGAACAGAGACCACCGGGCCTGGCGAGGATTCAGCCGTTGGGCAGACTGGAGGTAGGAGAGGTTCTTGTGGTCGGTGTAAATAATAACTGGAAATCTTGATCCCTCCAGCAGATGCCTCCATTCCTCAAGTGCTAATTTAATGGCTAGAAGCTCTCGATCCCCGATGGAGTAGTTCCTCTCCGCCGGAGAGAAGGTCCTAGAAAAAAAACCACAAGTGACAGCATGCCCGGAAGAATTTTTTTGTAAAAGAACAGCTCCAGCTCCCACTGAGGAGGCATCAACCTCCAATAGGAAGGGTTTGGAAGGGTCAGGTCTGGAGAGCACGGGAGCCGAAGAAAAGGCAGACTTGAGTCGTTTAAAGGCGTCTTCCGCTTGAGGAGGCCACGACTTGGGATCGGCATTTTTTTTGGTTAAAGCCACGATAGGAGCCACAACGGTAGAAAAATGTGGAATAAATTGCCTGTAATAATTGGCGAACCCCAAAAAGCGTTGGATAGCACGGAGTCCGGAGGGGCGTGGCCAATCTAAGACGGCAGAGAGTTTGTCTGGATCCATTTGTAGTCCCTGGCCAGAGACCAGATATCCTAGAAAAGGAAGAGATTGGCATTCAAACAGACATTTCTCAATTTTGGCATAGAGTTGATTGTCACGAAGTCTCTGAAGAACCATACGGACATGCTGGCGGTGTTCTTCTAGATTGGCAGAAAAAATTAGGATATCGTCCAGATATACAACAACACAGGAGTATAACAGATCACGAAAAATTTAATTGACAAAGTCTTGGAAGACAGCAGGGGCGTTGCACAGGCCAAAGGGCATGACCAGATACTCAAAGTGTCCATCTCTGGTGTTAAACGCCGTTTTCCACTCATCCCCCTCTCTGATGCGGATGAGGTTATAGGCGCCTCTTAAGTCCAATTTAGTAAAGATGTGGGCACCTTGGAGGCGATCAAAGAGTTCAGAGATGAGGGGTAGGGGGTAGCGGTTCTTAACCGTGATTTTATTAAGACCGCGGTAGTCAATGCAAGGACGTAGGGAGCCATCTTTTTTGGACACAAAGAAAAATCCAGCTCCGGCAGGAGAGGAGGATTTACGGATAAAGCCCTTTTTTAAATTTTCCTGGACATACTCAGACATGGCAAGAGTCTCTGGGGCAGAGAGAGGATAAATTCTGCCCCGGGGTGGAGTAGTACCCGGGAGGAGGTCGATAGGGCAATCATAAGGCCTGTGAGGAGGTAGAGTCTCAGCTTGTTTTTTGCAGAAAACATCCGCGAAGTCCATATAGGCCTTAGGGAGACCGGTTACTGAGGGAACCACAGAGTCACGACAAGGGTTACTGGGAACCGGTCTTAGACAGTCCTTGGAACAAGAGGGCCCCCAACTCTTGATCTCCCCAGTGGACCAATCCAGGGTTGGGGAATGAAGTTGAAGCCAGGGAAGTCCAAGGAGAATTTCCGAGGTGCAATTGGGGAGGACCAAAAGTTCAATCCTCTCGTGATGAGATCCGATGCTCATTAGAAGGGGCTCCGTGCGGAAGCGTATGGTACAGTCCAATCTTTCATTGTTTACACAATTGATGTAAAGGGGTCTGGCGAGACTGGTCACTGGGATGTTGAACCTGTTGACGAGAGAGGCCAAAATAAAATTTCCTGCAGATCCAGAGTCCAAGAAGGCCACGGTAGAGAAGGAGAAGGCAGAGGCAGACATCCGCACAGGCACAGTAAGACGTGGAGAAGCAGAGTAGACATCAAGGACTGTCTCTCCTTTGTGCGGAGTCAGCGGACGTCTTTCCAGGCGGGGAGGACGGATAGGACAATCCCTCAGGAAGTGTTCGGTACTAGCACAGTACAGGCAGAGGTTCTCCATGCGGCGTCGTGTCCTCTCTTGAGGTGTCAGGCGAGACCGGTCGACCTGCATAGCCTCCACGGCGGGAGGCACAGGAACAGATTGCAGGGGACCAGAGGAGAGAGGAGCCGAGGAGAAGAAACGCCTCGTGCGAACAGAGTCCATATCTTGGCGGAGCTCCTGACGCCTTTCGGAAAAACGCATGTCAATGCGAGTGGCTAGGTGAATAAGTTCATGTAGATTAGCAGGAATTTCTCGTGCGGCCAGAACATCTTTAATGTTGCTGGATAGGCCTTTTTTAAAGGTCGCGCAGAGGGCCTCATTATTCCAGGACAATTCTGAAGCAAGAGTACGGAATTGTACGGCATACTCGCCAACGGAAGAATTACCCTGGACCAGGTTCAACAGGGCAGTCTCAGCAGAAGAGGCTCGGGCAGGTTCCTCAAAGACACTTCGGACTTCCGAGAAGAAGGAGTGTACAGAGGCAGTGACAGGATCATTGCGGTCCCAGAGCGGTGTGGCCCATGACAGGGCTTTTCCGGACAGAAGGCTGACTACGAAAGCCACCTTAGACCTTTCAGTGGGAAACAGGTCCGACATCATCTCCAGATGCAGGGAACATTGGGAAAGAAAGCCACGGCAAAACTTAGAGTCCCCATCAAATTTATCCGGCAAGGATAGGCGTAGCCCAGGAGCGGCCACTCGCTGCGGAGGAGGTGCAGGAGCTGGCGGAGGAGATGACTGCTGAAGCTGTGGTAGTAACTGTTGTAGCATAACGGTTAGTTGAGACAGCTGTTGGCCTTGTTGCGCTATCTGTTGTGACTGCTGGGCGACCACCGTGGTGAGGTCAGCGACAACTGGCAGAGGAACTTCAGCGGGATCCATGGCCGGATCTACTGTCACGATGCCGGCTGGCAGGTAGTGGATCCTCTGTGCCAGAGAGGGATTGGCGTGGACCGTGCTAGTGGATCGGTTCTAAGTCACTACTGGTTTTCACCAGAGCCCGCCGCAAAGCGGGATGGTCTTGCTGCGGCGGTAGTGACCAGGTCGTATCCACTAGCAACGGCTCAACCTCTCTGGCTGCTGAAGATAGGCGCGGTACAAGGGAGTAGACAGAAGCAAGGTCGGACGTAGCAGAAGGTCGGGGCAGGCAGCAAGGATCGTAGTCAGGGGCAACGGCAGGAGGTCTGGAACACAGGCTAGGAACATACAAGGAACGCTTTCACTGGCACAATGGCAACAAGATCCGGCAGGGAAGTGCAGGGGAAGTGAGGTGATATAGGGAAGTGCACAGGTGAAGACACTAATTGGAATCACTGCGCCAATCAGCGGCGCAGTGGCCCTTTAAATCGCAAAGACCCGGCGCGCGCGCGCCCTAGGGAGCGGGGCCGCGCGCGCCGGGACAGGACCGAGGGAGAGCGAGTCAGGTACGGGAGCCGGGGTGCGCATCGCGAGCGGGCGCTACCCGCATCGCGAATCGCATCCCGGCTGGCAGCAGAATCGCAGCGCCCCGGGTCAGTGGATCTGACCGGAGCGCTGCAGCGGAGAGAGTGTAGCGAGCGCTCCGGGGAGGAGCGGGGACCCGGAGCGCTCGGCGTAACACTTATTTTTAAGCGTACTGTAGTGTATTTTTCCACCCTCATAAGTGCATACCACATACCTACATCAAAGTAGTGTACTTTTTTGTACCTGTTTATCTGTCAAGGGCCTAGATACTGTAAAAGTCCATTCAAAAGTAATCACCGGCTGGTGTTTTACTGAAATGCCTATTTTTAAGCGTACTGTATCGCATTTTTCTGCTCTCATAAGTGCATACCACATAACTACATCTAAGTAGTGTACTATTTTGTACCTGTTAATCTGTCAAGGGCCTAAATACAGCTAAAGGCCAGCCAAAAGTGCACACCTGTTGCTGTTCTAGACAAATACTGTTTTAAGAGTAGTGAAGCGTATTGTACTCCCCTCAAGTCAAGGCAAAGGTAATCACCGGCTGGTGTTTTACTAAAATACCTATTTTTAAGCGTACTGTAGCGCATTTTTCTGCCCTCATAAGTGCATACCCCAAACCTACATCTAAGTGGTGTACTATTTTTTACCTGTTAATCTGTCAAGGGCCTAGATAAAGCTAAAGGCCAGCCAAAAGTGCACACATGTTGCTGTTCTAGACAAATACTGTTTTAAGCGTAGTGAAGCGTAGTGAAGCGTATTGTACTCCCCTCATATATGCACTAAGTATTTCAGGCAGAGAAGTGCCAAGACATGCACAGAGGATTGGCAGAGGCCTAAATTCATCAGGTAGAGGGTGCAGCAGACTAGGGGTGAGTGGCAGCAGGAGTCGCAGCAAGAGGCCTGAGCTCCCGTTATCAGCTAGTGGTCGTGTCTCGACCAGCAACCCATCTGCCGTCATCGATTGGTTAACACGGTCATCCACTTCATCACAAGTGACATCTGATACCCCCAGTCAACGGTCGGTGGGTTCCTCAGACACAACCCTCAGTTGGCATGGCCCAGGAGCAGTCCCAGTCCTCCCATTGCCTCTGTCCTATGCTGTTCCCTCCCCTAAAGAAGTATCTTATGCTGTGGGTTCAGCTCTACTATTCAGTGAGGGCGATGTAATAGAAGACAGTAAGCAGCTACTACCGAGCCACGAAGTGGAGGAGGCCTCAGCCGCTTTCTCCGCTAGGCAAGCAATAAGTGAGGAGGAGAGTGACATGGGAGGCGGTGTTGCCAGCATTCAGGGTCCTGAAGCAGACACTGTTGAGGAACCTGAGGAGGACATCAGTGACGTGCAGACAATTGTTGATGATGATGAAGCCGATCGCACTTGGGAGCCGGGTGCAGAAGGGGCTTCAGCATCATCAGGAGAAAATAATTGCATGTTGCACGTGAGGCAGCAGCTGAGCCAGCAAGGCAGTAGCATGGTTGGCAGTCAGCATGGTGGTAGAAGTGGACATTCTGTAGCCACCTGCTTCACAGTAGCCTACCTGGAAACTGTGGCAGAAGCAGTCAATTAGTGCGGACTGTTGGTGAGAAAATCAGCTACTCTGAAGTGTGGCAGTTTTTCATCAAGCATCCAGTGGAGGCTCACATAGCCACATGCAAGATATATCGGCAGAAGGTGAAGCGTGGCCAGGGTCCCAACATTGGCATCACAGCCCTGCATCAACATATGCTTCGCCACCATAAAGCGACCTGGGAGAACCACGGCTCTGATGTAGTGGTCCAGCCTGCTGCATCACCCTGTGGCACGCCACTCCCTCTTTCACCCAGCTCCACCACCTCAGCCATAGGGAGCTGTGTGTCATACCCTCCTTCTGTCCCTCCATATGCTCCTGCTCCTCCTACGTTTAGTCAGCCATTTCGCCAACAATCCATCGGCGAAGCCATGTCCAAGAGACAACAGAATGCGCACACTCATCCAATGGCGCAGAAGCTGAATGTCCTCCTGTTTAAGTTGCTGGTGCTGCAGTACCTCCCTTTTCAAGTGGTGGACTCTTTTCAGAGAACTGATGGCTTGTGCCGAGCCGAGGTAGAGAGTGCCAAGACGTTATTTCTTTGCGAAGAAGGCAGTACCAGCCCTGCACAATTTTGTGGAAGAGAAGGTGGTCCAGTGCTTGAGCATGTCGGTGTGTACCAATATGCATGGCAGCACCGACGTCTGGAGCTGTAACTATGGTCATGGAAAATACATGTCCTTTACGGCTCACTGGGTGAATGTGGTTCCTGCACAGCCACAACACCAACTTGGACAGTTCACGCCGCTTCTTCCTCCACACTCTCAGGCCGTCAGTCCTGTGACAGTGTGCGACTCCGCCTCCTCATCCTCCACCATGTCCTCAGCGTCCACTGCCAGACAAGTCTCAGTGGCCCTTCAACATACCATGTGTGGAGGGTACGGCGGTGTCACGTTGTTCTTCACATGGTTTGCCTTGGCGAAAGGAGTTACACAGGCGAGGAACTGGTAAAAGTCATTCGTAAACAAATCAGAGCATGGCTTACTCCACGAAAACTGGAAATGGGAACCATGGTGACTGACAACGGAAAGAATATCTTGCATGTACTGCGACTGGGAAGGCTGAGCCATGTGCCCTGCATGGCACACATGTTCAATCTGGTTGTGAAGCACTTCCTGAACTGTTCCCCCCATTTGCAAGACATCCTAACAATGGGAAGGAAACTTTGCATGCACTTCAGCCACTCCTTCACTGCTAAGCACACCTTCCTTGAGCTGCAGCGTAAGAACGGTATCCCACAACATAGTCTTATATGTGACGTTGCCACACGTTGGTATTCCACCCTGCAAATGTTGGACAGACTGTATGAACAGAGAAAAGCCATCACCAATTTCTTGATGATCCAAGCGGATAGGAGTATACCCCTGTGTAACTTCAATGTCAACCAGTGGCAGCTCATACGTGACACCTACCGTTTGCTCAGGCCCTTTGAGGAAGCCACATGATTTGTAAATTGCCAGGATTACAGTATGAACTACGTCATTCCACTGCTTTATTTCTTACAACAAACATTGGAAACGATGGCTTATCAGGGCACTGGAGATGAGGTGCCTACATCTCATGGCCACATGAGCCCTGTGGGGGCAGAACTGGAGGAGGAGGGGAAGGGGCACAGTGGAGCACAGTTTAGGTTTTGCCAAATGGGCTTTTTTTAAGTAATCTGACAGGAGAGGAGGAGTAAGAGCAGCCAGAGGAACTAGAGGGTTATGAGGAAGGCGAGACAGAGGACCCAGACACACCGTGAAAGTATTCTGATTACAATGGACCATACGTTGTTCCCTTCCATCTTTTAGAGGTCTTTGTATCACTTCAATACTTGGTGGTGTAGGTGGCACATGGTGTTTTTTGCACACCTTTCCTTTGGTTTGATTGAAAAAAAGATTTGGGGTCCATATATTTAATTCTAAGGATATTATTAAAAGTCAAAGGGGTACTCAGGTGGAAGAAATTTTTTTTAAATTAAATGGTGCCAGAAAGTTAAATAGATTTGTAAATTAATTGTATTAAAAAATCTTTACCCTTCCAGTGCTTTTTAGCAGCTGTATGCTACAGAGGAAATTCTTTTCTTTTTTTATTTATTTTTTGTCTTGTCCACAGGGCTCTCTCCTGACACCTGATGCCCATATCAGGAATTGTCCAGAGCAGGAGAAAATCCCAATAGCAAACCTATGCTGCTCTGGACAGTTCCTGACACGGACAGAGGTGTCAGCAGAGAGCAATGTGGACAAGACAAAAAAGAAATTAAAAAAGAAAAGAATTTCCTCTGTAGCATACAGCTGCTAAAAAGTACTGGAAGGGTAAAGATTTTTAACAGTCATTTAAAAATCTGTTTAACTTTCTGGCATTAGTTCATTTAAATAAATAAAAAAAAATAAAAGAGTTTTCCACCAGAGTACCCCTATAAGTTTTACGTAATGCATATCCTCAATACTTACTTGTGTACACTAACACTTTTACAAAAGACCGTTTTTTTCTGCCTACCGGCCTCAACTACTATTCTGATCCTGCCACCGACCTGATGCCACACATTTGATGCCAAGTTCTCCTTTTTTCACCCACCTTCATCACTGGGTACTGGTATTGCCACCCACCGCACCACTCTTTCACCAGGTCACTTTCAGGAATCTTGATTCTGCTTCTGCCACTTCCAGGCTGTCTCATTCTGCCATCATATGTTCTCCTTGTGCTGCTGCCACCTTCAGGCTGTCTCATTCTGCCACCATAGGTTCTCCTTGTGCTGCTGCCACCTCCAGGCTGTCTCATTCTGCCACCTATAGGTTCTCCTCATGCTGATGCCATCTCCAGGCTGTCTCATTCTGCCACAATATGTTCTCCTCATGATGATGCCAGCTCCAAGCTGTCTCATACTGCCACCATATGTTCTCCTCATGCTTCTGCCATCTCCAGGCTGTCTCATTCAGCCACTGTGTGGTCTCCTCATGCTGCCGCCAACTCCAGACTGTGTCATTCAGCCACTATATGGTCTCCTCATGCTTCCGCCACCTCCACGCTGTGTCATTCAGCCATTATATGGTCTCCTCATGCTGCTGCCACCTCCAGGCTGTGTCATTCGGCCACTAAATGTTCTCATGCTGCCGCAAACTCCAAGCTGTGTCATTCAGCCACTATATGCTGCCTCCAATTCCAGGCTGTGTCATTCAGCCACTATGTGGTCTCCTCATGCTGCCGCCAACTTCAGGTTGAGTCATTCAGCCATTATATGTTCTCCTCATGCTGCCGCTACCTCAGCACTGTGTCATTCAGCAACAAAATCATCTCCACATGCTGCCACCAACTCCAGGCTCTGTCATTGTGCTGCTCTGCAACAGTGATTCTAATAGTGACGCCTCTGATCTGCATGTCATACTGAATAACAGAATGATTTCACTAACCCAGAAACCCTATTCATGTTACAGCAAAGCAAAGTGTTCTAAACCCCTATTGAGGCTCTCTGTAGCCCAGAAATAGCCGTTTTTAATAGTGATTTGCTGCAAATAAATTCGGACCGAAACGATTTTTGGGTGAAAATTCGGTGAATGAGCTGAAGCAAATTTTTCAGAAGATTCACTCATCTCTAATCATTATCTTCATCCTCAATAGTGTTGCCATCATCATATCATTACAAAATAATGAGAACAACATAATTTTATTAAAAAAAAAATAGAATCCACAAAGAGAAATGATTCATGAAGAAGCACATAGGCATTAACAGTTTGAGGCTGGAAATTCAGCAATCTATCAGATTTTACTGTGGTTCATTTATTTTGCCTCAGGGTCCCTTTCTCATTGCAGAAAAAGGTCAAATTCTAGGCGAAGAGTAGAAAAAAAAGGAGCATAATTCAAATATCGGGAAATATAACAAATAGGAAAGACCCAGCTAGAAATGCAGGAAAGTAAAGCCCCAATATGTTATTATCACTTCAGGCTGAATGTGCATTAGTGGAAATTGTATGTTAAATGAATAGACCTTTTCATTATGGATAATTATTGCTGGAGACATTTAGGAGACATATTCTAATGGATATTTTTTTTTCAATATAATGTACTGTTTATGTCCAAAATGCATGGTTCTAACCTAAAACAGTGGTAATTCAGGGTTCTTTTCCTGATAAGTGTTAAAGGGAAATTCCCGCCAAGGACATATGTACCCTATCTACCCATGAAGAAACAGTGAAATCTTTTTGAGACAACCACCCATAATTGTACAAAAAAGCAGACTTCTTGGGGAGGGTGGGGTCTTCTTAAGATATGATAAATGTGGAGCTGAAAAGCTTTCACAGAAAATCCAGTTTGTATGAGAGAGCGTTCCTCATAAAGAGGTGGTCTTTTGGAGAGCTGAGTACAAAGCTCGGTTATCTTCGTCAGTCCAATAGACTTTAAATGGAGCAGCGCATGGGTTCCTGATGGTCACTTTATTGAAACTCGCCTTATTGCAGCCATACAGGGAGAAAGAACGGGAGGCTCATGGCTGCCTTTCTTGTGATTTGTGGGGCCTCCAGTGATCAGATATATCACCTATACTGTGAATACTCCTTTTATCTTTATAGTCCCAGTATATTCTGCACTTATACTTTACAATACAAAGGAAACATACACAAAATCAGACACTTATTAAAGGGGTACTCTGCTGCTCAGCATTTGGAACACACTGCTCTGGAACAACGCTGGAGCCGGTGCTGGGAGCTCGCCCCCCCCTTAATGCAAGTCCATGGGAGGGGGTGTGACGGCTGTCACGCCCGATCCCATAGACTTGCATTGAGGGGGCAGGGTGAGATGTCATCATCTCCCCGCGCCGGCTCCAACGTTTGGAACAGTTTGTTTTAAACGCTGAGCAGCGGAGTACCCCTTTAACAGTTACGAGTAAAGTTAGACGTTAATAGGTACAAGATTTAGAAAAAGGGCTCAGCTTCCAGCTGACTGCCAAACAAGCAAGGACAAGAATTGAGGGACGGGAGGAAGGAGATGTTCCAGTACTCATCACGGCAGAAGCTTGGAAACAGCTCTTTGACACTTGGCACCAAATCTACAGCATTCTGATTTTGGAAAACTCCTACTGACCCCCCAAACACTCCACAAGTGTAGAAAAAGGCCTCAAAAAAGAAAGCCTTGTTTATAATGCATTTTATATTTCTCTATTGACTTTTGCGAGTTGACATTGTGACATCCTATTAGTGGCAACAGTACACATTCCTTGAGTGTTCACCAAAATCTGGCACCCCCTTCTGCTTTTTGCCAAAGGAAACCCAGTGGCAGTAAGCACAGACAATGACCCAGTAAAGGTCAAAGTGAAACTGAAACTATCCCGGCAGCTCAGTTGGGCTGTTCACGGTGTCCCGAACAGCTTACAGGACACTGGGAGGATGCCTCCTCGGTGTCCAATCGGAGAATGACTGCTCCGTGCCTGAGATCCAGGCAGGAGCAGTCAAGCGCCGATAACACAGATCAATGGCATATTAATACATGCCAGTGATCAGTGTAAAAGATCAGTGTGTACAATGTTATAACCCCCTATGGGGGCTATAACACTGCAAAAAAAAAGTGAAAAAAAGTGTTAATAAATGTGTTTTAACCCCTTCCCTAATAACAGTTTGAATCACCCCCCTTTTCCCATAAAAAAAAGTGTAAATAAAAATAAACATATGTGGTATCGCCACATGCGTAAGTGTCCGGACTATAAAAATATATCAATAATTAAACCGCACGGTCAATGGCCTACACGCAAAAAAATTCAAAAGTCCACAATAGCGTATTTTTGGTCACTTTTTTATACCATTAAAAAATGAATAAAAAGGATCAATAAGTCCTATCAATACAAAAATGGTACCGATAAAATGTCAGATCACAGCACAAAAATTAGCCCTCAAACCGCCCCATATGCAGAAAAATAAAAAAGTTATAAGGATAAGAAGAGGAAATTTTTTAACGTATACATTTTCCTGCATTTAGTTATGATATTTTCCAGAAGAATGAAAAAATCAAACCTATATATGTAGGGTATCATTTTAACCGTATGGACGTACAGAATAAAGATAAGGTGTAATTTTCACCAAAAAATGCACTGCGTAGAAACAGAAGCCCCTAAAATGTACAAAATGGTGTTTCTTCTTCAATTTTGTCACACAATGATTTTTTTTTCCGTTTCGCCATGGATTTTTGGGTAAAATGACTAATGTCACTGCAAATGAGAATTGGTGGCGCAAAAAATAATCCATAATATGGATTTTTAGGTGGAAAATTGAAAGGGTTATGATTTTTAAAAGGTAAGGAGGAAAAAATGAAAATGCAAAAACGGAAAAACGCTGAGTCCTTTAGGGGTTAAAGCTTAAAGGGGCCAGTTAGGCAGATCACTAAAAGCCATTGTCACCTGCTATTAGAGTGCCTAATAATACTGTACTGGGCTCTAATACACAGTGATTCTGTCCTGTTGTAGTTGGTTGTACTGCTGCAGTTGGGTTTACAACTGTAAAGCTAACAGGGGCCAGTTAGGGTGAGCACGAAAAGCCATTGTCACCTGGTTACAGTGCCTAATACATGTTGCGTTATTGTTCTTTGGTGTATATGTGGTGTATGTATTTTTTTTCCCTGAAAAACTAATTTTGGCCTGATTACTGTGAAAGGCCAGCCAAAGCTATACCCATTGTTTCTGTAGCCTTATACAGTTTTAAGCAGAGCGTATTGTCCAGCTCTTGTAATTGTAAACTGTACGTACAGTTACGTGGTGTACGTTATTTTTTTCCTAAAAAAATATTTTGGGCCTAGTTACTGGGAAAGGCCAGCCAAAGCTACACACTTGTTTTTGTAGCCTTATACAGTTTGTAGTGGAGTGTATTGTCCACCTCTCGTAAGTGTAAACTTACGTACACCTACGTAGTGTCCTTTATATATTTTCCTGTTAAACTAATTTGGGCCTAATTACTGTGAAAGGCCAGCCAAAGCTACACACTTGTTTATGTAGTCTAATACAGTTTTAACGGTAGTGGAGCGTATTGTCCTCCTCTCATAAGTGTAACATATACGCACTCAGCTGGTGTATAACTATGTCAGGCAGAGAAGTGCCAGGACATGCATGGAGAAGTGGCAAAGGCCTAAATTCCTCAGGCAGAGGTTGCAGCACACTAAGGGCAAGTGGCAGCAGGAGTCACAGCGAGAGGCCTAAGCTCCCGGTATCAGCTAGCGGTCATGTCTCGAACAGCAACCCATCTTCCGTCATCGATTGGTTAACTCGGTCATTATCTTCATCACAAGTGAAATCCAACACCCCCAGTCAACAGTCAGTGGGTTCCTCAGATACAACCCTCAGTTGGCATGGCCCGGGAGCAGTCCCTGTCCTCCCATTGCCTCTGTCCTATGCTGTTCCCTCCCCCACAGAAGTATCTTATGCTGTGGGTTGAGTACCACTATTTAGTGAGGACCATATACTTGAAAATAGTCAGCAGCTACTGCCCAGCCAAGAAGTGGAGGAGATATCTGCCACTTCCTCTGCTAGGCGGGCAAGTAGTGATGAGGAGAGTGGCGTGGGAGAAACTGTTGAGGAACCTGAGGAGGACATCAGTGATGTGCAGACACAAATTGATGATGATGAAGCCGATTGCACTTGGGAGCTGGGTGCAGAAGGTGCTTCATCATCATCAGGAGAAGAGGGTTGCAGGTTGACCATGAGGCAGCAGCTGAGCCAGCAAGGTAGTAGCATGGTTGGCAGTCAGCATGGTGGCAGAAGTGGAAAGTCTGGAGCCAAAAGTGCCCGGGGTAGACCACCTGCTTTGCGGCAGCCTACCTTCCTGGGAGGTAGCGGAACACAGGTTCCTGGAGACGGTGGCAGTGGCAGTCAATCAGTTCGGACTGTTGGGAGGAAAATCAGCTACTCTGTGGTGTGGCAGTTTTTCATTAAGCATCAAGGGGATGTTAACCTGGCCACATGCAAGATGTGTTGGCAGAAGGCGAAGCGTGGCCAGGGTCCCAATGTTGGCACCACGGCCCTGCGTCAACAAATGCAGCGTCACCATAAAGCGGCCTAAGAGAACTGTGGCTCCGATGTGGTGGTCCAGCCTGCTGCATCACCTAGTGGCACGCCGCTCCCTCTTTCAGCCAGCCAAGGCTCCATCACCTCAGCCAAAGAGAGCTGTGGGTCATACCCATCTTCTGTCGCTCCAGATGTTACTGCTCCTCCTACTTTGAGTCAGTCATTCCGCTAGCAATCCGTCAACGAAGCCATGTCCAAGAGACAACAGTATGCGCCCATTCATCCAAAGACGCAGAAGCTGAATGTGCTCCTGTCCAAGTTGCTCGTGCTGCAGTCCCGCCCTTTTCAAGTGGTGGACTCTGCACCTTTCAGAGAACTGATGGCTTGTGCCGAGCCGAGGTGGAGAGTCCCAAGCCATCATTTCTTTGTGTAAAAGGCAGCACCAGCCCTGCATAAATTTGTTGAACAGAAGGTGGGCCAGTCCTTGAGCCTGACGGTGTGTACCAAAGTGCACGGCAGTGCCAACGTGTGGAGATGTAACTACAGTCAGGTACAATACAATAATGTCCTTAATGGCCCAGTGGGTAAATGTGGTTCCTGCACAGCCACAACAGCAACTTGGACAGGTCACGCCACTTCTGCCTCCAAGCTCTCAGGCCGTTTGTCCTGTGACAGTGTGCAACTCTGCCTCCTTAGCCTCCACCGTGTCCTCAGCGTCCACTGCTCCTGTGATGTTACTACAGGATTCGGTAAGGACCAAGATGCACTCCAACGCGTTTCTGAGACAATACAATGGTCTCCTTCTTCGGGGATGTGGGTCTGGACCTCATAGTTACCTTATATATGTTCCCAAGCCATTTTCATCCTATCTGGTGTTCATTTGCTGTATTCTCGTCCCTCCATCATTTGCATCATGTATTTTTTTATATTGCAGTCCTGGATATGTTCAAATATGAGAATTCTTATTATGAGCCAAATAAAGAGATTTTGGTTGCTGTGTTGGTGAGTCACTTATTATAAAAAGCCAAAGCTCTCAAATTCTGCATTTAATCCATGTGGAATCATTGTCTTTAGGTTAAAAATCCATTTAGATTCGTCCCTAGACATTTGGGATATAAAATTCCCTTCTCGCCAATGGGGGTGGATTTTTTCTATGCCGAAAAAAATGGGTAATGTCCCTCATATCCCTTCCATATGTTGTTCACATGTTCTCCTAGTCACACTTTGAGGACCATTTTGGTGCGGCCTATGTAGAGCTTATCACACTGGCAACGTATAGCATAGATGACTCCACATGTAGTACAGCTTAAATTATTTTTTATTTTGTATTCTGTTGTATTCATTTTTAATCGACAAGAATTTATTTTTTTGTTTAGAATTTGATGTAATATTATTTTTCTCAATAGTGGGAGCTACAAGGTTACCAATGTTTTGGGCCTTTCAAAATGCAAAAGATGGGGCTGGTGGAATGTATTGTCTCAGGATTTTATCATTTTGTAATATGCCCCAATGCTTCTTCACTAGCCGTTTAAAAAGGAAGCTATGCTTGCTGTATTTTGTAATAATGGGCATCTTTAACATGGTGTTGCCCATTTCATTTTTTCCTTGTTTGATCTGTTCCTTTTTTTGTGTAGGATAATGTTCCTGTCTATTTCACAGACTTCGTTCTTAATTTTCACCAGATGTTCCTCCTCATATCCTTTGTTAAGAAATGTTCTCTGTAGGATAAGGGCCTCATTTTCATATTGGTCCACATTAGAACAGTTTCTCTGTAGTCTGAGAAATTGGCTTCGGGGAATGTTTTGCAGCCATATGGGCAAGTGGCAGCTATCAGTTTTCATGTAACTATTGCTGTCTGTTTTTTTTATGGTAAGTGCTGGTAGTAATTTTATTATTAATAATATTAATGTTCAAATCTTAAAAATTTACCAGAGATTGGCTATATTGGGCCATAAAATTTTAAAATAATAATTTTTATTAATATCCTCTAAAAACTTGATCAAACTTGGTTCACCCCCTCGCCATATAAAAACAAAGTCATCTATGAATCTTCGCCATAGGACCAGGTCTGCGCCCAGTTGACCCCTGGAGTGAATGGCAATCTGTTCCTAAAGGGCCACATATAGGTTTTAATAACTGGGCGCAAACATGGTCCCCATAGCGGTGCCCCATTTCTGAATGTAAAAACTATCCTCATATTTAAAATAATTATGCTCTAGTATAAAAGAAATGCTCTCTCCTATAAAGTGAACTTGTGCATCAGGTATGTCTCCCTCCTTCTTTAGAACAAATTCTGCCTCCTGCCTTCCCTTCTAGTGCTCTATGATAGTATAGAGGAAGGTGATGTCTAAAGTGCCAATAATGAAACCTTCCTGCCAAATTTTATATTCAAGTATTTTTAAAATATGACTAGTATCTTTAAGGTAGGTGGGAAATTTTTCTACACAGGGTTGTAATTGTATATCAATGTATCTTGACAAATTGGCCATTAGGCAGTAAATCCCTGAAATAATGGGTCTTCCAGGGGGATTCTCAATACTTTTATGAATTTTTGGCAGTTGATTAAACACAAGTATCTTAGGTTCGTTGGTCATAAGGAAATCTGCCTCCTGTTTTTTTTAAATGCCCATCTCCATGCCCTTCTTAACCCCTTAAGGACCGGAGGTTTTTCCGTTTTTGCATTTTCGTTTTTTGCTCCTTGCCTTTAAAAAATCATAACTCTTTCAAATTTACACCTAAAAATCCATATGATGGCTTATTTTTTGCGCCACCAATTCTACTTTGTAATGACGTCAGTCATTTTGCCCAAAAATCTATGGTGAAGCGGGAAAAAAAATCATGCGACAAAATTGAAAAAAACGCTGTTTTGTAACTTTTGGGGGCTTCCGTTTCTACGTAGTACATTTTTCGGTAAAAATGACACCTGATATGTATTCTGTAGGTCCATACGATTAAAATGATACCCTACTTATATAGGTTTGATTTTGTCGGACTTCTGGAAAAAATCATAACTACATGCAGGAAAATTAATATGTTTAAAATTGTCATCTTCTGACCCCTATAACTTTTTTATTTTTCCGTGTATGGGGCGGTATGAGCGCTCATTTTTTGCGCCGTGATCTGAAGTTTTTAACGGTACCATTTTTGCATTGATAGGACTTATTGATCATTTTGGACTTTGGAATTTTTTTGCGCGCACGCCATTGACCGAGCGGTTTAATTAATGATATATTTTTATAATTCGGACATTTCCGCACGCGGTGATACCACATATGTTTATTTTTATTTTTATTTACACTGTGGTTTTTTTTTATTGGAAAAGGGGGGTGATTCAAACTTTTAATAGGGGAGGAGTTAAATGATCTTTATTCACTTTTTTTTTTTCACTTTTTTTTTGCAGTGTTATAGGTCCCATAGGGACCTATAACACTGCACACACTGATCTTCTATGTTGATCACTGGTTTCTCATAAGAAACCAGTGATCAACGATTCTGCCGCATGACTGCTCATGCCTGGATCTCAGGCACTGAGCAGTCATTCGGCGATCGGACAGCGAGGAGGCAGGAAGGGGCCCTCCCGCTGTCCTGTCAGCTGTTCGGGATGCCGCGATTAGCCGCGGCTATCCCGAACAGCCCGACTGAGCTAGCCGGGAACTTTCACTTTCACTTTTAGCCGCGCGGCTCAGCTTTGAGCGCGCGTCTAAAGGGTTAATAGCACGCGGCGCCGCGATCGGCGCTGCGCGCTATTAGAGGCAGGTCCCGGCTTCACTATGACGCCGGGCCCGCCATGATATGACGCGGGGTTACTGTGTAACCCCGCGTTATATCAGAAGAGCAGGACCAAGGACGTACCGGTACGTCCTTGGTCCTTAAGGGGTTAATGAGGGTTATTAATTTTTTCTTATATGTAATGGGGGGATCCTTCGTGAGTTTCTCGTATGTTTTTGAATCCCCCAGTAAACATTCGTTGTAGTACATGTCAGAGTCTAAAATAACAATACTGCCCCCTTTGTCTGCTTGGCGAATCACCGCATTATTATTGGTCTGTAAGGTTTCTAATGCCATTTTTTCTTGTTAAGTTAAATTATTTTCTGGTATTTGGTATTCATTTTCAATTTCATTGAATCTTGTGTTACATTGTTTTCAAACAAAAGAATGCTTCAGCTCACCCCAGGTGCGCAAGGACCGGGCGTGGACCTTGTCCGCAACAGATAAGAACAAAAGAAAGAAGTCCAGCGTCCAAACTCGGAGGATAACGTTTATTTCACCAGATGGCACATACAGGAACACAGGTACAGGTACAGTGACGCGTTTCGGCCTTAAAACAAGGCCTTAGTCATACCATACCATTGTTTTCAAACGTATACATAGATTCAGAGTATTTCTGATATGGAAAAAAGTGGGAGCTCTTTTTCAATGTGATGTGTTTAAATTCTGATGTGGGATGGTTTGAGTATGATGCCGGATTTTTTATGAAGTATTTTTTTATGTGAGGTTACACATAACTCTTTAGGCCTATGAATGTTTCAAATTTGTTTAAAGAGCTGGAGGGGACAAATTTCAGGCCCTTTTTTATTACGTTTTTCTCGTATTCTGGAAGTTTGTAGTTGCTACGGTTATACATTTTCTGTTGTTGCAATGGGTCGCTTTAACTCTCTATTTTCCTGTGGCGGGAAAAAAACGTAAAAGAGGGGAAAAAGAGGGGGGAAACTCTCCAAAAAAAGAAACAACACAGGAAGATAAGGTGTGAAAGTGACCCATTGCAACAACAGAAAATGTATAACCTTAGAATTGATACTTATTGGTCAATTTCTGGTAACTGTACAAACGTTCTTCCAGCTTCTGAAAACTACTCAGTCATGTATGCACTTTATTACCAACTGTCATCTACGTCACCACTTCCAAGTATGTTAAAAATCACACTGCATATAACTTAAGTTAAGTTTCTTTTTATATAAATGTACAAGTATTTTGAAAATTTACTGTTTGAGAGATAATATACTTACTAATCCCCCATGTGTCTGCCTTGTTTTTATAACCTGTTGCCTTAGGTCACGTTCAAATTATGAAATCCACTAAGGTGGTTATACATACTCAGTTCAATATCAATCTACTGGTCTGTCCTGGAAGTATTGGCAATAAGTCTTTACTGTACATAAAAACAAGGGCCATTATGGAAAAGTTGGTGCAATATCACACGGCACACAGCAAAGTCACAATACAGTAAGGAAACAAGAAACACAGTGAGGTAAATTATCTTACCTTAAAAAATTAATAATAATTGAGATACAAGGCTTGGCTTCAAGTATTGAGCAGCACATCAATCAGTCAAGGCAGGGTGGGTAGGGGCATGCATTTTGTAATTCATTTGTCTCTTAACCCCTGAGTACATGGTTGTTACCACGAAACATGAAGGGGAGACCATGTTTGTGTGAAATTTTAAGCAGCAGCCTAGTTCCCTTCCTGTATAGCATACTGCAGACACTGGTGACATAAACTTGCACACTCCACATAGGAGAGCTCATTGTTTTTTGGGACTGTGCTGCAATTTTTTATGCCCATCTTGTAGAACCTTTAAAAAAAAAAAGTTTCAATATGAAAATATAATAGAGAGTAAATTCTTTGGTTTATTTATTCATTTATAATTTTTTTTTTTTTGCCCCGCTCAGTTAACTTGGTGAATGGGGTTTGGTGTATTTATTTGTTATATACCCCTTCCCTCTTTTGGGCATTTGTGGTTTTGGGACTAAGATTAGGCTCAGGGAATGGGAGCTTCACAATTGTTAACCTTACCAGAGCATGATTTATGTCCCCTCAGCCTTCCAATTATACCACCTTAGCCTTGCATTTACAGCCCATTTTGGAATAAAGTTCCTGCCTGACAATCTGACAATTCAGTGAAAAGAACAAATTGTCAAAAAACACAATTATTACCTATCATATATCCTCATACTTGTCTTAACCATACAACACTTTTATAATGCATTTCCAAATATTAAATATTCATGGAATTTAAATGCAACTATATATTTCCCCAAACTCATGACATTTGTAGACCTCATATAACTTTGTAGCCTTAAAAAAGGAAAAAAAAATGTATGGCTGAAGAAATGAGTCTCCTTTTCCGGAGATCGCGGGGGACCACTACAACCCCCTCTCAAACCCTCTACTCTACATCATAGCAGGTGCCAAAATTACCCCACTCCATCTTGCAGTGAGGTTACTGAAAAACCTTCAGGCGGTGATGGTAAGTATTGCAGTGGGTTTGGTTCTAAAAACAAAGTGCTCAGATCGGCAACTTTATATTTCTGGCAAGATATGCCAAAAAATGTGCAACCTACATAGATTATGAGGATGACCCTGAAAGAACTTTTAAATCTCTTACTTTTCCGGTAATGTACACATAAACTTGGGCCTGAATAACAAGTGATCCGCATATTATTCCCAGCAGTAAAAAAAAAAAAAAAAAAATTTAAAACGTAAAATCTGTTTTGTAAAGTGCCTTCTCAACCTCAGACTTGGTTCTATCGTGTTACCATGATCAGTGCTCGGCTGAAGCATTTAAAATCTCTTTGATTTAATTTACTAGATAAAAGACTTAAATGATCAAGATGGGTATCTGGTAAATTTGCTAGTTACATAAACTGCTTGAAGCAACAAAAAGTTTAGCGTTTGAACTTTAAATGTAATGATGTTAAAAAAGAAAAAACTGTAAGAAGGCAGTAAAAGTTACATTCTAAAATAACATGAGAGCAGAGTTGGGCTCTATATTACATTTGATCTGTGGTATATGCAGGGAAATCTCCTGAGATATATGCCAGATATATACACCTGTTGCATGTTTACCAAAAATCATTGTAGACATTCTTTGCAGGATGTCCATGTCTGGAAAAAAAGGTATATTTAAATACAACAGCCAAATGCCTGCCCAAAAGACCCCCTTTTATATAAATATAAGTTAATGGGGCGTTCCAGAATTTTTCTTATTTGACTATGCTACAGAGGCTGTGAAATTAGTGTAGTTCATCATATAGAGTCTGTCCCTGTGTTTGATGGCTGGTCTCTGTTACGCCGAGCGCTCCGGGTCCCCGCTCCTCCCCGGAGCGCTCGCTACACTTCCCTCACTGCAGCGCCCCGGTCGGTTCCACGGACCCGGGGCGCTGCGTTACCACCTCCGGCCGGGATGCGATTCGCGATGCGGGTAGCGCCCGCTCGCGATGCGCACCCCGGCTCCCGTACCTTACTCGCTCCCCGTCAGTTCTGTCCCGGCGCGCGCGGCCCCGCTCCCTAGGGCGCGCGCGCGCCGGGTCTTTGCGATTTAAAGGGCCACTGCACCGCTGATTGGTGCAGTGGTTCCAATTAGTGTTTACACCTGTGCACTTCCCTATATCACCTCACTTCCCCTTCACTCCCTCGCCGGATCTTGTTGCCCTAGTGCCAGTGAAAGCGTTCCTTGTGTGTTCCTTGCCTGTGCTTCCAGACCTTCTGCCGTTGCCCCTGACTACGATCCTTGCTGCCTGCCCCGACCTTCTGCTACGTCCGACCTTGCTTCTGTCTACTCCCTTGTACCGCGCCTATCTTCAGCAGCCAGAGAGGTTGAGCCGTTGCTAGGGGATACGACCTGGTCACTACCGCCGCAGCAAGACCATCCCGCTTTGCGGCGGGCTCTGGTGAAAACCAGTAGTGACTTAGAACCGATCCTCTAGCACGGTCCACGCCAATCCCTCTCTGGCACAGAGGATCCACTACCTGCCAGCCGGCATCGTGACAGTAGATCCGGCCATGGATCCCGCTGAAGTTCCTCTGCCAGTTGTCGCTGACCTCACCACGGTGGTCGCCCAGCAGTCACAACAGATTGCGCAACAAGGCCAACAGCTGTCTCAACTGACTGTTATGCTACAACAGTTACTACCACAGCTCCAGCAATCATCTCCTCCGCCAGCTCCTGTACCTCCTCCGCAGCGAGTGGCCGCTTCTGGAATACGACTATCCTTGCCGGATAAATTTGATGGGGACTCTAAGTTTTGCCGTGGCTTTCTTTCCCAATGTTCATTACACTTGGAGATGATGTCGGACCAGTTCCCCACTGAAAGGTCTAAGGTGGCTTTCGTAGTCAGCCTGCTGTCTGGAAAAGCCCTGGCTTGGGCCACACCGCTCTGGGACCGCAATGACCCCGTCACTGCCTCTGTACACTCCTTCTTCTCGGAAATTCGAAGTGTCTTTGAGGAACCTGCCCGAGCCTCTTCTGCTGAGACTGCCCTGTTGAACCTGGTCCAGGGTAATTCTTCCGTTGGCGAGTATGCCGTACAGTTCCGTACCCTTGCTTCAGAATTATCCTGGAATAATGAGGCACTCTGCGCGACCTTTAAAAAAGGCCTATCCAGCAACATTAAAGATGTTCTGGCCGCACGAGAAATCCCTGCTAACCTACATGAACTCATCCATCTTGCCACTCGCATTGACATGCGTTTTTCCGAACGGCGTCAGGAGCTCCGCCAGGATATGGACTCTGTTCGCACGAGGCGTTTCTTCTCCCCGGCTCCTCTCTCCTCTGGTCCCCTGCAATCTGTTCCTGTGCCTCCCGCCGTGGAGGCTATGCAGGTCGACCGGTCTCGCCTGACACCCCAAGAGAGGACACGACGCCGCATGGAGAATCTCTGCCTGTACTGTGCTAGTACCGAACACTTCCTGAAGGATTGTCCTATCCGTCCTCCCCGCCTGGAAAGACGTCCGCTGACTCCGCACAAAGGTGAGACAGTCCTTGATGTCTACTCTGCTTCTCCACGTCTTACTGTGCCTGTGCGGATGTCTGCCTCTGCCTTCTCCTTCTCTGCTGTGGCCTTCTTGGACTCTGGATCTGCAGGAAATTTCATCTTAGCCTCTCTCGTCAACAGGTTCAACATCCCGGTGACCAGTCTCGCCAGACCCCTCTACATCAATTGTGTAAACAATGAAAGATTGGACTGTACTATACGTTTCCGCACGGAGCCCCTTCTAATGTGCATCGGATCTCATCACGAGAGGATTGAACTGTTGGTCCTTCCCAATTGCACTTCTGAAATCCTTCTTGGACTTCCCTGGCTTCAACTCCATTCCCCAATCCTGGATTGGTCCACTGGGGAGATCAAGAGTTGGGGGCCCTCTTGTTCCAAGGACTGCTTAAAACCGGTTCCCAGTAAACCTTGCCGTGTCCCTGTGCTTCCTCATGTAACCGGTCTCCCTAAGGCCTATATGGACTTTGCGGACGTTTTTTGCAAAAAACAAGCTGAGACTCTACCTCCTCACAGGCCTTATGATTGTCCCATTGACCTCCTCCCGGGCACTACTCCACCCCGGGGCAGAATCTATCCTCTGTCCGTCCCAGAGACTCTTGCCATGTCTGAATACGTCCAAGAAAATTTAAAAAAGGGCTTTATCCGTAAATCCTCCTCTCCTGCCGGAGCCGGATTTTTCTTTGTGTCCAAAAAAGATGGCTCTCTACGTCCTTGCATTGACTACCGCGGTCTTAATAAAATCACGGTTAAGAACCGCTACCCCTTACCCCTCATCTCTGAACTCTTTGATCGTCTCCAAGGTGCCCATATTTTTACCAAACTGGACTTAAGAGGTGCTTATAATCTCATCCGCATCAGAGAGGGGGATGAATGGAAAACGGCATTTAACACCAGAGATGGACACTTTGAGTATCTGGTCATGCCCTTTGGTCTATGCAACGCCCCTGCCGTCTTCCAAGACTTTGTTAATGAAATTTTTCGTGATCTACTATACTCCTGTGTTGTTGTATATCTGGACGATATCCTGATTTTTTCTGCCAATCTTGAAGAACACCGCCAGCATGTCCGTATGGTTCTTCAGAGACTTCGTGATAATCAACTCTATGCCAAAATAGAGAAATGTCTGTTTGAATGCCAATCTCTTCCTTTTCTAGGATACTTGGTCTCTGGCCAGGGACTACAAATGGACCCAGATAAACTCTCTGCCGTCTTAGATTGGCCACGCCCCTCCGGACTCCGTGCCATCCAACGTTTTTTGGGGTTCGCCAATTATTACAGGCAATTTATTCCACATTTTTCTACCATTGTGGCTCCTATTGTGGCTTTAACAAAAAAAAATGCCGATCCCAAGTCTTGGCCTCCTCAAGCGGAAGACGCCTTTAAACGACTCAAGTCTGCCTTTTCTTCGGCTCCCGTGCTCTCCAGACCTGACCCATCTAAACCCTTCCTATTGGAGGTTGATGCCTCCTCAGTGGGAGCTGGAGCTGTCCTTCTACAAAAAAACTCTTCCGGGCATGCTGTTACTTGTGGTTTTTTTTCCAGGACCTTCTCTCCGGCGGAGAGGAACTACTCCATCGGGGATCGAGAGCTTCTAGCCATTAAATTAGCTCTTGAGGAATGGAGGCATCTGCTGGAGGGATCAAGATTTCCAGTTATTATTTACACCGATCACAAGAACCTCTCCTACCTCCAGTCTGCCCAACGGCTGAATCCTCGTCAGGCCAGGTGGTCTCTGTTCTTTGCCCGATTTAATTTTGAAATTCACTTTCGGCCTGCTGATAAAAACATTAGGGCCGATGCTCTCTCTCGTTCCTCAGATGCCTCTGAAATTGAACTCTCTCCTCAACACATCATTCCTCCTGACTGCCTGATTTCCACTTCTCCAGCCTCCATCAGGCAAACTCCTCCAGGAAAGACCTTTGTTTCTCCACGCCAACGCCTTGGGATCCTCAAATGGGGTCACTCCTCCCATCTCGCAGGTCATGCGGGCATCAAGAAATCTGTGCAACTCATCTCTCGCTTCTATTGGTGGCCGACTCTAGAGACTGATGTGGTGGACTTTGTGCGAGCCTGCACTATCTGTGCCCGGGATAAGACTCCTCGCCAGAAGCCCGCTGGTTTTCTTCATCCTCTACCTGTCCCCGAACAACCTTGGTCTCTGATTGGTATGGATTTTATTACTGACTTACCCCCATCCCATGGCAACACTGTTATTTGGGTGGTCGTTGATCGATTCTCCAAAATGGCACATTTCATCCCTCTTCCTGGTCTTCCTTCAGCGCCTCAGTTGGCTAAACAATTTTTTGTACACATTTTTCGTCTTCACGGGTTGCCTACACAGATCGTCTCGGATAGAGGCGTCCAATTTGTGTCTAAATTCTGGAGGGCTCTCTGTAAACAACTCAAGATTAAATTAAATTTTTCTTCTGCATACCATCCTCAATCCAATGGACAAGTAGAGAGAATTAACCAGATCTTGGGTGACTATTTACGACATTTTGTTTCCTCCCGCCAGGATGACTGGGCAGATCTTCTACCTTGGGCCGAATTCTCGTATAATTTCAGAATCTCTGAATCTTCCTCCAAATCTCCGTTTTTCGTGGTGTACGGCCGTCACCCTCTTCCCCCCCTCCCTACCCCCTTGCCCTCTGGTCTGCCCGCTGTGGATGAAATTTCTCGTGATCTTTCCACCATATGGAAAGAGACCCAAAATTCTCTCTTACAGGCTTCTTCTCGCATGAAGAGATTCGCAGATAAGAAAAGAAGAGCTCCTCCCATTTTTTCCCCTGGAGACAAGGTATGGCTCTCCGCTAAATATGTCCGTTTCCGTGTCCCGAGCTATAAGTTGGGACCACGCTATCTTGGTCCTTTTAAAGTTTTGTGTCAAATTAATCCTGTCTCTTACAAACTTCTTCTTCCTCCTTCTCTTCGTATCCCTAATGCCTTTCACGTCTCTCTTCTTAAACCTCTCATCCTCAACCGTTTTTCTCCTAAATCTGTTCCTCCCACTCCTGTTTCCGGCTCCTCGGACATCTTCTCTGTCAAAGAGATTTTGGCCTCTAAAAAGGTCAGGGGAAGAACTTTTTTTTTAGTGGATTGGGAGGGTTGTGGTCCAGAAGAGAGGTCCTGGGAACCTGAGGACAATATCCTGGACAAAAGTCTGATCCTCAGGTTCTCAGGCCCCAAGAAGAGGGGGAGACCCAAGGGGGGGGGTACTGTTACGCCGAGCGCTCCGGGTCCCCGCTCCTCCCCGGAGCGCTCGCTACACTTCCCTCACTGCAGCGCCCCGGTCGGTTCCACGGACCCGGGGCGCTGCGTTACCACCTCCGGCCGGGATGCGATTCGCGATGCGGGTAGCGCCCGCTCGCGATGCGCACCCCGGCTCCCGTACCTTACTCGCTCCCCGTCAGTTCTGTCCCGGCGCGCGCGGCCCCGCTCCCTAGGGCGCGCGCGCGCCGGGTCTTTGCGATTTAAAGGGCCACTGCACCGCTGATTGGTGCAGTGGTTCCAATTAGTGTTTACACCTGTGCACTTCCCTATATCACCTCACTTCCCCTTCACTCCCTCGCCGGATCTTGTTGCCCTAGTGCCAGTGAAAGCGTTCCTTGTGTGTTCCTTGCCTGTGCTTCCAGACCTTCTGCCGTTGCCCCTGACTACGATCCTTGCTGCCTGCCCCGACCTTCTGCTACGTCCGACCTTGCTTCTGTCTACTCCCTTGTACCGCGCCTATCTTCAGCAGCCAGAGAGGTTGAGCCGTTGCTAGGGGATACGACCTGGTCACTACCGCCGCAGCAAGACCATCCCGCTTTGCGGCGGGCTCTGGTGAAAACCAGTAGTGACTTAGAACCGATCCTCTAGCACGGTCCACGCCAATCCCTCTCTGGCACAGAGGATCCACTACCTGCCAGCCGGCATCGTGACAGTCTCTCAATTCTTGTGTGATCTTTGCCCCAATGTTTATTTTTAGAAGCATACAAAATGAGTGTTGTCTCGAGTTTTTCCAGGTTACAGTGTGGCCGAGACATTACATCACTAGTCAGGTGTTGAAAGGGAGCTGGTCTGCTTCAATGGGTGGAGCGACTTGGGAGGTAGATTATTCTCCACAAGACTGCAGGGAATTGTAGTTTAATTAACCTCATGCGTAGCTCAGGTGTGCTGCAATGGGTGTGGTAGCTAATGTGTGGTAGAAAGAAAAGTGACCTCACACTTACAAACAAAGGATCCTGGGACTTGTAGTTGGAGGGATTGAACTCCAACAGGAAATGGCCATTTCACAAAAAGAAAGCAGCAGTGTTATAGTGGACCCACAATGCCATTTAACCCCAAGACAAGCACAGATCCTTCCTAAGCATGTCCATTACTGTCTGGCAGATAAGTATTAAAGTCATCTTATGGTGGATGACCCCTTCAAGGTTAAAAGTATTGTCCACCAACTTGTGATTATGATAAATCAAAAAGATATTCCAAATTTTGTTTTAAAAGGATCTTCCAGGATTTTTTTTTATTTGACTGCTAGAGGGGCTGTAAAGTTACTGTAGTTTATAACATAGTGTCTGTACCTGTGTTTGATTGCTGATCTCACAATTTGATGTAACCTTTTCCTTGGATGTTTTTTATAGCAGCATACAAAACAAGTGTTGTCTCAGCCTTTCCCAGGTTGCAGTGAGGCCCAAGACAATGCATCACTAGTCAGGTGTTGAAAGGGAGCATGTCTGTGCTTCAATGGGTGGAGTGACCACTGGAAGGGAGGGAGATCATTCTCCACAGGGATGCAGGGAATTGAAGTTTCAAGCACAGCACACATGAAAAGTAGTCATGTGCTGCAATGGGTGGGTGGTTCATGTGGGGAAAGGAGATAAGTCACCTACCACCTAGAAACAAGGAATTCTGAGGATTGTAGTTGGTGGGAGTGCACAAAAAAAACTAAAAATAGCCAGTTAACACAAACAAGTCAGTAGCGTGATGGGGGACACAGGTCACTGCCATTTACCACCAACACAAGCACAGATTCTTGGTAAGCATGTTTATTACTGGGTGACAGGTAATTAGTGAAGTCTCCTTATGTTGGATAACACCTTTAAAGCCTACACATTTGGTTAAATCTTGATTGTATATTGCTGTCTCTGATGAGATACCACAATTTACTATACCAATAAACAAGCAATTTCAACCACTAAATGAAGTAAATATACCTATAGAGACGCACTATTTTACCTTGTGCTTTGGATCATGCCTAAAAGGGCCGGGACAAAAGGTAGGGACAGTGCCAGCTGTCAACTTGAATGAATGTAACATACATATGACTGATATAGAAATAATGCTGGCAGCTGCATTGTATAGCCTTTTCTACACATACTCTAAATATAGTCGCATTCTTTAGTTTATATTTTATCTTTTATTTTTGTTTTTTTAATATTTGTTGCAGATGCATGTATATATTTAGCTATAACTCTACAAAATGGAGCAAAATTGAGAATTGGGAATAAACCAGTGTTTCTCAACCAGGGTGCCTCCAGCTGTAGCAACGCTACAACTCCCTGTATGCCCGGACAGCCTTTGACTTTGCGGAAAGTTGTAGTTTTGCAACAGCTGGAACCACACTTGTTGGAAAACACTGGATTAAGCTCTCTAAAGATATATATGACTAAGTCCAAGTGGCAGGCCAAACATGTTCAATATTCTTATTTATTCTGCAGTCATGTAATGATGAAGGTCTACTGTACAAACCAAAAAGTTAACACCAGCCAACCACCTTTGTGCTACATTATTTTAAAGCAGTCACATCTGCTCCAGTTTTGCCTGAGCAATAGGTTCAGTGGAGTCCTACAGTGAAGGTGTTAGTGTTCATGTAGAATATCCTGTGTTTCCAACTCCATATCTACCTTATCCTCTGCAACTCTACAACCCCCAGAAAGTTCACTGCATGAGTCCCATTAATCAGAAAAAAAAGCTTGTGCATGGAACTTGCTTGGTGTCTTACTGTTGCCTTGGCAACTCTACCTCCCAGCATTGTCTGTGTCTCTGATCAAACTGGGCAGATTGGGCAGGAGAGCTGCTTTAACAAATCTCATGTAATCCACATTTTGCTAAAACTAATTTGCACACACAGAAATAGAAAAAAGAAAAGTATAAAATGTAAAGTTTATCATATATTATTATTATTATTATTATTATTATTATTATTATATGTGTAGGGATGGGGGAGATTGGTCTTTTTCCATCTCCTTTGTAAGTCCAGCTCCTTGATTCCACATCTTGGTAACAGTAAATCTAAGTTATGTAAACAAAAACAAAAATATTAACATATTTACTATAGCAATGTACATTATCAAGAACAGGGAACTGCAACAAAAACATATTTGAATGCTCCACTTACCAGTAATGTGTATGAATCTGCTTCTCCAGGTTCCTACTTTGAGTAGGTATAGCAATGGTCTTTCCTCTATCTCACTCTTCATGTACTTTTTTTTGTACCTTTTATAGCAGTGTTTAACAACCAGTGTGCCTCCAGCGGATTCAAAACAACAACTTCTAGCATGTACAGACAGCTAAATGCTGTCCGGGCATGCTGGGATTTGTAGTTTTGTAACAGCTGGAGGCACAGGGGTTGGGAAAAATTGTTAATAGGGAACTACAAAAAGATGCAGGTCCCCCCTGGATGCTGCTCCTGGCTGTGGCCCTGTCCTCCCTCTATGATGAAGAATAAGCAGGAGCTGCCTTGCACAACTATGTATACTCAGTGCTGCCCTCTGTTGGAAAATTATAAGGACATAGCAGATATGACACTATTACCTCCTGGGAGTTCTATTTGGGCAGTGCTGCTCTCTGATTGGCTCAAATCAAAACAAGCTGTTACCTGAGGGATTTTTCTATGAGGTTTATCAAAATGGTGAAATGTAAATTCAAGTGAACTTCATCATTCAGCTCTGCTATTACTGTGGGGTGTATATTGTTATATCTGTTTCTCCCAACTGGACCCTCAGGGGTTGTCCCACAAAGCAAAGTTGGTAAAATTAGATATGACCACAATTAGAGATGAGCAAATCAAATATGATGAATCGCCGATATTCTATTGTGCGAATCACTTCATTAAACTCCATTTAGTACGGTCCAGGCTCCAGAGCATCTAAAATGGTGGATCCACATGTGAGGACATTGGGCAAGGAACAATGAGGGAGATTTATCAAAACCTGTGCAGAGGAAAATTTGCCTAGTTGCCCATAGCAACCAATCAGATCGCTTCTTTCATTTTTAACAAGGCCTCTGCAAAATGAAAGAAGTGATCTGATTTGTTGCAACTGGGCAACTTTTCCTCTGGACAGGTTTTGATAAATCTCCCCCTATGTGAAGGCAAGAACAAGGGTAGGCGGGATGACCCTGAACCACATGCAGGATGCAGCCTATCAGCAGCCAGTCACCCTTGTAATGTCACAGCCCTATATAGTCGGCAGCCATATTCCGGCTATTTCACTTAATCCTTTCACTGCAGAGAGATAGGACTGTCAGCGCTTTGAGTGTTACACAGACAAGCTTTTTCAAGCAGCGGTTAACCTCTTAGTCACGTCAGCATTCTGTTTAGACAGAGAGCAGTGCGTTTTTAACTGAAAATAATTTTTACTTCAGCCATTAACTTCCCAGTCACTTTTTACAGCATTGTATTACAGAGAGGTGCAGAGAGCTGTGTGTTGCCTCATACATTTGAACAAGCTGGCTCAGCTTGAGAAACCTTAGCAGAGGATGGAGGAATAATTTTTCTGCGCAACTATGTGTCTTTGTTCCACAACAAGTGGTCTGCTGGTTACACTAGTCTGTAGATAGTATAATACCCAGCAGTCCACTCCTAATAGTCTTAGAGAGAGTGCAATTTTTGGTTTAGTACACAGCGAGTGCTGCAGCTGTGGCACATTTTTCTGCAATCATAAGAGCATACCACATACGTTCATCTAAGTAATGTATGATTTTATAGCTGTTAATCTGTCAAGGGCCTAAATACTGTGAAAGGCCAGGCAAAAGTAATAGCCGGCTGGTGTTTTACTCCAATACATTTTTCTTCCCTCTTTGTTCCACAACAAATGGTCTGCTGGTTATACTAGTCTGTTGACAGTATAATACATACCCAACAGTACATTCCTAATAGTCTCTGAGAGAGTGCAATTTTGGATTTAGTACACAGCGACTGTGTGCTGAAGCACTGTTATGTACTGCTGGTGTTGTGCAAAAATATGTTTTTTAAGCGTACTGTAGCACATTTTTCTGTCCTCATAAGTGTATACCACATACTTACATCTAAGTAGTGTACTATATTGTACCTGTTAATCTGACAAGGGTCTAGATACTGTAAAAGGCTAGGCAAAAATAATCCCCGATTGGTGTTTTACTCCACTACTTCTTTAAGCGTACTGTATCACATTTTTTCTGCCCTCAGAAGTGCATACCACATCCCTACATTGAATTAGTGTACTATTTTGTACCTGTTAATCTTTCAAGGGACTAGATCAGTGATAGTGAACCTTTTTGAGCCCGAGTGCCCGAATCGTAATGCACGCCAACTTTTTTCCCCTCAAAGTGCCAGCACAGCAATTAAATCAGAATACACATTAGGGTTGGCAGTATAATTTCCCCCACAAGGTTGGCAGTATAATTCTCCCCACAGGGATAGCAGTATAATTCTCCCCACAAGGTTAGCAGTATAAATTCCCCCACAAGGTTGGCAGTATAATTCTCCCCACAAGGTTGGCAGTATAATTCTCCCCACAAGGTTGGCAGTATAATTTTTCCCACAAGGTTGGCAGTATAATTCTCCCCACAAGGTTGCCAGTATAATTCTCCCCACAAGGTTAGTAGTATAATTCCCCCCACAAGGTTGTCAGTGTTCCCCCACATTAGGCAGTCCGTGTTCCCCCACATTAGGCAGTCCGTGTTCCCCCACATTAGGCAGGCAGTGTTCCCCCACATTAGGCAGGCAGTGTTCCCCCATATTAGGCAGGCAGTGTTCCCCCCCACTAGGCAGAGTTCCCCCCCCCATTAGGCAGACAGTGTTACCCCACATTAGACAGGCAGTGTTCCCCCACATTAGGCAGGCAGTGTTCCCCCACATTAGGAAGGCAGTGTTTCCCCAAATTAGGCAGGCAGTGTTCCCCCCATTACGCAGGCAGTGTTCCCCCACATTAGAGAGGCAGTGCTCCCCCACATTAGACAGGCAGTGTTCCCCCACATTAGACAGGCAGTGTTCCCCCACATTAGACAGGCAATGTTCCCCCACATTAGACCAGCAGTGTTCCCCCCACATTAGTCAGGCAGTGTTACCCCAAATTAGGCAGGCAGTGTTCCCCCACATTAGGCAGGCAGTGTTCCCCCACATTAGACAGGCAGTGTTCCCCCACATTAGGCAGGCAGTGTTCCCCCACATTAGGCAGGCAGTGTTCCCCCACATTAGGCAGGCAGTGTTCCCCCACAGACATACAGCCTCCAGCCATATACAGTGTATGGCTGGAGGCTGCATGTCTGTGTCGGAACACCGAAGATGACGTCCTGCTGGTCACTTACCATGCGCGCGTCATCCTCGGTCCTCCCCTATGCTCTGCTCTGCTTTACGGGTGCACGCACGGGACGTCAGTGACGTGACTTCCCTGCGTGCTCTACCTCCCGGTGGTCCCTGCGTTTTTAAAGCTAACGCGGGACCGCAGAGAAGTAACTGGGACATCCTTGTGTCCCGAAATGATCTTTCGGGACACAGGGATGACCGGAATGTGACGGGGGCCTGTGGCCGCATGCCCACAGAGGGGGCTCGGCGTGCCACCTGTGGCACGCGTGCCATAGATTCGCCATCACTGGCCTAGATACTGTGAAAGGACAACCAAAATTACACACCTGCTGCTGTTCTAGACAAATACTGTTTTAAGCTTAGTGAAGAGTATTGTACTCCCCTCATATGCGCACTAAGTATATCAGGCAGAGAAGTGACAGAATGTGCACAGAGGAGTGAGGGAGGCCTAAATTCATCGGGCAGAGGTCACAGTAGACTAGGGGCAAGTGTCAGCAGGAGTCGCAATGAGAGGCCTGAGCTCCCGGTATCAGCTAGCGGTCATGTCTCGACCAGAAACCAATCTGCCCTCATCGATTGGTTAATTCGGTCACCCTCTTCATCACAAGTGACATCCAACACCCCCAGTCAACAGTCGGTGGGTTCCTCAGACACAGCCCAGGAGCAGTCCCTGTCCTTCCATTGCCTCTGTTCTATACTGTTCCCTCCCCAAAGTAGTAGTAGTAGTAAAGTAGTATCTTATGCTGTGGGTTCAGCTCCACTATTCAGTGAGGACGATCTAATAGAGGACAATCTGCAGCTACTGCCCAGCCAAGAAGTGGAGGAGACATCCGGCACTTCCTCCACTAGGAGGGCAAGTAGTGATGATGAGAGTGACGTGGGAGGTGATGTTGCCAACATTCAGGCTCTTGAAGCAGACACTGTTGAGGAGGACATCAGTGATGTGCAGAAACTTATTGATGAATCCGATCGCCATTGGGAGACGGGTGCAGAAGGGGCTTCATCATCATCAGGAGAAGTGGGTTGCCTGTGAGGCAGCAGCTGAGCCAGCAAGGTAGTAGTATGGCTGGCAGTCAGCATGGTGACAGAAGTGGAAATTCTGGAGCCAAACGTGCCCGGGGAGACCACCTGCTTCACGGCAGCCTACCTTCCCAAGAGGTAGTGGAACAGGGGTTCCTGGAGACGGCCGCAGTAGCAGTCAATTAGTGCAGATTGTTGGTGGGAAAATCAGATACTCGGCGGTGTGGCAGTTTTTCATCAAGCAATTTTACACTATATTATCACAATGAACTGTGTATATGAACCATATTACTATTGCTCTGAAAATGTGTCAGCAACAATAGGTGAGCAGCGCATCCCACCTGAAGGCATGGCAGTTCATCAATGGTATGCCATTGCATATGTAATATATGTCTATTGCCCTAAAGATGTGTCAGAAACAATAGGAGAGTAATGCATCCCACCTTAAGGTGTTACAGGTCATGAGGGTATACAACTGCATGTGTGATGTGTGTCTATTGCCCTGAAGATGTGTAAGAAACAATAGAAGAAAAGTGATCAACTGATATCATGACAGCCTGAAAGCGTGGCAGAGCTGATTATAAGACATGAGGCTGTGACATTACTTGACTAACTGAAGAGAAACAATTGAGAGCATGGGATGTGACCTAGATGTTATCATGATGACCTAAGAACAATAGGTCGGACAATGTGAGACTGTAACCAAGTATTATTGAGTGCTTAACTCAAAAACCCAAATACCCAAGAATGTTTTTTTGTTTATTTTTTACAACCTAACATGACAGAGCTAAATAGCTAAAAGGAAGTAGTAATGCAATGTAACAGCCAAACATAAAAGATGTGAGAAAGAACAGTAAAAGTTCAGAAACCCTAGCACCGTATGCATGCCCTAACTGCCATAGTTGACGAATGCATGAAATTCATACTAAAATGAAGCATGACAAATGCTATAGTAACAGTGAACCAGAATGTATGGTGTAGCAACAGAATGCAGCTTACCTCTCAACCACAACTTCCAAACCACTAGTGCATCCCATCTGAAGACATATCAGGTACCGTGGGGATACCACCACCTATATGTCAAGATGATATTGCTCTGAAGATGTGTTTAACACCTGCGCTCTGGCCGGACACGCCAGCCGTGAGCGATCTCTGCTTATGTCCCCGCTGCTGGCGGGGCTGGGATTTGCATCGCAGGACGCTTCCACAAATGCAAATCCCAGCCAGTCACTCACCTCCCTCAACTTCCACCTCTCTGTGTCCTTGCAGCCCCGGCATGCAGGCCCCCGCCTCTTAGGGCGTGCGTGCGCAGGAGCTCTTTCACTTAAAGGGCCAGTGCTTAATTAATCAAGTATCTACACCTGTCCCCTGTCCTAAAATATCAGCTCCTCCCTTGGTTCCCTGCCGGATCTTTGGTTACCTTTGGTCAAAGTCTATGCCCCTGTTACTGTGTACCTGTTCCTTGCTACCTTACCTCCCCTGCTCATGTGTTACCTGCCCTGACCTGCTGCCATCTTGCCATGTCCTGCCAGTCTTCTTCTGGGCCACACCATCTCCAAGCTACTTGTGTGGACGAGTCGTGCCAGGGGTAGTGATCTTGGGGCCACCTGCCCCAGCAAGACCATCCCGATTTGCGGTGGGCTCTGGAGAAAACCAGTGGCACCTTAAACTCTGCTCCCTGGCATGGCTCACGTCATCATCTACACAGGCCCAAAGGATCCACCACCTGCCGTGTCCCATTACAGTAAGATCCGGCCATTGATCCCGCTGGGGTGCCTTTGCCAAATGTCTCGGATCTTTCCACCGTGGTGGCTCAGCAGTCACAGCAGTTAGCCAGTCAGGCGCAAGAAATGAATCAACTTTCAACCGTGGTGCAACAGCTCCTTGCCGCTTTGCAGCAACAACAGCAGCAGCCACCTGTTCCTGAGCCTCATACTGTGTCTGCAGCTTCCTCCGGGACCAAACTTTGTCCTTGCCTTCAAAGTATGATGGAGATCCCAAGCTGTGTAGAGACTTTGTGACACAGTGTTCCATCCATTTTGAATTCATGATGGATCTGTTCCCGACGGAGCAAGCTAAAGTAGCTTATGTGTTCAGTCTACTGTCTGGAAAAGGTTTGGCCTGAGCTACTTCTCTCTGGGATCGTAGAAATCCAGGCTCCTTGAACCTGTCAGCCTTCCTTGCAGAATTCTGCAATGCATTGGAAGAACCTGCGCTAGCTTCCTCTGCCGAGAGGGCTCTACTGAACCTCTGCCAAAGCAACTCCTCCGTTGGCGACTACGCAGTTCAGTTCCGCACTCTTGCCTCTGAACTTTCTTTTAACGACGAGGCCTTGTGTGCTACCTTTAAAAAAGGACTTTCCTCTCGAATCAGGGATGCTCTCGCTGCAAGAGATTCTCCGACTAACCTAAGTGAACTTATCCATTTAGCCACTCGAATTGATGTGCTTTTTGCCGTGAGGAACTTCCTTTGGAAAAAGAGCCTGCCCGAACACGGCGTTTACCTCGTCTGGCCCTGTGTTCCAACATCCACCCCTACTCTCTACTTTGCCTCTTGCTGAAGAGGCTATGGAAGTAGACTGTTTTCATTTAATGCAGCAGGAAAAATTCAGTCGATGCAATGAGAATTTGTACCTATATTGTGCCAGTCCGGAGAACTTTCTCAAAAACTGTTTTATTCGTCCTCTGCGCCCGGGATAACGCTCTCAACTTGGACAAGTAGGAGTGGCTTTCCTAGATGTTAATATTACCTTTCCTTGCTTGACCACCCTGGTTCAAGTATTTTCCTCTGCCAGGACGTCTTTCATCACTTCTGCACTTTTGGACTCTGGTTCCGCTGGTAACTTCATTGGTGCCTCCCAGGTCTCATCTTTTGCATCTCTTCTGTTACTGGACAAAATCTGAACTGTAAGGTGCAATTTTGAATGGAACCCCTTGTTGTCCAAGTAGATAATTTGCATAAGGAAAAAATGTGCCACCACATTGTACTTCAGAGCTTCTTCTTGGTCTTCCTTGGCTTCAACGTCATTCTCCACAACTTGACTGGAAATCTGGTGAATCACTTGTTGGGGACAATATTGCCAAGATCACTGTCTTGTTTCCCCTGTGATATATTCTGTGCCTGTTAAACTCAGACATAAAGACTTGAATTGGGAGCATTCTTCCTTGTCATTTGATCACCTTAGAAGACGGAAGACTCCACGACAGAAGCCAGCCAGTTCCTTACAGCCTTTGCACATTCCAGAAGCCCCCTGGTCTCATGTAGTGGGGATCTCTCTGAATTCCAAAGAAGAGGGGGAGACCAAAGGGGGGGGGGGGGTACTGTAACACCTGCGCTCCGGACGGATACCCGGCCGTGAACGCTCTCTGCTTATGTCCCCGCTGCCGGCGGGGATGGGATTCGCATTGCGGGATGCACTCGCATGCAAGTCTCAGCCCGTCCCTGATCTCCCTCATCATCCGCCTCTCCGTGTCCTTGCAGCCCCGGCCTGCTAGGGCACCCGCGTGCCAGAGCTCTTTCACTTAAAGGGCAAATGCTCAATTAATCAAGTGTCTACACCTGTCCCCTGTCCTTAACCCGTTCAGGACCCATGACATAATGGTACGTCCCGACACCCTGGGTCTTAAGGACCCATGACGTACAGTTACGTCATGGGCAGTTCCGGTCCCCGCCGTGCGCCGGGCGGGGATCGTAGCGGGATGGCTGCTGAAATCATTCAGCAGGCATCCCGTGCAAATGCCCAGGGGGGTCATTAGACCCCCCACATGTCGGCGATCACGACAAATCGCAAGTGAATTCACACTTGCGATTTGCGCGATTCCGGGTCATTATGGGTCTATAGTGACCCGGTGACCCGGAATGTAAGGGGGATCGCGGGTGTCTAAGACACCCACGATCCCCCTGTAGCGATAGGAGTGAGGTGGCACGGGTGCTACCCCTCCTATCCCTGCTATTGGTGGTCTAGACGCGACCACCAATAGCAGATCGGGGGCGGGGGGGTTTACTTTCATTTTCCCCATCCTGCCCTCCCACAATAGGCGGGGCAGGACAGGGAAACGACGGGGACCGGCGCCAAAGATCCACTTACCGATCCGGGCGGGCGACGGAGGCTGCGGGCGACGGATATCGGCGGGCGGCGATGACATGCGGCTGGATCCGACGGAAGCCGGTGAGTTGCCTAGCAACATCTGGAGGGTACAGTTTGAGACCATTATACAGTGGTCTCTAACTGTAGCCCTCCAGATGTTGCAAAACTACAACTCCCAGCATGCCCAGACAGCTGTTTGGGCATGCTGGAATATGTAGTTTTGCAACAGCTGGAGGGCTACAGTTTGAGACCACTATATAGTGGTCCCTAAACTGTAGCCCTCCAGATCTTGCAAAACTACAACTCCTAGCATTCCCAAACAACTGTTTGCTGTCAGGGCATGCTGGGAATTGTAGTTTTGCAACAGCTGGAGGACCACAGTTTGGAGATCACTTTGCAGTGTTCTCTAAGACTGTAGCCCTCCAGAGGTTGCAAAACTGCAAATCCCAGCATGTCCAAACAGCAATCAGCTGTCTCGGCATGCTGGGAGTTGTAGTTGCGTACCTCCAGCTATTGCATAACTACATCTCCCAGCATGCCCGTCGGCGATCAGTACATGCTGGGAGTTGTAGTTTTGCAACAGCTGGAGGCACACTGGTTAGAAAATGCTGAGTTAGGTAACAGAACCTAACTGAAGGTTTTCCAACCAGTGTGCCTCCAGCTGTTGCAAAAGTACAACTCCCAGCATGCACGGTCTTTCAGTACATGCTGGGAGTTGTAGTTTTGAAACAGCTGAAGGTTTGCCCCCCCATGTGAACGTACAGGGTACATTCACACGGGCAGGCTTACAGTAAGTTTCCTGCTTCAAGTTTGGGCAGCGGCAAATTTTTCGCCGCAGCTCAAACTCCTAGCGGGAAACTCACTGTAACACGCCAGTGCGAATGTACCCTAAAAACACTACACTACACTACACTAACATATAATAAAGAGTAAAACACTACATATACACCCCTTACACTGTCCCCCCCAATAAAAATTAAAACTGTATTGTATGGCAGTGTTTCCAAAACGGAGCCTCCAGCTGTTGCAAAACAACAACTCCCAGCATTTCCGGACAGCCACTGACTGTCCAGGCATGCTGGGAATTTAGCAACAGCTGGAGGCACCCTGTTTGGGAATCACTGGCGTAGAATACCCCTATGTCCACCCCTATGCGATCCCTAATTTAGTCCTCAAATGCGCATGGCGCTCTCTCACTTTGGAGCCCTGTCGTATTTCAAGGAAACAGTTTAGGGCCACATATGGGGTATCTCCGAACTCGGGAGAAATTGCACTCCAAATATTGGGGGGCTTTTTCTCCTTTTACCCCTTATGAAAATGAAAAGTTGGGGCTACACCAGCCTGTTAGTGTAAAAAAATAAAAAAATTTATACTAATATGCTGGTGTTGCCCTATACTTTTTATTTTCACAAGCGTTAAAAGGAAAAAAAGACCCCCAAAATTTGTAACGCAATTTCTCCTGAGTACAGAAATACCCCATATGTGGGCGTAAAATGCTCTGTGGGCCCATAACAAGGCTCAGGAGTGAGAGCGCACTATGTACATTTGAGGCCTAAATTGGTGATTTGCACAGGGGTGGATGATTTTACAGCGGTTCTGACATAAACGCAAAAATATAAATACCCACATGTGACCCCATTTTGGAAACTACACCCCTCACGGAATGTAATAAGGGGTACAGTGAGCATTTACACCCCACAGGTGTCTGACAAATTTTTGGAAAAGTGGTCCGTGAAAATGAAAAGTAATTTTTCATTTGCACAGCCCACTGTTCCAAAGATCTGTCAAACGCCAGTGGGGTGTAAATACTCACTGCACCCCTTATTAAATTCTGTGAGGGGTTTAGTTTCCAAAATAGGGTCACATGTGGGGGGGGGTCCACTGTTCTGGCACCACGGGGGGCTTTGTAAACGCACATGGCCCCTGACTTCCATTCCAAACAATTTTTTTCCCAAAAGCTCAATGGCGCTCCTTCTCTTCTGAGCATTGTAGTGCGCCAGCAGAGCACTTGACGTCCACACATGGGGTATTTCCATACTCAGAAGAGATGGGGTTACAAATTTTGGGGGGTCTTTTCTGCTATTAACCCTTGCAAAAATGTGAAATTTGGGGGGAAGTGCACATTTTAGTGAAATTTTTTTATTTTTTTTACATATGCAAAAGTCGTGAAACCCCTGTGGGGTATTAAGGCTCACTTTATTCCTTGTTACGTTCCTCAAGGGGTCTAGTTTCCAAAATGGTATGGCATGTGTTTTTTTTGTTTTTTTTGCTGTTCTGGCACCATAGGGGCTTCCTAAAGGCAACATGCCCCCCAAAAACTATTTCAGAAAAACGTACTCTCCAAAATCCCCTTGTCGCTCCTTCGCTTCTGAGCCCTCTACTGCGCCCGCCGAACAATTTACATAGACATATGAGGTATGTGCTTACTCGAGAGAAATTGGGCTACAAACATAAGTATAAATTTGCTCCTTTTACCCCTTGTAAAAATTCTAAAATTGGGTCTACAAGAACATGCGAGTGTAAAAAATGAAGATTGTGAATTTTCTCCTTCACTTTGCTGCTATTCCTGTGAAATACCTAAAAGATTAAAACACTTACTGAATGTCATTTTGAATACTTTGGGGGGTGAAGTTTTTATAATGGGGTCATTTGTGGGGTATTTCTAATATGAAGACCCTTCAAATCCACTTCAAACCTGAACTGGTCCCTGAAAAATTGTGAGTTTGAAAATTTTGTGAAAAATTGGAAAATTGATGCTGAACTTTGAAGCCCTCTGGTGTCTTCCAAAAGTAAAAACACGTCAATTTTATGATGCAAACATAAAGTAGACATATTGTATATGTGAATCAAATTTTTTTTATTTGGAATATCCATTTTCCTTACAAGCAGAGAGCTTCAAAGTTAGAAAAATGCAAAATTTTCAAATTTTTCATCAAATTTTGGGATTTTTCACCAAGAATTGATGCAAGTTACCATAAAATTGTACCACTATGTTAAAGTAGAATATGTCACGAAAAAACAGTCTCGGAATCAGAATGATAACTAAAAGCATTCCAGAGTTATTAATGTTTAAAGTGACAGTGGTCAGATGTTAAAAAAATGGCCGGGTCCTACAGTGAAAAATGGCTGGGTCCTTAAAGGGTTAAATATCAGCTCCTCCCATGGTTTCCTGCCGGATCTTTGGTTACCTTGTGCCATAGTGAAAGTCTGTTCCCATGTTACCGTATACTTGTTCCTTGCTACCTTACCTTGCTGCTCCTGTGTTACCTGGCATGACCTACTACCATCTTGCCACATCCTGCCAGTCTCCTTCTGTGTCACGCCCCCTCCCAGCTACCTGTGTGGACGATTCGTGCCAGGGGTAGCGACCTGGGTGCTGTCTGCCGCAGCAAGACCATCCCGCTTTGCGGCGGGCACTGATAAAACCAGCAGCACCTTAGCTCCCTGGCACGGCTCACGTCACCAGAGGATCCACCACCTGCCGTGTCCCATTATAATGTGTAACAATAACTGTGAAACCTTATCCCATATGAAGATGTGTTAGTTATAGTGGGGATACAACCACCTATGTTATGATGTTATTGCTTTGAAGACATGTCAGTAACAATAACAATGAAAATTCTATCCCATCTGAAGGAGAGTCAGGTAATGTGGGGATATAACCACCTATATATTGAGATGCTATTGCACTGAAGACATGTCAGCAACAATAACTGCAAAAACCCCACCACACCTGAAGACATGTCAGGTGGGATGCAACAACATGTGTCAAAACTCATACACATAACAGACATATGCCTTACATATACACATCTAATACACATAACATGTACATACTTGTCCATACACACTATAACTTATAACCTAAAAAATGCAGTCTAGCCATTAACCAATTGCTTTTATAATAACCGTAAATGTGACATGATATCAATGATATATGATATAACATAGCCCACTGACACAAAATTATCATGACTAGTGAAGTGACTTACCACACCTGCTAACTGTCCATCTGACACCCTTGAAGACAAAATTCATTAAATGAAAGAGCACAATTGTAATAACATAAAACCTAGACACCTCTAGTCCCACCAGCATTAAGATGACACACAAGAACGAATACACAAGTGTAAAGTGTAGTGACCACAAAATCCTAACCTTCCCCCTGTGAGTGCATGAATGTACATGAATGACTGCTATGAGGGTCTATGCATGAAATGACTGCTAAGAGGACATAAATAAAAAGACTGCTATGAGGATATATATATATATATATATATATATATATATATATATATATATATAAATAGACTGTTTTGAGGACATAGATATATAAAAAACACTGCTATGAGGACATATATGAACGACTGCTATAAGGACTTAAATTTGAAGAGACGCTATGAGGATGTATGCGTGAAATGACTGCCATGAGAGCAGGGGCGGATCCAGAGTCTAGTCTCGGGAGGGGCACTATCAAAGTATAATGCGCTTGTGGACACGCCCCCTCCCATGGACTTATATTGAGGGGGCGTTGTGTGACGTCACAGGGGGTGTGGCTATGACTTCACAACCACCACAGCCTGCACCCAGGTTTTGGAACAAAATGTTCAGAACACTGGGGCAGTGGAGTACCCCTTTAAGTACGCAGTGCCCTCACACTAGGTAGGCAGCATAGTTCCCAGTTCCCCAACACTAGGTAGGCAGCATAGTTGCCCCACACTAGGTAGACATTCTAGTTCCCCCACATTAGGTTGTAGTTCCCCCAAATTAGGTTGGCAGTATAGATCTCCCACATTAGGTTGTCGTTCCCCCACATTAGGTTGGCAGTATAGTTCTCCCACATTAGGTTGTAGTCCCCCCACATTAGGTTTTCAGTATTGTTCCCTCACATTAGGTTGGCATTATAGTTACTCCACATTAGGTTGGTAGTATAGTTATGCTGGGAGTTGTTGTTTCACCCATGAAAACTGCAAAACTTACAAGTGACTACAGCTCTGATGGGACATAGTGAGGTGAATACACAATGATATCAGTGATTACAGGTGACATCTTCTCTATAGTAAGGAGAATACACAATGATATCAGTGACTACAGGTGATGTTTCTCTATAGTGAGGAGAATACACAATGATATCAGTGACTACAGGTGATGTCTTCTCTATAGGGAGGAGAATACACAATGATATCAGTGACTACAGGTGACATCTCTATAGTGAGAAGAATATACGATGATATCAGTGCCTAGAGGTGACATCTTCTCTAAAGAGAAGAGAATACACAATGATATCAGTGACTACAGGTGACGTCTTCTCTTTAGTGAGGAGAATACACAATGATATCAGTGACTACAGGTGACGTCTTCTCTATAGTTAGGAGAATACACAATGATATCAGTGACTACAGGTGACATATTCTCTATAGTAAGGAGAATACACAATGATATCAGTGACTACAGGTGCCATCTTCTCTCTAGTGAGGAGAATACACAATGATATCAGTGACTACAGGTGACATCTTCTCTATAGTAAGGAGAATACACAATGATATCAGTGACTACAGGTGACGTCTTCTCTATAGTGAGGAGAATACACAATGATATCAGTGACTACAGGTGACATCTTCTCTATAGTAAGGAGAATACACAATGATATCAGTGACTACAGGTGCCATCTTCTCTCTAGTGAGGAGAATACACAATGATATCAGTGACTACAGGTGATGTTTCTCTATAGTGAGGAGAATACACAATGATATCAGTGACTACAGGTGACGTCTTCTCTATAGGGAGGAGAATACACAATGATATCAGTGACTACAGGTGACATCTTCTCTATAGTGAGAAGAATATACGATGTTATCAGTGACTACAGGTGACGTCTTCTCTATAGTGAGGAGAATACATAATGATATCAGTGACTAGAGGTGACATCTCCATAGTGAGGAGAATACACAATGATATCAGTGACTACAGGTGACGTCTTCTCTATAGTGAGGAGAATGCACAATGATATCAGTGATTACAGGTGACAGCTTCGATGGTACATACCGCTGTGACTTTGTCAGCTATATCTTTTCTCTGCAGAAAATGACACCCAGATGGCTCCTTAATTTGTCAGTGAATTCTGATCCTCTATATGCAAACAGTAATTATTATAATACTGCTAAACACCGTATCCTCTGAATATAATACTATCACACACTGTGCTCTCTGAATATAATGCTACCACCCACTGCACTCTCTGAATATAATACTTCCACACACTGTACCCTCTGAATATAATACTACCACACACTGCACTCTCTGAACATAATACTACCAGACACTGCGCTCTCTGAATATAATACTACTACACACTGCACTCTCTGAATATAAATACTACCACACACTGCTCTCTCTGAATATAATACTACCACACACTGCACTCTCTGAATATAATACTAACACACACTGCACCCTCTGAATATAATACTACCACACACTGCGCTCTCTGAATATAATACTACCACACACTGCGCTGTCTGAATATAATACTACCACACACTGCACTCTCTGAATATAATACTAACACACACTGCACCCTCTGAATGTAATACTACCATACACTGCGTTCTTTGAATATAATACTACCACACACTGCACTCTCTGAATATAATACTACCACACACTGCGCTCTCTGAATATAATACTACCACACTGCACTCTCTTAATATAATACTGCCACACACTGCACCCTCTAAATATAATACTACCACACACTGTACCATCTGAATATAACCTTGCCGTGCAGTCCACCCTCTGAATACAATACTGTAATGTATTGTGGCCCATAAAAATCGTACCACCCCTGAAATTCCTGTGTGCCTTCATGTATAGTAATAATGCCCCACCCTGTGCCCCCACATATAATGAATATAACCCCTCTTGCGCCCCCCCCAAATATTAATAATGTCTTTCCTGTTCCCCCCACATAATAAAAATGGCCTCTGTCCTGTGCCCCTAACATATAATGCCCCCTATCCTGTGCCACTCACATATAATGCCCCCGTCATGCTCCCCTAACATTTAATGCCCCCTGTGCTGTGTCCCTCATATAATGCTCTCATCATGTGCCCCTCACATATAATGCCCCCTGTCCTTCCCCACAGGGGGCATCATATGTGCGGGGCACATGACAGGAGCATTATATCTGAAGGGCATATGATGATGATGGGGGCATTATATGTGGGGGGCACAGCACAGGAGGCATTATATGTGAGTGGAACAAGACAGGGGACCCCCTGTCATGTGCTCTTCACCAATAATGCCCCCCTGTCATGGGCACCTCACATTAAATATATCCTTTTTTGTGCCCCCTAAGTTTTTTAATTGCCCCCTGACCCCAGTGCCATATAGTTGTGCCAAAAATATATACACTTATATTCAGTTCCCCCATTGAGCAACTCTCTTCTTCTTGCACAGACTGTGCAGACAGGTATTTGGCGAGCCGCGGTGACGGGATCTTCAGGTGCCGGCGCGATAATGTGACGTCATCGCGCCGGCCTGCCGTTGATCGTCGATCATGTCCCAGTAGCGAGAAAGGTAAACTATTGAGCGAATGGTGGAGCGGGAGCTCACAGCTCCCGCTCCACCATGCTAGAAATCGGTGGGCAGAAATTGCCCCCCCCTGGATCCACCACTGCATGAGAGTCTAACATAACTGCTATGAATTGCGTATACATACATGACTGCTATTAGTGGCGTGTACACATATGACTGCTATTAGTGGCATATACATACATGACTGCTATAAGTGGCATATACATACATGACTGCTATAAGTGACATATACATACATGACTGCTATGAGGGGCGTATATATCAAATGACTGCTATGAGTTTTGTTTTGTTTTTTCCCAAGTAAAACCCCACCTGACTGCATATCAGGTACCAAATACCTACATGTAGAGATGTTATTTCTCTGAAGGCGTGTCAGTAACAATAACTATCAATGGTGCATAACTTTCATCAATTCTGGTAGGAGCAGATAACTTGTTACTAAGCAGAGATGAGTTTGCATCGGGCTGCAATTGAAGGGGCCAAGCGACCATAACAGCAAAACCACCCCAAATTTACTATTTTTTTATATGTACCATTGCGCAACTAATGAGTGTAACCCATATCAGAAAAGTTCTAAAATAGAAGAGGAGCTGCCCCAGAGTAACCTTTATGTATCATGACATTTTAGTAGACACAACAGCAGACAGCCTCCAACCAGACACTTAACACAGCAGACCTTACCTTTGATGCCGGACCGTGGTTACTCTTGCAGGAAGCGAATCGGCAGCCACCACAGGAGACCAAACTGACACGGACCAGGCAAGAAGACAGTTAAGGGAAGGCATTTGGAGGGAGATGAGAACACCGCAATGCCTTGCAAGTGTGGTGTCCCAGTACCGCATCTTATACGGTACCTATGTATGTGTGGGTGCCCATAGCCAGAGTCCCTAGGACGTAGGGATCCCTGTTGTGTAGCCTACCCCTTGTCGCCTCTATTCCAACTAATAGCCTAGTAATTTATGTAAAGGTAATGTAAATATAGTAATATATATGTAAATAAATGGTTAATTACTGGTTCCATGGCGTTGCAGGACCTGCGGGTCACGTGACTAGGTAAACTCTATGGTATTCAGCTTAAGGACTTTTGGAGGCCCGGTGACGTATGCAATCCCATTACTCTGTGTAATGGTGAATGACAGATGTTCGGACCAAACGGATTCACCCCGCCCCCTGCCCATATAAGGGAGCGGCGGCCATCTTTTCTCCCTCTTGTTCCTGGGCTGTCAAACGAGAAGGATCTGCGCAGCAACTATCGCAGTGAGTTAGGCCCGAGCCTTGCGGCAATGGCTGATCAATTCCCAGACACTCTGCAGCATCACCGGACCTAATATAACCCCTAAATCCGGACGAATCTGCAAATATCTACCCTAAATTCAGAGACTTTCTAAATAGCTCCAGGTCCGAAACAACTGTCAGTCACTGAGCAGTATAAGGACTGTTTGTACGAGACTGTTACTGTGCCTTGGATGTATCGCAAGTACTTAAGTAAAGTTGTTCAAGTTCAAGTTCAACCTCCTTGTGGACCTGCAGTCATTTCATGCACCTATCGTTACAGGGAAGGGTGGCGATAGGCCGGAGCATTGCCTCAGCATACCAGCCCTCAGCCTGGCGTCACGAACTATAGGGTTAACATTAACCCCTTATATACAGATATCATACCACCACTACCATACACCCCCAAAGGGCTACCACACAGGAATCTGAAATCTCCTGCCACCTGCTGCTCTGTGAATGCTACCCATGCACTAAACAGAGGTTCTAGGGGCGTTAGGAAGATCCACGCGCCTCGCACAAATACAGCCCTGTGGGCTTTATAAATATGTCTGTCCAGGGCTGCCTCTGTCTTCTCCTAGACACAGCCTGCAGCGTTACTCATTGCCCCTGATGACTGATGCTGCATAGCACAGTAGCAATCGTCATAGTTTATTGCAATCAGCCTAGCCAAACAGGAGACTGGAGCTCTGGGCCAATCTGCTGCAGTGTTGGCATTGTGGCATTATAGGAGTATCTGATGCTATTAGATGTTTGTAATAATGGTTTTAACCTTCACTATCATTGCTGTACCCAGTTCTTTCTGTGACTTGACCTGACCTTTGCTTATTACCTGATCTTGCTTTTGCCTGCTGATTTTGTACTTTGCTGCCATCTTGTTTTGTGACTTGCTGGCTTGTCCCTGTTAACCCCCTTGACTGCTGATCATGTCCCCTTTTGCCCATGTGCTTAGGGCGGATCATCCAGGTAGGTAGGGACAGTGGTTTGAGGGATGCTTAGATCTGCACTACTCCCTACCTGATGTGATAGATGATGGCGAGGATTGGGAATGACACTGTTTACTTATATTTTACTTTTCCATTGAACTGAAGGTAGTCAATAAACTGCTTATGCAAACGATAAAAAAAAAAAATAATAATATAAAACTTGCCATACCAAATTTTGTATGGTACAGTATTACTCGCCTGTTATATACCCTGCTGCTAAAGGATCATGCCCTTTTATAGCACATGACCTATTGAGGCTAGTGACTGGCTGCAATGATCACTACTGGAAAATAAACAAAGACTCGAAGGGGAACACTGGAGTATTGGCTCTGGAGTGGTGGGGGCCTAACAGGTAAGATTTTTTTACTTTGACACTACCCCTTTAACTATTGTATTTGATCTTCCTCAAATAGGCAAATCAATAGCAGCCAATGATAGGCCCCTTTAGATCCATGTTTCCCAGCAGTTATAATTGTGTTGATGGATGACTTGAAGCCCATCTGGCATTTGCTGGTGGTCAGTCCATCCTTTTTACACATGGACACCTTACACACACTGCATACAGTGTGCACACACTACCTGGCCCCAGAGGGGGCCACCATGCATCTGCTGGGGTACTATCTCTATAATTTGTCCCTGATTTAGTTAAAACACATTTATAACAACAATAAGAAGTACAATAAGAATGACAACCCTTCAGCCAAGAAGTCAACTGCCTCTGTTCCTATTGACTTCAATACTATGATCATCTTGCAATCTAGAAAAATAAATAGAGGGTTCAATTTTCAAAAATTTCCATGTATTTGATGAAAATAAATTTTATCACATCCACAGCCATTCAGACAAATGACACATCGAATAGGACAAGAAGTGACCTATGAATTTACAGTTTTCTCAACCTCACAGATCAAATATGTCAGATTTCAGCTATTTCAAGCAAGAACAAGCCTCAGGGATTGTGAAATATCGTATGCAGAAGAAAGGTCAATGGGGAATGTCAATGCTTTATATTAAGAGTTAATAAAACACCCATGCTGCTGAAATCCTGTAACCTGTAGATTCTACAGTAAATTATTGTGCAATGAAATCAGACCCATAAGCCTTTGGGACTCAAAAGTCAAGAACATTATATTAAAGTACATTAAGAATCAGTAGCAGTAGAACATATAGCACATTTGTCATGTGTATGAGAATGCCAACCCACAAAAATCATACATATCAATAATAGATGGAAAACAAATGACTTTCTCAACTTAAAAAAGCACTCAGGGTTTTTTTTTTTTCAGACATAAAATGGCAACTCACCAGCAATACGCTAGCTGTGCATTTTTTTTATTTCACATTTTAACTGCACACAGACACTTTTTCTCACAGCTTTTTTAAATTCGACGGAATGACAATACAAGAAGAAGGAGCATAGATATTGTTGCGTATATACATAGGTCATAATCCAAACAAACGTACCAAAACAATGAGATCCCAATAGTGGAACCATCAATCTATAAAAGTTGCAGATATGTAGCAAACTACGACTATAAAGGTAAATTAAGGAAGGAAACAGGGAGAAGTGAGCCCTAAAGCTGTCGCTAAAATCCACTCTCCCTGCCGATTTGCCCATCCACCCTAAATGGTGGAGGATTGACAACTTGGAGCCGGTCCCTTCCTTGCGCTAAAGGGCATTGGTGTCGAAGTGAACAAAACAAACAGAACTGTACAAAGTTGGGAAACAAGTCAGGAACATAACGGAATCAACCAACAGATATATTATTTCAAACAAGGCAGGATATAGCATACTAGCATACAGTTCAGAAGCCAGAATCAAGATTAATGGCAGATATGATAAAATGAACAAGACTAGATATGGGGATACGTTTACAGCAGACAAAACCAGGAGATGCAGGGGATGAACAGGTTAACTGAAAGTCAGAACACTAAACGGGTCAGGAAATCAAGAGCACTGTTCAGAATGGACTCAGAACAAGGAACACACTAGACACCCCACTCCAAGCATGGAGGAACATCAATACCAAAGCCAAAAAGGCTCCTAGCCAGCGGGCACTCTCCACCGAGTGATCAGGATACTGGCCTTGGAGGAAACAGAAATCCTAAATATAAGCAAACAAGAGTAGAGACACAAGGCTAACTCACTCCTGGATAGACAAAATGGCACAAGGCTCAGAAAAGGATTTTATCCTCGGAGTTGCAGGATCAAACAAGGTCAAAAAAGGACTGACAAAACGCACAGTGTGAATACAGACTAAGGCAACACTAAGTAAATGCAGAACGAACATAGAACATACTAAAATCTGGCAAATGTACTAAAAAAAAGCAAGCCAAAATCTATATATCAAACAGGACAGATAACCATGGTTATAACTCAGGATATGTGTACAGACTCACTAACTCACTCCTAGATAGACAGAATATCACAAGGCTCAGAACAGGATTCTATCCTCGGAGTTGCAGGATCAAACAAGGTCAAAACAGGGCTGACAAAATGCATAGTGTGAATACAGACTAATGTAACAGTAAGCAAATGCAAAACAAACATACAAAATTCTAAAACCTCACACATGTTCTAAAACAAAGCAGGCTAAAATCTAAATATTACACATGACAGATAACCATGATTAAAACTCAGGATATGTGCACAGAAAGACATAATGAACATAATGCAAACATGGCCAGAATACAGGTCTATTCACCAGCCCAGAACAGCACCTGAAGAGGTCCTATATATCCTCCCAGTGCTAAGGTCAAGAAGGTTAACTCTTCCCATCCCAGGGAGAATTAACACATAAACTGTTCAGACATAAACAATGTCTGAACAGGATCCAAAACAGAAAATACAAAATACATATAAGTCCAGATACAAGCATGACATAGTCTTAAGGCAAAAGAACAAAAAATGTGACGTGTTTCTTTATTGCCCACTTAGTCATGAGTCTATTGAAACTATGTACACTGCCATTAAAATAGCCCCACACCAGAAAAAAAAAAAGTATCTGATGTGTGCTAAAGTAAGAACAAGTGAAACATGAATAAAAAAAAAAAAGGTCTCTAGGTAGTGTGGCAGTGTGGCAAGCAAAGGGTGTATTTCCCTTGCTAACTCTGGAGAATCCACCTGTGGCCTGATTAATGAGGTATCAGGAAGGGGAAGTGTGTTTAAAAGGAAAGGAAACAGAATAGTTGGGGCTCTCCTTTGGAAAAAGTATGCTGGCTGTTAGAGGGGGAGACACATGGACCCTGTTTAGGTAACACGCAGAAGGCGCTGCGAGTGGTCCAAGAAGTGGTGTGAACTGTGAGTAACAGGTTGCAGGAGACACATGTTTAACTGGCTGAGGGTAGCTCACCAGTTCATAGTCAGGGCATGCTGATATGTGTAGTCAGTGACCAGACGGTCTAGGACTTTATTTTGTTCCTGTTTATGTTTTTTTTAACTGCAACCTGTGGAAATAAAGCTGGCGAGGAGCCAGACTTGTATGCGGAACTGTGGTCTGTGGTGTTATTATGAGGAACGTGTCCCGTGGCAAGTGACCAGGATGATCCCAGAGCTAATCCCCAAGATGGATCGTCACAGTAGCTGTAAAAAAAATAACCCTTCCCAGTATCATGTGTATTGTAACACACATATTGTAACAGGACAAAATATAATTTACAGCAACCCTTCTGACATTCTGACATACCGTGTAAAACATAGTTTATTTACATTTTGTCTTTTTAAAATACATTTTAAATACGTGTGAAGTATTAACAAGCCTTACAGAGCTCACATGCCTGGTTCATGTCTTCAATGAAAATTACTGTGATCAATCTGACATAAAAATTATTATGATTAATCAAACACCATAGATATGCTAGTCTATGTTTACATCAGAGATTTAGTACAAATAAACCACATACAAATGTTTACACAATGGAATAATTGAATACAAAAATAGGCATGACATCAATGGAAAAGAAAATATGTTATAGCTTACCTAGTCACCATCAGAAATTGAGAAACAATTCTCCAAAATTGGGATGAATATGTTGAAACCTCTACTAACTGTAAGACTCATGGCAGTGGGCTGTTGCACTCAGGGTAGTGGGGAATCCACTGGACCTGTGTGGTAGATGACGTGGGCTGTGCCAGGGAGTGGAGTCTAAGGTGCTGCTGGTTTTCGACAAGAGCCAGCCGCCAAGCAGGATGGATTTGCTGCGGCAGGTGGCACCCAGGTCGCTACCCCTGGCACAGCCCGACCACACAGGTGGCTGAGGAGATTTAAGGCACAGGAGGGATACTCAGCAAGGGATGAAAAATAACATCCGACTCCCAGTCGGTAAAATCCAAGGTTTAATGAATCATGTTAAAATCCAATTGCAACAAACAATAGAAAAACGTAATAAAAACACAAACTAAACGTACCAACGCATTTCGACTTGTTTCGTTTTGTTTGTGTTTTTATAAATTTTTTCTATTGTTTGTTACACTTGGATTTTAACATGATTCAATAAACCTGGGATTTTATCGACTGGGACCCGGATGTTCCTTTTCATGCCTTGCTGTTTATTCCACCTGGAGACATGGCTCCAGATTTTGTCACCTACATCCACGAGGAGGGTTGTGCTGGTTTTCCGCAAGAAGCTGCATTATTGGTGAGCTGATCTTTCTTCCTTTATCCTTACAGGAGGGATACAGCAACTCGGGGCCTGGATAGCAGAAGGTCATGGGAGGCGGCACAGATGCAAAATCAGAATCGTAGCAGGAGGACAATAGGCAGGTGGCACAGAAGCAAGGTCAGGTCAAGGAACAATGGGGTCAGGAACACAAAAAGGCAAGACTACAAATGCTTTCTCTAGGGCACTAAGGCAAACAAAGATCTGGCAGGGGTTAGTGAGAGGTGCTGATACTTATGGTAGATAATAATTCCGGTGCACTGGCCCTTTTAAATCTTAGAGCTGCAGCGCGCGCACTTCCTAGGAGCCGGGGGCACTCGCGCCAGTGCGGTAAGAGGACCGGAGGTACAACAGAGAGCAGAGGTGAGAGACGGGCTGAGATTCGCATGCGGGTGCGTCCTGCAACGCGAATCCCGGCCCCGCCAGCAGTGGAGGACAGAGGAGGGGAGCGTGTCTGACCGGAGCACAGAGAGTAACTTTACCCCCCCCCCACACACACACACATACACTTTAGTCTCCCCCTCTTTTTTTGGCACAAAAAGTTCTGGAATAAATCACGGTCCAGGATATTCTCTTCTGGCTCCCAAGATCTTTCATCTGGACCAAATCCTTTCCAGTCAACCAAATAGTATTCTCTTCCTCTCACAGTTTTAGTGGCAAGAATATCCTTGACTTCATAGACTTCTGAAGAACCTGAGGCCAGCGTGCAAGCATTCTTTTGAGAAAAACGGTTGGTCACTAGTGGCTTGAGAAGGGACACATGAAGGGAATTAGGAATACGTAAAGAAGAAGGCAGACAAAGTTTATAGGAGGTCGTATTCATTTTTTTTTGCAACACCTTAAATGGACCCAGGAATTGATGACCCAACTTGTAGTTGGGAATCCTGAAACGGATGTATCTGGAGGACATCCACACCTTATCGACGGGAGAAAAGGACGGAGGAGGTCATCTTTTATTTTCTGCCTGGGCATTCATACGTGAATAGGCTTGAGACAGAGAATGGCAAGTTTGTTGCTAAATGGGAGAGAAGTCTCTGACAAGTTCATCAATAGCTGGCACACCAGAGGAGACTGGAATAGGAAGAGAATGAAGATGATGACCATAAACAACAAAGAATGGAGAAGTCCTCATAGATTCAGAATCCTCGTGATTGTAGGAGAATTCTGCCCAAGATAGAACGTTGACCTAATCGTCCTGTTGAGCTGAAACAAAATAACGGAGATAACTTTCCAGGATTTGATTTACCCTCACCACCTGACCGTTGGACTGAGGGTGGTAGGCAGAGGAAAAGCCCAGATTGATGTCAAATCGGGAACAGAGAGCACGCCAGAATTTGGAAACAAACTGCACTCCACAATCCGAGATGACATGATTCGGAAGGCCACAAAGACGAAAAAACATGTTGATGAAAGTGCTTTGCCAGTTGTGGAGCAGATGGATACCTGGTAGCGGAATGAAATTAGTGTTGAGCAGCATAGGCCATATTCAAATTCGCAAATATTCGCGAATATATGGACGAATATTCGTCATGTATTCGCGAATATTCGCATATTCGTAATATCCGCGTTTTATTTTTGCATGCGTGAAAATTTGCGTATGCGAAAATTTGCATAAAAAATAGCATAAACAAAAATTTGCATATGCGGAAATTAGCATATGCAAATTTTCGCATATGTGAAAATTCGCACGCCAGTCTCACACAGTACTATTAGAGCCTTCTTTACACCACACAAGCTGGAAGCAGAGAGGGATGATCACTGTGATGTGTACTGTGTATAATAAAAAAAAAAAACGAATAAAATTAGCTTTGCGAATATTCGAGAGCAACACTAAATGAAATGAGCCATCTTGGAAAATCGATCAACCACCACCCAGATGACCTTATTACCGTTATTACAGGAAGGAGGCAGATCGGTAATAAAGTCCATAGCTATGTGAGACCAGGGAGTTTCCAGAATGGGCAAAGGCTGTAAGAGTCCCGCAGGTTTCTGTCGAGGAGTTTTGTCATGGGCACATGTAACACAGGAACGGACAAAGTCGTAGACATTGCATTCAAGATACGGCCACCAGTAATGGCGGGAGATTAGTTGAAGTGTCTTTTGGATTCCAGGGTGACCAGCCAGCAAAGAAGTATGTCCCCATTTCAAGACTCTACATCTCGGTTTAACAGGTACAAAGGATTTCCCAGGTGGAACTTGCTGAAGATTGGCAGGAGCTGGGGAGATCAATCGCTCTGGAGAAATAACATTCCTTGGGGTGGTGTACCAATCCTACGACATCGGAGGACCTGAAAAGAACATCGGCTCTGACGTTCTTGTTAGCAGGCAGGAAATGAATAAAGAAATTAAATCTGGAAAATAAAAGAGACCATCTAGCCTGGTGAGGATTCAATCGATGAGCAGACTGGAGATATTGGAGATTTTTATGGTCTGAATAGATGCTGACCAGAGGAGAAGAACCTTCTAATAAATGTTGCCACTCTTCCATGGCAAGCTTAATAGCAAGGAGTTCCCAATCTCCAATAGAGTAGTTCCTCTCTGCAGAAGAGAAAGTCTTAGAAAAGAAACCGCAGGTTACAATCTTGCCCTTGGAATTTTTCTGGGTGGAATAGCACTGCAGAATTAAGGTTTTGTCCATTAACAGAGGTAATATACAAGGGCTTAACAAGCCGAGTCACTGAAAGCTGGTGTTTATGGACCAGGGAGGCATCAATGAAGTCACCAGTGGAAGCAGAGTTCAAAAAGGCAGAAGCCTTAGCAGGAGTAAAAACTTGGACAGGATTGTTTAAACGAGAAGTGCAATTTACACCTAGGATCATCTCTCTCACTTGTCTTAGATGTGAGCATTCTCCCGGACGCAGAACACGTTTAGAACAGTTTTTGAGAAAGTGCTCCGGACTGGCACAACATATGCACAAATTCTCATTGCATCGACGGGATCTTTCCTGCTGCGTTAAGCGAAAGCGGTCCACTTGCATAGCCTCTTTGGCAGGAGGCAAAAAAGACTGTATAGTTGGAGAGTGGGTGCCAAGCGAGCATATCACCGTGTTCGGACAGGTTCTCTTTCCATACAAAGTTCTTCCTGCCTCTCGGCAAAATGCACATCAATACGAGTAGCTAAATGAGTTCACCCAGGGTAGACAGAGGATCTTGTGCAGCGAGAGCATCCTTGATTCTACTGGACAATCCTTTTTTAAATGTAGCACACAAGGCCTCGTCGTTCCAAGCCAGTTCCGAGGCAAGAGCGCATTTCTCTGCTCTCATCAGTGCATACCGCATACGTTCATCTAAGTAGTATACTATTTTGTACCTGTTAATCTGTCAAGGGCCTACATACTGTGAAAGGACCAACAAAAGTTATCACCAGCTGTTTTTTTACAAAAATACAAAGTTTTTAAGCGTACTGTAGAGCATTTTTCTGCCCTCGTCAGCGCATACCGCATATGTACATCTAAGTAGTGTACTATTTTGTATCTGTTAATCTGTCAAGGGCCTACATACTATGAAAGTCCAGGCAAAAGTACTCACCTGCTGGTGTTGTACTCAGATACTTTTTTTTTAAGTGTACTGTAGAGAATTTTTCTGCCCCCTTCAGTGCATACCACATACCTACATCTAAGTAGTGTACTATTTTGTACCTGTCAATACGTCAAGGGCCTAGATACTGTGAAAGGCCAGCCAAAAGTGCACACCAGTGCTGTTCTAGATAAATACTGTTTTTTTTTAGCATAGTGAAGCGCATTGTACTCCCCTCATATACGCACTAAGTGTGTCAGGCAGAGAAGTGCCAGGATGTGCTCAGAGGAGTGGAAGAGGCCTAAATCGTTCAGGCAGAGGTTGCAGCAGACTAGGGGCGAGTGACAGCAGGAGTCGCAGGGAGAGGCCTGAGCTCCTGTTATCATTTAGCGATCGTGTCTTGACCAGCAACTCATCTTCCGTAGTAGATTGGTTAACACGGTCATTCACATCATCACAAGTGACATCTGACACCCCCAGTCAACAGTCGGTGGGTTCCTCAGACACAACCCTCAGTTGGCATGGCCCGGGAGAAGTCCCTGTCCTCCCATTGCCTCTGTCCTAGGTTGCTCCCTCCCCTACAGAAGTATCTAATGCTGTGGGTTCAGCTTCACTTTTCACTGAGGAGCAGCTACTGCCCAGCCAAGAAGTGGGGGAGACATCCGCCACTTCCTCCGCGGGCAAGTAGTGATGAGGAGAGTGACGTGGGAGGTGGTGTTGCCAGGGTTCAGGGTCCTGAAGCCGACACTGTTGAGGAACCTGAGGAGGACATCAGTGACGTGCAAATTCTAAACTACCAAAAAAGGTCCCCTTGGGCGTCTCAGGGCAACTAATATGCACACAATAAATTTCCTTGCAGAATAGAAACATAGAATGTGTCGGCAGATAAGAACCATTTGGCCCATCTAGTCTGCCCAATAATCTGAATACTATGAATAGTCCCTGGCCCTATCTTATATGAAGGATAGCCTTATGCTTATCCCATGCATGTTTAAACTCCTTCACTGTATTTGCAGCGACCACTTCTGAAGGAAGGCTATTCCATGCATCCACTACTCTCTCAGTAAAGTAATACTTCCTGGCCTCATCCCGTATGAAGAAGCATGCCGACAAAAAGAGAAGAACTCCTCCTGTCTTCGCTCCTGGGGACAAAGTGTGGCTCTCTGTCTTCGCTGTTAAAGAGATTCTCGCGTCCAAGACAGTCAGAGGTAAAAGAAAATTTCTCGTAGATTGGGAGAATTGTGGACCTGAAGAGAGGACTTGGGAACCTGAGGATAACATCCTCGACAAGGAGCTCATTCACAAGTTTTTGGGTTCCAAAAAGAGGGGGAGACCCAAGGGGGGGGGTACTGTTACGCCGAGCGCTTCGGGTCCCCAATCCTCCCCGGAGCGCTCGCAGCGTTCACCTTGTCGCAGCGCCATGGTCAGACCCGCTGACCGGGAGCGCTGCATTAATGTCACTGGCGGGGATGCGACCCGCGAAGCGGGACGCGCCCGCTCGCGGTTCGCATCCCAGTCTTCTTACCCGACCTGTCCTCCATCAGTACAGTCCCGGCGCGCGCAGCCCCACTCGCTAGGGCGCACGCGCGCCGGCTCTCTGCGATTTAAAGGGCCAATGCGCCTCTGATTGGCACCTGGCCCAATTAGTGCATACACATGTGTCCTAGCCTATATTACCTCACTTCCCCTTCCCAGCATCGCCGGATCTTGTTGCCCTTGTGTCAGTGAAAGTGTTCCTTGTATGTCCCAAGCCAGTGTTCCAGACCCTCTGCCGTTGCCCCTGACTACGATCCTTGCTGCCTGCCCTGACCTTCTGCTACGTCCGACCTTGCTCTTGCTTAATCCCTTGTACCGCGCCTATCTCAGCCATCAGTTGGGGTTGAGTCGCTATCGGGTGGAACGAACTGGGGGTTACCTGCCGCAGCAAGTCCATCCCGCTTTGCGGCGGGCTCTGGTGAAGACCAGTAACCCCTTAGACTCCATTCCCCTGGTACGGCCCACGTCATCACCCCACTGACACAGAGGATCCACCACCAGTATCCTCACAGTACCCGGATCCTGACACCTGGTTCCCACCGTGAAGCATGGAGTAGGAGGTGTGATGGTGTGGGGATATTTTGCTGGTGACACTGTTGGGGATTTATTCAAAATTGAAGGCATACTGAACCAGCATGGCTACTACAGCATCTTGCAGCGGCATGCTATTCAATCCAGTTTGCGTTTAGTTGGACCATCATTTATTTTTCAACAGGACAATGACCCCAAACACACCTCCATGCTGTGTAAGGGCTATTTGACCAAGAAGGAGAGTGATGGGGTGCTGCGCCAGATGACATGGCCTCCATAGTCACCAGATCTGAACCCAATGAAGGCAAAAGGGCCAACAAGTGCTAAGCATCTCTGGAAACTCCTTCAAGACTGTTGGAAGACCATTTCAGGTGACTACCTCTTGAAGCTCATCAAGAGAATGCCAAGAGTGTGCAAAGCAGTAATCAATGTAAAAGGTGGCTACTTTGAAGAACCTAGAATATGACATATTTTCAGTTGTTTCACACTGTTTCTTAGTTTTGATGCCTTCAGTGTGAATCTACAATTTTCATAGTCATGAAAATAAAGAAAACTCTTTGAATGAGAAGGTGTGTCCAAACTTTTGGCTGTACTGTAGTTTTTTCTTCTGTACCAGGGAAGAAAGTGGTCAGTCAGAAACTCCACATACTTTGCAAAGGTTTACATCTGTACACCTTCGGGGACCCTAAAGGGGCTGACCAGCTCTCTTCCCGTGATTCCAGGCCAAAACATGACTCCATCAACGCCTGGCTGACGTCGCAGCCTTATTGGTACAGGGTGGCCGTCCACCAACCATCCATTACTCCATCCACCTGGACCATCCAGGGTTGCACTCATCAGTGAGTAGGACTGTTTGAAAATTAGTCTTCATGTATTTTTCTGCCCAATGCAGCCGTTTCTGCTTGTGAGCATTGGTTAGTGTTGGCTGTATAGAAGGTTCATGCACAGTTGCAAGACTCTGGAGGACTCTACACCTTGATGTCCATGGGACTCCAGAGGCACCAGCAGCTTCAAATATCTGTTTGCTGCTATGTAATGGTATTTTAGCAGCTGCTCTCCTGATCAAATGCATGGATCTGGCAGAAATCTTCCCCAATGTGCCTTTATCTGCATGAACCCGTCTGTGCCCTGGATCAGCCACAAATTTCTTAATAGTGTGATGATCACACAAGTTTTCGTGGAATATCTAATGTTTTCATACCTTGTCTAAGGCATTGAACTATTTCACTCTTTTTGGCAGCAGAGAGAGCCCTTTTCTTCCCCATATTGCTTTAAAATGTTGCTCTGCTTAATAATGTGGAACACCCACCTTTAGTAGTTTTTCCTTAAATTGGGCTCACCTGGCAATCTAATAATCGTAGGAGCCCAAGATTGTTTTCTGTGATCAAAAGTGCCCTGAGACACAATGCCATCCATGAAATACACTGAAAAAATAAATATTTAACTCCTTAACAATGAAGGACGTATATTTACGTCCTCCGCCGGCTCCCACGATATGCCGCGGGGTGACGTGGTGACCCCGGTTCTGTCGGCCATCAACGGCCGGAACCCACGGCTAATGAAGGACATCACCGATCGCGGTGATGCCCTGTATTAACCCTTCAGACGCGGCGACCACAGCGGCTGACCACCGCGTCTGAAGCGAAAGTAAAATATCCTGGCTGCTCAGTCGGGCTGTTCGGGAACACCGAACAGCTTACAGGACACCAGGAGGGACCTTACCTGCCTACTCGATGTCTGATCGGCGAATGACTGCTCCATGCCTGAGATCCAGGCAGGAGCAGTCAAGCACCGATAACACTGATCATAGGCGTGTTAATACACTCCAGTGATCTGTGTAAAAGATCAGTGTGTGCAGTGTTATAGCTACCTATGGGAGCTATAACATTGCAAAAAATAAATAAAATAAAAAGTGTTAATAAAGATCATTTAACCCCTTCCCTAATAAAAGTTTGAATCACCCCCTTTTCCCATAATAAAAAATAAAACAGTGTACATAAAAATAAACATATGTGGTATCGCCGCATGTGTAAATGTCTGAACTCTAAAAATATATTGTTAATTAAACTGCACGATCAATGGCGTACACGTGAAAAAATGACCAAAAAAGCGTGTTTTGGTCACTTTTTATACTGTTAAAAAATGAATAAAAAGTGATCAAAAAGTCAGACCAAAACAAGAATGGAACCGATAAAAACTTCAGATCACGTCGCAAAAAAATTTGCCTTCATACCCCCCTGTACATGGAAAAATAAAAAAAGTTATAGGGGTCAGAAGAGGACATTTTTAAACGTATACATTTTCCTGCATGTAATTATGATTTTTTCCAGAAGTACGACAAAATTAAACATGTATAAGTAGGGTACCATTTTAACCATATGGACCTGCAGAATAATGATAAGGTGTTGTTTTTACCCAAAAGTTACAAAATGGCGTTTTTTCTTCGATTTAGTCGCACAATGATTTTTTTTCCGTTTTGCCATGGATTTTTGGGTAGCATGACCAATGTCACTGCGAAGTAGAATTGGTGACGCAAAAAATAAGCCATAATATGGATTTTTAGGTGGAAAATGAAAAGGGTTATGATTTTTAAAAGGTAAGGAGGAAAAAACGAAAATGCAAAAACTGAAAAACCCTGCGTCCTTAAGGGGTTAATCTTTGTGACACTTAAATTGAATTTGCATAATAATTTGGAACAGGGTGTAAAGAAAGTGATTTGCTTTATCAAGGTCTTGAAAAAGAACTTAGGAACTGATTCATTTGAGTAGAATTTGAGACTTTATTTTGTAATAGGAAAGGGCGCTAAATAACTTAAACATCTGAAAAATAGAAGGTAGGATATTGTCTGTAAATAGTGTAAGCTAATAATGTTCATAGCCAAAATTATTTGCTTTTTTAATAATTTATTCATTCAAGTACAAACTGATTAAGGGTACGGTCCCACGCACCGCTTATGCAGAGTATTTCACGCTACGCAAATATGCTGCTGCAGCTAGAAATACACTGCAAAATCCCTGATCATCATACACACAGGGCTATCCTGTGACAGCCCTATGTGTGCAGTGAGTTTTGGAGGCGGAGCCACGTATCACAGTCATGCCGACGCGCTGCCCCGCTTCCAAAACTTTATCAAGATTTATCAGGATTTATCAATGTTGGTGTGAGGTAGAAATCATTTAAATCCTGTCAGTGCTTTCTATTTTTTGCATGTCTGTGCAAAATTTATCAACCGAGCGCAAGCTTGTTGATAAATGTTGCGTAAACATATACATTCCTTCATGTTTCTACCATCTGAAACATTCGTACGTGTACTCCTCGGTGTTCTAGATTTGCGCAAAATCTGTTGCTTTTGCGTGAAGTTTTAATATCTAAACAAAAAATGCGCAATTAGTAAATTAGTGAGTATAGCATTTTTCTTTCTACGGCACACGAGCATGTAGAGAACATTGGAAAATATTCTACCAAAAAAGATGCACAAAAAAGACGCAATGAAAGTCACTGCGCACATTTTTGCAAAAAGAAATACACAAGAAAATAGGGTAAACTAAAAGATAAATCTCCCCCATAGGGCTGCCATAGGATAGCCCTGTGTGTATGGTGATTGGGGATTACGCAGCGCATTTCCTGCTGCAGCAGCAGATTTACATACGCTGCATAAGCGGTACATGGGACCATACCCTAATAAGACAAAAATAATCATAAACCACAGTTTCAATGGTTTAAGTATGTTCTTTGAGGGCTACTACATAAGTATTGACCCTCCAAACAAAGTCACTAATCTTGCTAAGGGACAGCAATGGTCTGACAAAGTCATTTCACCTATGTCTGTTAGTAAAGATCTATCTATAAGGTCCATATTTGGTTAGATCATGTCCAACCTAGAAGATGTCTCTAGGGAGACATACATTAATATCTCATTCAGTGGCATGATGGTGGTTCCACACATAATAAAGATTGTGGTCACAAAAGTGTTTGTAAATAGAATGGTCTATTGTGGTTGCCAGAGAAAACGCCCTCATTTTTTTTCTGATGGTTTTTTTCATCCTGTAGAGATCTATGGGAAAAAAGATGCTACAAAATCAAGGAAAAATGCCAGAGGCAGGGCATACCAAGGACAAAAAATGCCCCTAAATGGTGAACGTATTGATAGGTGAACTATACACTGCTCAAAAAAATTAAGGGAACACTTAACCAACACAATGTAACTCCAAGTAAATCACACTTCTGTGAAATCACACTGTCCACTCAGGAAGCAACACTGATTGACAATCAATTTCACATACTGTTGTGCAAATGGAACAGACAACAGGTGGAAATTATAGGCAATTAGCAAGACACCCCCGATAAAGGAGTGGTTCTGCAGGTGGTGACCACAGACCACTTCTCAGTTCCTATGCTTCCTGGCTGATGTTTTGGTCACTTTTGAATACTAGTGATGCTTTCAGTCTAGTGGTAGCATGAGACGGGGTCTACAACCCACACGTGACTAAGGTAGTGAAGCTCATCCAGGATGACACATCAATGTGAGCTGTGGCAAGAAGGTTTGCTGTGTCTGTCAGCGTAGTGTCCAGAGCATGGAGGCGCTACCAGGAGACAGACCAGTACATCAGGAGAAGTGGAGGAGGGCATAGGAGGGCAACAATACAGCAGAAGGATCGCTACCTCTGCCTTTGGGCAAGGAGGAGCAGGAGAAGCACTGCCAGAGCTCTGCACAATGACCAGCAGGCCACAAATGTGCACGCATCTACTCAAACGGTCAGACACAGACTTCATGGGGGTGGTATGAGGGCCCGAAGTCCACAGGTGGGGATTGTGCTTACAGCCCAACACTATGCAGGACATTTGGCATTTTACAGAGAACACTGTCGCCCTGTGCTCTTCACAGATGAAAGTAGATTCACACTGAGCACATGACAGACATGAAAGAGTCTGGAGGCGCCGTGTAAAAAGTTCTCCTGCCTGCAACATCCACCAGCATGACCGGTTTGGCAGTGGTTCAGTAATGGTGTGGTGTTTCTTTGGGGGGGCCACTCAGCCCTCCATGTGCTTTCCAGAGGTAGTCTGACTGCAATTAGGTACCGAGATGATATCCTCAGACCCCTTGTGAGATCATATGCTTGTGCTGTTTGCCCTGGGTTCTTCCTAATGCAAGACAATGCTAGACCTCATGTGGCTGGAGTGTGTCAGCAGTTCCTGCAAGAGGAAGGCATTGATGCTATGGACTGGCCCACCTGTTCCCCAGACCTGAATCCTATTGAGCACATCTGGGACATCATGTCTCGCTCCATCCACCAATACCACGTTGCACAACAGACTGTCCAGAAGTTGGCGGATGCTTTAGTCAAGGAGACCATCTGCCACCTCATCAGAAGCATGCCCAGGCATTGTAGGGAGGTCATACAGGCACGTGGAGGCAACACACACATTACATCAAAAGTTGGATCAGCCTGTAGTGTGGTTTTCCACTTTGATTTTGAGTGTGACTCCATATCCAGACCTCTATGGATTGATAACTTTGATTTACATTGATAATTTGTGTGTGATTTTGTTGTCAGCACATTCAACTGTGTAAAGACAAAAGTATTTCAAATGATTAGTTCATTCATTCAGATCTAAAATGTGTTATCTTAGTGTTCCCTTTATTTTTTTGAGTAGTGTAAGTATTGTGTTCCATACTGTCTCCTAGCTGACATTATGCTCCAAAAATTGCATTTTTTCTGTGTTTCTAAAGAAAAATGGCAAGTCTGAATCTACTTTCTGCAAGCTTTTCCTCCTGTCGCATGAATCTGTACAACGTTTAAGACCGAACAAAAAAGAACATTTCAGCTTGCACTTAAAAGCCTGCAGCCAGGCAATGCTTTCTGTAAGCAAAGCATTATACCATAGTAATTAAATACTTGATCGGATACCTTGAATTAAGGGAAAACGACTGTGACAATATGATGTGCCAACACTTTAATAGTCCTTCCCTTCCATCTGTGCAGGAAGCGTGTATGTCGTAGTGAATACTAATAAAGTACTTTGGCCACTGGCAGAAAATCACAAATGACGTGCCAAACATCTCATCAACAACAACATACCTCAAGAAACCCTTCGTACGCTGTACCTGGAGTCATTCAGGAAGGTGCAGGCGGAGGGGGAGGGGTGATTTTCGCACAATCCATTCCTATAATAACCTATAATCTTCCTACAGCAATTTTCAGATTTCGACAAAGCTTCTCAAGGTTAGAGGAAATTAGTATTCAGCTGTAGTAGAACAAATAGCGTTGCCTAATAAAATGTTCATTTTGTTGCGTTGTCTGACAGTGGTCATTAGGATGTCGCTTTAGTTGGGATTTTTTTATTTACTCATTTTCCATGTCAGATCTTTGCGTAATTTTTATTTAATTAAAAAAAAACAGAGATATTGAATGCAGTCAGCAAACAGAACATTCATGGCAATGTCACAGTCACCAGTGAAAACCTAACAGAGCAATGGAGGATTAGCAGATACAACACTTCAATCCTCTTATCACTGTTCTGCAGGATTCAGGTGTATTCTCAGAAGCACAGAGAAATGTATTGACTTGATATAGTAGAGGATATTCTAGGCTAGTACTTTGAATTTACACTCTGTTTATTGAATCAGTGTGTTTTTAGGGAAACAACATAGAAATATGCAGCATTAATTGTATAATATTCTGTGCAAATACATTAGATTTACATAGACAGTAAAGCATTTCTGAGCAGAATAAAAAAAATACAATACAGAAATGTAGGTGCACTACTGTGGTAGATGTATACAATGACATTGGCTAATCCCTCAACACTGATGTTAAAATTGAGACATTCGCCAGTGTATCCTTATATTAAGGACACACCAGAGCCCGCACACCAACGCCAAGGTTTCTCAGATGGCACGGGACCTAACGCTAACCTACCTGTGCGTAATAAGCAAAAACCAGGGGCCAGTGGGCAATTACAGCAGCACTAGGTCGACATGCAGCCTGCTCCCAGTTCCCTCCAGCGTGACTGAGCACACATACAATGGAAGGGGGGAGAGAGGCTACAAGCCCCACCCAAGTTGGCTGATATAGGTGCATGGCCTCACAGGTGCAACCCTAATGCTGCCTGGAAAATGTTCAAGGCGCACAGGTAGGTTAGCGTTAGGTCCCGTGCCATCTGAGAAACCTTGGCGTTTGTGTGCGGGCTCTGGTGTGTCCTTAATATAAGGATACACTGGCGAATGTCTCAATTTTAACATCAGTGTTGAGGGATTAGCCAATGTCATTGTATACATCTACCATAGTAGTGCACCTAAATTTCTGTATTGTATTATTCTAATTGTTACACATCCACACCGTTTATCTGGTGTAGGATTCTATTGCGGCACTTGTAGTCCGCTGCAGGCATCCTCCATTGTATGCATTTTTATGCTGGGGATCGCCCCTAGCAACGGACTACAAGGGCAGGATCTGCTCCCCCAGTATATATGCACAACTGCATTTGGGGTTGAGCACCTCCTGCCATTTGAGACCACGTTTTTTGTTGTTGTTTGTAAATTTATACGTGGAGGTGTGTAAACTCCATATGTTAATGCGCCTTGAACATTTTCCAGGCAGCATTAGGGTTGCACCTGTGAGGCCATGCACCTATATCAGCCAACTTGGGTGGGGCTTGTAGCCTCTCTCCCCCCTTCCATTGTATGTGTGCTCAGTCACGCTGGAGGGAACTAGGAGCAGGCTGCATGTCGACCTAGTGCTGCTGTAATTGCCCACTGGCCCCTGGTTTTTGCTTATTACGCACAGGTAGGTTAGCGTTAGGTCCCGTGCCATCTGAGAAACCTTGGGGTTGGTGTGCGGGCTCTGGTGTGTCCTTAATATAAGGATACACTGGCGAATGTCTCAATTTTAACATCAGTGTTGAGGGATTAGCCAATGTCATTGTATACATCTACCACAGTAGTGCACCTAAATTTCTGTATTGTATTATTCTAATTGTTACACATCCACACCGTTTATCTGGTGTAGGATTCTATTGTGGCACTTGTAGTCCGCTGCAGGCATCCTCCATTGTATGCATTTTTATGCTGGGAATCGCCCCTAGCAACGGACTACAAGGGCAGGATCTGCTCCCCCAGTATATATGCACAACTGCATTTGGGGTTGAGCACCTCCAGCCATTTGAGACCACGTTTTTTGTTCAGAATATAAAAAAAAAACATTGAACAGTTTCAATGTTTTTGCGGACGCCTGCTATTCCACAGCAGAAAAAAAATCACCCGATTGAACAGAGCAGCAGAATCTCAATAAAATCAATAGGACTCTGCTGCTGTGGAATGGCCTTATACTTGAGAAGGGATCAGATGATCACTCTGCTACGGGTCAAACTCGAAAACTTTGAATATTGTGCAAAGTTCATTTATTTCAGTAATGCAATTTAAAAGGTGAAATTAATATATGAGAGAGACTCATTACATGCAAAGCAAGATAGTTCAAGCCATGATTTGTCATAATTGTGATGATTATGGCTTACAGCTCATGAGAACCCCAAAGCCCCCCCCCCCCCCCCCCATGGAGCAGGGTATACAGGAGGATGCACGAAACCAACAGCGCACATCCTCGTGTATTCCCTGCTCTAAGCAATAAAGCAGCAAGCGTTTGCAAGAAGTGTCCTGGGTGCCGTGTTATTTGTCTTCCTCAAGGCTTTGTTCACACACCTTACTGTCAGACGCTGGCACCGGATAGTCTGCTGAGCGGTTTTCATCTGTGGCCACCATCCACAACGGAGCCAGTTCGTAACATACAGGTGAAGTGGTGCTGACTTCAACTCTCATTCATTGTACTATTTTTATAAACCCTGTTCTGTGATATCATAGTGCAAATTATTCACGTCACTCTGTTTACTATTCTTGTACCATGGCATCACTATGTGCAAAATCCCTGCAGTGTGACATCACTATGGGTAATATTCTTATTGGTTTCTGTTAAAATGACTGTGTCTTCATGATACTGTCTTTAGATATACCATACTATCTTTGCATTGTGCCATATCTGCATATTTTATTTCTGTACTACCATCACCTAATCATCTCTCAAAGTGCCTTTGCCTTATTACAGTCGGCTTTTTAACCACAGTAAGTGATTTTTAGGTGGAGGGAGTTCCTTTTGTGAGCCCACCGGCATACATGCACTATTTCATGGTTCTAATAAGTTGCCATGGTAGAATGACGCCTAACAATGGCCTCCAAGTCTGCCAATTATGGGAGCCTGTTAATCAGTTTTACACTGTTGTGCAATGAAAAATAGCAGCAATTCACAAAAGTATTGCAATAATTAACATGAGGTATTAGTTGATATATTGGCCAAATTATGCAAGCTCGCAACCCAAGTCAAGGTTTCTGAGTCTCTTGCGAATTCCTACACTAACATTTTAGAAAAAAACTGAAAATGAAACAAAATTTACAAAAAAAAAATACCCAGTGTTTATTATATGTGTGGTGACTAATGGCGTGTTGTAGTGCACTGTTGGGGCAGCGACAGACGGTAAATAGTTTGTGATGCCAGAAGCAGGGGCATAGCTATAGAGGTAACAAGGGTAGCAGTCGCACTGGGGCCCTGGTGCCTAAGGGGGCCCCATAGCAAAACTGCCGCATAGGAGACCAGTATTATATTTGGCATATGAGGCCCTGTTGCAGATTTTGCAAAGCTACGAGCTACGCCTCTGGCCAGAAGTGTAACTCACCACACCTTAAGGGGAAGCGGTTCTCCTGGGCTAGGCACTGTGTCAAAAAGGAAACAGATGCAAGGTTACGGAAAACCACTGAAGACTTTACTGAGGAAAGTTGCAGACGGATGTTATAACCAAAGCAATACAGTCTTTCATCAGCAGGGCAGAACGGACAGTTGCAGAGGTAGCCTATGGTAAAATTGCTGGGCACACTGGAACTTGTAGTATACTCCACTGTCTTAGAACTGGATTTGACTGGGCTTAGTTACCTAAGATTTTAGACGTTTGACCCTAGAGACGACTGACACTGATTTGCAACTCACTACAGTGCATCCACGGAATTAGCTTACCGCCAGGTTCGGACTTAGACTTGTGGACCAGAGATGCCTGAGGCTTTCTATTTTCGCTCCTGACTTGTGCTACGGGGCCCTGTCAGCTCTTTTGCAACTTCTCCCTGCAACTTAGGACTTGGACTTGGCCTGTGTGGCGGAACGCCTGTAGGTTGTGTTGTTGCTCCCTTGCAGAACTTGGACTCTCTCCTCAGACTCCACAGCGACTCCTCTTTTTGGACTGCACTCCTCTCTCTCTCTTCAAAACTTGAACTCCGGTGCCCATTAAAGGTATGGGACAGGGTACAGTAGAAATGCTTCTATCTGCTCTGACAGGACTTGACTCCACACTGAACTAATAGAACTCCCACTTGTCTAGCCAGACCAGGGGCATGATCCATATTGGCCACAGCTGTTCACATAACTCCTCTGCAGGTCCAAAGGCATATATAACAGAAATCATTGAACAATCAATACAGTAGCACAAAACATCTTACCTTAAGATGTGGGCCGGAACAGACACTTGAAGCAACATCTGCAGGACAGGGCAGTGAATGTGTTCCCTATCCGGACACCACATATGGAGTATATATTTTTTATGATGTTGTCTGGCCATGTAACGCTGAGGGAGCCCGGGTGCCAGTGCTTTGTGGGTACACATGAAATATGCCGGGCAGCCCGTCTGATTGAATAGTATGGACATCACTAATAGATTGTAAGTCAGCATGGTGCACTACATGCCATCATGTAACTGGCACCCTGTATATGCCTTATCTGTGTGCAACTATAATACTAGACAACTACCCCCTCATGAATAGTAGGCATGTGAGTGGTTGTGTGGGGCTGACCTGTATCATATTGAAAATAGGTGTCTAATCAGTAACCAGTAAGTACGACCTCTTTTCTGTGATTTTTTTTTTTATTGTTGTTTGTCCCATTTTCTGTGATTTATTTATGTATGCTAGTGTAGAGACTCACAAGAGACTGAGGATCCTTGACTTGGTTGCGAGTTTGCATATTATTGCCAAAATATCAACTAAAACTTCACATTTATTATATGGAGTATATATTTTAATGATGTTGTCTCACCTTGTGATACTGGGGGAGCTGGGCTTTGATGTTTTTCTTTGTAAGAAAAGGCTTCCATCTTGTCACCCTACCCCATAGTCCATTCATATAAAGAATACAGGAGAATGTTGTTCCATGTAGCACACAGACAGTGCTTGCCATAAATTCCTGCAGTTCCTTTAATGTTGCATTAGGCCTCTTGAAAGCCTCCCTGACCAGTTTTCTTATTGTCTTTACATCAATTGAGAGATGTCCAGTTGTTGGCAGTATCTCTTATGTGCCATTTTCTCTCCAATTGATAATGACTGTCTTCAATACTTGATGCTTTGAAAATTCTTTTGTACCCTGTTCCTGACTGATATATTTTAATAATGAGATCCCTCTGATACTTTGGAAGCATTCTGCGTACCATGGCTTTTGCTCTAAGATGCAACAAAGCAAATGTCAGGAAAATCCTGCTTGAACAACTGAGCTTTATTTGTAATTGTTCAGGGTCACCTTAAATGATGACAGGCGTGTAATGATTTCTATGAAATATGAGTTGGAATGTGATTGGCTAATTCTAAACACAGCCACATCCCCAGTTACAAGAGGGTGTGCACACTTATGCAGACAGATTTAGGCCCCTCTCACACTGCTGGTATGCTCTGGAAATTCATCTGGCAAACTCTCTTTTTTTTTTTTTGCAGTTTGCCGGACGTAATTTTGCTGGAGCATACCGGCAAATAACGGGTCCCGATGGACCCCATTGTATTCAATAGCCGCCGTTATTTTTGGAGAGAAAGGCCGGAGAAAAAGACGGTGCAAGCACTATTTTTTTCACTGGCTTTTCTCGATCCTAAAATGATGGGCTTTATACTGCCGGAGACAGCCGGCAGTGTGAACGTAGCCTAAGTATGTTATTTTTTTTTTCTTTACTACTCAATGATTTTAGTTTGTTTTGCAATTGAATTTTTCACATTATAGGTCACTTTTAAAGGGGTATTTGGCTGCCCCAGCATTCGGAACATTTTGTTCCGAACACTTGGAGCTAGCGGTGGGGGTCTTGCCGTCACACCATGCCCCCTCACCGCTACGCTCCCTCCCATAGACTAGTATTGAGGGAGTGTGGTGTGATGTCACAAAGGGACCCCCGCGATCAGACATCTTATCCCCTATCCTTTGTATAGGGGATAAGATGTCTAGGTGTGGAGTACCCATATACCCTGTATACCCATATATGCCTTGCTCTTCCTGATCTACAACATGTTGCCTATAGATTAAATAGCATTTTTATACTGACCGGTTCCCTATAAAGACCCAGAACTTGGCCTGCACCATTGTTGTTCTCTCTCTCACCACAGTGCTATCATCCCCCATTTTTCTTTTTCTTTTGATATGGCATGAAGCCTTATGTAGTATCACACACACTGCAGAGGATGCCAGTATATGCACAGTAGCATCAGGTAATGTTGTGAACCTTCAGTCAGGGACTGAGACTATGCACTTGTTCTTCTCTTACTAGCACAGCTATAGGAAAATAATCACAGATATTTGCAGCATTGAATAAAGCTCAGAATGATCTGCACTGTATTTTATATCTTTATAGAACCAGAGATTTTAAATCGCTACATAACAATGTCACATACCAGAACTCCAGTTACTGTAGAGATTCTCGAGATTCTCTTTGAAGGATCAGTCCAAGGCACCCAAGTGTTAAGCATTATACTGCTACTAATAGAACCAGGCTTTTGAGGGCCGCCTTATATTCATGTCCAAATGCTCTTACACTACTACAGCAGTTCTTCCCTACTCCAAAATGTGTACACATATACTAATATTAGAATTATTTATTCATAATACAACAGTGACAGACTCTATTGACTTTTTCTGCTTTATATGACAATATAAATAAATGTTTAATGGTAACAAATCTTATCTCTAGATTGCTTTAGTTTAGTCTGGGTCGTACTACCTTTCCTTAAACAGCTCCTTACAGGCTGTTAACCCATACAGTTCCTCCGCACATAGTATTAGCCACCCCTAGATACACAGGCATACACATGGGGGTGGCCCCCTTGAGCCCATTATTCCTGTTTGGGTGTCCTCAGGATGCCCATACAGTTGAATACTATGGTGGATTACTTGCATGAGCTCTGCTTTCAACTGTAATTACCTCCTAAGGATGTGCTTACAGTTAAGAGGGGCTCATCTAGGTCGGATGCAGCTTTATGCCTTCAGAGGTCTGGAGCGTCTGTTCAGGACGCACAATCTGAGTACAATGTCACTTATACTACACATGTGCTGCCCAAAGGAAGAGCACTTCAAAACCTCTAGTGGTTACAAGCATGAAGCTGCCATCAGTCATGAAGACAGAAGAGGGACAGTAACTGCAGGGGGGCAAGGAACTGATGTATGTTTTTTTTTTACTGTCTATATTCACAAAGAGGAAACCTGCCTCCTTGGGTCCTATATACAGTGAGAAGCTACAAACTGGGGTCTCTATATTAGGGAATCTACATACTGGTGGAACCTACTTAATGGGAGTCAATACATACTGGGGGAGTGTCTACCTACTGGAGTGACATACCTATTGGGAAGAAATACCTGCCCCTTTACCAACATACTTTCCTGGGCATTAAGGGGCATTTTTACAGTTTTTTTTGGGATGTTGACAAAATAACTCAAAAAGAAGGGTTGGAAAAATGAGCTCAGACTATGCTTATCCAAATCGCAGCGTCAGTGTACTCGTCATGGGTGACATGCGTGCCTTTTAGCAGTCACATGATTGACCACCGTTTCTGACATCACTGACATGCGCAAAATAGATACAAAGTGCATAGCGGCCACTTATATATGGCCGCTATGCACTTTGCATCTATATTGCGCATGTCAGTGATGTCAGGAACGCTGGTCAATGATTTTATGCACTATGCACTTTAATTGCTTGATTATACTTTGATTGATGTAATACATGCTGCTGCACATATATATAGCACATAGGCCTCCCTTGATAAGGATCCCCTATGTCTCACTCACATATGCTTTTAGCTTATTCCTTATCTTAAGCATCCACCCAAACAAATATCATGTAATCCAATGATGACTGGGTGGGTGTGAGTAGGGATGAGTGAATCGAATATGACAAATCTGAATTCGTTACGAATTTCAGGAAAAAATGTATTCACAATTAATGCGAATATCGCCGCAATTTGATCACGCAAATCACTTTATTAAACTCCATTTAGTGCGGTCCAGGCTCCAGGATGTCTAAAGTGGCGGATCCACATGTGAGGATATGGGGCAAGGAATCCTGGGAAGGCAGGAAAAAGGGTGGGTGGGATGACCCTGAATCACATGCATCATGCAGCCTATCAGCAGCTAGCCACCCCTGTGATGTCACAGCCCTATATTTTCGGCAGCCATCTTGCGGCCAGTCACTTCAGCCTTTTATTGCAGAGAGAGAGAGAGAGGGACAGACAGTGCTGTGTGTGTTGCAAAGAAAAGCATTTTTCCAGCAGCGATTCACCTTCCAGTCACATCAGCGTTCTGTTGCACAGAGAGAGGGACAGAGCTCCACATTTATCATTGCAGTGTAAGTGAAGCATTTTTTTTTACACCTTTTTTTTTGTGTGCTGATAATGTGTAGGGGCACCAAATTTATTAAATGTTCAAAGAGCATTTCATACATTTTTTGCAGGTCACATTTTCTGAAATTTCTGTCTACACATACACCAAAAAGCTACACCATGTCTGGGCTGGTGTAGTTTGAGACTTTTCAGTGGCTTTGTGCCTTTTTTTGCTCCTTTTTATAAAAAGGCGCAATGATAAATCCCTTCCATATCATGTCCATTGCCAAAATCAGTGTATTGCAACTCAAAATCAGTGTATTGCAACTCAAAATCAGCAGAAATGTGTAAAAAAAAAGGGGCAAAAAACACTGGGCCAGAGAGCAGTGTGTGTTGCACAGAAAAAGCCTTTTTACAGCAGCGATTCACCTCCCAGTCACATCAGCTTTCTATTACAGAGAGGGACAGAGAGCAGTGAGTTGCACAGAAAATCTTTTTTACAGCAGCAATTCACCTCAAGCCCAAAGCCAGCCTAGAAGCACTGATAGAGAAGGGAGTGAGATTGAGAGAGTAAGTGCAATTTTGGGTGTAGTACACAGCGACTGTGTGCTGCAGCACTGGTGTGTACTGATGGTGTTGTAGACAAATACTGTGTTAAGCATACTGGAGTGCATTGTACGTGCATCTAAGTGGTGTACTATTTTGTTCCAGATAAAGTCTTAAGGGCCTAGATACCGTGAAAGTCCAGCCAACAGTACACACCTGCTGGTGTTGTAGACTAATTCTGTTTTAAGCGTAGTGGAGTGCTTTGTCCTCCCCTCATAAGTGCATAACACATATGTACATGTAAGTGGTGTACTATTATGTTCCTGTTAAAGTCTTAAGGGTCTAGATACTGTGAAAGGCCAGCCAAAAGTACACACCTGCTGGTATTATAGACAAATACTGTTTTAAGCATAGTGGAGCGCATTGTCCTCCCCTCATTAGTGCATACCACATACGTACATCTCAGTGGTGAACTATTTTCTTCCTGTTAAAGTCTTAAGGGCCTAGATACTGTGAAAGGCCAGGCAAAAGTGCACACCGGCTGGTGTTGTAGACAAATACTGTTTTAAGCGTACTGGAGTGCATTTTCCTCAGAGTTCCCCTCACTCAGGTTTATGGAACGGAAAGTCGCAAAAAATGTCTACAACTTAACCTCCTGCGCGGTAATCCCGAGTGTGACTCGGGGTTAATTTTCCCTGCCAGGATCGGTAACCCCAAGCCACGCTCGGGGTAGAATTGCAGAGTTCCCGGCCGGGCTGCACAATATATCGCAAAAGCAATGCGATATAGCGATGCGGCCCCCGGGAAAACATGCGATTATCTGCTCTGGTCGGCTCCCGTTGTGGGGGCCGGCCAGAGCAGGTAAAGAAAAATACTAAAAGTCAGTGTTTCCCTACCAGGGGGCCTCCAGTTGTTGCAAAACTACAACTCGCAGCATGCTGCTGCAGGACAAGACAAGGTGAGAAGGGGGGGGGAGAATGTGACAAAGGGGGGAATGTGACAGGGGGATGTGACAAGGGGGAGGGGAATGTAACATGAAGGGGGAGAATGTGACGGAGGGGATGTGACAAGGGGGGGATGTGGCAAGAGGGGGGAATGTGACAGGGGGGGAATGTGACAGGGGGGGAATGTGACAGGGGGAGTGTGACAGGGGGGAGTGTGACAGGGGGGGAATGTGACAGAGGGGGGAATGTGACAGAGGGGGGAATGTGACAGAGGGGGGAATGTGACAGGGAGGGGAATGTGACAGGGGGGAATGTGACAGGGGGGAATGTGACAGAGGGGGGAATGTGACAGAGGGGGGAATGTGACAGAGGGGGGGGATGTGACAGAGGGGGGAATGTGACAGGGGGGAATGTGACATGGGGGGGATGTGACAGGGGGAGGGGAATGTAACATGAAGGGGGAGAATGTGACAAGGGGGGGAATGTGACAAGGGGGGAAGAATGTGACAAGGAGGGGGGAGAATGTGACGGGGGGATGTGACAAGGGAGAGGGGGAATGTGACAAGGGAAGGGGAATGTGACGGGGGAGTTGTGAAATGGGCGGGGGGGGGGGAGAGATATGAAATTCAGTGCAAAAAATTGTACTGCTTTTGCTACAAATTTCCAGACAGAATCATACTGCCAGGGAGGTTAAATTGCCCCCCTTTTAAATCCACCCTTGATGATCTTGTCACATATAATACTACCTCTTTTTTATAGCACTTTTATCACAGATTTTAGTGTTTTTTGAAGTGTGTGTTTTATGCACTTGTATGTTCTGTAATCAGTGCTGTAGTTCTAGGTGCTCTGTTGCAAGAGGGTGCAAGGGGGGTTGGGGTCCAGCACACATTACACTGAGGCATTGATTCCCAACCAGGGTGCCAGGACAATCTGGTGGGAAATATGGCGCTATCATTTTTTTCTTTTTCTGCCCAAGCCTGCGCACCTGTGAGTCACAGGTGTGCAGGCCAGGTGGAAGGGAAGTCTGTGTGCAGTGCCGGAAAGGATGATGCTGCATCTGCAATCCCCAGTATATTCCCTTTCCTGTGGAGCAGCTCTGGATTCTCCCTGGTCCCTCAGCAGAATGATGTGGACGGAGGGAAGGAGCAGGGGCAGCACTGACAGAGGCCTACTCAGCCTCTACTCAGGTAGTGCACCCCCCTCAGGTAGTGCACCCCCACCCTTCTTTTACTCCTCTACACCTTTCTGTCACCCCTCATAACCTGTCTGTAACCCCTGGACACACCTGTTATCCCTTACACCCTTCTGTCACCCTTCTACACCCCTCGGTCACCCCTGTATGCCCTCTGTCACCCCTGTACACCCCACGGTTACCCCGTACACCCCTCTGTCACCCATCTACACCCCTCTGTCACCCCTGTATGCCCCTCTTTCACCCATGTACACCCCTCTACACCCCTGTCTCCCATGAACACCCCTCTGTCACTGTGTGGGGTAATGCAGTAGGCATTATGTGTGCTTGTGGGGGTGGGGGCTGGACGCATCTGAGTGAGGCTGGAAACATTGGGGGAGATTTATCAAAACCTGTGCAAAGGAAAAGTTGCTCAGTTGCCCATAGCAACCAATCAGATTTCTTATTTCATTTTGCAAAGGCCTTATTAAAATGAAAGAAACAAGCTTATTGGTTGCTATGGGCAACTTTTTCTCTGCACAGGTTTTGATAAATCCCCCCCTTGTGCGTTGTGGGAAGGGAAAGTTGTCATTGGTAGGGAAAAGGGGAAAAGAATGCTGGAAAAGTGCAGAGTCTAATACTAATATGTTTGTGTTGCAGGTTCTGCTCAGGAGTTTTGGCTGGAACAAATTATCATTTGGTCCTGTGCCAGATGCGGAAGGAGAAAAAAGAGAAGGACTCTGTTCTCAGCTCAGGAGCAAAAAGAGCTAGCTACAGCTCTGTCTGTAATGCACATCATGTAACAATGTTTAGCACTTATCTGATTGCTGTTATAAGAGCCTTGTAGTTTGCAGACTGTTTAAAGATGTTTTATAATTATGAAAAGTGACTTGTAAATTTCATAAATAATCATAATTTAACATTCTAATAGGCAAATAGATAAATACATAAATAAAAAGCTACACAGCTGTCGGGATTGGAGTGTGAATGTGGGAGATTTGTAGGATAGCTTGGATACGTAGAGTGCTGTAGAAGTGAAACTAATGTGAAGAAATTCTTACAAAAACATCATAGGTGTCCATAGCCATTAAATCATTTAATAAAAGTGGTGATTTGACTCTAAGTAAGGTTTGTGTTTATAATGTGAAAGTGTCCATAACATTTTATTGTGTTTCAATCAGACTTCAGTTTTTGAGAACATTTGTTGTATGCAGACTTTTGTTACGCCGAGCGCTCCGGGTCCCCGTTCCTCCCCGGAGCGCTCGCCTCATCTTCATTGTTGCAGCGCCCCGGTCAGATCCACTGACCGGGTGCGCTGCGGTCCCGCCTTCAGCCGGGATGCGATTCGCGATGCGGGTAGCGCCCGCTCGCGATGCGCACCCCGGTCCCCCTACCTGACTCGCTCCCCGTCTGTTCTGTCCCGGCGCGCGCGGCCCCGCTCCCTAGGGCGCGCGCGCGCCGGGTCTCTGCGATTTAAAGGGCCACTGCGCCGCTGATTGGCGCAGTGGTTCCAATTAGGGTAATCACCTGTGCACTTCCCTATATTACCTCACTTCCCTTGCACTCCCTTGCCGGATCTTGTTGCACTTGTGCCTAGTGAAAGCGTTCCCTTGTCTGTTCCTAGTCCGTGTTCCTGACCTCCTGCCGTTGCCCCTGACTACGATCCTTGCCGCCTGCCCCCGACCTTCTGCTACGTCCGACCTTGCTTCTGCCTACTCCCTTGTACCGCGCCTATCTTCAGCATCTTCAGCAGCCAGAGAGGTGAGCCGTTGCTAGTGGATACGACCTGGTCACTACCGCCGCAGCAAGACCATCCCGCTTTGCGGCGGGCTCTGGTGAAAACCTGTAGTGGCTTAGAACCGGTCCACTAGCGCGGTCCTCGCCATCCCTCTCTGGCACAGAGGATCCACTACCTGCCAGCCGGCATCGTGACAGTAGATCCGGCCATGGATCCCGCTGAAGTTCCTCTGCCAGTTGTCGCTGACCTCACCACGATGGCCGCCCAGCAAGCCCGACAGATCGCCCTTCTAACCCGTCAGCTGTCGGAAATGTCCACCATTTCGCACCAACTTCAGTCGCAACTTCTCCAGCAATCTTCTCCTCCGCCAGCTCCTGCACCTCCTCCGCAGCGAGTGGCCACTCCTAGCCTCCGCCTATCCTTGCCGGACAAATTTAATGGGGACTCTAAGTATTGCCGTGGCTTTCTTTCGCAATGTTCCCAGCACTTGGAGATGATGTCGGACCAGTTTCCTACTGAAAGGTCTAAGGTGGCTTTCGTTTTCTGCCTTCTGTCTGGAAAAGCCCTGTCATGGGCCGCACCGCTCTGGGACCGCAATGACCCCGTCACTGCCTCTGTACACTCCTTCTTCTCGGAAATTCGAAGTGTCTTTGAGGAACCTGCCCGAGCTTCTTCAGCCGAGATTGCCCTGCTGAACCTGGCCCAGGGTGTTTCTTCCGTTGGCGAGTACGCCATTCAGTTCCGTGCTCTTGCTTACGAGTTGTCCTGGAATAGTGAGATTCTCTGCGCGACCTTTAAAAAAGGCCTATCCAGCAACATTAAAGATGTTCTGGCCGCACGAGAGACTCCTGCTGACCTACATGAACTCATTCATCTAGCCACTCGCATTGACATGCGTTCTTCCGGATGGCGTCTGGAGCTCCGCCTGGATATGGACTTTGTTCGCACGAAGCGTTTTTTCTCTCCGGCTCCTCTCTCCTCTGGTCCTCTGCAATCTGTTCCTGTGCTTCCCGCCGCGGAGGCTATGCAAGTTGACCGGTCTTGCTTGACACCTCAAGAGAGGACACGACGCCGCATGGAGAATCTTTGCCTGTACTATGCCGGTACCGAACACTTCCTGAAGGATTGTCCTATCCGTCCTCCCCGCCTGGAAAGACGTACGCTGACTCCGCACAAAGGTGACACAGTTCTTGATGTCAACTCTGCTTCTCCACGCCTTACTGTGCCTGTGCGGATATCTGCCTCTACCTTCTCCTTCTCTACTATGCTCTTCTTGGATTCCGGATCTGCAGGAAAATTTTTTTTGGCCTCTCTCATCAACAGGTTCTACGTTCCTGTGACCAGTCTCGCCAGACCCCTCTACATCTATTGTTTTTTCAATAAAAGATTGGACTGTCTCGTACGTTTCCACACAGAACCCCTCCTAATGTGCATCGGACCTCATCACGGAAAAATTGAGTTTTTTTTTTCCTCAGGTTCTTTGGCCCCAAGAAGAGGGGGAGACCCAAGGGGGGGGTACTGTTACGCCGAGCGCTCCGGGTCCCCGTTCCTCCCCGGAGCGCTCGCCTCATCTTCATTGTTGCAGCGCCCCGGTCAGATCCACTGACCGGGTGCGCTGCGGTCCCGCCTTCAGCCGGGATGCGATTCGCGATGCGGGTAGCGCCCGCTCGCGATGCGCACCCCGGTCCCCCTACCTGACTCGCTCCCCGTCTGTTCTGTCCCGGCGCGCGCGGCCCCGCTCCCTAGGGCGCGCGCGCGCCGGGTCTCTGCGATTTAAAGGGCCACTGCGCCGCTGATTGGCGCAGTGGTTCCAATTAGGGTAATCACCTGTGCACTTCCCTATATTACCTCACTTCCCTTGCACTCCCTTGCCGGATCTTGTTGCACTTGTGCCTAGTGAAAGCGTTCCCTTGTCTGTTCCTAGTCCGTGTTCCTGACCTCCTGCCGTTGCCCCTGACTACGATCCTTGCCGCCTGCCCCCGACCTTCTGCTACGTCCGACCTTGCTTCTGCCTACTCCCTTGTACCGCGCCTATCTTCAGCATCTTCAGCAGCCAGAGAGGTGAGCCGTTGCTAGTGGATACGACCTGGTCACTACCGCCGCAGCAAGACCATCCCGCTTTGCGGCGGGCTCTGGTGAAAACCTGTAGTGGCTTAGAACCGGTCCACTAGCGCGGTCCTCGCCATCCCTCTCTGGCACAGAGGATCCACTACCTGCCAGCCGGCATCGTGACAACTTTTTTCAAAGATGTTTTATAATTTATGAAAAGTGACGTACATTTTTTAATAATATTTAACCCCTTAAGGACAATGGACGTACTCCTACGCCCCCGTTTCCGAGTCCTTAAGGACCGAGGACGTAGGAGTACATCCTGTCCATTCCCGGCCCCGCGCCGCTAGCCGGAGGGGAGCCGGTGCCCGATGCCTGCTGAAATCGTTCAGCAGGCATCACGGCATATCGCCCAGGGGGGTCATTATGCCCCCCAATGTCGGCAATGGCCGCAGATTGCTGGACAATTCAGTCCAGCGATCTGCGGCGATTCTGGGTCAATCGGGTCTCCAGTGACCCGGTGACCCGGAATTACTGGCTGATCGGGGCCGTCAGAGACGGCCCCGAACAGCCAGAGCCTGCAGGGGTGAGGTGGCACTGGGTTGTAGCTTTTGCAACAGCTGAAGGCACACTGGTTGCCAAACTCGGTGTTTCACAACCAGCGTGCCTCCAGCTGTTGCAAAACTACAACTCACAGCATGCACTGATAGACCGTACATGCTGGGAGTTGTAGTTTTGCAACAGCTGGATGTCCCCCCCCCCCCAATGTGAATGTACAGGGTACACTCACATGGGCGGAGGATTACAGTAAGTATCCGGCTGCAAGTTTGAACTGCGGCAAATTTTCTGCTTCAGCTCAAGCTGCCAGCGAGAAACTACTGTGAACCCCCCACCCGTGCGACTGTACCCTAAAAACACTACACTACACTAACACAAAATAAAATAAAAAGTAAAAAACACTACATATACACATACCCCTACACAGCCCCCCTCCCCAATAAAAATGAAAAACGTCTGGTACGCCACTGTTTCCAAAGCGGAGCCTCCAGCTGTTGCAAAACTACAACTCCCAGCATGCACTTATAGACCCTAAATGCTGGGAGTTGTAGTTTGGCAACAGCTGGATGTTCCCCCCCACCCTCCCCCCCAATGTGAACGTACAGGGTACACTCACATGGGCGGAGGATTACAGTAAGTATCCGGCTGCAAGTTTGAGCTGCGGCAAATTTTCTGCCAGCGAGAAACTACTGTGAACTGTACCCTAAAAACACTACACTACCACAAAATAAAATAAAAAGTAAAAAACACTACATATACACATACCCCTACACAGCCCCCCTCCCCAATAAAAATGAAAAACGTCTGGTACGCCACTGTTTCCAAAACGGAGCCTCCAGCTGTTGCAAAACAACTACTCCCAGTATTACCAGACAGCCACTGGACAGTCATGCTGGGACTTTTACAACAGCTGGAGGCACCCTGTTTGGGAGTCACTGGTGTAGAATACCCCTATGTCCACCCCTATGCAAGTCCCTAATTTAGGCCTCAAATGCGCATGGTGCTCTCACTTTGGAGCCCTGTCGTATTTCAAGGCAACAGTTTAGGGCCACATATGGGGTATCGCCGTACTCGGGAGAAATTGTGTTACAAATTTTGGAGGGTATTTTCTGCGATTACTCTTTTTAAAAATGTAAAATTTTTGGCAAACCAAGCATTTTAGGTAATTTTTTTTTTTTTTTTTACATATGCAAAAGTTGGGAATCACCTGTGGGGTATTAAGGTTCACATTACCCCTTGTTACGTTCCCTGAGGGGTCTAGTTTCCAAAATGGTATGCCATGTGGTTTTTTTTTTGCTGTCCTGGCACCATAGGGGCTTCCTAAATGCGGCATGCCCCCAGAGCAAAATTTGCTTTCAAAAAGCCAAATATGACTCCTCCTCTTCTGAGACCTGTAGTGCGCCAGCAAAGCACTTTTCACCCCCATATGGGGTGTTTTCTGAATCGGGAGAAATTGGGCTTCAAATTTTGGGGGGTATTTTATGCTATTACCCTTTTTAAAAATGTAAAAATTTAGGGAAACCAAGCATTTTGGTAAAATTTTTAATTTTTTTTTACATATGCAAAAGTCGTGAAACACCTGTAGGGTATTAAGGTTCACTTTACCCCTTTTTACGTTCCCCGAGGGGTCTAGTTTCCAAAAAGGTATGCCATGTGTTTTTTTTTTGCGGTTCTGGCACCATAGGGGCTTCCTAAAGGTTACATGCCCCCCAAAAACCATTTGTCGCTCCTTCCCTTCTGAGCCCTCTACTGCGCCCGCCGAACACTTTACATAGACATATGAGGTATGTGCTTACTCGAGAGAAATTGGGTTTCAAATACAAGTAAAAATTTTCTCCTTTCTACCAATTGCAAAAATTCAAAAATTGGGTCTACAAGAACATGCGAGTGTAAAAAATGAAGATTGTCAATTTTCTCCTTCACTTTTCTGCTATTCCTGTGAAACACCTAAAGGGTTAATACACTTATTGAATGTCATTTTGAATACTTTGGGGGGTGTAGTTTTTATAATGGGGTCATTTATGGGGTATTTCTAATATGAAGACCCTTCAAATCCACTTCAAACCTGAACTGGTCCATGAAATATAGCGAGTTTGAAAATTTTGTGAAAAATTTCCAAATTGCTGCTGAACTTTGAAGCCCTCTGGTGTCTTCCAAAAGTAAAAACTCATAAATTTTATGATGCAAACATAAAGTAGACATATTGTATATGTGAACCCAAAATTTTTTTATTTTGAATATCCATTTTCCTTACAAGCAGAGAGCTTCGAAGTTAGAAAAATGCAAAATTTTCATTTTTTTCATCAAATTTTGGGATTTTTTCCCAAGAAAGGATGCAAGTTACCATAAAATTTTACCACTAAGTTAAAGTAGAATATGTCACGAAAAAACAGTCTCAGAATCAGAATGATAACTAAAAGCATTCCAGAGTTATTAATGTTTAAAGTGACAGTGGTCAGAATTGCAAAAAACGCTCTGGTCCTTAAGGTGTAAAATGGCCTGGTCCTTAAGGGGTTAATATAATTAAAATAAATAATTGCTATACATAAAAGCCAGGTAAGAAGTCCAGAATGCAATGTAACTCTTGTCACTACATTTTCATGGCATGAAGGACATTTCCAAAAGAATCTGCATGTCATACTGAAAAAAAAGTATTATTTCATTAACACAGCACACTCCCTATGCATGTTACGGCAAGGCAGTGTTCTACACCCCTATTGAGTCTCTCTGTAGCCCATAAATAGTTTTTAATAGCAAATTTTTGGGGAAAATTCGGCAAATTGGCCGAATCAAATTTCTCTAAAATTCGCTCATCTCTAGGTGTGAGTATGGAGATCAGGGTCTAATTTACATGACATCACAGCTAAACATCAATTTACTACGATTGTGTTATAGATGCAAAGTATCATTGTGGCAGTATTATAGTTACTTTATCACCTGCACAAACATCAAACATATTTGTCTTTCTATGCCATGGTTTGAGATAGACAAATAGATTACAATAGACCAGGGGTAGGCAACCTTTTAGTAGTGCTGTGCCCAAATTTTTTTTCAAAGTCGCTTGGTGTTCTGGCAATATAGGTGTGGCTTGTTGTGGGTGTGGCTTGCTGTGGGTGGGGTTTGTGGGGGTGTGGCTTGTCAAAAGGTGTTTATTTTCTATAGAATTGTCCCTATATATTGTTCTCGCTGTAAGGAACTGACTGTGAGAACAACCATTTTAACTCAGACCTGTATACTACTGACCCCGGAATCAGTCCTCACCACAATACAGACCCCAGAATCAGTCCTCACCATAATACAGACCCCAGAATCAGTCCTCACCAAAATACAGACCCAAGAATCAGTCCCGACCATAATACAGACCCCAGAATCAGTCCTCATCCCAATACAGACCCCAGAATCAGTCCCCACCATGATACAGACCCCAGAATCAGACCCCTCCACAGACCTCAGAATCAAACCCCACCATAATACAGTCCCCAGAATCAGTCCTCACCACAATACAGACCCCAGAATCAGTCCGGACCATAAGACAGACTCCAGAATCAGTCCTCAACACAATACAGACCCCTGAATCAGTCCCCACCATGATACAGACTCCAGAATCAGACCACTCCACAGACCTCAGAATCAAACCCCACCATAATACAGTCCCCAGAATCAGACTCTACCATAATACAGACCCCAGAATCACACTCCACCATAATACAGACCCCAGAATCAGACCCCACTATAATACAGACTCCAGAATCAGACCCCACCATAATACAGACCTCAGAATTAGACCCCACCATAATATAGACCCCCAGAATCAGTCCCCACCATAATACAGACCCAGAATCAGACCCCAAAAAAATACAGATGCCAGAATTAGACCCAACCATAATAGAGACCCCAGAATCCGACCCCACCATAATACAGACCCCAGAATCAGAACCCACCATAATACAGACTCCAAAAATCAGACCCCACCATAATACAGACCCCAGAATCAGACCCCACCATAATACAGACCCCAGAATCAGACTCCACCATAATACAGACCTCATAATTAGTCCCCACCATAATACAGACCCCAGAATCAGACCCCACCATAATACAGACCCCAGAATCAGACCCCACCATGATACAGACCCTAGAATCACCACCCACCATAATACAGACCTCAGAATCAGACCCCACCATAATACAGACCATAGAATCACAACCCACCATAATACAGACCCCAGAATAAGTCCCCACCATAATACAGACCCCAGAATCAGACTCCGCCATAAAACAGACCTCAGAATCAGTCCCCACCATAATATAGACCCCAGAATCAGACCCCACCATAATGCAGACCCCAGAATCAGACGCCACCATAATACAGACCCAGAATCAGACCCCACCATAATACAGACTAAGAATCAGACCCCACCATAATACAGACCTCGTAATAAGTCCCCACCACAATACAGACCCCAGAATCAGACCCCACCATAATACAGACCCCAGAATCAGACCCCACCATAATACAGACCCTAGAATCACCACCCACCATAATACAGACCCCAGAATCAGACCCCACCATAATGCAGACCCTAGAATCACAACCCACCATAATACAGACCCCAGAATCAGTCCCCACCATAATACAGACCCCAGAATCAGACTCCGCCATAATACAGACCTCAGAATCAGTCCCCACCGTAATATAGACCCCAGAATCAGACCCCACCATAATGCAGACCTCAGAATCAGATCAAAGAGATATCTTCGAAGAGAGCAAGGTAATTTATTCTTCCATCATGCAACGCGTTTCACTGCAACAGCAGCTTCATCATGCCTGATGAAGCTGCTGTTGCAGTGAAACGCGTTGCATGATGGGAGAATAAACTACCTTGCTTTTATCCATTCGTGTGCATCAGTTGTGTCCAGCGCCACATTAAGACCGGTGTTCCTCTTCAAAGCTATCTGTTTGATCTCTATACCTGACCGGCCGGCTGCGGACACTACCACTATATGTGCTTTCCATTGTTGTGTATGTGGAAACACAACCTCTATAGGTGAGCATTTAATTTATATCTTATACACCTCACAGGTTTATCTTTTAATGCACCATGGAGCGCTGTACCCTATTTTGTCTGTTTTGAGCCCAGAATCAGATGCCACCATAATACAGACCCAGAATCAGACCCCACCATAATACAGATGCCAGAATTAGACCCCACCACCATAACAGAGACCCCAGAATCAGACCCCACCATAATACAGACCCCAGAATCCGAACCCACCATAATACAGACCCCGGTATCAGACCTCTCAATAATACAGATCCCAGAATCCGACCCCACCATAATACAGACCCCAGAATCCGACCCCACCATAATACAGACTCCAGAATCAGACCCCACCATAAACGACCCCAGAATCAGACCCAACCATAATACAGACCTCAGAATCAGTCCCCACCGTAATATAGACCCCAGAATCAGACCCCACCATAATGCAGACCCCAGAATCAGATCAAACAGATATCTTCGAAGAGGAACACCGGTCTTAATGTGGCGCTGGACACAACTGATGCACACGAATGGATAAAAGCAAGGTAGTTTATTCTCCCATCATTCAACGCTTTTCACTGCAACAGCAGCTTCATCATGCCTGAAGAAGCTGCTGTTGCAGTGAAACGAGTTGCATGATGGGAGAATAAACTACCTTGCTTTTATCCATTCGTGTGCATCAGTTGTGTCCAGCGCCACATTAAGACCGGTGTTCCTCTTCAAAGCTATCTGTTTGATCTCTATACCTGACCGGCCGGCTGCGGACACTACCACTATATGTGCTTTCCATTGTTGTGTATGTGGAAACACAACCTCTATAGGTGAACATTTAATTTATATCTTATACACCTCACAGGTTTATCTTTTAATGCACCATGGAGCGCTGTACCCTTTTTTGTCTGTTTTGAGCCCAGAATCAGACGCCACCATAATACAGACCCAGAATCAGACCCCACCATAATATAGATGCCAGAATTAGACCCCACCACCATAATAGAGACCCCAGAATCCGACCCCACCATAATACAGACCCCAGAATCAGACCCCACCATAATACAGACTCCAGAATCAGACCCCACCAGAAACGACCCCAGAATCAGACCCAACCATAATACAGACCCCAGAATCAGATCCCACCATAATACAGACCCCAGAATCAGACCCCAACATAATACAGACCTCATAATCAGTCCCCACCATAATACAGACCCCAGAATCAGACCCCCCAATAATACAGACCCCAGAATCAGACCCCACCATAATACAGACCCTAGAATCACCACCCACCATAATACAGACCCCAGAATCACCACCCACCATAGTACAGACCTCAGAATCACACCCATAATACAGACCCCAGAATCAGACCCTGCCATAATACAGGCCCCAGAATCAGACCCCACCATAATACAGTCCCCAGAATCAGACCCCACCTTAATACAGACCCCAGGATCAGACCCCAATCGTGTTGCACAATAAAATACATACAGTTACATTAACTGACTCACAATTCACATCTTTTATTATCAGCGTCATCCTCTTTCCTTCTGGCTCAGACCACCATGACGACTTCTATCGATCACTGCAGCATCTGCAGGACAAACATCTTAGTTTCTGCATTTTGGGGTCTATTATGGTGGGGTCTGATTCTGGAGTCTGTATGATGGTGGGGTCGGATTCTGTGCTCCTCCAGTGCTCCTTCACATCCAAATCATCATCCCCCTCCTTGTCACCTGCCCCCCTCCCCCGTCACCTGCAGCCCCTCCCCTGCACCCCCTCCCCTTCACCTGCACCCCCATCCCTGTCACCTGCACCCCCCATGCCTATCACCTGCACCCCTCTTCCCCCCATCACTTGCACCCCCCATCACTTGTACCCCCATCATCATCACTTGCACCCCCTCATCATCATCATCACTTCACCTCCCCCCTATCATCATCACTTCACTCCCCCCCTCATCCTCATCACTTGCACTCCCCCCTCATCATCATCACTTGAACTCCCCCCCTCATCATGCCACTGTAAAGCACCCCACATGTTATGAGTGGCAGGTGTGCCAGGGGTTGCTGACCCCTACAATAAACCAATAAAAACCAATGTATCTTAACACACACGTAACCAGACTAAGAATAGTCACTTAATATGTCTATTGTCTCTTATGTTTGCCTTTTGTTTATCTTGCACATTCCACTCTGCCTTATGGGTTTTTCTCAAAATTTCCTGACATGGTCAAATGGAGGTGAACTGATGGACACCTGAAACTATCTATATATCTCAAATTTCATAAAATCTGATTTTATCTGTACCAATATAGCTCGACACCCTCTTGTCACAACTCACAGTTAAAAGGAATCTATAAGTTGTAATTCATGTTTCAAAATGCCAGGACATGATATCTTTCATACATTTGTCTGTGCTTTCACAATGTAGAAAAATGCTTTTATTTTCTGGTGCCAAGTGCTATGTTAGGATAGTGTCTTGAAGAAAATTCTTTATAGTAACATGCATTTCCCCAAATTATCTCAGACTGAATTCTTAGCAGGAGATAGCATTATCCCAAGTTGTTCTCAACTATACACCTTTGACAAGCCTTCATAGAGAAAGCCTACTCTAGACTTTCTCTCCTTAGAGATGTTGGACTGAACTCCTCCCAGCAGATAGGCTACAAAAAAGTCTTTGGTTTAAAGTCTGCAGTGGCAGTTTTCCAAAAGAAAAGAAAAAAAACAAAAAAAACAAATGGAAACCGAGCCTAAAACAGTATCTCAGGCAGATCTGAACAGTGGCATTCAACAAACAGTACCTAAAGGGGTACTGCAGTGTAGAAAAATGTATAGGGGATAAGTATCTGATCATGGGGGGGGGGGGGGGAGGGGTATGACTGCTGGAACTCCCTGCGATCTCCTGCACGGCACTCCTACACTTCACAGAGCAGAGGTTGGCATGCAACCTCCATTCATATCTATGGCTGAGCCGGAGATACTTGAGTACAGCACTCAAGTTTCTCTGGTTCTCCCATAGAAATAAATGGTAGGCGCATGCTGACCCCCATACTATGCAGGAGATAGATAAGACATCTATCCTCTATTCTTTGTGGGAATGTATAGGGGATAGTTCAACACTGCACAGTCATAACAGAACACATTATCACAAGTACACAGTGCATATGGGTTATATTCACAAATAGAGTGCATATAAAATCAATAACAGTAAACAATAAAATAGTTATTTTCCAACAGTTTATATTCACCCTTTTTAGAATGTTTATATAAAATACCACTGGCAAAATGCATGTGTCTTTGGAGGATAGTGATTGCTTTGTTATAATATATAGTTTGACATTGAATTTTTGTTTTATTTTTGTTCAGTTGATGGTGTTTGACATAGGCCACACTGTGAAGGTTTTCTATTGATAATATATAAGGTGAACTTTATTTAGGACAGGAATATTTTTAACCACTTCCGTCATCAGTGCAGACAACAGCAATCAGGAGGCGGTCTAATCAGGGAAATATGATTGCACAGATAAAATGGTGCTTGGCTATCAGAGCAGCATGTCAAGTGATTTCAGCTGAAGACATGTTCTCCATGCTTTAATTATATTCAGCTTAGAACTGAACAGAACTGGTATATGTTTCCTTTGGAGGAACTGGCAAAGAAATGTTGGTAATATCAGTCATTGTACTATGCTTAGAATTCCTAAAATTAAACAATGTTCATAAAGAGACATAAACCTGAAAGAGACCCCCAATAATCATTAGAATGAGTTGGGAGAAGCACACGGTATCAATCTCTTTACTATGGCCCCATAAGTCTATGGGGTCATCCTGTAAAGCAGAGCAGATTGCCGAGAATGAGAGAGTGAAGCCTGTTAATGCATGCTTCTCCCAGCTTCTTCCAGGACTTGACCCCTGGGGATAAGATGTCCAGGGGTGGAGTGGTTCTCTCTGTTTAAGGTGTCATCTGCGCAACCTCCAAACACCAAAAAAACCTATAGAGTCATAGTGCCCGTTCACATGCCTCAGAATTCATACAAGAGTATTTTACTTATCTGATTGTCCAATGCGATGCTATATTACAAAGGTACTCTTAGGGGAAAATATCTCCATAACATGGTGCCATACAGAGGCATCATATGGCATCACACAGAGTACATAGATACAGTCCATACAGACTTCTTATTATAGCATGTGATTAGAACAATGTTGGTTGTTCACAACCCCTTAGCTTTTTGCTATTTGCTTTGCACACACAACCCCAGACTTATCTTTGCTATGTGACAATGTGGACATCTTACAATTTTAAAAAATTTTCAAGAGCACATAACATATTTGACCATAAATGACCATGTTACTACATTCCACCAGACATTACTAGTTTAGTATAAGGGTAGGTTTTACACTCAGTTTTGTGTTACATTTCACCATTTCACTTCATTACGTTAAATAGTCGGCAACCTTATTGTATAAAAAAAAAAGTATACATTACTTTGTGTATTTTTTTTTAAATAATGTATGACAATGGGAAACTGATTCTGCTGTATGACAGCAGAGTCCATTTTAGCATCCACTTATCATTTTCAAGAGTAGAAAACGTTTCTGTTACACATAAACTCAAACACAGGGTACATGTAGCCTTAGTCTAATCTTTTTATTTAGAGGAAGAAAATATGTACAAGGTACAAAAGGGCAGGCAAAGAATAGTCAAGAGCCAGCAGAAGCAAGAAACAGAAAGCAAATGAGCAGAAAGAAATGCTGTTAAAAATGGTATGAGCTGTAATCATGAGCAAGGCCTGGGGGCTGAGCAGGGACTGAAATATCCTGCCCATGGGCGTAGTAACCGGGGTGGGGGACAGAAAATCATTTGGGGGGACAGATCATGGGGGAATCATTTGGGAGGGACAGATCCTGCTGGGGGAGCAGATCCTGCCCTTGTGGTCTGTTGCTAGGGGCAATCCCCAGCATAAAATTGCATGCAATTTTATACTTGGAGGTGTGTAAACTCCATATTTAATGCGCCTTGAACACTTTCTAGGCAGCATTAAGGTTCACCTGTGAGGCCAGCAACTATATCAGCCAATTTTGGTGGGGCTTATAATCTGCCTCCCTCCTCCCATTGTATGTGTGCCCAGCCAAACTGGAGGGTACCAGGGAGGAAGCTATGAGTTGGCCTAATGCTGTCGTAATTGCCCACTGGCCCCTGGTTTTGCTCATGACACACAGGTAGGTTAGTATTAGGTCCTTTACCACTTGAGAAACCTTGGCATTGGTGTGCGGGTTCAGGTATGTCCTTCATACAAGGATATACTGGCGAATGTCTCAATTTTAACATGAATTTTGAGGGTTACCCAATGTCATTGTTTACATCTACCACAGTAGTGCACCTAAATTCCTGTATTATTCTAATTGTTACACATCCACACCGTCTATCTGGTGTAGGATCCTATTGTTGCCCTTGTAGTCTGCTGCAGGTATCCCCCATTGTATGCATTTTATGCTGGGGATTGCCTCTAGCAACAAACCACAAGGGCAGGGTCTGCTCCCCCAGCATAAATGCACATTTGGGGTTGAGCACCTCCTGCCATTTGAGATCACGTCGTTGTTGTTGTTTAAATTTTATACTTGGAGGTGTGTAAACTCCATATTGAATGCGCCTTGAACACTTTCTAGGCAGCATTAAGGTTCACATGTGAGGCCAGCAACTATATCAGCCAACTTGGGTGGGGCTTATAGTCTGCCTCCCATTGTATGTGAGCCCAGCCACACTGGAGGTAACCTGGGAGGAGGCTGTGAGTTGGCCTAATGCTGCCGTAATTGCCCACTGGCCCCTGGTTTTGCTTATCCCGCACAGGTAGGTCAGTGTTAGGTCCCGTGCCACTTGAGAAACCTTGGCGTTGGTGTGCAGGCTCAGGTATGTCCTTCATACAAGGATATACTGGGGAATGTCTCTATTTTAACATCAGTGTTGAGGGTTAGCCAATGTAATTGTTTACCTAGATACCTACCTAACTGGTTATTTACCTAGATACCTACCTAACTGGTTATTTACCTAGCTACCTAACTGACTATCTGACTTTACCTACGTACTATCTACCTAGCTATCATCTACCAATCCACCTAGCTACCAACTTACCGAGCTAGCTAAAAACCAACCTACATACTGATTTGAATAGGGACATTCCATACTATAAAATATACATTTTTATTAAGTTCCAATAAAATATTGACTTACACTTCAAAATATACAGGCTGCCACTGGTCACCTATGGTTTGCCACACATTTATCAGATTGCACTTGAGTATTAGTAGTCTCTCAGGATAAACTTCATATAAAGTGCAAAAAACAGTGTATAAAAACACACAAGATGTATACACAAAGAATTCCAACAGTGGCATGGTCCAGGTTTATCTTCTATTCCATTCTCACTATCGGTCAAAGCTGAGTTTTTTTGTTACATGACATAAATGCCTCAATGTGGTGGCCCAGTAAGGGAGTTGTTGCCCCGTACCCTTGCTGCCCTGTCAGACAGCCTCCCTTCTGTATCCCCTGGGCCACCTTGTACTTGTTTCTCCCCTGTACATATGATTTGCTGTCTCCAACAAGAGAGAAAGAAAACTGCTGCAGCTCACCAAATGATCATCAGGCTGTTTATTAAAGACGGGTGTACATCCATTTAACACTAAATTGTGCTTCTTCTGGCTCGACTGAAGTTGTCTGCAGTTCTCAAGGTTATATACAAATAGGCACAGTGACGTGTGCCGGGGCGCTGAATGATGATGTTGTCATCCACCTATGCTCTAAACAGCACCTGACACTTGCAGGTGAGTAACCCACTGCATCTCCTGGCAATGGTATACCTGCCCGAGCCAGAACCCCCCACAGCTGGGGAGACGCAGCGAACACACCCAGATTCCCTACATCACTCTCCACTGTGTCCACCCTCCGCTCGTCTCCATGGGCACAGGGGACGCCAGTCCGCAGACACTGAGCATCAACGGAACTGGGATACCCCCAGGGTACAAAGTGGCGAGCAGAATTAGACGCAGTCTTCAAAAACTGGAAGGAGGATTGAGAAGGCTTCCTCTCATCAACACCATCTGCAACCACAAATGGAGAGATGCAGAACAAGACATAAAACAAAAGTGCAGAAACAAGTGATACATAGTATAATACAATATAAAAACAAATTCCCATGTTTTACAGAAAAAGACTCATATCTAATTTGTCATTGAGGCCAAGTGGACCCATTGTCTGTGTCTTGATGATCCACTTCACCTCACATTGCAGAAGTAACTTATCTCGGTCTCCACCATTTCTTGGAGTATTAACCACCTCCAAGCTGGAAAATTTTAACACTCCCACATCTCCATGCTCCTTTCTAATGTGCTCAATTAGTCGCGGACAACCTAACCTAAGTCAATAGATTTGATATGTTCTCTTACTCTGATGTAGAGGTTTCTAATGGTTTTACCCAACTAAAACCTACCCCATGGGCATATTAGGACATACACTACGAATTTAGTTTTGCACGTGATGAAGTGTCGCACCTCCCAGTCTACTCCACCTAACTTTATAAATTTAGCCTCTTGCTTGTGACTACAGAATGCACATTGTTTACATTTAAAATTACCCTGCACTCTGAGTTGTTGCAGCCAATTGTTAGAAGTATATAGAAAGTGGTTGGTGCCAAGGAGACTTCCCAAAGTCCTGTTTTCTTGATATGAGAATAAAGACAAATTTTTCGATATAATTCCCAAGTCCTCATCATTCTCTATCAAGTGCCAGTGTGGTCTGATCGCAGCTTGTACGCTGGCATCCATAGGGGAACGTCTAAAAGAGAAGACAAACCTATCTACCTTTCGCAGTAGACCTGCGATCTTGCCAGGGTAATTCAAAAGATTCAGATGTTGTATTAAGCCATTTCAACCTTACAAACTGGCTATAAGGTACTGATTTCTTGATGTGAGGGGGTGAAAGCTATCATAGTGGAGCAGTGAATTAACTGCTGTAGGTTTTCTGTAACCACTTGTAATCCATTGTTGATCTCTCACTTCCACCCTCACATCAAGAAATGATAGGGCCGTACCTCCGAATACAGAGGTGACTCTCATATCCTCCTTTTGGTTTAGATAGTCAACAAACATTTTAAATTGCATTTTTGTCCCAGACCAGATGACAAAAATGTCGTCCATATAGAGAGAGATGGCAGAGATCAGACTCACGAATGGGTTTTTATCGGTGAAGATATATTTTTTCTCGAAACCTGCCAGGTAAAGATCTGCAAAAGAGCACGCCGCTGGCGTGCCCATCGCCGTTCCTGAGTCTTGTCGGTACCATCTCTCACCAAAAGTGAATCCATTATGTGACAGTATGAATTCTAAGACTCAAAAATAAAATTTACCAAATCTTCCTCCTGTTTTAGATCCACCAGAAAGTCTCTCACTACCTGGTCCCCCGTGGACTGGGGGATCCGGGTATAGAGACACTCTACCTCAATAAAGGCTAAACTAAATCCTGACTGTCATGGAATTGATTTAAGGGTTTTCAAGAACTGCCCTGTGTCTTTTAAGTACATTGAAAGCCCCTCTAATAGGGGTCTAAGGATCCAGTCGATGTACCTGGATAGACCCTCAGTCACCAAGTCAATCCCCGAGACTATTGAACATCCCAGGGGTTGGCTCAGCGACTTATGTATTTTGGGCAAATAGTACCAATACGGTTTCCTAGGGTAATTTGGCAGCAGTTTAGTTGAAGTGGTGTTAGTGATTACTCCTCTTTCCACATATCTCCTTAACAAGGACTATAATTGTGACAAATATCTAGTGGTGGGATCTTCTTTCAAAATTGTATACCCTAGAGTTGCTTAGTTGCCTCATAGACTCCTCCCAATACTGATCTCTGGTAAGGACAACTATGTTGCCCCCTTTGTCAGCTTTCCTGATTTTGGTGCGGAGCCACCGGAGAGCTCTTTGTTCCCTAGGGAGTACATTTTGGTTAGATACAGGGTACAATAAGGATTTAACAACATTCTTCACTAGACTTGTAAACAGGTCCAAATCCCCCTCCCCCGGTTGTATGGTTGTATGGGGGGAGAAAAATGTGGATCTGTTCCCACCACTAAACACCTACTTGTCCCATTTCCTGTCCATTATTTCGGCTTGAGTTGTGACAAGCTATTTTTCAGTTTTTTTGAGAAACGTGGCATATGCATCTTCAGAACATAATGTTCTGAGCTCTGTCTTGGCTCGACATCTCATTTCTTTTTAAGATGATTCACGTGAGTTTAAGGGAATGCTCCAAATGTGCCTCTTTCCACTCTTCTAAAAATTCTTCGTCCTCAATAAATTGGGACGGCTCTTTATAGGACCGCAGTCCCCTTGGTACCCGGCCACACTCGCTGTAGGATTTGAGGGAGTTATTTGTCCAGAAGAGTCTTACTTCCTTCTCAGCTAGTGATGAAACTTTATGTTCAAGTGACTTCTGGCTGAGTATCTGTAAAACCTCTTTTGTTTCACAAGATGTGAAAAATGCACCTGCATCCGATTTGCCCACGTTGAGTGCCATACTCAGTTCGGATTCAGAGGGGTTGCTATCCGTTTCTATACTTCTCGATAGTAATTTCTTCTCCTCTACAGTGTGCTCTAGTTGGATTAGAACAGGTATAAACTTTAACACAAACGTAAGATGGGTGTCCAACTGGCACTACTAAAAATGCTCGAGGAGTATTGCAGTCCCCTTAATAGATACAACCACTCTATTCAGCCTTAGTGTTGCTCGCGAATATTCGCAAAGCTAATTTTATTCGCGAATATAGCATATTCACGATTTTGCGAATATTCGCGAATATAGCACTATATATTCGTAATTACGAATATAATTTTTTTTTTCACAGTACACATCACAGTGATCACCCCTCTCTGCTTCCAGCTTGTGTGGTGTAAAGAAGGGTCTAATACTACTGTGTGAGACTGACATGCAAATCTTCGCACATGTGAATTTTCGCTTATATTAATTTTTGCATATGTTAATTTTGTAGGCCAGGAAGTTCTGTAGTTCTGTGTTGGATCTCTTACTGTTGTCCACAATGTCATCCATGTTATGATTAGGCTGTGGACAACACGTCATGGCTTTTTCTTTCGCTGTTCTTTCAGAACTGCATGAAAGATAAGCCACGCCCCTTCATCTCCCCCTCCTGGAGGACGCAGGTGTGCATGAAAGAAGAAGCCAGAGCAGGGGGAGAGAGAGGAGGTACACAGCTCCTCATCTCCCCTCCCCCTGCTTTGTCTTCTGAGGACGCAGGTCTGCACTGAAAGAAGACAGAGAAGATAAGAGTGTTATCTGAAGGGGAGGATAACAAAGTGCATGGGCTGGGGATGTATATAGACTGCAGGGGAATAAATCTTGGACTGGGGATGATTTCTATGTGTGAAGGGGGGGGGGGACTCCTGAATGACACATGCTGGGAGTTATAGTCCCTGTTATGTGTGTGTATGCTAGTGTTTACAAACCAGTGTGCCTCCAGCTGTTGCAAAACTACAACTCCCAGCATGCCCCGACAGACTTTGGGCATGCTGGGAGTTGTAGTTTTGCAACAGCTGGAGGCACACTGGTTGGGAAACACTTTCCTAGCCTATTCAGCATACACATCATGCTACATCAGTGTTTCCAAACCAGTGTGCCTCCAACTATTGTAAAGCTACAACTCCCAGCATGACCTGACAGCCTTTGGGCATGCTGGGAGTTGTAGTTATGCAACAGCTGGATGCACACTGGCTGGGAAACACTGGTGTATGACCTATAGAGGTGTGGTGAACTACAACCCCCAGGAGACTACAGAGGCAGCATGCTGGTGTTGTACCACAGACTGAAGACTCCTAAATGACACATGCTGGGAGTTGTAGTCCCTTTTGTGTGTTTATGCCAGTGTATCCGAACCAGCACTGATTATATTAGTGTGCTGTGTATCAGGGGGCCGACCCGGGAAAATAGTAGGGAGGGTAAAGGGCGGAACAAAAAAAAAAAAAAGGAGCCGCCCCAAACCAGCAAGGCATGTGGCATGCTGGGATTTGTAGTTTTCAGCACAGCAAGAAACAGGAAATAAAAGCAAAGATAGGAAAACAATGTGGGGGATAAAAAGACAACAAAGAACGGAAATAGAGTAGCCTAAACAACAAGAATAGAAATGAAACAAAACTAATAGGGTAAGTCAAAAACGGAAAAACAAGTTGACCACCGGAGTACCCCTTTAACCTCTTAAGGACCAATGACGTTGTGGAACGTCATGGCACCCTGGGCTTTAAGGACCAATGACGTTCCACAACGTCATGGCATTTTCCGGTCTCTGCCGCTCGCCGGGCAGAGATCGGAACTGGATGCCTGCTGAAATCCTTCAGCAGGCATCCAGGGCATACGCCGAGGGGGGCCATGTAGGCCCCCCATGTCGGCGATCGCCGCAAATCGCAAGGGAAATCGCCCTTGCGATTTGCGGCGATACCGGGCTGATCGGGTCTCTGGGACCCGACCGCCCGGTAATTTTGCATGATCCCGGCTGTCACAGACAGCCAGGACCATGCTGAAGCCTAGGAGCGAGGTGGCAAGCCTGCCACCTCCTCCGATCCCCTGCGATCTGTCGGTTAGTTAACCGACCAATCGCAGGAGGGGGGGCGGTTACTTCCTCCCGTCCTGCCCGGCCCCTTGAAGTCCGGAGAGGACGGGAGGAAGACCGGAGGACGCGGCGGGGGACGGGGGAGTGCTGGGGACCGGCCCCGGTACTTACCTCGTCCCTGAAGACCCGGATCCAGACGATGAAGATGGCGGCGGCGGAGACAGGTGAGTAGATCTTCAGCCGCGGTCGGGCCCTTTACAGCAATGCACGTCGCCGTAAAACGACATGCATTGCTGTAAAGGGACCCTGTAAACTACAACTCCCAGCATGCCCAGACAGCCCTTGGCGTCTGGGCATGCTGGGAGTTGCAGTTTTGCAACATCTGGAGGTCCACAGTTTGGAGACCACTGTGCCCTTCCAGATGTTGCAAAACTACACATCCTCAGCATGCCCTTACTGTCCAGGCATGCTGGGATTTGTAGTTCTGTAACATCTGGCCCTTCAGATGTTGCAGAACTACAACTCCCAGCATGCCTGGACAGTTTTGGCATACTGCGAGTTGTAGTTTTGCAACATCTGGAAGGGCACAGATTGGGAACCACTGTATTAGTGGTCTGCAAACTGTAGTCCTCCAGATGTTGCAAAACTACAACTCCAAGCATGCTGGGAGTTGTAGTTCGGCAACATCTAGCTCTAAAGATGTTGCCGAACTACTACTCCCAGCATGCCTGAGAATGCTGGGAGTTGTGGTTTTGCAACAACAGGAGGCACACTGGTTGGGAAACATTGTCTGTTTCCTAACTCAGTGTTTCCCAACCCGTGTGCCTCCAGCTGTTGCAAAACTATAACTACCAGCATGCACTGATGGACTGTGCATGCTGGGAGTTGTAGTTTTGCAACAGCTGGAGGTCCCCCACCCCCCCCCCCCCCCCCACTGTGAATGTACAGGGTACATTCACATGGGCAGGGGGCTTACAGTGAGTATCAGGCTGCAAGTTTGCGATGCAGCAAATTTTGCGCGGCAGCTCAAACTCGCTGTAATCCCCCGCCCATGTGACTGTACCCTAAAAACACTACACTACCACAAAATAAAATAAAAAGTAAAAAACACTACATATACACATACCCCTACACAGCCCCCCTCCCCAATAAAAATGAAAAACGTCTGGTACGCCACTGTTTCCAAAATGGAGCCTCCAGCTGTTGCAAAACAACAACTCCCAGTATTGCCGGACAGCCGTTGACTGTCCAGGCATGCTGGGAGTTTTGCAACAGCTGGAGGCACCCTGTTTGGGAATCACTGGCGTAGAATACCCCAATGTCCACCCCTATGCAAATCCCTAATTTAGGCCTCAAATGCGCATGGCGCTCTCACTTTGGAGCCCTGTCGTATTTCAAGACAACAGTTTAGGGCCACATATGGGGTATCACCGTACTCGGGAGAAATTTCTTAACAAATTTTGGGGGGCTTTTTCTCCTTTCACCCCTCATGAAAAGGTGAAGTTTGGGTCTACACCAGCATGTTAGTGTAAAAAAAAAAATTTTTTACACTAACATGCTGGTGTTGCCCCATACTTTTCATTTTGACAAGAGGTAAAAGGGAAAAACACCCCCCAAAATTTGTAATGCAATTTCTCCCGACTACGGAGATACCCCATATGTGGGCGCAAAGTGCTCTTGGGGCGCACAACAAGGCCCAGAAGGGAGAGTGCACCATGTACATTTGAGGCGATTTGCACAGGGCTGGCTGATTGTTACAGCGGTTTTGACAAACGCAAAAAAAAAAAACCTCACATGTGACCCCATTTCGGAAACTACACCCCTCACGGAATGTAATGAGGGGTGCAGTGAGAATTTACACCCCACTGGTGTCTGACAGATCTTTGGAACAGTGGGCTGCGCAAATTAAAAATTTTGTACAGCCCACTGTTCCAAAGATCTGACAGACACCAGTGGGGGGTAAATGCTCACTGTACCCCTTGTTACATTCCTCAAGGGGTTTAGTTTCCAAAATGGTATGCCATGTGGGGGTTATTTTGCTGTCCTGGCACCATAGGGGCTTCCTAAATGCGACATGCCCCCCGAGCAAAATTTGCTCTCAAAAAGCCAAATATGACTCCCTCTCTTATGAGCATTGTAGTTCGCCCGTAGTGCACTTCAGGTCAATTTATGGGGTACCTTCATACTCAGAAGAGATGGGGTTACAAATTTTGGAGGGTATTTTCTGCTATTAACCCTTGCAAAAATGTGAAATTTGGGGGGGAAACACACATTTTAGTGAAATTTTTTTTTTTTTTTTTTACGTATGCAAAAGGCGTGAAACCCCTGTGGGGTATTAAGGCTCACTTTATTTCTTGTTACGTTCCTCAAGGGGTCTAGTTTCCAAAATGGTATGCCATGTGGGTATTTTTTGCTGTCCTGGCACCATAGGGGCTTCCTAAATGCGACATGCCCCCGAGCAAAATTTGCTCTCAAAAAGCCAAATATGACTCCTTCTCTTCTGAGCATTGTAGTTCGTCCGTAGTACACTTCAGGTCAACTTATGGGGTACCCCCATACTCAGAAGAGATGGGGTTACAAATTTTGGGGGGTATTTTCTGCTATTAACCCTTGCATACATGTGAAATTTGGGTGGAAACACACATTTTAGTGACATTTTTAAAACATTTTTTTACATATGCAAAAGTCGTGAAACACCTGTGGGGTATTAAGGCTCACTTTATTCCTTGTTACGTTCCTCAAGGGGTCTAGTTTCCAAAATGGTATGCCATGTGGGTATTTGTTCCTGTTCTGGCACCATAGGGGCTTCCTAAATGCAACATGCCCCCGAAAAACCATTTCAGAAAAACGTACTCTCCAAAATCCCCTCGTCGCTCCTTCGCTTCTGAGCCCTCTACTGTGCCCGCCGAACACGTTACATAGACATATGAGTAATGTGCTTACTCGAGAGAAATTGGGCTACAAATATAAGTATACATTTTCTCCTTTTACCCCTTGTAAAAATTCAAAAATTGGGTCTACAAGAACATGCAAGTGTAAAAAATGAAGATTGTGAATTTTCTCCTTCACTTTGCTGCTATTCCTGTGAAACACCTAAAGGGTTAAAACGCTGACTGAATGTCATTTTGAATACTTTGGGGGGTGCAGTTTTTATAATTGGGTCATTTATGGGGTATTTCTAATATGAAGACCCTTCAAATCCACTTCAAACCTGAACTGGTCCCTGAAAAATTGTGATTTTGGAAATTTTGTGAAAAATTGGAAAATTGCTGCTGAACTTTGAAGCCCTCTGGTGTCTTCCAAAAGTAAAAAATCGTAAATTTTATGATGCAAATATAAAGTGGACATATTGTTTATGTGAATAAAAAAAATAATTATTTGGAATATCCATTTTCCTTACAAGCAGAGAGCTTCAAAGTTAGAAAAATGCAAAATTTTCAATTTTTTCATCAAATTTTGGAATTTTTCACTAAGAAACGATGCAAGTATCGACAAAATTTTACCAATACCATAAAGTAGAATATGTCACGAAAAAACAATCTTGGAATCAGAATGATAGGTAAAAGCGTCTTAGAGTTATTAATGCTTAAAGTGACAGTGGTCAGATGTTCAAAAAACGCTCTGGTCCTAAGGTGTAAAATGGCCTGGTCCTTAAGGGGTTAATGGGGGGTCTACTATCCTAATTATGGGAGTGCAGCGCACTGGAAAAATGTTTTTCCTGCAGATGCTAAAGAGATGTTTTTTGGTTGGAAGAAGTCAACATGTCGGTCTGATCCAGATGCAGAAGAAAAGGAAAGAGGACATGGCTGATCAGAAATGACATTGCCTGTGAGTCCCTAGATGTAACTATAATCACTTATATGGTATACATATCCTGTGTACAGCTGGTGTAAAATCCGCACTCCAGCCAGACACGCTGGCTGTGAGCGCTCTGTCATGTCCCCGCTGCCGGCGGGGCTGGGATTCGCATCGCGGGACACGCCCGCATGCGAATCCCAGCCTGTCACTCACCTCCCTGTCCTTGCAGCTCCGGTGCATGTGCCCATGCCTTCTAGGGCGCGTGTGCGCCAAAGCGCTCACTCTTAAAAGGCCAGTGCCCATTTAGTCAAGTGTCTACACCTGCACCCTGTCCTTAAATATCAGCTCCTCCCTTGGTTCCCTGCCGGATCTTTGGTTGTCTATTGCCATAGTGAAAGTTCTGTGCCTCTGTTACTGTGTACCTGTTCCTTGCTACCTTCTTACCCTGCACCTGTGTTACCTCCCCTGACCTACTGCCATCTTGCCACGTCCTGCCAGTCTCCTTCTGTGCCACGCCACCTCCCAGCTATCTGTGTGGACGAGTCGGGCCAGGGGTAGCGACCTGGGGGCCATCTGCTGTAGCAAGACCATCCTGCTTTGTGGTGGGCTCTGGTGAAAACCAGCGGCACCTTAGACTCTGATCCCTGGCACGGCTCACATCATCATTGTCACGATGCCGGCTGGCAGGTAGTGGACCCTCTGTGCCAGAGAGGGATTGGCGTGGACCGTGCTAGTGGACCGGTTCTAAGCCACTACTGGTTTTCACCAGAGCCCGCCGCAAAGCGGGATGGTCTTGCTGCGGCGGTAGTGACCAGGTCGTATCCACTAGCAACGGCTCACCTCTCTGGCTGCTGAAGATAGGCGCGGTACAAGGGAGTAGGCAGAAGCAAGGTCGGACGTAGCAGAAGGTCGGGGCAGGCAGCAAGGATCGTAGTCAGGGGCAACGGCAGAAGGTCTGGAAACACTGGCAAGGGACACACAGGGAACGCTTTCACTGGCACTAAGGCAACAAGATCCGGCAAGGGAGTGCAAGGGAAGTGAGGTAATATAGGGAGTGCACAGGTGATAACTCTAATTGGAACCACTGCGCCAATCAGCGGCGCAGTGGCCCTTTAAATCGCAGAGACCCGGCGCGCGCGCGCCCTAGGGAGCGGGGCCGCGCGCGCCGGGACAGAACAGACGGGGAGCGAGTCAGGTAGGAGAGCCGGGGTGCGCATCGCGAGCGGGCGCTACCCGCATCGCGAATCGCATCCCGGCTAGCAGCAGGATCGCAGCGCCCCGGGTCAGAGGACGTGACCGGGGCGCTGCAGCGGAGGAGGTGAAGCGAGCGCTCCGGGGAGGAGCGGGAACCCGGAGCGCTCGGCGTAACAGTACCCCCCCCCTTGGGTCTCCCCCTCTTCTTGGAGCCTGAGAACCTGAGGAGCAGACTTTTGTCAAGGATGTTGTCCTCAGGTTCCCAGGATCTCTCTTCAGGACCACAACCCTCCCAGTCTACTAAAAAAAAATTTTTTCCTCTGACCTTTTTGGCAGCCAAAATCTCCTTGACCGAGAAGACGTCCGAGGAGCCGGAAACAGGAGTGGGAGGAACAGATTTGGGAGAAAAACGGTTGAGGATGAGTGGTTTGAGAAGAGAGACGTGAAAGGCATTAGGGATACGAAGAGAAGGAGGAAGAAGAAGTTTATAAGAGACAGGATTAATTTGACACAGAATTTTGAAAGGACCAAGATAGCGTGGTCCCAACTTGTAGCTAGGGACACGGAAGCGGACATATTTAGCGGAGAGCCATACCTTGTCTCCAGGGGAAAAAACGGGGGGAGCTCTTCTTTTCTTATCCGCGAACCTCTTCATGCGTGAAGAAGCCTGTAAGAGAGAATTTTGGGTCTCTCTCCATATAATGGAAAGGTCACGAGAAATTTCATCCACAGCGGGCAGACCAGAGGGCAAGGGGGTAGGGAGGGGGGGAAGAGGGTGACGGCCGTACACCACGAAAAATGGGGATTTGGAGGAAGATTCAGAGACCCTGAAGTTATACGAGAATTCGGCCCATGGAAGGAGATCTGCCCAGTCATCCTGGCGGGAGGAAACAAAATGTCGCAAATAATCACCCAGGATCTGGTTAATTCTTTCTACTTGTCCATTGGACTGGGGATGATATGCAGAGGAAAAATTTAATTTAATCTTGAGTTGTTTACAGAGAGCTCTCCAGAATTTAGACACGAATTGGACCCCTCTATCCGAGACAATCTGCGTAGGCAACCCGTGAAGACGAAAAATGTGTACAAAAAATTGTTTAGCCAACTGAGGCGCAGAAGGAAGACCAGGAAGAGGAATGAAATGTGCCATTTTGGAGAATCGATCAACGACCACCCAAATAACGGTGTTGCCACGGGAAGGGGGTAAATCAGTAATAAAATCCATACCAATCAGAGACCAAGGCTGTTCGGGGACAGGCAGAGGATGAAGAAAACCAGCGGGCTTCTGGCGAGGAGTCTTATCCCGGGCACAGATAGTGCAGGCTCGCACAAAGTCCCCAACATCCGTCTCCAGAGTTGGCCACCAATAGAAGCGGGAGATGAGTTGCACAGATTTCTTGATGCCCGCATGACCTGCGAGATGGGAGGAGTGACCCCATTTGAGGATTCCGAGGCGTTGGCGTGGAGAAACAAAGGTCTTTCCTGGAGGAGTCTGTCTGATGGAGGCAGGAGAAGTGGAGATCAGGCAGTCAGGTGGAATGATGTGTTGCGGAGGGAGATCAACTTCTGAGGCATCCGAGGAACGAGAGAGAGCATCGGCTCTAATGTTCTTATCGGCAGGACGAAAGTGAATCTCAAAATTAAATCGGGCAAAGAACAGAGACCACCGGGCCTGGCGAGGATTCAGCCGTTGGGCCGACTGGAGGTAGGAGAGGTTCTTGTGGTCGGTGTAGATAATAACAGGAAATCTTGATCCCTCCAGCAGATGCCTCCATTCCTCAAGTGCTAATTTAATGGCTAGAAGTTCTCGATCCCCGATGGAGTAGTTCCTCTCCGCTGGAGAGAAGGTCCTAGAGAAAAAACCACAAGTGACAGCATGCCCGGAAGGATTTTTTTGTAGAAGAACAGCTCCAGCTCCTACTGAGGAGGCATCAACCTCCAATAGGAAGGGTTTGGAAGGGTCAGGTCTGGAGAGCACGGGAGCCGAAGAAAAGGCAGACTTGAGTTGTTTAAAGGAGTCTTCTGCTTGAGGAGGCCAGGACTTGGGATCAGCATTTTTCTTGGTTAAAGCCACGATAGGAGCCACAATGGTAGAAAAATGTGGAATAAATTGCCTGTAATAATTGGCGAACCCCAAAAAGCGTTGGATAGCACGGAGTCCGGAGGGGCGTGGCCAATTTAAGACGGCAGAGAGTTTGTCTGGATCCATCTGTAGTCCCTGGCCAGAGACCAAATATCCTAGAAAAGGAAGAGATTGGCATTCAAACAGACATTTCTCAATTTTGGCATAGAGTTGGTTGTCACGAAGTCTCTGAAGAACCATACGGACATGCCGGCGGTGTTCCTCTAGATTGGCAGAAAAAATTAGGATATCGTCCAGATATACCACAACACAGGAGTATAATAGATCACGAAAAATTTCATTGACAAAGTCTTGGAAGACGGCAGGGGCATTGCACAGTCCAAAGGGCATGACCAGATACTCAAAGTGTCCATCTCTGGTGTTAAATGCCGTTTTCCACTCGTCCCCCTCTCTGATGCGGATGAGGTTATAGGCGCCTCTTAAGTCCAATTTAGTGAAGATGTGGGCACCTTGGAGGCGATCAAAGAGTTCAGAGATGAGGGGTAAGGGGTAGCGGTTCTTAACCGTGATTTTATTAAGACCGCGGTAGTCAATGCAAGGACGTAGGGAGCCATCTTTTTTGGAGACAAAGAAAAATCCGGCTCCGGCAGGAGAGGAGGATTTACGGATAAAGCCCCTTTTTAGATTCTCCTGGACGTATTCGGACATGGCAAGAGTCTCTGGGGCAGAGAGAGGATAAATTCTGCCCCGGGGTGGAGTAGTACCCGGGAGGAGGTCGATAGGGCAATCATAAGGCCTGTGAGGAGGTAGAGTCTCAGCTTGTTTTTTGCAGAAAACATCCGCGAAGTCCATATAGGCCTTGGGGAGACCGGTTACTGGAGGAACCACAGAGTTACGGCAAGGGTTACTGGGAAGCGGTTTTAGACAGTTCTTGGAACAAGAGGACCCCCAACTCTTGATCTCCCCAGTGGACCAATCCAGGGTTGGGGAATGAAGTTGAAGCCAGGGAAGTCCAAGGAGAATCTCCGAGGTGCAATTGGGGAGGACCAAAAGTTCAATCCTCTCATGATGAGATCCGATGCTCATAAGAAGGGGCTCCGTGCGGAAACGTATGGTACAGTCCAATCTTTCATTATTTACACAATTGATGTAGAGGGGTCTGGCGAGACTGGTCACTGGGATGTTGAACCTGTTGACGAGAGAGGCCAAAATAAAATTTCCTGCAGAACCAGAGTCCAAGAAGGCCACTGTAGAGAAGGAGAAGGCAGAAGCAGACATCCGCACAGGCACAGTAAGACGTGGAGAAGCAGAGTAGACATCAAGGACTGTCACACCTTTGTGCGGAGTCAGCGTACGTCTTTCCAGGCGGGGAGGACGGATAGGACAATCCCTCAGGAAGTGTTCGGTACTAGCACAGTACAGGCAGAGGTTCTCCATACGGCGTCGTGTCCTCTCTTGAGGTGTCAGGCGAGACCGGTCGACCTGCATAGCCTCCACGGCGGGAGGCACAGGAACAGATTGCAGGGGACCAGAGGAGAGAGGAGCCGAGGAGACGAAACGCCTCGTGCGAACAGAGTCCATATCTTGGCGGAGTTCCTGACGCCTTTCAGAAAAACGCATGTCAATGCGAGTGGCTAGGTGAATAAGTTCATGTAGATTAGCAGGAATTTCTCGTGCGGCCAGAACATCTTTAATGTTGCTGGATAGGCCTTTTTTGAAGGTCGCGCAGAGGGCCTCATTATTCCAGGACAATTCTGAAGCAAGTGTACGGAATTGTACGGCATACTCGCCAACGGAAGAATTACCCTGGACCAGGTTCAACAGGGCAGTCTCAGCAGAAGAGGCTCGGGCAGGTTCCTCAAAGACACTTCGGATTTCCGAGAAGAAGGAGTGTACTGAGGCAGTGACGGGGTCATTGCGGTCCCAGAGCGGTGTGGCCCATGACAGGGCTTTTCCGGACAGAAGACTGACTACGAAAGCCACCTTAGACCTTTCAGTGGGAAACAGGTCCGACATCATCTCCAGATGCAGGGAACATTGGGAAAGGAAGCCACGGCAAAACTTAGAGTCCCCATCAAACTTATCCGGCAAGGATAAGCGTATCCCAGGAGCGGCCACTCGCTGCGGAGGAGGTGCAGGAGCTGGCGGAGAAGATGACTGCTGAAGCTGTGGTAGCAACTGTTGTAGCATAACGGTCAGTTGAGACAGCTGTTGGCCTTGTTGCGCAATCTGTTGTGACTGCTGGGCGACCACCGTGGTGAGGTCAGCGACAACTGGCAGAGGAACTTCAGCGGGATCCATGGCCGGATCTACTGTCACGATGCCGGCTGGCAGGTAGTGGACCCTCTGTGCCAGAGAGGGATTGGCGTGGACCGTGCTAGTGGACCGGTTCTAAGCCACTACTGGTTTTCACCAGAGCCCGCCGCAAAGCGGGATGGTCTTGCTGCGGCGGTAGTGACCAGGTCGTATCCACTAGCAACGGCTCACCTCTCTGGCTGCTGAAGATAGGCGCGGTACAAGGGAGTAGGCAGAAGCAAGGTCGGACGTAGCAGAAGGTCGGGGCAGGCAGCAAGGATCGTAGTCAGGGGCAACGGCAGAAGGTCTGGAAACACTGGCAAGGGACACACAGGGAACGCTTTCACTGGCACTAAGGCAACAAGATCCGGCAAGGGAGTGCAAGGGAAGTGAGGTAATATAGGGAGTGCACAGGTGATAACTCTAATTGGAACCACTGCGCCAATCAGCGGCGCAGTGGCCCTTTAAATCGCAGAGACCCGGCGCGCGCGCGCCCTAGGGAGCGGGGCCGCGCGCGCCGGGACAGAACAGACGGGGAGCGAGTCAGGTAGGAGAGCCGGGGTGCGCATCGCGAGCGGGCGCTACCCGCATCGCGAATCGCATCCCGGCTAGCAGCAGGATCGCAGCGCCCCGGGTCAGAGGACGTGACCGGGGCGCTGCAGCGGAGGAGGTGAAGCGAGCGCTCCGGGGAGGAGCGGGAACCCGGAGCGCTCGGCGTAACAATCATCCACACAGGCTCAGAGGATCTACCACCTGCTGTGACCATAACAGCTGGTGTCTACCTTTATATGGTCCTGTATACAATCACTTATATGGTATACAGGTCCAGCAACAAGGTCCAAGACCACAGCACCAAAAATTGAAAACTCTGGATATGCGCAAAAGAGCTGTAGTTTATCTGTTCCCCAAAAGCTTTTTGAGGTATTGTTTATATTCTGGAATCATTGGTATTGTTAGTCTGTATAAAGTGTCGTTTTTACTCAGTATGGTGGTATTATTCAGTCTTTGTGTGCTAGTATAATTTGTTCCATGTATACTGATATTATTGGTCTCAGTATTCAGGATTTGGTCAGCAATATTACCATAGTAATATGTATGGTGATTTTATTCCTCCTTGTATACTGACGAATCCCTATCTCTTAAATTCACTGCTCCCTGAAGGTACTTGTCATGAGGAGCCTGTATTATCATGCAAAATTGAGTGGTTCAGCTCATTTTGGTCCCTCCCCTTTTATGGCTCTGCTTTTTGCAAAGCCACACCAAATTATGATACTATCCCCCCAGATTTGTGGGGGTTCCTACGCCCCTGATCCTGCTCCTGGGAGGTGTGCATGCTGGGGCCACTGATGATTAGCTTGGTGTTTGCACCTCCTGAGTGGTCAGAGCACAGCATGTATGCCTGGTAAGGTGCGTTTCTAAGGGTAATTAGCTTTCTAAAGGAGTCTAATCTTCCACATAAAGTCAACTCAAAGGGGTATTCCGGATTTATATATCTTATCCCCTATCCAAAGGATAGGGGATAAGGTGTATGATCACAGGGGTCCCACCGCTGGGGACCCCTGCGATCTCGATGCAGCCCCCGGCATTCACTGCCACGCCCCCTAGTGACGGCCGTCCCATAAACATGAATTAAGGGGGCATGACATCACTAGGGGGCATGGCCGTGATGTCACATCCCCGTCTCGGAGGCAGCGCCTGGCACAGAATGCCGGGGGCTGCACGGAGATCGCTGGGGTCCCCAGCGGCGGGACCCCTGCCATCATACATCTTAAGCCTTATCCTTTGGATAGGGGATAAGATGTATAAACCTGGAATACCCTTTTAATATTAAAGTGGAGAAACGCTCATTGCATTGTCGCAGAAGTGAAGATTTGCTTTCTATTTATAGTTAGCAAGAGAACAGCCCAATATGAAAACTGTGCACTTTGTAAATGTTATGTCCCTTTAAATCATTACATGGCCTGATGGGATTTTATTAAGCGTATCATGAAATTCTGCTGACTCAAAACACCTTGCATATAGACTGTTTAATTCTTGTTAGCACAAGGACTCTTGAGAACCAGGTAGAATTTTGTATCCACTATAGAAGGCTTCATTGACTTTAATGCCACTAACAGCTTGTGCACCTATAAATCAAATCTATCAGTGACACAGGGAGAATATAGTACGCTGCACGCCAAAGAGGGGATAACAACATTACCTTGCAACTATCTGATTTCAATGGACAATCTATAAAATAAATCTGACATATTCTAGATATCATCAAGAGAAGCAGAAAAAGTCAACATGAAAAGTGAAGAATGCTTTTACAAAATAATAAAAAATAGGTTAAAAAAAAATTCTAGGTAGCCGGTGGCTTGCTACAAGGAACAGTTAAACCGGTTTAATGACTTTGATGTTTATTTCACAAATAACCTTAAAGGGGTTTTCTTGCCTTTTAAAAAATATATATGGTGCTGGGGCAGGGGGAAAATAGAAAAGTAACCATACTTACCTAGTCATGATCCCCTGCTGGTTCCCCGCAGCTCCTGGTCATCTTTGCCCTGTCCCTAGATCTTCTCTCTTCTTCCTGCTTCTAAAACAGTCAACAGGAGCAGGACCTGCCAGTTCAGTCAATCTCTGGTGATTGGCTGAGCAGGGGATCCTGCACCAAGCGCTCGTCTCATGGGCAGGAAGATGACAGAAGGCAAACGAGAGCTTGGCTAGGTAAGTATGTTTAAAATGTTTTTAAAAAAAAAGTGTTTGCCTAGTTATTCCTGGCACTGCAAACTGGATTTCGGTGTGTTTTTTTTTTTTTCTTTTTTCCTTAATTCAGCATGCTTAAGGTATGTTCCTATGGACATCTCTGTAGGAAAAGGAAAACTGCCTGAACAATAAATGTCTCCCCAAAACAACCTTGAAAAATATGCATAAAATCACAAAAGAAAGGGTGAAAGAAGGAGGCCTAAATACATTTTTATTGATGACATGATCTATGTGTGCAATGAGAACACCAGAGTTAAAGAGAACATGTACATGTTTTGTTATATAGGAATGTTACAACCCTTAAAGGAGTATTCCAGTGTTACAAAACATACCCCCTATCCACAGGATAATGGATAAGTGTGAAATCTTGGGGGATCCGATGCTTATCCCCATGGATGAAGCTGTGTTGACCGCGGCACAAAGCTGTGGCCAACACGCCCCCTCCATGCTTTTCTATGGGATACCCGAATGCTGTATCTCTGGCTCTCCCATAGAGATTCATGGAGGGGTGTGTCGGCAACAGCTTTGTTGACACACCTCCATTCATTAGGAGAGCAGGGCAATGGGCAGGAGATAAGTATCAGACCCCCGCAATCTGACACTTATTTCCTATCCTGTGGAGAGCGGATATGTTTTGTTATACTGGATAACCTCTTTAAAGGGGTTCTCCCTTGTTTATACTGTTTTTTGTTATTATGTTTGTGTGCTATGTGTGTATAAGTATGTGTTTTTTTTATCTGTGTTGTGATTATGTATATATGTATTTTCTTACCTTTTGTGAAGATCCGGAAGCTGGTCCCAGTGGCTTGCTGTGTACCTCGGCCTCCGCCATGTTGTTTTCGGTACCTGGGATGTCGGGGGGTGTGTTCTTGCTTCTGTCCTTCCTATCTTCTGACGTCCGAGGCGAATCTTTTCTTCCTGTTTCTTCCGTGGCTCAGTGACGAATCTGCGGCCTCTTCCAGCGCATGCGCAGGTAGTTTTTTTTTTTTTTTTTTTACAAATAAAGTTTTTTTTGTCTAATTGACAAACGCTAATAGCGTAGCTTTGTGCAAGCGCAGACAGTTTGTCAATTAGACAAAAAAACTTTATTGGTAAAAAAATAAAAAATACCTGCGCATGCGCCGGAAGAGGCCGCAGATTTGTCGCTGAGCCACAGAAGAAACAGGAAGAAAAGATTTGCCTCGGACGTCAGAAGATAGGAAGGACAGAAGCAAGAACATGGCGGAGGCCGAGGTACATAGCAAGCCACTGGAAGAAAAAGGGACCAGCTTCTGGATCTTCACAAAAGGTAAGAAAATACATATATACATAATCACAACACACATAAAAAAACACATACTTATACACACATAACATAATAACAAAAAGCAGTATAAACAAGGGAGAACCCCTTTAACTTGTATCTCCTAAAGGGTCAAGATGTTCCAGTCCAATTCTGCTTATGCATCTTATATGAGCAGAGGAGTCCTTGGGTCTCTACTGGCATCATCTGATTGATTACTATGGGCAACTGCACCCCTCTTCCTCTACACAGGTTTTCATAAATCTCCTTATTATATTATTATTAAACAGTATGCATTTTAGGATACATCTTTCTAACTAGAATCAGTCACCTTTTAAAATAATTTGTAATGCTCAAAAATACTCTGTAGTCAGATACTAAGGAGCAACCAACAGAATTTAGAATGTTGAAGAAAATCTCAGAACAAATTGATCTTATGCTCAAAGCTTCATCCTTTATCTAAATTGGAGCATCAATAGCCTCAAAAGAGCAACATGAATGGCGGATAACAAGAATTAGGAAACAGATCTATTTTTACACTGGATAATATGGACCACAAAGGAAAGGATGTGGAATTATACGCATCTGCAGAGTATATTCCATTTTTGTCTTAAGATAGAAAGGGGAAGTATTTATGAAACTGAATCCCATCCATCACCATGTCTTTTCTGCCAAAACCAGCTCCATACAAATTCTCTAAATCAGATATTATTGTTGAAGAGAACGAAACTGGCAAATTCCTGTTTGAATATGCAGAATGGTTCTTAAAGGGCCATTGATGTGTTTTCGGCGTACGTGGAGTGTTGGGAGAGACAATAGATTCGGGTTACATCTGGTTTTCCAGCTGTAGAAATGTTGTATTTTCCACAGCTGACATTGATTGATGGTCAAATTACACCGCCAGTACATTTCAGTGTCAAACTCATTATTATACAGGGTGTCTAGCTGGCTCTAGAGATACACTTGTATTGAGCTCTTTTTAAGATGGATTCCAATCTACTTTATTGCTGAGAATTTGCTTATAAGCAATAAAATAAGGAACAACGCAGTACATAAGGCGTGAAAATAATGTGCATTATGCCACCCAGCCATATAAATATGTAAATACTGCTACATTTAACAACACATTCAAAATCCTTGGTGCTGAAATTTATCTATTATCACAGCAATTTATAAAATTGGTTCTCCTTTAAGAAATTCTCAGTCGTGCATTTATTTTTCATTTTTCTTTTACTTTTTTTGCGCTAACATTTTCTCTTGTTAAATATGCACCGTGCCGAGCACCGATTTACTGTATATTTATAGCTATACACAATGCATGAAAACATCGCTACTATATCCTGTATTAAAATGTAGAATGCCGTGCAAATGGCTAAACGGAAATAAATAATGTATGATTATGTAAATTAGCAACAGACAAGACGGACTAGTATCTACAGAACGGTGATGGGTTTATGACAAAATGAAATACAAAAAATTAATGAAAACAAATGCATTAACAGGCGACATAAAAGACAGTGTGAAATAAAAAAATGAATTAAAATATGTCTGCTCTCTTCTAGAAACAGCGCCACTGTTTTTAATAGGCTTTGTTTAGGATTGCAGCTCAGTTTAATTCATTCGAATGGGTTTGAGTTGCAATACCAGATTCAAACGGTTGTTTTGATTCCTAATATGTATATTTTGTACTTCATATTCACATTTTTGCACTATTAGTTTTACAACTTTATTTTATGTATAATATATTTGTATACTTCTGTGTGTATAATCTGTGAACTCTAAAAGGGGTCCTGTCCAGGTCCTTAGGCTGATTGAACAGCTAGTCCCATATACTGGTAATATAATCTATAGGAGGAGTCCCCTTTGATCATGTCACATTCACTCTTGACCATGGCGATCACAGGATAAAATGGCAGGGATCAGTGGTTTATCTCATCTAGGCCCTTAAAGCAAGATCTAAGTTGTGATTAGACACTCTAGAATCAGCTACATGGTGGTGCAGGACATTCATACAGAACTTTTCCTACAATGCTGTTAAAACATGGCACTCTAGAGTAATGATCACCATACAGAGACTTATGGTCTATCTATCTACTATAAAGGTATCTACTATATACTATCTGCCTCCTATTTATCTACAATACTAGCTGAGTACCCGGTGTTGCCCGGTTTTTCTTTCCTAATCCTTGTTGGGGAGGAAAATAAACAAAGGAGGAAGCTTTTGACTTCAAATCCCATCCTCATATATTGTTGTCATATCCCAACCCCATATCCATATCCCTTATATCTCAACCTCATAACCCTTCCCCATATCCCATCCTTATATCTCAACCTCATTTCCCGTTCCATATCCCGTCCTCATATCTCAACCTCATATCCTGTCCTGATATCCCGATCTCATATCTCAACCTCATATCCCATCCTCATATCCCGTCCTCATATCCCGACCTCCTATCCCAACCTCCTATCTTGACCTCATATCCCATCCTCATATCCTGTCCTCATATCCCGACCTTCTATCTTGACCTCATATCCCGTCCTCATAGCCTGTCCTCATATCCCATCCTCATATCCTGTCCTCATGTACCATCCTCATGTCAAGTCCTCATATCCCGACCTCATATCCTGTCCTCATATCCTGTCCTTATATCTCGACCTCATATCCCATCCTCATATCCCAACCTCATATCCCATCCTCATATCCCGTCCTCATGTACCATCCTCATGTCAAGTCCTCATATCCCGTCCTCATATCCTGTCCTCATATGCTGTCCTCATATCCTGTCCTTATATCCCGACCTCCTATCCCGTCCTTGTATGCTGTCCTCATATCCCGTCCTTATGTCCCATCCTCATATCCTGTCCTCAGTTGGGACTGATTTGTGATGAAGATATTGTGAGCTGAAAATAGAAGGGGATGTGGCTTTGTGAGACTGGGCATGATTTGCAAGCCAGACCGATGCACAAAAAGGGTAGAGAATATAAGGAGTGTGGCTTAAACAGTGGACGTGTCTTTGTGAGATGGGATGTGGGTTGCAAGCCGGACTGACACATTCACCAGGAAATGCAGAGCGGAGCTTTTGTAGTAAGACACTGGAAGTCCCATGTACTTGCATGAAACAAAAACCTATCTTTTAAATAAGGGTGTAGGTAAGGGTTAATTTAATTATCATATATTTTTATTTGACATATAAGTAATATGTGTACCAGGTATTATTGAAATATCTTCGTACTGAAGTTATGTGGGAACATACATTTCCCATAGATTTAAATGGGACTGTAATCCCTTAAGCGTTTTTCCGTTTGTGCATTTTCATTTTTTCCTCATCACCTTCTAAAAATCATAACACTTAAAATTTTGCAAATAAAATTCCATTTGATGGCTTATTTTTTGTGCCACCAAAATCCACGGCAAAACGGAAAAAAAATTCATTGTGCGACAAAATTGAAGAAAAAATGCAATTTTGTATATTTTGGGGGCTTCCGTTTCTACGCAGTGCATTTTTTTGGTAAAATGACATCTTATCTTTATTCTGTAGGTCCATACGGTTAAAATCAGCCAGAAAACAATAGAAAGATGAATCTCCAGCAGGCGCTTTAAAAGCATGAATTAAGGATAAAATGTTCAAAGATCATATAGTAATTTATTTAGGCACACAAAGCAACGCGTTTCCTGCCCGGAGCGGGCACTTCATCAGGCAAATCCTTAATTCATGCTGTTAAAGCGCCTGCTGGCGATCCATCTTTCTATTGTTTTCTGGCTGATATTGGACCGGTGGTCGAGGACTTGACCGGAGGATCGGGGCTGCTGACAGCTAACCATTGTTTTACACGCTGCATGGTGTAGCGCAACGCTACTTGGTAAGTGTGTTTTTTACTACCACTGCCATATATAAATACAGTATTACAGTAGGGGCGCGTGTATCTTTTTTCCTCTTTTGTCTCTGCATCCGGTTGTCTACCATACTACACCTACTTATATAGGTTTGATTTTGTCGTACTTCTGAAAAAAATCATAAATACATGCGAATTTTTAACGTATAAATTTTCCTATTTATACGTTAAAAATTCACATCAGCTGACCCATATAACTTTTTAATTTTTCCGCTTACGGACAGGAATGAGGACTCATTTTTTGCACCATGATCTGAAGTTTTTATGGGTACCATTTGCATTGATCGGACTTTTTGATCGCTTTTTATTAATTTTTTCACGATATATAAAGTGACCAAAAATACGCAATTTTGGACTTTGGAATTTTTTTGCGCATACGCCATTGACCGTACGGTTTTATGAACAATATATTTTTATAATTTGGACATTCCCGCACGCGGCGATACTACATATGTTTATTTTTATTTTTATTTACACAGGTTTTTTTTTGTGGGAAAAGGGCGGGGGGTGATTCAAACTTTTATTAGGGAAGGGGTTAAATTACCTTTATTAACTTTTTTCACTTTTTTTGCAGTGTTATAGCTCCCATAGGGAGCTAAAACACTGCACACACTGATCTTTTACATTGTTCACTGCAAAGCCATAGCTTTGCATTGATCAGTGATATAGGCGGTCTATTGCTCAAGCCTGAATCTCAGGCTTGGAGCAATCAATCACCAATCGGACGCGACGGAGACAGGTGAGGGGACCTCCGCTCGCATGCTAGCTGATCGGGACATCGCGATTTTATCGCAATGGTCCCGATCAGCCCGACTGATCGGGCTGACTGATCGGGAAGCTTTTACTTTCATTTTAGATGAGGCAATCAAAGTGTTAATAGCATGTTAATAGTGCGCGTCACAATGACCGCACACCATTAGCCCAGGGTCCCGGCTATCATTAGCTGCCAGGACTGACCCAGTATGACACGGGGTCACGGCGGGACCCCACGTTATATACTGGGACCGGGCACAGGGCGTACCTGTATACAGGTACGCACTGTGTCCTTAAAGGGGTACTCCGCCCCTAGACATCTTATCCCCGATGCGGCACCGCACTATCATTACTGCGCAGAGCGAGTTCGCTCTGTGCGTAATGACGGGCGATACGGGGGACGGAGCAGTGTGACGTCATGGCGCCGCCCCTCGTGACATCATGGGCCGTCCCCTTAATGCAAGTCTATGAGAGCGGGCGTGACGACCGCCACGCCCCCTCCCATAGACTTGTATTGAAAGGGGCGGGCCGTGACGTCACGAGGGGCGGAGTCGTGATGTAACGATGCTCCAGCCCCTGTACGGCCCATCATTATGTGCAGAGCGAACTCACTCTGCGCAGTAATGATAGCGCGGTGACGCAGCGGGGATCCCAGGGGTCCCCAGCAGCGGGACCGCGGCGATCTGACATCTTATCCCCTATCCTTTGGATAGGGGATAAGATGTCTAAGGGCGGAATGCCCCTTTAAGAGGGTAAGCAAAAACCCTGACCATCATAAATGGGGGTAGTTAAGGGTTAAATTACCTATCCTATATTTTAAGTGGACATTTAAGTAACATGTGATCAAGTATTATCGAAATATCTCCAGCCGTTTGGAAGTTATAACAGGATTCCGACTCTTTTTGTCCTTCTCACGGAACATGCGACAGAATGTGCCACAGAAAAAAACACGACAAAATCTGAAAAAACCCTACAAAATGGGTGCTTTTTTTCGGGAAATGGGGCGTGTACCCTACATTTCATCCAAAAATTACTCGTCTTTTCTGAAAACCACTAAGAAAATCATGTGAATTTTCTGGGAAGAAAACCTGACACTTTAAAGCATGTATAAAGTTTCAGAAAGGCTAAGCTTCCACTTGTTTTTTTTCCTGGCAGTTTTTGGAGTACTGCCACTGCAGTTTTTGAGCCAAAGTCAGAAGTGGATCCATAAGGGAGGAGAAGTATTAGTCCTTCCTTTGTATGTCCTATTCCTTATGGATCCACTTCTGGCTTTGGCTCAAAAACTGCAGTGGCAGTATTCCAAAAACTGCCGGAAAAAAAACAAGTGGAAACTTCTCTGGCTGTTTGCTCCTTTGCCTGCCTTGTCTTTTTCAAGAGATTCTGTTTCATTTTTTTTGCACAATTTCTTTTTTAAACAACATTTTAGCTTTGTCTTTCCAACTAATGTTTTTTTTCCCTATTGTTTCAGTAAAAATGAAATATTTTTTTTCTTTTTATATATATATATATATATATATTTTAATACATCTATCTATATATGTATAAAAAAATATTTATATAGATAGATTATTTTATTAAATTTATCTCTCTATCTCTTTTTCTATACATATATGTATATATTCACAAACTATTATTTATTTTATTTTCCCGGTTTTTATTTAAAAAATCTGTCGCACTGCGACAGAATTTTCATTGCAACAGATTTATGCATGTGCCAGATTTTAATGTGTTACAATATTAACCCTGTGACATATTTTACTATGTGACAGTTGAAACCTGCGACAGAAATTACTGTACAACAGATTTTTTTCCCTGCGACTAAAAAGATCGGGAAAAGTGCGACAGATTAGTATTTACCAAGAAAAAAAAAGGTCGGAAAAGCAAAAGTCAAACACAAACCGACACTATACTGTTAGTAAATGAGGGCCATTGAGTTTTATATGTGTAGATAGGGATCTACTGACCTACCTACTAAATGGGGGACCTATCTACCTACTGTATACCTAGTGTATACACACTATATTAAGGAGTTTACTTCTATATGTCAGGGGGGTCTATCTACCTACTATATGGGGGCACCTTACCACCATGATGGGCATAATTATCGTTCGCGACATTGTGGTTTGGAAAATAGTGAGAATGGTGCTGGAAAAGGTTCTGCGGAGACAAGTCAAGGCTTTAAGAAATCATCATGACAGTCTATACCGGATGGGAAAGGAAAAGGAAAGATCAGGGAAGACGTCACATGTGAGTCACTGGACATAACTAGACTGTATTTACCCCCATATTGTAATAACTGTATGGGGGCAATGTTGATCTGTGTATAGTGGATTACAGCTACACACATCAAAACAAAGTATAACTAGCTGGCAAGGAAGCATTATTAATACATATTAAAGAGTGATATTGTACTTAAAACAACAAATACCAGCAGCAAAAACCTATACGTATACAGGGACAATACACCCTCTGTATAATCTTTCCAGAGAAAAAGTTGACCAGTTACCGATATCAACCAATCAGATCGCTTCTTTTATTTCTCAGAGGCCTTTTTTTTTAAATGAAAGAAGCGATCTGATTGGTTCCTATGGGCAACTCAGCACCTTTTCCTTTGCACAGGTTTTGATAAATCTCCTCCCAGTATGCGCAAAATTCCGCACAGAAATGTACCTGTTTGAACATAGCATAAGAGAGGAAAACCAGATTGAGGGATAGGGAAAAGGGACTAGGTTTGTCAACATATCCTTTTACTATCTTTCATATCACCACATACAGATATAGTCATGGTAATCTTAAAGGGGTACTTTATCCCCTTAACGACAATGGACGTAAATGTACGTCATGGTGACGTGGTACTTAGCGCACCATGACGTACATTTACGCGCCGACATGATCGCGAGCACCGGAGCGGTGCTCGCGTCATGCCCGGCAGGTCCCGGCTGATATCAGCAATTGCGTGGATATCCACCATTAACCCCTGCGATGCCATGATCAATACAGATCACGGCATCTGCGGCATTGCAGTAGTTTGAATGGACAATTGGATCGCCCGCAGCGCTGCCGCAGGGATCCGATCATCCAGCATGGCGGCCGGAGGTCCCCTCACCTTGCTCCGGCCGTCTCCCGGGGTCTTCTGCTCTGGTCTGAGATCGAGCAGACCAGAGCAGAAGATCACCAATAATACTGAGCAGTGCTGTGTCCTATACATAGCACTGCACAGTATTAGCAATCAACTGATTGCAATGAATAGTCCCCTATGGGTACATAAAAAGTGTAAAAAAAAAAAGTAAAAAAATGTCAAATAAAAAAGCAAAAAAAATTTGAAAAATCCTCTCCCCCAATAAAAAGTAAAACGTCAGTTTTTCCCCATTTTACCCCCAAAAAAGCGTAAAAAAAAAAATTAATACACATATTTGGTATCGCCGTGTGCATAAAAGTATGAACTATTTAAATATATTGTTAATTATCCCGTACGGTGAACGGCGCAAATGTAAAAAAAAAAAAAATTGCTGCTTTTTTGTCACAGTTTATAAAAAAATAAATTTGTTAAAAATTAATAAAAAGTAAAACCTAAGCAAAAGTGGTACTGATAAAAACTACAGATTATGGCACAAAAATGAGCCCTCATATCGCCCCATATACGGAAATATGAGAAGGTTATAGGTGGTCAAAATAGGGCAATTTCAAACATACTAATTTTGTTAAAATGGTTTGAGATTTTTTTTAAGCGGTACAATTATAGAAAAGCATATAACCATGGGTATCATTTTAATTGTATTGACCCACAGAATAAAGAAAACATGTCATTTTTACCAGAAAGTTTACAGCGTGAAAACAAAACCTTCCAAAATTTGCTAAATTGCGGTTTTCTTTTCAATTTTCCCACATAAATAATATTTGTTTGCTTGCGCCGTACATTTTATGGTAAAATAAGTGATGTCATTACAAAGTACAATTGGTGACGCAAAAAACAAGCCCTCATATGGGTCTGTGGATGGAAATATAAGAGAGTTATGATTTTTAGAAGGCGAGGAGGAAAAAACGAAAATGCAAATATAAAATTGGTCTGGTCCTTAAGGCCAAAATGGGCTTGGTCCTTAAGGGGTTAAGTTTTTAAATCAACTGGTGCCAGAAAGTTAAACAGATTTGTAAATTACTTCTATTTAAAAATCCTAATCCTTGCAGTACTTCTCAGCTGCTGTATGCTCCAGATGAAGTTCTTTTCTTTTTGAATTTCTTTTCTGTCTGACCACAGTGCTCTCTGCTGACACCTCTGTCAGTCTCAGGAACTGTACAGAGAAGAATAAGTTTGCTATGGGGATTTGCTCTTGCTCTGGACAGTTCCTGACATGGACAGAGGTGTCACCAGAGAGCACTGTGGTGAGTCAGAAAATAAATTCAAAAAGAAAAGAACTTTCTGTGGAGCATATAGCAGCTGATTAGTACTGGAAGGGTTAAGATTTTTAAATACATGTAATTTACAAATCTGTTTAAATTTCTGGCACCAGTTGATTAAAAAAAATGTTTTCCACTGGAGAACCCCTTTAAGTGTGCTAACTCAACACAGCAATGTCTTGTATTTGGAAATCCTAATCCTCCAGGAATCATAATAAGGCCAGTAACTGAGGAATAATGTTAAAGTTACAGGGACCATGATGAGGCTGGCTACACCTGTATGTCACCATCTTTGAACACAGGTTTGATCATAGGAGCATATGTATTGTTAATAAATTATCCTGGAAAAACAGCATCTTTATTTATTTATTTATTTTATAAAAACATTCCTTCTCACTTCCAAAATCAAACCCTACCATGAGGGGATGAACTAGCATGGTGGACTTTAGTATAAACAATTAAAATGTTTCCATGTATCTAATTCAGGTGAAAATAAATTAGGTTAGATATGTAAAAGGTCAAGTATCATTTTAACGATTTCAAGAAAACTAATAGAGAATGTATGAAACCACAATATTTTAATGATATTTCCAGTGTAATTCTGAAGTACATGGTCTAATGAAATCTTCCATATTTAGGAATCATCCTTTATACCTGTCTATAATGACCAATATCCAAGTGTCATTTATTTACCTGACAATTTCTTCTTTTTTTTTCATTGCCCCTTTCTGGTTCATCGTCCACATAATCTATTACAGTGGATGGTTCACTGACTCCGAATCTCTTGTTCTCTCAAAAAGAAATAACCATTTAGATCAGTCAAGGCCACTGCCATGAAATGGAATTACATGCAAGAATTGGGGTAAGATGAGAATAACCAGACAAGAAATACTACATTTCCCTGGCAAGAAATAGTAGTATACAGAGTGTACATAAGAAGCATTTAAACATAATGACTAAAGTCGCCTTTGCATCACAATTTTTGCATCTGATAAGTTAATATGATTCTATCCCTCAAAATCATAGAGAAGCGTATACATAGTTATATCCATTGACTTCTGTTGACAAAACATTTCCAATTAGCGGCGTAGCTAGAAACCTCAGGACCCAGGTGTACCCTCTGAATATAACCCTGCCACATAATGTACCCATAATATTAATACTGTCATACACTGTTTCATCAGTTGATCCTACCCCTGCACTGGCCTCCTCCAGACCCCTCTGCCCTCACCTCCAGGCTTCTCTGTCCCCCAGACCCTTAAGACTTCCTCCTCTGTTTCACCCCCCCCCCCCATTTCCCCGACTTTTATGTCCTCTCCAGTCCCTTCTGCCCCCCTCCCCAGATGCCTACGTCCTCCTACATGCTCCTCTGTCCCCTCCCTAGACCCCTACAACCTCCTACTCACTCCTCTGGAGATGAACAATTTGAATCAATATTCCCTAACCCAACAGTGGTGTATTTTAGTTTTGTGCTGCCCTAGGTCGACCTGTACCCAATTGTCCCCTGGCCCCCCACCCCTCCGCATTCATGCACAGTATATGTATGTATAATAGATGTGTATATGACTGGAGTATGTGTTATAGATGTGTATATGATAGATGTGTATATGATCATCCATCTTTCAAACATACACACATCTATCATACATACATATATCTTGCAAAGCGAAAGGGGGGCTCAACCTTTCAATTTATATCACAGGGGAGCTACTAACAGCAAAAACATGCAATATATCATGAAAAAAATAGGGAAAGGAATCGCTGCATGAAGTGCACACCCAAAAGAAGTTACTAAGCAAATGACATCTTTATTATGGGAAAACACACATAGATACAAGACGACACAAGAACATTTAAAAAAATAAAAAAGCTCAAAAAGCGAGCAAAGCACAACATGGGGAGGGACCACAAACCCCCTTACCCCAAACCCTGTCCTGCAAAATATTAGATGTAATAATGCTGCTACTCCAAAGTGCACAGTGCATACAGTATGGTAAATAATAATATAATAGTACCCAAAGTGCAGGGAAGTAATAAGCAACAAAACAAATAAGAAGTAGCAAACCACAAACGAAGGAGTAGGTAAAGGAATGATACAGGAAAGGATAGCTGGAACCCTCGCGTTCCGTCACTCTGTGGTGACTTCCTCAGGGGTGTTGTGTTGTGTCACAGGATTGTATGATTTTTTGACTATCCACAGTATAGAGAGATCACCAGAAAAATATCCACAAATAGGGTTTCAATTACAAACTATCATAAACATTTATTGTAAAAACCTAAGAAAAGGCCATGGGTAGTCCTGAAGTGCCAACCGATGCCAATTTGATCCTGGGCTCGTATTCGGCAAGGATTTTACACATTATCAAGATCCTATCATCTATTGGGGTAGATACATTTTACTCATCAGATCGACAGGGGCACACTCTGCTTTTTGGATGTCGTAATTGAAAGAAATGTACATGGTGGTTTGGACACACGCATTTATAGAAAACCCATGACTGGCAATAGCCTGTTAATGTGGAACAGCCACCACCCCTTAGCTCCCAAACATTGTATTCCTAAGGTTCAATACCTGAGAGTTTGAAGGAATTGCTCATCAAATCAGACCTTCAAGACACAGGCCCTTGACCTTTGCAACAGATTTTTAGCTCATGGCTACCTGGGTTCAACATTGAGACAGGCAAATCGATATGCCATCCAGTTGGAACGACAACGTTTTATTAGTCCCCAAAGGTGGGACAGAACGAGACTAACAGGTCTGAATCATGGGGACCTACAATGCAGTGACAGATGATATCAGCAAGATATTGATTTGTTTTTGGCCCATCTTACATACGGATCCAATAGTTGCTGGTCTTGTGGATGACAGACCACTTATTAACTTCAGGAGAGGCAGAAACCTGGGTGACAGGTTAGTCTGCTTTCACACTATAAAAATACCTCCGTTATAAACGCCCGTTCTAAAAACGCTGGAAATCGTCCGTTAGAAAATCCCATTATAGTCTATGGGATTTTTCCAATAGCCGTTTTAACCCGTTATCGCCCGTTATTAATAACAGCCGTTATTTTGTGACTGGCGATAGTATCGGGAGAAATAGTGCATGCACTATTTCTTCCGTTCATTCGCCCGTCACAAAATATTGGCCGTTATTAATAACGGGCAATAACAGGTTAGAACGGCTATTGGAAAAATCCCATAGACTATAATGGGATTTTCTAATGGCCGTTTAATGGCCGATTTCCAGGGTTTTTATAACAGGCGTTCATAACGGAGGTATTTTTATAGTGTGAAAGCAGCCTTAGTTCTGAGTAATTTAGTTCCTCCATCACCCCCTGGCACTTGGTTGGACAGAAAAATTACTGGCACATATAGGTGTGAATAATGTAAGGCCTGAAAATTAATTCACCCGGCCCAAAGCTTCTTTGTCCATGCTGATGGCAAGGAATATAAGAACTGGGATTTTGCTAATTGCAAAACCCAAGGAGTTATCTATCTTGCCACATGTCTATGTCCATTAACCTATGTAGGAAAAAACATTTGAGAACTATGCAGACACATTCTCGAACAAATGAGGGACAATAGACATGGAAGAGATAAGCCCATGACAGTACATTTGTGGTCTGTCCATACAGAAAAATGTAAGAGGTGGCAACGTCCATCAGAGGTTATTATACAAAAAGGACAAATGGATATATGACTTAAAAGGGGAGGCTTAGACAATTCTTTGTCATTTGCATCATTTATTAAGCCTGTTTTTTTGTAACGTTATTTGCAATAGTAAATTTTCAGTATTCTCCGTCTCAATCAGCTCTGTCTGTACTCTAGTCACTGGACGAAATGATCAGGGAGAGATGAATTCTTCTAGTAATACTGCCCCCTGTAGCCAGAAATAATAACCGTGATTACAGTCATCCCTCAACTTACAATGGCCTCAACATACAATTGTTTCAACATACAATGGTCTTTTCTGGATCATTGTAACTTGAAACCAGACTCAACATACAATGCTACGGACAGTCCAGATCTGTGAAACGTGTCACTGGCTGGAAGATCTGACCAATCAGAATGGGCATTTTACTTGTAAAACACCTGTATTACTGAAGTGCATGCACTGACTGGTGTCTGGTAGCACCCCCTACAGTACAGGGAGGTATTACATGTTCTGTATTACTCTTTACATGTGCAGGGTTAGCTGCTCCTTTAGACACCAGGTGGGGGCGGCTCCATGTTACTTTTTTAGGACATTGTGTGTACCCTGAAGAAGCTCCTGTCCTCTACATAGACCATAATTTCCCAACCAAGGTGCCTCCAGCTGTTGCAAAACTACAACTCTCAGCATGCCCGGACAGCCTTTGGCTGTCCGGGCATGCTGGGAGTTGTAGTTTTGCAACAGCTGGAGGCACTCTGGTTGGGAATCACTGACAGATAGTGATTTACAGCTCCCAGCAGCTCTTTCCTACTTTTATATGTACGAGCTTGCTTTATCTGTATTAGTCATCTATTTCTTTTTCTTTAATCCTCACGTTTCCCTATTTTTATACAATGTTACGGACAGTCCAGATCTGTGAAACGTGTCAATGGCTGAAGGGACTGACCAATCAGAATGGGCATTCACTGGTAAAACCTGTATTACTGAAGTGCATGCACTGAATTCCTGTCTGGTAGCGCCCCCTACAGTACAGGGAGGTACTACATGTTCTGCACTACTCTTTACCTGTATTACTGAAGTGAATGCACTGACTGATGTCTGGTAGCGCCCCCTACAGTACAGGGAGGTATTACATGTTCTGTACTCTTTACCTGTGCCTGGGATAGCAGCTCCTTTGGACACCAGGTGAGGACGGCTCCATGTTACTTTATTTTAGGACACTGCGTGTACTGAACAGGACCCTGAAGAAGCTCCTGTCCTCTTCATAGACAGTGATTTACAGCTCCCAGCAGATCTTTCTTACTTTTATATGTAAGGATTTACTTTATCTATATTAGTTATCTACTTATCTTTCTTTAAACCTCCTTTTTTCCTATTTTCGGATGACATTTTGGGGCTTCAGAACCAATTACCAGGTTTCCATAGAGTTATGGTCTCAACATACAAAATGGTTTCAACATACAATGGTTGTCCTGGGACCAATTAATATTGTAACTTGAGGGACCACTGTACAGCCCTGGAGACTGTGACTTCTTGTAGGAGGTGCCTAGTTGGGGACAACTTATATATGGTGCTAAACACCTATAAAAATCAATCTTTTTACATTTATAGATGGAAAAGCAGTTATACAAATATTGTATATATTGCTACTTGTTATTAGGGCTACTAAATCTAAGTGACAGGTTCCCATTAAGAGCTGATCCCTGCAAAATGTAACAAATGCATTTCATATTACTTCCCATTGTCCCAATCATCTTCTTTGGCAACCCTCTTAGGCAATTGTAAATGAGGGGCGAAAAATACATGTTATCATTGACAAGAAACAATAAAATAAAAACACTGTGTATAAAGAAGATGAAATTTTGTCAGCAACAGAAGTGTTCATCTGATCTACGACTGGAAGGCAGCTCATATTTCACTATTATATTATGTAAAAACTGAAAAAGCTCAAAACTCGTACAGTGATCCCTCAAGTTACACTATTAATTGGTTCCAGGACGACCATTGTATGTTGAAACCATTGTATGTTGAGACCATAACTCTATGGAAACCTGGTAATTGGTTCCGAAGCCCCCAAAATGTCATCCAAAAATAGGGAAACGTGAGGATTAAAGAAAAATAAATAGAGAACTAATACAGATAAAGCAAGATCGTACATATAAAAGTAAGGCTGGGTTCACACCACGTTTTTCAAATACGGTTACCGTATACGGTTTTCAGCTAAAAAAACGTATGGCAAAAACCGTATGCAACCGTATACAACCGTATGACTCCAAATTAAAACGTATACGGTTTTTCCCCGTACGGTCCCATCCGTTTGCATCGGTTTTTGCCAACGGTTTTGCTATTTTGTTGGAATTAGTTTTCCAGCAATTCAATAAAGTTATTATTGTTCTATTGAAATTCCTTCTGCGCATGTATCAACTCCAAAAACGGATTAGAAAAACCGTGTGCAACCGTATTCTGAAATTCTGTGTATGGTTTTCTTAGACAACAATGTTAAAAGAACCGCATACGGTTCGCATACGGTTTTCCAACCGGAGGCAAAAACGTGGTCGACAGCGTTTTTGCCTACGGTTGAAAAATCGGCAAAACCGTATCCGAGGCAAAACGGATCCAACCGTACACAACATTTGGAATGCGGTTTACAATGCATTCTCTATGCATACGGTTTCGGATACGGTTGTATACGTTTTTTTGCGGAAAACCGTATACGGTTACCGTATTTGAAAAACGTGGTGTGAACCCAGCCTAAGAAAGATCTGCTGGGAGCTGTAAATCACGGTCTATGTCAGTGTTTCCCAAACAGGGTGCTTCCAGCTGTTGCAAAACTACAACTCCCAGCATGCCCGGACAGCCAAAGGCTGTCCGGGCATGCTGAGAGTTGTAGTTTTGCAACAGCTGGAGGCACCTTGGTTGGGAAATGCTGATCTATGTAGAGGACAGGAGCTTCTTCAGGGTCCTGTACAGAACACACAATGTCCTAAAAAAAAAGTAGCATGGAGCCGCCCTCACCTGGTTTCCAAAGGAGCAGGTAACCCTGCACAGGTAAAGTATACAGAACATGTAATACCTCCCTGTACTGTAGGGGGCGCTACCAGACACCAGTCAGTGCATGCACTTCAGTAATACAGGGGTTTTACAACTAAAATGCCCATCCTGATTGGTCAGATCTTCCAGCCATTGACACGTTTCACAGATCTGGACTGTCCGTAGAATTGTATGTTGAGTCTGGTTTCAAGTTACAGTGGTCCGGAAAAGACCATTGTATGTTGAAACTATGGTATGTTGAGGCCATTGTAGGTTGAGGGATCACTGTATATGAATATAAACAAATACAGTCAACATTATTAAAGGGTCTGTTGCAATACTGTGGATGGCATTTCACTGGGATATACCATCAATATCCGATAAATGACCCCTGTGATCACTGAAACAGAGTGGCAGAAGTGCTCGAGAAGCACTATGTAACATTAGCGCCTCTCAGTTGAAGTTACCATAAGTATAATGGGCCGACCAAGTGGCCTCTGAAATACGTAAGACAAAATTACCATAAAAGAAAGCATCAGGGATCATTTCTAGCACAGGGACCCCTATTCTAGTGATTTTAGTTATTATTATTTCCATTATTTACCTAATTGTTAATATGAATGTTAAATGGAGGGTATCAAACACCTCTGCAATAGAAAACATTTTTCCTTGGGTTCCGCTCGGCTGCTAAAATGCCATTAATTCAGATCACAGCCTGTAACATGTACAACGTGAGCTTGTTGTATTAATTCAGACCAGTCTATGCCTTCAAAAATGAATATTGTTAGCAGCAAAAATAACGATATCAGTCAATGTAACAAATATATCACATATTGGAATACAATATTATTTGTACAGTACATTCCTGGGATTTATTCATAACCTGGGAAATGCTAAACCAATAGTGCATTCATTAAGATGCAAAGGAAAATGAACAGAAGGTAGTTTGGAATGGAAAGAATACAAACTCAGAATGTAAAATGCCGCTTAGTGTGCAGACAAGGATAAATGGCCGCCTCCCACAGGTGGAAGCTGATTCTACTGGAGGCATTTTTGCAATGGCTAAGAGGCCTTTCCTTTTTATTTAATGGAAAACAAGCCCTGTTTTATCTACAGGATTGAGGGGGTGCGCCGATCAGCTGTTTGGCGCCCAGCACTACAGTGCAAATGAATCTGGAATCAGTTGGCTCCATACTCTATGTACTGTCAGTACACCATTATTGCAGCTTCACCTCCAATTAACCCCTTAAGGACTCAGGGTTTTTCCATTTTTTCCCCTTTCGTTTTTTCCTCCTTACCTTTTAAAAATCATAACCCTTTCAATTTTCCACCTAAAAATTCATATTATGGCTTATTTTTTGCGTTGCCAATTCTACTTTGCAGTGACATTAGTCATTTTACCCAAAAATGCACGGCGAAACGGAAAAAAAAAATCATTGTGCGACAAAATCGAAAAAAAAAAAACATTTTGTAAATTTTGGGGGCTTCCGTTTCTACGCAGTGCATATTTCGGTACAAATTACACCTTATCATTATTCTGTAGGTCCATACGGTTAAAATGATACCCTACTTATATAGGTTTGATTTTGTCGCACTTCTGGAAAAAATCATAACTACATGCAGGAAAATTTTTACGTTTAAAAATGTCATCTTCTGACCCCTATAACTTTTTTATTTTTCCACGTACGGGGCGGTATGAGGACTCATTTTTTGCGCCGTGATCTGAAGTTTTTATTGGTATGATTTTTGTTTTGATATGACTTTTTGATCACTTTTTATTCATTTTTTAATGTTATAAAAAGTTACCAAAATACGCTTTTTTGGACTTTGGAATTTTTTTGCGCGTACGCCATTGACCGTACGGCTTAATTAATGATATATTTTTATAGTTCGGACATTTACGCACGCGGCGATACCACATATGTTTATTTTTATTTTTTTTACACTGTTTTATTTTTTTTATGGGAAAAGGGGGGTGATTCAAACTTTTATTAGGGAAGGGGTTAAATGACCTTTATTAACACTTTTTTTTTACTTTTTTTTACTGATCTCCTATGCTGATCACTGGCGTGTATTAACACGCCTGTGATCAGCATTATCGGCGCTTGACTGCTCCTGCCTGGATCTCAGGCACGGAGCAGTCATTCGTCGATCGGACACCGAGGAGGCAGGTAAGAGCCCTCCCGGTGTCCGATCAGCTGTTCGGGACGCCGTGATTTCACCGCGGCGGTCCCGAACAGCCCGACTGAGCAGCCGGGATACTTTCAGTTTCACTTTAGAAGCGGCGGCGCTTCTAAAGGGTTAATACCGCACATCGCCGTGATCGGCGATGTGTGGTATTAGCCGCGGGTCCCGGCCGTTGATTAGCACCGGGACCCACGCGATATGATGCGGGATCGCGGCGCGAGGTTATAGTGGTTTTCCAGGAAAAATGAATATTTATAGCCTATCCACAGGATAGGCTATCAATAGTTGATTGAATGGGTGCCAACATGTGGCAGATGTTCAGCTCCTTCACTACACTGGCCCTCATTTACTATTCTAAACCCGACCTCTTTTGTCGGGTTTTTTTGTCGCATCTTTGTCTGCGCCATGTCGCAGACATCGTGCGCCATTCTGCGACACTATGCGACATTTTTTTTACAACTCTCAGCATGCCTAGACTGCCCAGGCATGCTGGGAGTTGTAGTTATGTAACATCTGTCCCTTCAGACTTTTGCAATTTTCATGACATTTTCATAACATTTTATGATGCCAACATAAAGTGGACATATTGTATTTGTGAATAAAAATAAAATTTATTGGGAATATCCATTTCCCTTACAAGTAGAGAGCTTCAAATTTAGAAAAATGCAACATTTTCAAAATTTTCATGAAATTTTGGGATTTTTCACCCAAAAAGGATGCAAGTAACGCCGAAAATTTACCACCAAAACAAAGTAGAATATGTCACGAAAATCCAGTCTCAGAATCAGAATATTCAGTAAAAGCGTTTTCGAGTTATTCATTCGTAAAGCGACGGTGGTCAGAATTGTGTAAAAGGGCTCGGTCCTTAAGGTGAAAAAGGGCTGCGTCCTTAAGGGGTTAAAATAGAATCTGTCAACTCAGTGCTCAAGGGTCAAAGAGGCTGTGCTGAGCCACAGCATGCACATCTCCTCTTTCCCCCACCTTGTTTAATGTAAATGTATAATTTTCAAGCACTGAATCATACACATCAATCAATGTAGAGAGAGGTAAAGAAGGGAGTAGGGCTGTATATCCCCCTCACCCTTCTCCAGAGGGCAGTTTGCCTTCTTTCATAGATAGGTTTTGTTCACAAACCAATTTTTGAGGAAGATATTTTTCACTTTTCTAACGGTTTTTGCAGCCACTTTTTAATATCTAAAGCTATAGCCCAAACATTTCTTTATTCACCTCGGACATTTATGTCCCAATATAAATGGTAAATTACGTGCCAAATAGCATAACAATTACAGCTATAAAATTAAAAGAACGATGGTCCTTTATGGTAATTTTTGAGCATTAAACTGACTGTTCTATGGCAATATAACAGCCCGAAAAACTGTATGACACACGACAACATTACTGTACTCACACTTTATCAATCCAAGTAATGTTGTCTTTTTGTCACATGTTCTAAGTTGGGTGTTAAAAGTAGATAGATACAATTTGTGTATAATTATTTAAACAAAACATTTTTTTTATTTTTTAAGTAGCCTTTTTTTGCTACTCACTTCCATGGGAGCTTAGCTGCAATAGCCAAATATGGCTACTAAACAGTTTGGCCTATATTTATCAAAAATGTGTCTTGATTTGCCCACCTCAACCAATCACAACTCAGTTTTTATTTTTCAAGAGCAATTTTAGAATTGAAAGCTGTCCTGTGATTGGTTGCTATGGGCTTATCAGACACATTTTGTCTCATGCAGATTGATAAAGTTGGGTGCAGAGCTGTCTGCTTCTGACTCCATTTCTTGTGAATTACGGGCACCATGGTTCTGGAAAACGGCTGACTGGCAAGGTATCCTGAAGATAGGCTATTAATAAACAAGTCCTGGGAAACCCGTTTGTGTTTTTTAAGTAAAATGGTAGTGCGTATGTTAGGAGCAAAGTCCATATATGTCCCTAAAAAATAATTTACCTGTATGCATACTGGGGGAGATTTATCAAAACCTGTCCAGAGCAAAAGTTGCTGAGTTGCCCATAGCAACCAATCAGATTGCTTCTTTCATTTTTGAAAAGGCCTCTGAAAAATGATCTGATTGGTACTATGTCTTCATAATGAAGCAGTTGTCCTGCAGTTGTTTCTTTCCAATATCATTGTAAATGGTCAGATATATAAATAAACTGTGCTAGAGTGAAGGGCAAGACATTAAAAAATGGAAGAAAAATATATTCGACTTTGTGGCAAAACAAAGTTTGCTCACAAGATGAATGAACACCTTAAAAATTAAGTTATTTTTCAAAGTGTCTCGCTGTACAATGTTTCCTAATCTCTATCAAACATGTCAAGTCGAACATGTCAAGTCATGTGGTGCACCATAACCCCCTGCCCAGCCAGCCAAGATGTGAACAAAACAAGCAATCAGCTATATATATATATATATATATATATATATATATATATATATATATATATATATAGATAGATAGATAGATAGATAGATATAGCAGGGTCCAAAACTGTCTATTGGACCATATTTGCCTCTAAGCAACCGAGAGCCTTTGTCTAGGGCAGCAGTGCTGAGGGGACATTAATAATGTTGAGGTATCTGCTGCCATCATGCCGTAGCCTAGAAATGAAAAAAACATTTCCCCCCTTTGGCAGAATCCACATGCGTCCACTTGGAGGTAAGCGGTGATGTTGTTTGCATACATTCAGAAATGTTAACTGAGCATTAAGGCATACAGTATATGCCTCTCCACTCAGTGAAGAGTTCCTGCTCCTGTGTAAATCTAAATTGGAAATGGAAATTTGAGATTTTCACTGTTATAGCTGCCGTCTCAGATGTCTTCAGGGTGGGCTGTTGACCCTGACAGAAAATATTCATTTGCCCTGGAGCACCAACACAGGGAAAATTTAGAATGATATGGCATGAAATGAATAGGTTGCCTATGTTATGCATCAATGTGCTGACTTTTTCAGTGAACTGATGGAGAGCTTTACCCTAAAAGAATACCTTAAAAGTGATGGCGGGTTTTCTAAACCCAACAACCTCTTTACCAGTCAGCATAGGAGAGGTAGCGGCTTTCAGTGGGTGCCATTGTGCTCAGTGTAGTGCGGTGTAGTGTCTACCCGATTACCTTTACAGCTGATGAATTGTTAATGTAGAGATTTGATTTAGATCAACATGAAATGACATTCATTCGAAATGCAAATGGAGCTTCTATCTATACGTTTATTGAATTAACTTGGACTTATTCAATATACTATGAACACAACAAAAATGGTGGTGCTGAGTAGAATATTAAGCAGCTAGTGCATTTCATATTTATTGTATGTGAATTGCTTTATCTCAAATCGACATTTGCATTGCAGTCAGGTCTTTGTTTTGCTTTATCAGACAGCCCCACTCTGTGGCCAATTTGCAAACTACCACAATACACTGTGTATGTTAGGATTCAGCAAGAACCGATTGTGTGACATTACCTGATATCATAGGGCAGGAGGTGAATTCCAGATTTCATGGAGACCAGGACTCATTGATCAGGAGAAACAGGGTCAATTCAGGATGAAGTTCAAAACTGCTGGGCAACTAGGGAGCTTTAAAGCTACAAGGATCCATCCCAGCATTGAATTTCCCCTCTTAATTCTACTCTTCAAAGCTGCACAGAATCTTACAGCATAAATAAGCATCAGAAATAAAAGCCCTGTTCATTAATGGGCAGATTCTGCCAAAAGAATGAACATGTTCATTCCAAATCTGCATCCACATTGGAAGTTCCACTACAGATCTTCTGTAGTGTGCATGAGCAGCAGATCCCATTAAAGGGGTTCTCCGGTGCTTATACATCTTTTGGATAGGGGATAAGATGCCTGATCCGCCGCCGCTGGGGACCCCCGGGATTTGCACACAACACCCCGTTTGTAATCAGTCCCCGGAGCGAACACGTCTGATTACAGGCGACCACCGGGCCGGCGGCGTGTGACATCACGCCTCTGCCCCCGTGTGATGTCACGCTCCGCCCCTCAATGCAAGCCTATGGGAGGGGGCGTGACAGCTATCACACCCCCCTCCTGTAGGCTTGCTTTGAGGGGCAGAGCGTGACGTCACACGGGGGCGGGGGCGTGACGTAAGACGCCGCCGGCCCTGTAGTCGCCCATAATCAGACCCGGAGCGAACACGCTCTGGGGACTGATTACAAACGGGGTGCCGCGTGCAAGATCCCGGGGGTCCCCAGCGGCGGGACTCCTACGATCAGGCATCTTATCCTTTGGATAGGGGAAAAGATGTGTAAGCACCGGAGAACCCCTTTAAGTGAAATTTATTGAGCACACATGGGGGGGTATTTATCATGTTTTTATAAGTATTTATGTGGGGTTTTTTTACGTAACTTTGGCGCAATACTTTGGCGCAGTGTCTTTTTGCACCAAGTTTGGTGCATCTTCTCCACTGTCATTTTTAGAACTTTCTCAAAATCACACGGTCCTGTGTGTGATTTTAACTTTAGTCAGCAATTCATTATTTGCGCCAATTTTGGCGCAAATCCTGTTTTTTTGGCGCAAATCCCCGCCAAGAAATGTTGCACATGGAAAACACACTTAGCAATGTCAGAAAATGTAAAGGCGTCAAAATACATTAAAAACATTTTTTTTTGGTGAAAGCAGCGACGCCTCCAGGGCTGCTCAATACTATCCCGCGACATAGTTGTCTCTGAGGAACCTTCACCCTCAGTTGAGCCAGCATTGGACATGGCCACACAGGTTCAGGAAAGGTAAGCACTAAAGCAGTGGTCTCCAACCTGCGGACCTCCAGATGTTGCAAAACTTCAACTCCCAGCATGCCCGGACAGCCAACTGCTGTCCGGGCATGCTGGGAATTGTAGTTTTGCAACATCTGGAGGTCCGCAGGTTGAAGACCACTGCACTAAAGTAACAAAAAAAAAAAAACTACCCAAGTTGAAAATAAAATCCATTTCACATGGTGACTATAAACCCCACAAAAGAAAATAACTCATGTCGCTTGCTGATATACTGCAGGAGGGACTCCGAAATGGCTGCTCTAAAGGGTAAAATACGCGTCCTCTGTGGCGGTAAGTTCTGTGTAAAAGGCGCTGTGAACAGCTGATTTCAACATTTGAGCCAAAATTACTAACAACTTGCACCAAATGATAAATTTGGTGCATGTCCACGAAAAACAAAGTGAAAAAAAAGGGTAAAAAGAAACTGTCAACAGGCAAAATTGATAAATCCCCCCCATGGACCCTAAAGGTAATAGTACGGACACAGGCTCTGAAATAGCCTATTGGTAGAGGAATTAATTGTCATGGCATAAAAATGCAGCTTTGTGCACCTGAGAAATCAGGGAGATATATAAAATGTCTAGTTATGTCTACAGACCTGCAGTGTCAAAGCTATGTCAACCAAAGGGTAAAGCCAGTGGGTAGGAGTGCACAGGGGTTGGGCCTGATCAGCACCAAGAAATTATTCCAGGATCTGTAAATCAAGAAAAATGTTATCTGGAATCTCTACTTCAATGGGGTCAGAGCCCTTAAATGTCCACTGTCATGAAATAAAAAAAATGATATGTTGTAGTACTTAAGTCCTACAACATATCTCTAATATACTTTAATTTAAAAAAAAAGTGATTTTAAACCAGTTTAAAATCACTTTTAAATTCGGCCACTAGGGGTCGCCCTCCTAGTGGCCGAATGCATTCGGCAGTGACGTCACTACAGAATTTCAGCCTGGCAATGAGTCGAAATTCAGTCACTGTGGTGCTCGCTCCCGCCTGTCAATCAAACAGGCGAGAGCGAGCATGCTGATAGCTGGGGCTGTGCGCATTGGCCAGCTCCACTGGCCTCGCGCGCGGCCCCGCCTGCCCCCGTTACCCTGTCCGGAGGCAGCGTGCGCACTCATTGCTGCGCTAATCCTCTGGATGGGTAAATCTGCTCTCTGCACTAGAGGAATGGGGTGGGGGAAGCGGGGTTCGGGGGGAGTGCCGCCGCTCAGCACTAGAGGCATGGTGGGGGGAGCGCGGTTCGGGAGAGCACCGCCGCTGCTCAGCACTAGAGGCTGGGGGGGGGAGCAGGAGCGGAGTAGCACTGCTGCGCTAACAAAGTTATTGTTTTCACCACAGGGTGCCTCCAGCTGTTTCACCACTACAACTCCCAGAATGCCCTGACAGCCAGTAAGGGCGGAAGTGTCGGCCCCAGCAGGCATTAGTGACGTCACGCCTGCTGGGGAAGTTTGCCTGGTAGTGAGCACACTACCAGGCAGACAAAAAGCCATTTTAATATAGTAAAAAAAAAATGTAAAGGCAGGGAGGGGGTTAGGGATAGATGGGCAATAGGCAGGGACAGAAAGAAAAAAAAATGGATTGTGGGAGCTACCCTTTAATGGAGTACTCTAGTGCAGGAAATCTTATCCCCTATCCAACACTGTATCTCCAGGCTCTCCCATAGAGATTCATGGAGGGGGCATGTCGGCCGCCACTTTCTGTGGGGGTGAACGTGGCCCCTACTTGGGGACTGCCAGGATGAAGTGCAGGAGATCGCGGGGGGTTCAAGTCGTTGGAACCCCCACGATTTAAACGTATCCACTATCCTTTGGATAGGGGATACATTTTATTGCACTGGAGTACTCATTTAAGGGCAGAGCCTGAAAGAAAAGGAAGTCACCAGATAGTACTGTAAATGTTGTATTTCCTCTCTATAAATAAATTTTAGTGGCAGGTGCTGGGTCCGTCAGCCAAGCTACAACATTAGGGAGTAAAAGGAGGTGCTTAAAAGAGGGATGATGGAGAAGGAACCTTGTCTCCACCCCCCTCCCCCCCCCCCCCCCCCCCACACACGCACACACATACCTTTCCCTAATTGTAGATGTTTTGGGAATTTAATATTGTATACAGAAGGATGGATAGGAAATATTTAATTTAATTAAGAATTGTTTTTAGAACATAGCTACACCTAGTTTGACTTTAATCATTAAGCTTTTGTACCTTAATCGAGAATTATAACAAACCAAGATTACCATACCACTATATGTGAAGAAATGCCAGGTAAAGTATTAACAAAAAACGTTTTTATGTTCACTGTTTGAGTCCCACATTTAAAGGGAAACTGACAGATGGATCAAAGCCCCAAACCTGAATGTACAGGTAGTTAGTGTCGATGATCCTGAGTAAAATGATGTTTTCCTTTTTGCACTGGAGGCCGGATTTAAGTCTATCTGCACCTCTGACACTGTCTCTGGCTCCCGTTTGTGCCGCCTCGCTCATGAAGGATGTGAAGGAGAAGAACATTGATGAGCGGGGTGGCACAAATGAGACCAAGGGCAAAGCGTCAGATGTGCAGATAGACTTCAATCCGGCCTCCAATGCAGTTAAGAATATATTGACATGTTACAAGATTGTGCTATATCTAAGGAATGGATTGGGGTAAGGAATATCAGGGACATTCATCATTGTTGCTTTGGTAAGCGAGTTCTGTAGACATACTTTTCTTGCTTTGGTTTTGCTTATGTGTGATGTATTTTCTCATACTATCACAGGGGGTTGATAAATTTGGCTTACATAAGCAAAAAACAATACATTACTTTAGAATGCAATTTTTATAGCACACGTAAGCACAAACCAATAAATAACTTCAGAACACCACCGGGAAACACCATCTCCTCTCCTATGTGTTTATTAAAAGTTTTACTACTTTTTATTTTCCCTAAATGTACTAAACATTTTTGTGTGTGGTTTTTTTCTTCTCATTTCAGATCCGTGTATGTAGAGGACTTCTTTGTCATCAGTGGACTACGATTTCCGGTGTTTTTTTATTTATTTTTTTATTAATAAAATGCTTAACCCCGTAGGACTCAGCAAATCTTCATTTTAGCATTTTAGCTTTTTCCTCCTTCCTTTCTAAAAATCATAACACTTTCAATTTTGCACCTGCAGATCCATATAAGGGCTTGTTTTCTGCGATATCAATTGTACTTTGCAATTACATCACTTATTTTATAATATAACCTGCGGCGAAACCCCCAAAAAATTATTTGTGGGGTGAAATTTAAAAAAATGCCTGGGTGCCGGCCGGCTCCGCTGCACCGGCCTGCATCAACCGCCCGCCACAACTACAATACCCAGCATGTCCTCATGGCGGGGGTGAGATGTACGGCGGCCGGGGTGAGATGTGCCGGAGGAGAGGAATGGTAGGGGAAGATGAGCAGCGTCAGCGGGGGGAGATGAGTGGCGGCAGCAGGGGGAGATCAGTGGCGGCGGGGGGAGATGAGCAGAGGGGGAGTTGAGCTGGAGCTAGGGGGAGATGAGTGGCGGCTGGGGGGAGATCAGCGGTGGCCGGGGGAGATAAACGCTGGGGCGGGGGGGGATGAGTGGTGGCGGGGACCCGGGTTCCTTTATGCAGCTGTGATCTCATATGAAATACCGCTCTCCAAAGCAAGTTTTGTAAGCCAGGTCTGGGCTCTACCACTGCAAAGTGAAAACTGAAATTTGCTTTGGTATTCTCTTTTGTAACTTTTTTTGTTTACAGCCAAAAGTCGCACAAAAAATTGCTTAAGCGCACATGCGACTTTTTGTGCGACCTTTGTATGCAAAAGAATAGGTCTAAATCCCTTGATAAATCTCCCCCTATATAATTTTTCTCAAGATCACCTGCACTAACCACCTGTGTATACAGGTCAGTGGGGTTGATCCATCTGTTAGTTTCCCTTTGAAATCTGGAATTAACCAAGGTTTCCCTAATTTTATTAACTATCTTGATGTCTGCAGCATAATTTGATCTTCATATTTCTTCACTATTAGACACTTTTCCTCTTTGGAGCTCACAGCACATACATTACACATTACAAGGACTGCACATTGGCACCGCAGGAAAACTCAACACTTTTTCCTAGGTTTCCAACAGATTACAGTGAAATACTGGGAGCTCTAGAAGTAGGGCATCCTGTGATCAGCTTAAAGGGGTACTCTGGCGCTAAGACATCTTTCACGCGGACCCTGTTACCATCAGCCCCCGGAGCATATTCGTTCCGGGTCTGATGACTGGCGATCACGCCCACCCCCATAGGCTTGCATTGAGGTAGCGGAGTGTGACGTCACACGGGGGTGGAGCCATGACATCACAATACTCCGGCCCTGTGATCACCAGTCATCAGACCTGGAGAAAACATGCTCCGGGGGCTGATGGTAACGGGATGCCGCGTGAAAGATCACGGGGGTCCCCAGCAGCAGGTCCCCCACGATCAGGCATCGTATCCTTTATCCTTCTATAGTACTACCACAAGAAGGGACATACACCCTTCCCCTAATACGATTTATAACCCTGTGCGCTAATGAAAAGATGTAAAATGAAATGCAAAATTCATTTTCAATGAAGCTAATAAACTGCCTTGAAGTAACACACAACAAATCACCCCTAAAAGAGCTTGCTGGAACTATCACCTATAAGGTGGGTAAACTCACAAATATGTATAGCCTGATTTGCGCCTTTTTGTAAATTTGGTGCAGTGAGTTAAAAAGCCACCCCTGAAAAAAAGGAGTAAGAAAGCACATACCACAGCCATTATTCATAAATACCCCCTTATTCCCTATCCTGCGGATAGGAGATAAGTGTTTATGGCTGCAGTATTTCTTTAAGACATGATAAGAGAACTAATCATGTGATTTTTATACTTGTATATTGCCATTGCGAGTAAAGTATTGTTATTGATTTTTCACTAGAACAGATACCATGTCTAGCTTCACGATATTTCTTAGCATGTGAAGACATCTAGTGGTTGTTCCTATGCAACACACTATTTTGATTTAAATGTTACTGTTTTGTGTTGACAGTCCCAAATCCGTCTGTCCCTTTGCTATTTTTTTAGAACATATATATGCTCTGTTGATGATGGTCATAGTAGTAAGTATTCAAGCTTTAGCAGTTTGTACTGCAGTCACATTATATGAAACATTGTGGACTTTATGGACCAACTGGTACATTTATATACCCATTCATACTACTACCATTATCAGTGGAATAGTAATTTTTCATACATGTGTTATTAGCAGCCTTAGGCTACAAAATCTCTAAACGGAAAAATTCCATCTAGAGATTTCCAGGGCAGCCATCGCTGACTGAATCAGTCAGCGCTAGGACTGCGCGGACATTGCCATCCCCAATAGATGGTTATGTCTTTGGCGAGTAGATCTGCCTGAAGAATGAGCACCACCATTCTTTAGGCTGAAATTTTCCACACAAATTCTGCTTAAAAAATTACGAAGTGTGAATTGGTGGACAGAAAACCCATTGACTTGCATGTACATTTTAGTAAGCAGAATTTTTGTCTGCAATTTTAAAGCCGCATTGAAGGCAGAAATGCCATAGTGAGAACCTAGCCCTAGGGTCAATTCACACAACAGAATTTCCACTTGCAGAATTTCAGCTCAAATTAAAGCCCATAGACTTCTATGGGATTCCACACTCCCATTCACACTTCTGAATTTCCACTTGTGCTTCCACTGCCTGCAATTCCGCTATGAAATTGAAGACAAAAATTGCCATGTGAATAGACCCTTGGGTGTGTACACATGGTGAAAATTCTGCTATTTTGCTCAAATTCTGTTCTGCAAAGCTTGCTGTAGAATTTTTGCAGATTTGTGGAATTGGAGCAGAATCTGAGAGGAATTTCGACAGAATTTCGTGTTCTGTTGAAATTCAAAGCCCCATTGAATTTAATGGGATTCCACCTGGAATTCAGCAAAATTTTAAGACAAGTCTTATATTTTTGTAGAATGTGAAAAGCTGAATTTCTGCAACGGAAATTCTGCCATGCGAATGGGCAGAGAAATCCTGCCGCATGAATATAATCTTTTATGCATTGATTATTACCACTTTTATGGATTGACTACTACCACCAAGGGTGTGGTCAACTATTCATTAGTTTTGTGGTGCAGTAAGATAATATGCGACACTGTGGACTTTATCAAATAACTGGATACGTCTTTACCTTTCTACTTTTATCATACAATGTCCACTGCAAACATGGAGTAAAGTCACAGATTCCAAAAATATAGCAAATGTTCCCTATACTAATTCATGTGGATGACGTTGAAGCCAGGTTTCTGCATTGGTCAAGTAAAGCGTGGTGTTAAGACTCACTGTACCACTTGTTACTTTCCTTGAGGGGTATGGTTTCCCAAATAGTGTGTCATGTGTTTTTTTTTTTTTTTTTTTGCTGTTCTGGTACCATGGGGGCTTTCTTAATGCGACATGCCCCCCAAAGACCATTTCAGCAAAATTTGCCCTCCTAAAGCCCATTGTCGCTCCTACCCTACTGAGCCCCCTAGTGCACCCACAGAGCACTTTACATCCACATATGAGGTATTCCCTTACTTGAGAAAAATATACAATATGTCTTCTTTATGTTGGCATCATAAAGTTGACATGTTTTTACTTTTTGAAGACATCAGAGGGCTTTAAAGTTTAGCAGCAATTTTCTAATTGTTCACAAAAAAATTTTTATCTGAATTTTTCAGGGACCAGTTCAGTTTTGAAGTGAATTTAAGGGTCTTTATGTTAGAAATCCCCCATAATAAATACCATTATAAAAACTGCAACCCTCAAAGTATTCAAAATGAGATTCAGAAAGTTTGTTAGAAAGGTGTTTCACGGGAATAGCAGCAAAGTGGAGGAGAACATTAACCCCTTAATGACGCAGGATGTATATTTACGTCCTGCGCCGGCTCCCGCGATGTGAAGCGGGATCGCGCCGTGATCCCGCATCATATCGCGTCGGTCCCGGCGCTCATCAACGGCCGGGACCTGCGGCTAATACCACACATCGCCGATCTCGGCGATGTGCGGTATTAACCCTTTAGAAGCGGCGGTCAAAGCTGACCGCCGCTTCTAAAGTGAAAGTGACCCGGCTGCTCAGTCGGGCTGTTCGGGACCGCCGCGGTGAAATCGCGGCATCTCGAACAGCTGACAGGACACCGGGAGGGCCCTTACCTGCCTGCTCGGTGTCCGATCGGTGAATGACTGCTCCGTGCCTGAGATCCAGGCAGGAGCAGTCAAGCTCCGATAACACTGATCACAGGCGTGTTAATACACGCCTGTGATCTGTGTAAAAGATCAGTGTGTGCAGTGTTATAGGTCCCTGTGGGACCTATAACACTGCAAAAAAAATGTAAAAAAAAGTGTTAATAAAGGTCATTTAACCCCTTCCCTAATAAAAGTTTGAATCGCCCCCCTTTTCCCATAAAAAAAATAAAACAGTGTAAAAAATAAATAAAAATAAACATATGTGGTATCACCGCATGCGTAAATGTCCGAACTATAAAAATATATCATTAATTAAACCGTACGGTCAATGGCGTATGCGCAAAAAAATTCCAAAGTCAAAAAAAGTGCATTTTTGGTCACTTTTTATACCATTAAAAAATGAATAAAAAGTGATCAAAAAGTCCGATTAAAACAAAAATCATACCAATAAAAACTTCAGATCACGGCGCAAAAAATTAGTCCTCAAACCACCCTGTACATGGAAAAATAAAAAAAGTTAAAGGGGTCAGAAGATGACATTTTTAAACGTATAAATTTTCCTGCATGTAGTTATGATTTTTTCCAGAAGTGCGACAAAATCAAACCTATATAAGTAGGGTATCATTTTAACCGTATGGACCTACAGAATAATGATAAGGTGTAATTTTTACCGAAATATGCACTGCGCAGAAACGGAAGCCCCCAAAAGTTACAAAATTTCGTTTTTTCTTCGATTTTGTCGCACAATGATTTTTTTTCTGTTTCGCCGTGGATTTTTGGGTAAAATGACTAATGTCACTGCAAAGTAGAATTGGCGACGCAAAAAATAAGCCATAATATGGATTTTTAGGTGGAAAATTGAAAGGGTTATGATTTTTAAAAGGTAAGGAGAAAAAAACAAAAGTGCAATAACGGAAAAACCCTGAGTCCTTAAGGGGTTAAAATCTCCATTTTTTACATTGACATGTTCTTGCAATCCCATTTCTTTTCATTTTTACAAGGCATAAAAGGAGAAAAAGCCCCAAAAAGAGTGTAACCCAATCTCTCTCAACTAAGGGAATACTTCATACAGTATGTGGATGTAAAATGATTTGTGGGTCAACTAGAAGGCTCAGAATGGATGGAGTGACATAGGTTTTTAGGCTTTTGGAGAGCACATTTTGCTGAAATAGTTTTTGGGCAGCTTGTCACATTTAGGAAACCCACATGGTGCCAGAAGAGCAAAAAAAGAAAAAATTAATTTTCACAAGGGGTAATAGGAGAAAATGCCCCCCAAAATGTGTGACCCCCATTTCTTCTGAGTATATAAATACCCCATATATGGACATAAAGTTCCCTGCGGGCACACTACAATGCCCAGGGGAGAAGTAGCAACTTTGGGATTTGGGATGGACCACCTCTCATGTTACCCCATTTCAGGAACTGCAGGGTGCAGTGAGCATTTTCACCCCACTGGCATTTGGCAGATCTTTGGAATAGTGTGCTGTGTAAATAAAAAACTAAAATGTTTCATTTTTACCAACCACTATTCAAAAAATCCTGTTAGACACCTATGGGGTGTAACTGCTTATTGCACCCCTTGTTACATTCCGTAAGGGTTGTCGTTTCCAAAATGTGGTCACATGTGCGGCGGGGGTTCACTGTTCTTCCACCATGGCGGCTTTGTAAATACACATGGCCTTCAATTACAGCCAAATTCTCTCTCCAAAAAACAAATTTTGTTCCGTTTCTTCTGACCAATGGAACACTTTACATCCACATATGGGGCATTTTCTTACTCAGAAGAAATGGTGTTAGATTATTTTTGGGGGCTTTTTCTCCTATTTCCCCTTTGGGGTAACCTCTTAAGGACGCAGGGCGTGACTGTACGCCCTGAGCCCGGTCCTGGCATATAACAAGGGGTCCTGCTAGTGATAGCCGGGACCCTGCGCTAATAGTGTGCTGCACAGATCGTTGTGCCATGCGCTATTAACCCTTTAGACGCGGTGATCAAAGTTGATCGCCGCGTCTAGAATGAAAGTAAAAGCTTCCCGGCAGCTCAGTCGGGCTGATCGGGACCATCGCGATAAAATCGCGATGTCCCGATCAGCTAGCACGCGAGCGTCCGATTGCGTCCGATCGGTGTTTGATTGCTCCAAGCCTGAGATTCAGGCTTGAGCAATCGACCGCCTATAACACTGATCAATGCAATGCTATGGCTTTGCAGTGAACTGTGTAAAGATCAGTGTGTGCAGTGTTATAGCCCCCTATGGGAGCTGTAACACTGCAAAAAAAATAGTGAAAAAAAAGTTAATAAGTAAATAAACGTCATTTAACCCCCTTCCCTAATAAAAGTTTGAATCACCCCCCTTTTCCCATAAAAAAAAAACAATGTGAAAAAATAAGTAAATAAACATATGTGGTATCGCCGCGTGCGTAAATGTCCAAATTATAAAAATATATCGTTAATAAAACCACACGGTCAATGGCATACGTGCAAAAAAAATGTTGGTCACTTTTTATTTCATAAATTTTTTTTTTAAAAGTGATAAAAAAAAGTCCGATCAATACAGGAATGGTACCAATAAAAACTTCAGATCACGGCGCAAAAAAATGAGCCCTCATACCGACCGGTACACGGAAAAATAAAAAAAGGTATAGGGGTCAGAAAATTAGAATTTTTTACGTATACATTTTCCTGCATGTATTTATGATTTTTTTCAGAAGTACAACAAAATCAAACATATATAAGTAGGGTATCATTTTAACCATATGGACCTACAGAATAAAGATAATGTGTCATTTCTACCGAAAAATGCACTGCGTAGAAATGGAAGCCCCCAAAATTAACAAAATGGCATTTTTACTGTCGCACAATTAATTTTTTTCTGTTTCACCGTGGATTTTTTGGTAAAATTACTAATGTCACTGCAAAGTATAATTGGTGTCGCAAAAAACAGGCCATCATATGGAATTTTATGTGCAAAATTGAAAGCGATTTTTAGAAGGTGAAAGGTGAAAATGCAAAAACGGAAAAACGCTGAGTCCTTAACCCCTTTTGCTCGTTTTTTCCTCCTTACCTTTTAAAAATCATAACCCTTTCAATTTTCCACCTAAAAATCCATATTATGGCTTATTTTTTGCGTCGCCAATTCTACTTTGCAGTGACATTCGTCATTTTACCCAAAAATGCACGGCGAAACGGGAAAAAAACTCGTGCGACAAAATCAAAGAAAAAACGCCATTTTGTAACTTTTACGCATGCGGCGATACCACATATGTTTATTTTTTTTTTTTTTTACACTTTTATTTTTTTTATGGGAAAAGGGGGGCGATTCAAACTTTTATTAGGGAAGGGGTTAAATGACCTTTTTTTTTTTACTTTTTTTTGCAGTGTTATAGGTCCCATAGGGACCTATAACACTGCACCCACTGATCCTTCACACAGATCACAGGCGTGTATTAACACGCCTGTGATCAGTGTTATCGGCGCTTGACTGCTCCTGCCTGGATCTCAGGCACGGAGCAGTCGTTCGCCGATCGGACACCGAGGAGGCAGGTAAGGGCCCTCCCGGTGTCCTGCAAGCTGTTCGGGACGCCGCGATTTCACCGCGGCGGTCCCGAACAGCACGACTGAGCAGCCGGGTCACTTTCACTTTCACCTTAGAAGCGGCGGTCAGCTTTGACCGCCGCTTCTAAAGGGTGATATTAGCCGCGGGTCCCGGCCGTTGATGAGCGCCGGGACCGACGCGATATGATGCAGGATCGCGGCGCGGCGCAGGACGTAAATATACGTCCTGCTTCGTTAAGGGTTAAGGAGGTAAAACCAGCATTTTCACATCCAACTTTAACGAAAATTCGTCAAACACCTGTAGGGTGTAAAGGCTTCCCTCACACCTGATTTTGTTCCTTGAGGGGTGTAATTTACATAATGGGGTCACATGTGGGTGATTTTTTTTTGTTTTTTTTTGCAGTTATGTCAGAACCACTGGAACTATCAGCCACCCCTGTGCAAATCACCAATTTAGGCCTCAAATTTACATGGTGCGCTCTCATTCCTGAGCCCTGTTGTGCGCCTGCAGAGCAGTTTACATCCACATATGGGGTATTTTCGTACTCCGGTAACACCAGCATGTTAACCTCTTAAGGACCAGGCACGTATGAGTACGTCCCTGCGCCCTGGGTCTTAAGGACCAGGCACGTACTCATATGTGCGTGGGAATTTCGGTCCCCGACGCGCGCCGGGCGGGGACCGGGGTGACTGCTGATATCGATCAGCAGGCACCCCGTGCAAATGCCCAGGGGGGACATCAGACCCCCATGTCGGCGATCGTCGCAAATCGCAAGTGAATTCACACTTGCGATTTGCGCGATTCCGGGTCATTACGGGTCTATGGTGACCCGGTGACCCGGAATATAAGCGGGATCGCGGGTGTCTAAGACACCCACGATCCCCCTGTAGCGATAGGAGTGAGGTGGCACAGGTGCCGCCCCTCCTATCCCTGCTATTGGTGGTCTAGACGCGACCACCAATAGCAGTTTGGGGGCGGGGGGGGTTAACTTTCATTTTCCCCATCCTGCCCACCCACAATAGGTGGGGAAGGACGGGGAAACGACGGGGACCAGTGCCCGAAGATCCACTTACCGATCCGGGCAGGCGACGGAGGCTGCGGGCGACGGAGATCGGCGGGCGGCGATGACGTGCGGCTGGATCCGACGGAAGCCGGTGAGTTGCCTAGCAACATCTGCAGGGTACAGTTTGAGACCATTATACAGTGGTCTCTAACTGTAGTCCTCCAGATGTTGCAAAACTACAACTCCCAGCATGCCCAGACAGCTGTTTGGGCATGCTGGGAGTTGTAGTTTTGCAACAGCTGGAGGGCTACAGTTTGAGACCACCATATGGTAGTCTCTGAACTATAGCCCTCCAGATCTTGCAAAACTACAACTCCTAGCATGCCCACACAACTGTTTGCTGTCTGGGCCTGCTGGGATTTGTAGTTTTGCAGCATCTGGAGGGCCACAGTTTGCAGTGGTCTCTGTACTGTAGCTCTCCAGATGTTGCAAAACTGCAAATCCAAGCATGCTGGGAGTTGTAGTTGCGATTCCTCCAGCTGTTGCACAACTACATCTCCCAGCATGCCCTTCGGTGATCAGTACATGCTGGGAGTTGTAGTTTTGCAACAGCTGGTGGCACACTGGTTGGAAAATATTAGTTAGATAACAGAACCTAACTGAAGGTTTTCCAACCAGCGTGCCTCCAGCTGTTGCAAAAGTACAACTCCCAGCATGCACGGCCTGTCAGTACATGCTGGGAGTTGTAGTTTTGAAACAGCTGGAGGTTCCCCCCCCCTTCCCCCCATGTGAACGTACAGGGTACATTCACACGGGCAGGCTTACAGTAAGTTTTCTGCTTCAAGAATGAGCTGCGGCAAATTTTTCGCCGCAGCGCAAACTCCTAGCAGGGAACTCACTGTAAACCTCCGCCGGTGTGAATGTACCCTAAAAACACTACACAACACTACACTAACACATAATAAAGGCTAAAACACTACATATAGACCCCCTTACACTGTCCCCCCCCCCCCAATAAAAATGAAAAACGTATAGTATGGTAGTGTTTCCAAAACGGACCCTCCAGCTGTTGCAAAACAACAACTCCCAGCATTTCTGGACAGCCACTGACTGTCCAGGCATGCTGGGAGTTTAGCAACAGCTGGAGGCACCCTGTTTGGGAATCACTGGCGTAGAATACCCCTATGTCCACCCCTATGCAAATCCCTAATTCAGGCCTCAAATGCACGTGGCGCTTTCACTTTGGAGCCCTGTCGTATTTCAAGGCAACAGTTTAGGGCCACATATGGGGTATCGCCGTACTCGGGAGAAATTGCCTAACAAATTTTTTGGGGCTTTTTCTCCTTTTACCCCTTATGAAAAGGTGAAGTTGGGTCTACACCAGCATGTTAGTGTAAAAAAAAAAAAATTTTTACACTAACATGCTGATGTTACCCTATACTTTTCATTTTGACAAGAGGTAAAAGGGAAAAAAGCCCCCCAAAAGTTGTAATGCAATTTCTCCTGACTACGGAGATACTCCATATGTGGGCGCAAAGTGCTCTGGGGGCGCACAACAAGGCCCAGAAGGAAGAGTGCACCATGTACATTTGAGGTTATTTGCACAGGGGTGGCTAATTGTTACAGCGGTTTTGACAAACACTAAAAAAACAACCCCACATGTGACCCCATTTTGGAAACTACACCCCTCACGGAATGTAATGAGGGGTGCAGTGAGAATTTACACCCCACTGGTGTCTGACAGATCTTTGGAATAGTGGGCTGTGCAAATTAAAAATTTTGTACAGCCCACTGTTCCAAAGATCTGACAGACACCAGTGGGGGGTAAATGCTCACTGTACCCCTTGTTACGTTCCTCAATGGGTCTAGTTTCCAAAATGGTATGCCATGTGGGGGTTATTTTGCTGTCCTGGCACCATAGGGGCTTCCTAAATGCGACATGCCCCCCGAGCAACATTTGCTCTCAAAAAGACAAATGACTCCTTCTCTTCTGAGCATTGAAGTTCGCCCGTAGTGCAATTCAGGTCAACTTATGGGGTACCTCCATACTCAGAAGAGATGGGGTTACACATTTTGGAGGGTATTTTCTGCTATTAACCTTTGCAAAAAAGTTAGATTTTGGGGGAAACACACATTTTAGTGAAATTCTTTTCTTTTTTTTTTTTTTTACATATGCAAAAGTCGTGAAACACCTGTGGGGTATTAAGGTGCACTTAATTCCTTGTTGCGTTCCTCAAGGGGTCTAGTTTCCTGCCAGGACACAGAAAGCACACATCAGGACTGCTAAATCATCTTAAGTGGACCTGAGGAAGGCGCTGGAAAGCGCCGAAACGCATTGTCCTGTTACCATTAATACCGAATAAAGAAAGTCCTGTGTAACCTACGGCAGCTTCAAGTACTTCTTTAATATCACTTCACAGTAGCGCTGGAACCGAACAAACCCTATTTTTTTCGCTCAAACCATGTATCTACATGAGGAGACCATTGAAATGTCTGATTTTTTTATTTGAAATTTAAATCAAACGTTGAGTGTCCCGGACCCCAGCGTGTGGGTACAAAGGACCAAATCCAACAAGCCCTTACAGGGCTCATGTGGCCGTGAGATGTAGACGCAACGTCTCCATTGCCATGACCGGCCATTGTTTTCAAGACTTTTTGCCAAGGCAAACCATGTGAAGAACAGCGTGACACCGCTGTGCCCTGCACATATGGTATGCTGAAGGGCCACTGAGACTTGTCTGGGCAGTGGAGAGTAGAGCAGGAAGCAGCATGAGTACACAAGAGTGGTTCACAACCCCTAAAATTAAAAGGTGAACTTTGAAAGCTCTATTGAAGATGTGTGTTAGGTAGTGCTACCATCCAAAAATGTAAGGCCCAAGCCCAGAAGCATCAGTAAGCCAAGTAATTCCTGAAAGACACAGGCGCAGGCATCAGCAGTAAACCCGAGGGTTTCATAACCCCTTTACATTGCAAGATTAATGTTAAAAATTTCAATTAAGCTAGTGCTAAATATCACAAAATTTGAGGGCCAAGGCCAGAAGCAGCATTAAGTAAATTAGTTCCGGATAAAAACAGTCAGGAAAAGGCATCTGCAGTACACTGGGGGATTTAATAAGCAATAAGATTTAAATATCAATTAAATTGAGGATTTTAATTAACTCCAGATCACCTGATTCTAGAATGTATGGTGTCTGAATGTCACATCCTTGAGGTGGCTGAAGCAATGGGAAGCCATTATGGCTCACACACATAGGAAATAGGTACATCCAAAGAAGCAACAAGTAATTAATTAGATGATTTTAATTATTTAACTCAAGATCACCTGATAGCAGATTCTAGACTATATGGTGTCTGAATGTCACATCCTTGAGGTGACTGAAGCAATGGGAAGCCATTATGGCTCACACACATAGGAAATAGGTACATCCAAAGAAGCAACAAGTAATTAAGTTGAGGATTTTAATTATGTAACTCAATATCAACTGATAGCAGATTCTAGACTATACGGTGTCTGAATGCCACATCATTGAGGTGGCTGAAGCAACGGAAAACCACTATGGCTCACACACATAGGAAATAGGTCCATCCAAAGAAGCAAAAAGTAAATCCTTCGAGGATTTTAATTATTTAACTCGAGATCACCAGATAGCCGATTCCATCTCAGAAATTCAGACAGACACTCAAATTTTAATAGTAAAAATTACAACCTTTAGACACTCACATTAAAAGTGGATAACAGTGTTGAGTCACATGACACAGCAGTCAGCTGTAAACCAGTTCCATCAAATAAAGGCTTGCACAAAATTGAGATTCCCACAATAAAGAATAGACTGAATTTAAAAAAAAGGCAAACTTCAGTGTTTATTAAAAGGTGTACTAGAAGAATTCAATTGTTCTCTCAGTCAGAAGAAAATATTAAAGTTGGTTTAGGTATGTTGCCTGACGAAATGTCTTTGTGTTAGAACAAATGCATATCCAAGAGTCCAGAAGACTCTGTAAAGCATGATGGTGGACCACAAAAAGACATTCTTCTCTAAAGTAATGTGTTCTGACATAAAGAAGCAGAGTTCATCCCTCACCGTGTTATTTTGGGAAAATTTTAATTAAAAAATCACACACAAGCGTTCCATGGTGTCATGGTTAGTACTCTGGAAAATTCAAGTTTACATCTGAGAAAATTATCAGAAAATTTGAAAAAAACTGAACCCAAGAGGGTTTAATAACCCCATACATTGCACCATAAATTTTGAAGTTCAAATTAAGCATGTATGTATCTAGTCCAAAAATGTAAGGCCCAAGCCCAGAAGCATCAGTAATCCATGTAGTTCCTGAAAGACACAGTCAGGAAAAGGCATCAGCAGTACACAAGAAGATTTCATAACACCTAAGATTGAAAGATCAATGTTGAAATCTCAATTAAGCATGTATGTAAGCTAGGAAAAAATCCAAATTTAAGGCCCAAGCCCAGTAGCATCAATAAGCCAAGTAGTTCCTGAAACACACAGTCAGGAGCAGGCATCAGCAGTACACAAGAGGGTTTCATAACCCCTTACATTGAAAGATCAAAGTTGAAATTTCTATTAAGCATGAATTTATCTCGTGCTAAACATCCAAAAATTTAAGGCCCAAGCCCAGAAGCATCAGTAAGTCAAGTAATTCCTGAAAGACACAGGAGCAGCCATCAGCAGTACACCCGAGGGTTTCATAACCCCTTTACATTGCAAGATCAATGTTGAAATTTGCATTAAGCATATATTTAGCTACTGCTAAACATCCAAAAATTAAAGGCCCAAGGCCTGAAGCATTAGTGAGGCAAGTAGTTCCTGAAAGAGACACAGGATGAGTCAGGAGCAGGCATTCGCAGTACCCAAGAGGGTTTCATAACCCTAATTGATAACCCAAGAGGGTTTCATAACCATAATTGGGAAGTGTTGGTGTAGCAGCATGGTCAATCTACTCTGAGGCATCTGGCATTGGTGGCTGGAAATCCTGGCTGATCCATCAATGATTCTTCTTCACAAAGGTCAGTCTCTCCAGATTTTTCATGGACAGACGAGTTCGCCTTGGGGTGACTATGGCTCCGGCCACACTAAACACCCGCTCTGATGGCACAATACTGGCCGGGCAGGACAGCTTTTCTAGGGCAAACTCTGTTAGTTGCGGCCATAAATCAAGTTTGGCTGCCCAGAAGTCCAGCGGATCTTCAATATTTGTTGGCATGGCCATGTCAAGGTATGCCACCACCTGCTGGTTCAGGTCCTGCTCCATGTCTACCTGCTGTTGATGAGTTGCTTCACTATGCAGGTGAAAAAAGCTACTCATCAGCGACTGTAGACTCAGGCTGCTGCTGATTGAGCTGGTACTGCTCCTGCCACCCCTCCCCTCCCCAGCAGCCATTGCAGTGGAAGGTGAGCGAAGAGGGCCCCCCCCGAGTCAGACCTGCGAGTTGGCATCGGCCAACTGACTACGTAGGATCTCTCTGTAGTAGGTCAGTTTGTCCTCCCTTTCAGTGAGTGTTAAAAAGGCCCCCATTCTGGGAAGGTAGTGAGGGTCCAATAAGGTGGAGATCCAGAAGTCATCCCGCTAACGAATTTTGACAATTCGGGGGTCACTACGCAAGCAACTGAGCATGCATCGTGCCATTTGTGCCAGTGACTCGGAGGGACTACCTGCCTCCATCTCCACTGCTTAGTGCCAAGGTGTGTCTGGGCCTCTGTCTTGCCTTCCTCATAACTCTCTATCTCCTCTGTCTGCTCCAGCTCCTCCTCTCCTGTCCAATGACTAAAAACACCGGCCATCTCATCCAACCTAAACTGTACTCCACTCTGCCCCTCATCCTCCTCCAGTTCAGCCCCCACAGGGCTCATGTAGCCTTGAGATGTAGGCGCAACGTCTCCATTGCCGTGACCAGACATCGTTTCAATCATTTATTGTAGGAAATGTAGGAGTGGAATTACGTAGTTCATGGCGTAACCAAGGCGACTTACAAATAATGTGGCTTCCTCAAAGGGCCTCAGCAAATGGCAGGTGTCACGTATGAGCTGCCACTGGTTCACATTGACGTTACACAGGGGAGTACTCCTATCTGCTTGGATCATCAAGAAATCGGTGATGGCTTTTCTTTGTTCATATAGTCTGTCCAACATATGGACGGTGGAATTCCAACATGTTGCAATGTCACAAATAAGACCTCGGGGTCACCACTACATGAGGCACTAAAGTACCTTGGCTCTAGACCCTCTCAGCCTCATGGCAAGACCCGGAGGAAACAGGTCACATCGGGGCAGCCGTCGAGCTGATTCCTCAGAACCAACCCTGGAATGCCCCGGTACACCTGCTCCCTGCCATGCGCAGGACGGCGTTAGTTGCCTAGGGCCCTCATCCAAAAGGGGGCCCCTGAAAAACTTTAGCGCATTACTAACAATACTGCATTTTGCGCAAAATCGCAGTAAAATCATTGGGTTTATGCCGCGATTTTACCACGATTTCGCGCAAAATGCAGTATTTAGGGCTTAAGGCACTAACACTCCTCCCCCTGTCCTCAGCATTATGGAGGAGCACTGTTTGCGCTCCACTAATCAGACGTCACCACGCTCAGGCTTAATTTCCCTCATCACTATTAAGGACATTCCTATGTCCCGAAAGATCTTTTCGGGACACAAGGTTGCCCGCATTAACTCTCTGCGGCACTGTATTAACTTTAAAAACACAGGGGCGCACGCCAGAGAGAGCGCACGTTGGGACGTCACTGACATCCCGTGCATGCGCCCATAGGAAAGGAGGCGCAGAGCATCGAGCAGGAGGATGTCCGCTGGCTAGCATGGTAAGTCACCAGCGGCATGTCATCTTCAGTGCTCAGACCACTGCTCCCCTGGTCCCGGGACCTACTGCTATGGCCTATAAGCCAGGAGGAGCGGTGGTTGGAGCACTGAAGCAGGACAATACATAGACATACATCCTCCAGCCATACACTGTATATGGTTGTAGGCTGTATGTCTGTGGGGGAACATTCTGCCAACCTAATGTGGGGGAACATACTGCCAACCTAATGACAGTATGTAGCCCCTTGACAGATTAACAGATAAAAAATGGTACAATACTTGGATGTACCTATGCGGTATGCACTGATGAGGGCAATAATATGTGCAACAATATGCAGAAAAAAATAAGTATTTTTTAAAAACACAAGCAGGTGATTACTTTTGCCAGGAGTCAGGACTTTCCCTGTATCTAGACTTGTTACAGATACAGAATAGTAGACTGCTTTGATGTAGGTATGTGTTATGCAAGTATGAGGGCAGAAAAATGCACTACAGTCCACTGAAAAATAACGTATTTGTGAACAGCAGCAGGACCCAACAGTGCAGCACCACAAAAAAATTATAAAAAAAAAAAAGGGATTAAACCCTGAATTGCACTCTGTCACACAATTCTGAGCAGCAGATGATTTGTGGAGCAAAGAAAACACTGAATTGCGCTGAAAAATGAGGAGATAAGATGGTTGATAAAGTTCAGGCAGCTTGTTTATATGTATGAGGCAAAACAGCTATCTGTCCCTCTCTGCTGCAATGCTCAATAACGTGAATAGGAGGTTTAGCAATCAATGATCCTTCTCAGAGTAACAGCACAGCACTCTGCACTCCTGTCTTTCCCTAATGCTGATGTGACTAGCAGTTGCAGTGTAACGCTGTGGTATGAGCTATTCACACACACGCAGTCCCGTCCTCTCTCTCTGAGTGCAAAGATAAAATGAAGAGAGGCAAGATGGCTGCCGATTATAAAGGGGCTGTGACATCACAGGGGTCAATGAATACTGATAGGCTGCATCTCACATGTGATTCAGGGTCATCCCGCCTACCTTCATTTCCGCCGCTGTTTCCCACCCTCCCATAATCCCCTGCCCCATGTACTCACATGTGGATCCACCATTTTAGGTCTCCAATAGCTTGGAATGCTGTAAAATGAAGTTTAATGAAGCGATTCGCGCGATTGAATCGCGGCGATATTCGCATTAGTTTCAATCGAATATTTAATGAAATTCGTAACGAATTTGGGTTCATCAGCTTCGATTCGATCATCTCTAGTCAATACGATTAAAATGATACCCATGGTTACCTGCTTTACTATTTATTATTGTACTGGTTTAAAAAAACTTTTTAACAAAATCAGCATGTAAAATTGCCCTATTCTGACCCCTATAACTTTATAATTTTTCGGTGTACGGAAATGTATGAGGGTTGTTTTTTTGCATCTGTAGTTTTTATTGGTTTCCCTTCTGCGTATATGTGACTATTTGATCACTTTTTATTTCATTTTCTGAAATAAATGATGTGACCAATAAGCAGCAATTTGAGGTTGTTTGTTTACGTATACGCAGTTCACTGTACAGGATCATTAACATTATATATTAATTTAATCAGGCACCAAAAGCCAGGAGAAGACCAGGACTGGAGGACAGGACTGCGATATTGGCGGCACCAGGGGAGCCGTGAAAGGTTAGTTTATTATTTTTATTCTGACATCCCGGAAATAGTGGATATTTTTCTTTTTTTTTTACTGAAGTTCTCCTTAAGAACGTTTACACTAGCAGGCGGTTTCCCACTTTGGAAAAAACCTGTGCGGGTTACGCTACCATTTATTTTAACAGGTCTGCAAATCTGCCACTATTGCGGACTGTCCATGTGCCCAAACAAGTGAATGGTAGAGTAACTCACAGGGGAAAGCTACTGCTAGTTACGAACGTGTGAACGTTCTCTTAACCCCTTGGGGACGGAGGGTTTTCCCGTTTTTGCACTTTCCTTTTTTCCTCCTTACTTTCAATTTTGCACCAAAAAATCCATATGATGGCTTATTTTTTGCTCCACCAATTCTACTTTGTAATAACATTAGTCATTTTACCCAAAAATCTACAGCAAAATGGAAAAAAAAACATTGTGCAACAAAATTGAAGAAAAAAATGCCATTTTGTAAATTTTGGGGTCTTCTGTTTCTATGCAGCAAATTTTTCGGTAAAAATGACACCTTATCTTTATTCTGTACGTCCATACGGTTAAAATGATACCCTACTTATATAGGTTTGATTTTGTCGGACTTCTGGAAAAAATCATAACTACATGCAGGAAAATTTATACTTTTAAAATTGTCATTTTCTCACCCCTATAACTTTTTTATTTTTCTGTGTACGGGGCGGTATGAGGGCTAATTTTTTGTGCCATGATCCGAAGTTTTTAGCGGACTTTTTGATCATTTTTGATAAATGTTTTCATTATATAAAAAGTGACCAAAAACAAGCTATTTTGGACTTTGGTATTTTTTTGCGCATATGCCGTTGACAGTGCGGTTTAATTAACAATACATTTTTATAATTTGGACATTTCTGCATGTGGCGATACCACATATGTTTATTTTAATTTTTACTTACACAGTTTTTTTTTGTTTTTTTTTATTGGGAAAAGGGTGATTCAAACTTTTATTAGGGAAGGGGTTAAATGATCTTTTTTTTTTTTTTTACATTTTTTTGCAGTGTTATAGCTCCCCTAGGGGGCTATAACACTGCACACACTTATCTTTTACATTGATCAATGGTTTCTCATAGGAAACCATTGATCAATGATTATGCCACTTGACTGCTCATGCCTGGATCTCAGGCACTGAGCAGTCATTCGGCGATCGGACAGCGAGGAGGAAGGTAGGAGACCCTCCTGCTGTCCTGAAAGCTGTTCGGGATGCTTTAGACATGCTGTTCAACTTTTAACGCTGCGTCTAAAGGGTTAATAGCACACGGCACCGCGATCAGTACCGCACGCTATTAGCCATGGGTCCCAGCCTCTAACAACCGTTAGAGGCCGGGCCACGCCGTGGCCCTGCGTTATAGAACGGTAGTGAGCGGATGGCGGATGGGTACGCCATCTGTCTCCAACAGGTTAAATACAGAAAATATTTGCAATAGATATTTGATTTGGATCTTGATATGTTAGTGTTATGGCCTTAGATGTTTTTCCCCTCATTGGGATCTCAGGCTGTATTCACATGGTGCGTGATCAGTAACCTAGTGCTGTGTATTCTGTATCACAAAACATAGGAAACCTGGAAAATCATTGGTCACGCAATTCGGTGGCCCCATTTCTTATTTTGCCCAGGGCCCCTGTAGCCAACAATGCAGCAAGTGTAGCATGACACATATTTCCTAATAAAGTTGTCACATCTTATTTTATGGGTCTTTAATTTAAAGGGGAACTCCGCCCCTAGACATCTTATCCCCTATCCAAATACAATTCTATGGGAGGGGGCATGGTTGCCATCACCCCCCTCCCATAGACTTGCATTAAGGGGGGCGGGCCATGACATCACGAGAGGGAGGATCCCTGACATCACAATGCTTCAGCCCCTGTATCGCCTGTCATTAGGCACAGAGCGAGGTCACTCTGTGCAGTAATGATGGCGGGGTGCCGCAGCCAAGATCGTGGGGGTCCCTAGCAGCAGGGCACCCGCGTTTAGACATCTTATTCCCTTTAAGACTGCCACATGAAACTCCAGTCTTGACATCCAGTGTACAGAGTTTCCATAGAATGTGAGGGAATGGGGGGGGGGGGGGGAGAAGCCATGTGAGAGAAAAAGGGAGAGGAAAAGTTGTATGTTAATTTCCTCTGAAAGCTTGTGATGCTGTTGATCCCGTGCTGTTAGACGGCAGAAAGTGGGGGTTCTCTAAAGAGTAATTGCATTTAATTTATTTGATTTTGTCTCTGCTGGTAAATATTCTTTTGGGCATAGCTTTTGTTTTGGACCATGGCATACTTTGATAATGTGTAAGATTGTATGTATTTCTTAATACAATTATTAGTAGGAATTATTTAGTTAAATACTGGTCTAGCTTTCACTTAAATACCCGTCTAGTTGTAGATGTCAATTATAATTTTTGTCACTATAAAATTTCTTAATAGACAAATTTTGTAGATCTATTAAGGGAGCCAGGATGACATTTGATGAAGCGACCATCATTTTGAAGTGTGATGCACTATAGCCAAATTGGAAGGCTGGTTGTTTGTTGTATAATTCCATATTGGGTTTATATTACCAATGTATCATAAGATTAGTCATGGTCTTCTCACTCAAGGCAGATATCCGGTCACCATGGTATGAATGGTTGATATATATGTGTTGTTCTTGTGTACATATTTATCGTAGTCTGTTAGATTGCCATCTAGAAGATTTATTTTTTTTGTTACTCGGTTGCCATAGGGAGATTATAGTTAATGCTGCCATATTGTGTTACATTTTGTTACGGATTGCTCTTTAATGTTGCATATTTTCTGTCCACAACATTTTGGCTTATATTTTATGTAGTCATCTGTATAATTATCAGCCATAAGATAGTGTGCACGTCTTATGGGTTGTTTGCTGAGGCCAGGTAAAGAGTGTTTTGTTGTGTAGACACAGGACAGTGAAGTTAGAAGAAACGTAATTAATTGTATGCAACTCAAAATAATAAGTAAATATCAGAAATCTTTTACAGATTTTACCGGCCATTGTTTGTGCAGCATTGAAAGGTTGATACCTTTTCATAGAAAATTTCCCATATAGCAGAGTACCTAAAACCAGTTAATTTGTTCTGTTGTGAAAAAGTGCAAAACTATATTTGAATCTTTCTGTTACTTAACCCTAAATGCCTTAAAAGTCTCCTAAGGGGGGGGGGGGTGAGGAGTAAGCCCACAGTATGCTTCCAGAGGTCACAGATCTGTTTCCCCAGGTCATGGAGCTGGGTCAAATTTTGCAAAGGCTGTATCTCTCAGAATTTTGCACACCATCCTAGAGATGGGAGGGGGGAATGAGCAGGTACATGTCAGTAAAGAGGTCAGAGGTTGCAGAGCTGAGTTGATTTCTTAAGTCAATCTGATGGGAGGGAAGAGTAAATTCGATAGCAGATTTCTCTCATACTCAATGAGATTTCTTTAATTCTTAAAGTGAATTAAAGGGGTACTCGGCGCTAAGACATCTTATCCCCTATCCAAACAATAGGGGATAAGATGCCTGATCGCGTGTTCTACAGTGTGTTCCATGCTGGGAGTAGTAGTACTACCTAAAAAATGTTTTAAAAAAAAGTGAAACACACACACACTACATTTTTATTATTGTCGGCTACATTTTTAGTGCCCTACCCGCACACATAAATTGATCCCTGTTTAAAAATTAATAAAAATGTTGTTATAAAAAAGATATATTTCGTTAAATACAATTTTTTCCATCACTGCTGTATCTTTTTTATTATTATTTTTTAATGGTACCCTACTAAATTTTAATAAAAAAAGGTATCTCCAACACTTTTTTGGATCGCTAAAGTCCAAAAGAGAATAAAAACCGCCTGAAAAAACGCCAAATTTAAAACCCACATGGCGTTTTTCTTGGCGTTTTTTCACTCCCATAGACTTCTATGGGAGAAAAACGCCAAGATTTTTCCGAAAAAAACGCCAAAGTCTCGACAAGAGGTCGTTTTTTTAAAACTGCCAAGGAGCCCAAAAACGCCAAAAGGATTAAAAAAAACGCCAAACTGAAAAACGCCAAGTGGATTTGGCATTTTGCAGTTTACTATTGACTTGCAGCTAACATGTGGCCGCAGCGTTTTTTCACAAAAAAAACACCATGCGGCAGAATGGGCGTTTTTATTGGCGTTTTTGTAAAAAAAAAACAAGTGGAAACCTAGCCGAAACATAGCCTTAAACTGAAAATGAGCAGTTCTGCTAACCCATATTGTTTTTGTCTCTCATCTGTGACTAACTTGTTATAACCATGTTCCATTGAACATATGCAACTCTGGTTAGAGGTAGTCTCAAAATATTGATTGGATTATTATCCTAAATAAACATAAAATTTAGGGCAGTAATAGCCTAACAGAGGATGAATAGTTATATCTATTCATGATCACCCTGTAGTTTGTTTTCTTTGGTAGAAACCGAGGTATCCTCTACTTAGCTACTAGCTGATATATGGCAAAAGTTAAAAGGCCTGAAATAGGCAGGTATAAGTTTGACGTTGTCTATGTTGCTTTTTTGCTCATACTGTCTGTTTTCTTTAGGGTTGCCTAGGTGATAGCCCAAGAGGCGTTCACGTGTTGATGGAAGGACAGATGGCGAAATCCTAACGTCTTTTTATCTGGAACCAAGAGATCCTGGGAACAGAGCTAACCGAGACGCAAGAGACGTCCAGTCGGAGCCAACCCAGATGTATCCAAGATGTGTCCAGGAGGGACAAGAGATTCGTCAGCGGCATCCCAAGTACATCACATCAGGTTCAACATGACGTATTGAGGTCACAGGCATGAAGACATGATGCCAAAGAACCGCTCACTAATTCGAGTTGCAAAGTGCCTGATAAGCAAGGAATAATTACTTTAAGTTGGAGGACCAAAGAAACTATTTAACTAGAGACATGTTTCCAGAAAGTCTATGATGAAACGATTTTCTCTCTACAGTGGTCATCAAATTTTTGTTTATAACAATATGCGTTCTATGAACTGGAGCATTTATTACTAATGCAAGTAAAGTCACATACTTGAAGTAAAGTAAACTAACGATAGAGTTTGTGCATTAGTTACGTGTTGTAAAAGTACACACTAAGTTGTGATTCATTTATTCCAAGGTAAAACTTGCGTTCTCCAATCTACAATGATTTGGAGCATTTAGCCCTTAATTGCATTTCAGCTTAATCAACCTTCTATAAAGAAGTTGTTACTCTGAAAAGAGGAGGGATTTGTCATACTTATTGTAGGCCCCAAAAATGAATCACTATGTTTAATTGAAAAATAGCATGATGTGTCTGCCATATTGTATATTCTAAATAGACAACAGTTTATGCTAAAGTTCTCCTCTACAAGTACCAGTCTGGGAGAAGAATACTTGTTGTCTCGTTAGATATTTATGGCTGTTTAGATAAGACAAATAAGAGGGCTACTTAGCCAGTCTTGTGAACGTTATTCTGACTAAAAATGAATTACACATTTGACTAGAGATACAGAAAGAGACCTCCATTTTATTCTTATCTCTTCAATAAATTTGGATGTCTAGGTAGGCTCCAAGATGTCTATGAGAATCCAGGTTTTAATTACTTATATAAGTAAAAAATAATCCCTGAATTTTTAATTATGGCTCCATACGTCAAGTGTGGAATGTGGGTTTGAGACAAGTTATTGTCAGTTAACCCTTAATGGTAATGATGCTAATTGCTTATGCAATAGCACCCTTTAGCATATGGGTAGTTGACATTACATAGACAGGAAAGGCATTATGGGTGATTTTCTCAATGCATTCTGGGCATAATAGTGATGTCATAGTCATTACCATATGTACACGCCCAACCTACAATCATTGGGGAATTCCAATTTAGGAGGGTGTGTCTAACTAATTAAAAAGGCTGGTAAACCAGATGTTAGAGACTGTAGAACACACAAAGACAAAGGAAGAGAGACAAGGGAAAAAGAAAGACAGGGGAAAAAGAAAGACAATGAACTCTCTCCCAAACGCAGGAAAGAGGTCCAACAAGGTGGAAATGCCATGTGAGATCCCAGCAAGCTGGACTGATCACACGGTACCAGACCAATGGCTATCCATGACGATGAGATAGACCGTTCAGCTTTCCTAAGAGCAGAAGCGAGGTTCTTGCATAAATTTGGTAAGAGACACCAAAATGGTATTCCATTTAATTAAGATTAATTTGGATAATGTGGATGGAATTATACCATTTAGATTGGCGAATAAATTAATTAAATTAAATAATTAATTATATCCATATTGAGATTATAGTTTTAAGATATTGTAAGACTTCATTCTACCTGCAGAAGAATCAAGACTCTTAATCTATCAAAGCATTAAATAATTGCTTATACATATTAATATAATTCCTACCCGCCAAACTAAGTGTTCTAAGTATAATTCCCACTCAGGAAACTTGTTTCAAGTTCTTCCTCCAAAAATATAGTCTAGCGAGATCATAAAACTCTGCTATTTGTCTTAATGTCTTACCAAGATCATGTGTAGAAAATAGTTCAGAATGGGGCGGATGTATATTAAAGGGTACGTCGGTGGAAAACTTTTTTTTTTAAATCAAATGGAGCCAGAAAGTTAAACAGATTTGTAAATTACTTCTATTAAAACATCTTAAGCCTTCCAGTACTTACTAGCTGTTGAATACTACAAAGGAAATTATTTTCTTTTTGGAACACAGAGCTCTCTGCTGACATCTCTGTCCATTTTAAGAACTGTCCAGAGTAGGAGAAAATCCCCATAGCAAACATATGATGCTCTGGACAGTTCCTAAAATGGACAGAGATGTCAGCAGAGAGCACTGTGTTCGTGATGTCAGCAGAGAGCACTGTGTTTCAAAAAGAAAATAATTTCCTCTGTAGTATTCAGTGGCTAATAAATACTAGAAGGATTAAGATGTTTTAATAGAAGTAATTTACAAATCTGTTTAACTGGCACCAGTTTATTAAAAAAAAAATTTAAAAAAGTTTTCCACCGCAGTACCCATTTCAATTTCTTCCATGTTTATATCCTTAGATGGATTTGCTCATTCTTGGAATCATGTGATTTGTAGTTGGTTAGAAGGGGGCGGGGAGTGTATTTAGCATTCCATATTGATGTATATGCTTAGATGTTGCCCATCTTGATATCATAAGGTTTCCTCTGAACACAGTGATATGTAACCTTTTTCTTATATGATATTACTAACCTAGCAGCTTTTGTTTTATTGTAATACGTTACTTACTACTCACATGTATTGTTCTACTATATGTAGTCAATTAACAAACTTGTAATGTTTACTAACATATCTAAATGATATTCATTTGCATATATCATTGCGTTTATTACTCATTTATGTTTGTAACCTTGTAACCAATGAATCTGCATACTTTTATAATACCTGTATATTGTATATTTCAAAGCTACATCCTTAAGCGTTAATGTCATCCCGTCATAAAAAGAACTTGTTGATATCTGAGGAAATAGTCGGACTCAGATGTGAACTGTATTGATTGGCTTTGTCTAAAATTCACCAGGTCATAATTTTGATATTTTTAATAATTTTCCTAATTTAAAATTTTTCATAGTTAATAAAACAAATAATGATCATAATTGAGTTATTACTGCACGACATTATATGGTTCAATGTCGTAGCATATGTCGGATTTAACACCCTGTCACTACAGTAGAAAACTAAACCAACCTACAGTGGATCCTGAATGGCCAACAGAACCTTATACTACTCCAAAAAACTAGTATTACTATGATGTTTTTGTAAGTTATTGTGACTTTATGTCCATGATATCATTGTAGCACAGAAAAGCAGCAATAAGAATTCATGTTAAGTAGGGATGTATATTATCATTATCATTGGTGATTTCTTGGTAATTATATGCTGCAAAAACCAAAGCTTTTAGATACTTTCATGAAAATACAATGATTCTTGTGTAATTACATAGCCAGCCGTTTACTGTGCTGAACATAATACAAAAAGCACAATTATAAAGATACTACAACATAAGAAAGAAGCTTTTAGCAGCATATAGCATAGGACTTGCACCAATGAGGATTAAGACAGAAAATGCAGCCATTTTGGGTTTCAGGTGTGGATATGTGTTAAGGCAGGATGGACAGCTGGCTTGTACGTTCAGGTTGTGCAAATGTCACGTTCGTAACAATAGAAATAGGGTTGTGTATGTAGATGATAGTGCTTGATGAGGGTTGTAGTATCACGTCGCAGGGACTGTGCAGCCTTGTGTTTTGAGGTACAAAAGACTCTAGGAAATAACACCTCTAAAGCCAGGAATTATAGACATGCACTTTACTTTTGGTGCAGTTCAAACACAGAGAAATAACACTTTATAATAACACATAGAAATAACCCTTTATGTCCTTTTTATCTGAGAAAGCTGTCAGGGGTCTTCGCAGGGATGGTCTGTGGTGAACTGTGCAAGGATCTCTTCCCTTGCCAGGTCTGTAGGAATATCACACCTAGTCTTCCTTTGCAATCAGTAGTGTTGCTCGCGAATATTCGCAATACGAATTTTATTCGCGAATATCGCATATTCGCGAATATTCGCGAATATTCGCGAATATAGCGCTATATATTCGTAATTACGAATATTTGTTTTAAATTTTTTTTTTTTTTTCACAGTACACATCACAGTGATCACCCCTCTCTGCTTCCAGCTTGTGTGGTGTAAAGAAGGCTCTAATACTACTGTATGAGACTGGTGTGCGAATTTTCGCATATACGAAAATTTGCATATGCTAATTTTCGCATATGCGAATTTCTGTTTATACTAATTTTCGCATATGAAAAGTTTCACATATGTGCATTTTCGCATATGCGAAAATAAAACGAGAATATTACGAATATACGAATATTCGCAAATATATTCGCGAATATTCGTCCATATATTCGCGAATATTCGCGATTATATTCGCGAATATTCGTCCATATATTCGCGAATATTCGCAAATTCGAATATGGCCTATGCCGCTCAACACTATATACGCTATTCTTGAATGCTACCTCTTGTAGTACCTCTGTAGCTGAACATGCTAGATGTGCTGGATCAGAGCTGAAATGTAGCAGGACAGGTGTTACTTTCCTGGCCAAGGCCAGACTACTCTAACATGTGCTCTTTAGATCCTCCCCCTATCCCTGTGATTGGGGTGGAGGTAAGACAGACCTTAGCCAGATTACCAAAGCTCTTACAGTGAAAATAGACTTTTGAGTAGTAACTGTTGTAAAACTCTTACGCTCAATGTATGTCTCAGTACATACATGTAATATGTTGAAACACAGACAGAAAAAACATTTATAATTAGCTGTTCTTTCAATCGGGATGGTTTATAAAAATAAATAAATATTACTACGCGAGCAATATATATATATATATATATATATATATATATATATATATGTGGTGTCCCGGTACCGTACGTTGTACCGTACCTTTTGTGCTAAGTCCCCAAAGTCAGAGTTCCTGTGTAACGATAGGATCCTCCTAGTGGGATAGCCCCTTGTCACCTCTTTCTTCTTTAATGTTATGTGTTTCATGTATATAATTTGTATAATTTATATATATATGTATAGTACTTCCAGGACCTTAGGTCACATGACTATTAAGCCCACTGACTATTAATTTTAAGGACCTTTCAGGTCACGTGAGTGGGTCACATGATGTACCACAATGCTTTGTGAAAGGACTGACAGTTGGTGGGAACCAATAAGCTCTTGCCATATAAGGGCGCTGTTACCCAATCAACACTCTCTTCTCTTCTCCCCCTGCTCTCTTGGGTTCCGGACTATCGGAGACAGAGAAGCTCCGTGCATACCTGCTAGACAAATCTAGGCCTGAAGCCTGCTAACTTCAGCCCAATACAAAACCATGAGTTCAACTAAACTCAATCCTAAATCTACGTGACTACTGAACTAGTGTTGAGCGGCATAGGCCATATTCGAATTCGTGAATATTCGCGAATATACGGACGGATATTCGTCATATATTCGCGAATATTCGCATATTCATAATATTCTCGTTTTATTTTCGCATATGTGAAAATTCACGTATGCGAAAATTAACATATGTGAAAATTAGCATATACAAAAATTAGCAGAAGCGAAAATTCGCTAATGCGAAAATTAGCATATGCTAATTTTCGCATATGCGAAAATTCGCACACCAGTCTCACACAGTAGTATTAGAGCCTTCTTTAGACCACACAACCTGGAAGCAGAGAGGGGTGATCACTGTGATGTGTAATGTGAAAAAACAAACAAAAAAAAAACAATATTCGTAATTACAAAAATATAGTGCTATATTCGCGAATATTCGCATTGCGAATATTCGCGAGCAACACTATACTGAACCTAAAACCAAACCCTAAATTCAGTGGAACAGCGTAAAGCAAGCCTCAGAGCTTGTTCCCTACAAGGTCCCAACCAACTGTGAGGAACTTAAAGTCGGTCCCCTGTAAAGACTGTTACTACTGTTAACCTGCATAAAAAGTTGCAGTAAAGTTATTTTCCAGTTTACTAAACCTCTGGTTGTGGACAATCCTTTATTCCTCCCTATCGTTCCTGGGATGGGTGGCGGTAGGATATATATATATATACAGAGGAAGAACCCGCACCCTGGCGTCACGACAGTTAAGGTTTAATCCAACACCCTTTCATCACTGCACAGCTACACCCTTCCTACCCTACATCCCCACAAGCTCACTACATATATATATATATATATATATATATATATATATATATATATATTTGTAGAATGAGGCCTCAAACAGCCTTGTCAGCAAGCAAACAGCTAGGTGTCACAGTTTAGTAGTCTTGGGTTTTTTTTTTTTTTTTTTAATCAACTGGTGCCAGAAAGTTAAACAGATTTGTAAATTACTTAATTCTTCCAGTACTTTTTTAGGGGCTGTATACTACAGAGGAAATGCTTTTCTTTTTGGATTTCTATTCTGTCATGACCACAGTGCTCTCTGCTGACCTCTGCTGTCCATTTTAGGAACTGTCCAGAGCAGCAAATGTTTGCTATGGGGATTTTCTCCTGCTCGGGACAGTTCCTAAAATGCACAAAGGTGTCAGCAGAGAGCACTGTGGTCGTAAAAGAAGAGAAATCCAAAAAGAAAAGCATTTCCTCTGTAGTATACAGCCGCTAATAAGTACTGGAAGGATTAAGATTTTTTAATAGAAGTAATTTACAAATCTGTTTAACTTTCTGGCACAAGTTTTCCACTTGAGTACCCCTTTAATGCAGTATAACAGAAATTTAATAACAGGTTCTTTACATAAACATCTGAGCTTCTCACCCAAAACTTGGCAGGTTCAGTCCAGAAGTCCAAATCTTTTGATGCAGTGTATCACTATTTAACATTCCAGAGACTGGTCTTGCTTTAGAACAACTCCTCTCTGCTGCTCTCTTGCAGTGCTCACACACCTGTGGAGTTTGGGAGCGACTTTATGTCCAGAACCTTCTGTCACTCCCAAATCCCAGACCCAATTTCCAGTCTTATGTCACCGAGACAAGAAGCCTAAATGATGTGTATATATATATATATATATATATATATATATATATATATATATATATCAACAAAATATGCTATCATATAATGCTCACGCAACAATGGAATATATCTCTACACAGTGTTGTTTTTCATTGCCAGATAAAGCTGAAAGTAATTTAATAATAACACCAAGCATTGCCTCAATAAATTCCCAAAATGGACAGATAATATGCATGTCAAAACTATGTTAAAAAAACTAAATAATTCTCATATTTAATACCAAGATAATACTGCCGTATACAGCCTACTTCATACCATTATTTAGCTCCCATATAACTTGCAACATTCAAGTAATATTTAAAGGGGTATACCGGGCAAAAACATTTTATCCCCGGCTGTCACGCCCCCTTCCATAGACATGAGTGGAGGGGGCATGGTGTGACGTCACGTCCCCAGTCCCAGAAACCCGGAGGTTTCTGAAACTGGAGATTCAGCACCCGCATAGAAAGTGGTGCTGCAGGGAGATCGCGGGGGTCTCAGCATCAGACATCTTATCCTCTATCCTTTGGATAGGGGATAAAATGTTTTTGCCTGGAATACCCCTTTAATAACTCCTATATTACTGTCAAATAGTTCCCACATTAATTATTTTACAGTAAAAAAAAAAGCTGAACCCTTCATGTAAGCATACACGTTATTCTGCAAATTCAGCAGCGTTACCATTTGTTCTGTTGCTATACATCTGCCTAAAACAAATAGCAATTATAGCAGTTATAGCAATTACCACTAGATGTCACTAGAACACTCATTTACCAATATAAAATTAGCTTCTAATATATTGAAATATTATTGTTGGCAAATGTTATAAGTAACATGAAAAATGATTTTAAATAAAAATTAGGATAATAATCAGATATATGCAAAATAACTTCACCATTCAAAAAAGCTGGAACTTCTGATAGAAAGCCTGAATCTGGTAAATGTTATAGTTTTCCTGCGTTTAGGTGTTCTAAGTTGCATAGAATCACAAATAAAGCATAAAACTGCAGGGTTAAACATCAAAAAGGAGAGTTATCATTCTTTTCAAATGTATGACTTTTATATGACAATTTTTTTAAACTTACTTTTGCTTTATCAAATAGTCGCACGACCTTGATAAATAAATTGCACATAAGCAAAACCCGGGAAACCCGCTTAGAAAAGCATTTTTTTAAAGCAGAAAAGTTTTCCCTTATGTTAATAGCCGAAGTTCTTTATCTACCCTTTATTACCAGTAGTGTTGCTAGAGAGTGACAGGGAGGGGGGTGTACCGAATCGGGTGACACCCTGACTGGCCTGCCTGGCACTAAATAGCTGCACTCCAACTATCCCGCAACAACCATCCACCCTCCTCAGAAATGAAAAAATATTAAAAACATACTATGCCGCACCATGAATATCCGTACTCTGGAGGCTTTTTTGTTTAATTTTGAGCCTGCATTTTGTGATGTTGGTGGGCAGAGTCTTGCGTCGCTGCGCTGAGGCCGGAGTTTATGTCAGCGCAGCACCAACAGGCACATAAACAATAGTGAAGCCACAAAAAAAAAAAAAACAGCTCAGTACGTTACCCACCCCAAAATGTGCATGAAGCTATATTACTGTGGATGTTTCTTTTTTTTAAGGAAAAATGTTAGTGCCACATATGGGTTATTTATGTAGTCTGCAAATATTCTTACACAATTATTTTGTGCCTTATCCTATTTTAACACAACATTCATTTTAAATTTAGTGGGTACGCCAGCATGTACGTGTCCTAAAATTTAAAAGGCGTGCAGTGTGTATTTTCAACCTTAAGGGTGCATTCACACGCGTGTATTTTTGCTGCATATCTGCAGCAGATTTCCTACTGCAAATTTTGCTGCCCATTGAATTCAATGGGCTGAAAAATCTGCTAAAGCAAATCTGCAGCAGATCTGCAGCAGAAAATACACACATGTGAACGCTACATTAAGCGGTATTCCAGGAAAAAACTTTTTTTTATATCAACTTCCTCCAGAAAGTGAAACATATTTGTAGATTAGAGCAGGTAGAGAAAGTACAAGTCCGGCACTGCTATGCAGGTGAAGGCAATATACTGAGTGATGTGGTATCCGCTATGTCAGGCATGAGTAGAGACTAGACGGTGTGTGCTATGTCGGGGTGCTGGTTTGGAAAGCACATATCGCTTGACAGAATCGGAACAAAGAAGAAAAAGACCGCACTCACCCGATCAACGTGCACAGGTTTCTTTATTCTGTTCAGCATAAAACGTTGAACACAGAAGGACAAGTGGTCGGCAGGAACGCCAGGAACAAGAGGTGTGGTTACAGCTGTTTCACGGGAACACAGCCCGCTTCGTCAGACTACGCCCTCTGATGACGCGTCGCAGGTTATATACACACCCACAGCTACGTCAGCAGAGGAGCGTTGCACATAGGTAAGTGACTTAAAACCATAGAAAAGTAGAAAAACCTTTAAAATCAACAACCCTCTGCAGAATCAATGACATATGTGGACTAACAACTACTATTTATAGAAATACACTAAAATCTAGCTTGTCATTAAGTCCAAGATTACCTTGGGCATCCGTGCGCAGGATGAACTCCGCCTCCGTGCGCAGTAATAGCTTTTTCCTATCAATCCCATCTTTGGGCATTATTCTCTTTATTCCAAAGAATTTTAGTGCAGCCGGGTCATTATTATGGGTGGTTTTGAGATGTTCCAGGACCCGAGGACACCCCTTTCCTGAACGAACTGAATAAAGATGTTCTCTGAATCTGATGTTTAGCGATCTTGTGGTGCTATCTATATAGTAGCAACCACAGTCGCAAACATACAGTAAATTATATGATTCATTTTACAATTGATGAATTCCCTCACCTTAATTTGTATGCCTCCAATAGTGAAGATTTTTCTTACTTTGAGTTTAGGGCACCATTTGCAGCTCCCACAGCGGAAATTTCCGCACATTGTGGGGCCGCTTAGCCAGCTCATGTTCTCCTTACTGGAGTATTTGCTACTGGTTAAGATGTCGCCTAAGTGTGTGACTCTTTTGTAGGAGATGAGGGGTTTGTTGTCAAATTGTTCGGATAGAGTAGGATCACTCTGGATTAAGTACCAATGCTTGTGGATACTTTGCTTTATCTTCTCAGCCATCGGGCTGTGCGTGAATGTAAAGCAAAATCTTCTGTTGTTATTTTTTAATTTTTGCTGGCTTTTTTTGGAGTTTTGTGAACCACTATTTTGTAGAAGGGAATTTCTATTTTGTCTGTTGGCCCTATTGTAAGCTGTCTGTAGAATCAGAGGTGGGTAACCTCTTTCTAGCAGTCGTGTGGTGAGTTCTTTGGCTTGCTTTTCAAAGCTACTCTGTGTGTTGTTTATTCTTTGCTAGCGAAGAAATTGCCCATAGGGGATAGCGGTTTTAACGTGGCTCGGGTGGTAGCTCCTATAATGTAGGAGGGAATTACCCGCCGTCGGTTTCCGGTAACCATCTGTGCGCAATTTGTTCTCACTTATTCTTACCAGAACATCTAAGAACTCTATTTCTTCTTTGCTAGACTTACTAGTAAAGCTGAGACACATATTGTTGTTGGTGTTGAGCCATGTGATGAAATTCGTGAACTCTGTTCCGGTACCCGTCCAGGTTATTAGAACGTCGTCCACAAATCTCACATAACTAGCGATGGATTTTCTGAAAGGGTTAATTTCTGAGAAGATCCATCTTTTTTCCAGAAAAGCTACATAAATGTTTGCCAGGGTACATGCCACAGGTGTGCCCATGGCAACACCACTTTTTTGTGTGTACCATGTATTATTAAATTGAAATACATTGTTGGTGAGAATAAGACGCAAAGCTTCACAAATGAATGTGATGTAAGATTCACTTTTGTCAGAGGACATCAACAATTCCCTCACACACTGGATTGCTATATTTTGGTCGATGTTTGTGTACAAACTTTCAATATCGATGGCTCCCAGCAAATAGTTGGGCTGCCATTGTATGTCCTTCAGAGTTTCAAGGAAATGGTTGGTGTCCTTAACCATGTGTGGAATATCTTTCAGAATGGGGTGTAAAACCCAATCGATATATTTTGAGAGGGGTTCCATTAGAGGAACTGCATACTGCATACTACAAATTGCATCAGTATCCCGATCCGAGATGGAAATGGATACCGCATCAGGCTCTTCAGAGACGAATATGAACACAGATCAAGCGATTAAGGCAGGTCGGCAGGACGTGGGAGCATTTTTCACCCTCTGCAATGACCTGGACTCACTACAGTTCATAAGTACTAAAAACTTGGAACATAAAATCAGTCAACTAGCTGAAAAAGAAATGAAACTGTTTTGGACAATTAATTCTCTAAAGTCCTATAAAGATTGTAAAAGTCCCCAGAGGCCTTAGAAATTATAAGAAACCCTCTCAATACCTTGACGATGCCGAATTCATACATAAATGGGAGCAACTTCACCTGGATTACTCCATGAGCATGTTAATCACTATCTTGGAAAGGAATGAAAAGGAATATATCTACGCGTCTGAAGCCCTCGGTAAAGCTAAGGCGGAGTTGAAGACTCGTCTGTCAGAATCGCAAACACAAGCTTTTCTAAAGCGATTAGACACTAAACTTTTAAATCTTCAAAGCACCCTCAAAGAAGAAAAAAGAGATAAATATCTGAGAGATAAACAGGATTTCGAAAGTGGGAAAATATTCGTAAAGAGATCAAACATCCCGATAGGAAAAAAACCATGTAACTACACTAACAAAGGAAATAATAATAAAAAATACCACAAGAAAAACGAACGTACAACTTCCGACTTCATGACCACAGACTCGAACTTTAGTGATCCAGAAATAGTAACCCATGGTAACCCAGCCAGCACAACTACAAAGGGGCACCCTTTAGAGCAAAGACAAGAAGAGGAGAAAAAGAATAGGAAAAGGGGGAGCCGAAAAAAGAAAAAAAAGTACTTGGAGACAATAAAGGATCCTCAACAAGTTACTACCACCGGACTCTCTATCTACACGGACACTATTTCTCTCGAGACCCCCCCCAATTACACCCCCTTGAGTAGCCAAACTACCCCTAATCTTGCTACTATAGTTAATCTCACGGACTTGATCCTGAATGACGATGTTACATCCTTATTACAAAAAAGCTTAAACTATTGTCCAACTAATGATTTTGATTTAGTATGTTTTGAGGTAGATTTATTTAAAAGTATGCGTAAACTTAATCTCAAGAGAGTGTTTGCTAGTAAAGCTAATAATACTTTTAAAAAAGAGGGAGACACTCCGATACAAATAAGCCCCTTAGGGTTTAGCCCCCTTATTAACCCTAGCACTTCTGAAAATGAATGTTTGTTGGCCTTAACTGAACTGTTAGGGGATAATGACAGTTTAGAACATGGCATGGAGGATATAAAAGCACTCGTATACCCACAGGACAGCCCCAACCTTACCTTTAAAGAAAAGGAAGCATTAAAATGGCTCAAAACACAAAAGGGGATTATTATAAAAAGATCTGACAAAGGGGGGAATATCGTGCTGATGAGAGAAAGTTAATTCACCAAAAGATCACCTAAGTGATCCACTAATTCCCTATATTTCCCATATATTTGTTGAAAGGTATAATCTTTATTAATTTCAAAACACCAACAAAAAGGAGTTAAAATCTGCAGTGTATCTCTCCTCTTGTATTATTGATTATCTGTGCCAGTCAGGCATCACCTATTGTCTACCTGTGTGTACCTGCAGTGTACACACGGTTAGTAGAGGAGTCTACACTGTATATTAAAAACCTATCCTATGCCCCCCTCGACATGTTTCGCCGCAAGATGCGGCTTTGTCAAGAGGCTTAAGGGCACTGAATGAAAAAGCGCCAAAGCAGGGGTTAAATAACCTCCTATTGTGACATCATGGTGGGGTAATATTCACTTCTGATTGGTGGGACACCATCCCATCCAATCATCCTCTATTTGATTTGATGGACATTTCCATGCACCTATTGCTGCTCTCATAGTTCAACCAATCCGCATGGTTGTTTATTGGTTGCCTCGGTAATGCATCACATGATTACTGCGTCATGATCTCAGAGCCGATGTTCGCATCCGTTTCCTGCGCTATGACCCCTGCGCGAGCTCTTGTATCAGTGCCGATATTCGCATCCGCTTCCTGCGCTGTGACCCCTGCGCGAGCTCTTACAACAGCAAGCGTACCTTGCTGTCGGAGCTGCGCAGTTCTGTATGCGCGGGGACTTAGTCTCCACGGGCATTTCCAAACAAATATAAAAGTCAGTCACCATGTAATTTCATATGCGCCAGAATTTTCCTATATAAGGACTGCATAATGTAATCAGCGCACATACTTGATCTTCCATAGTGCTCCATGTTAATAGGGATAAACTCCAATAAAATACATTATTGCTCTATATGATATTCTATATTGTTCTATATTGTATATTATTATCACCATAGAAGTAAATAATTATTTAGTGATAATTAAGAGGCAGCATATTGGTCCATCATGGTTAGTCCGTCCACAATTCCCTCCCTGATGTCACTTCGGCAGGGTGTTTAATAATTGTGTAGATAATTGTACATGATGTTTATATATTATGGCAGCTATTCTAAATAAATGCTGAGAAGGTAAATCCCTCATTGAGTCCATTAGGGCTCAGGCTTTTGAGTCGCTGTATCCATCTTGCTTCTTCACGGAGTATAACTACTTCACTACTCCGTGAAGAAGCAAGATGGATACAGCGACTCAAAAGCCTGAGCCCTAATGGACTCAATGAGGGATTTACCTTCTCAGCATTTATTTAGAATAGCTGCCATAATATATAAACATCATGTACAATTATCTACACAATTATTAAACACCCTGCCGAAGTGACATCAGGGAGGGAATTGTGGACGGACTAACCATGATGGACCAATATGCTGCCTCTTAATTATCACTAAATAATTATTTACTTCTATGGTGATAATAATATACAATATAGAACAATATAGAATATCATATAGAGCAATAATGTATTTTATTGGAGTTTATCCCTATTAACATGGAGCACTATGGAAGATCAAGTATGTGCGCTGATTACATTATGCAGTCCTTATATAGGAAAATTCTGGCGCATATGAAATTACATGGTGACTGACTTTTATATTTGTTTGGAAATGCCCGTGGAGACTAAGTCCCCGCGCATACAGAACTGCGCAGCTCCGACAGCAAGGTACGCTTGCTGTTGTAAGAGCTCGCGCAGGGGTCACAGCGCAGGAAGCGGATGCGAATATCGGCACTGATACAAGAGCTCGCGCAGGGGTCATAGCGCAGGAAACGGATGCGAACATCGGCTCTGAGATCATGACGCAGTAATCATGTGATGCATTACCGAGGCAACCAATAAACAACCATGCGGATTGGTTGAACTATGAGAGCAGCAATAGAATAATCAACCTCATTGTCTATATAACTCGGGGACCTGCGTGCATGTATGTATATGCTAAAACTCACTCCCCAAGGTGCATAAAGGGGTATTTCCACCTCCTCTTAGACCGATCGTGGCAGGTATAGGATCGGTCACTGAGCGCCTTGGGGAGTGGGTGGACCACTATTTGCAACCCCTCACAAAAGTCACGCCCACTTTCTTACAGGACACCAAACATGTCTTTAATATTCTGGATCAGAAAGAGTGGAGTGAACATATGTCTTGGGCTACCTGTGATGTAGTGGGATTATATCCATCCATCCCATGGGATGCGGGTCTTACGGCCCTGGCATTTCACTTGGATCAATATAGCAGTTACTCCCCGGGTCTGAAGGAATTTATCGTCATGGTTACAGAATTTTTGTTACAACACAATTATTTTATGTTTGATGGCGATTTCTTCCTTCAGACCCGGGGAGCGTCCATGGGTGCCAAACACTCACCCTCCTTTGCAAATATTTTCATGTTTTATTGGGAGCAGCAATTTTTGTTTACACCCAGTAACCCTTTTTTTGAGGACATCTGCTGGATAGGGCGCTATATAGATCCAGTTCTCAAGGAGCTAATTCCTCCTACTCCCAGAGTCACCTTTAGACGGGCGAACACCCTGCAAAATATAGTAGCTCCAGGTAAATATAAGACCAAACCATGTTCCACAATATCTAGAGACGGTTTTTGTACCCCTTGTGGGATTTCACGCTGTCTTTGTTGCAGTTTAATCAAAGAACGAACCACATCATTTTTTTCTTCCCAAACCGGATTATCATATAATATTAAGGATAAGGTTACATGCAATACTTCCTTTGCCATATACTTATTAACATGCAGTTGTAATCTTCAATACGTAGGCCGCACTGTACAAACAGTGCGGGCACGTATGAATAAACATCGTTGGAACATCAAACATAAATACTTGCTACATAGCGTGTCAAAACATTTTACCCTTAAACATGATAATAATTTGGAGTCCTTAAAATTAACAATTCTTGAAACAATTCCATCTGACCATTTAAATAGGTATCAACGTCTTATTAATCGCGAATCCTACTGGATTCACAAGCTCTTAACATTGACCCCTAATGGGCTTAATGAGACCATAGAGAATGTTAAATAATACCCATCCTTTGGTAAAGATGGCTTCTCTGTGGTCACTTGTTCCCATGTGGTCACCTCTACAACTGTATACCAACGATCCTTTTTCCCTCCCCCCTCCCTCTCTCCCCCCCCCTCTTTCTCCCCCTCTTTTTCACCGTAGCACTTTAACTAAGTGCTTAATATCAGTAAGTAGTAGTACACATTGAGCGTTTTTTATTCCAATAATTAGAGTTCCTGTAACGCCAGTTCGGACTACTGGGGTAGTTCTGATTGTTTTCAGTATAAGATTGCTGTTATGTATTATTTTGTTTCATGTGTTATACTCTCATAGGTATATATTTATGTAAAAAAGTTTTTTATTTTTCTGATCCTCTATCAATTGTTAATATTATCATTATTATTAGTAATATTATTTCTGTTTTAATTTTAATTTAATTTTATCTATGTTTCAATATGTATACATGTGGGTGCATTCAGGTGCATATACGTCTTTGCGCGCATGTGTCCATGTACATGTGTATGTATATGTATGTGTATGTATACATGTGTGTATATATGTCTGTTAATTATCATATCTTGACCATATACAGTAGGGTTGGCACACATGCGGGTGTGTGCGCATATGTGTATATATGCATATATATTTTATGTATGTGTATGGTTTATGTCCCACGCATTATGTGTGCCTGGTCCTTTCCCTATTTTCCATTATCCCCTCTTCTTTATTATAATTCTTGGTTTGATTATTGTTTTGTCTTATTAATTGTTTATTCATTATTATATTTCCTTGTGAAAATCTACTTTGTCAGGTAGGGGTTAATACCTGCGTGTATATAAATCCCTCCCTGAGAAGTGTTTGTTATGCCTGATGAAACCGCGCAAGCGCGGTGAAACGCGTCGCATTGGATTAAATCTGTTCGCTACACACCTGGCTCTATTGTCCTCTCCTTGGTCAGCGCCGATATTCCCATCGTTTCTGAAGTTCACCTCACATCTCTGCTAAATGAAAGAAGCGATCTGATTGGTTGCTATGGGCAACTGGTCGACTTTTCCTTTGCACAAGTTTTGATAAATCCCCCCCATAGTACTTTTAGCCTGGTTATGCAGCAGTACATGTTGGACGTACTACAATTTTTATTACAACATAACTTTTTCTGCTTTTATTCTACTTTTTATTTACAGGTTACCGGTTGCCCGATGGGCTCTAAGTTTTCCCCCTCCTTAGCCAATTTGTACATGGCATATTGGGAGGAGGTCGTCCTACTCTCCCCTGCCAACCCATTTCTCCATCTTGTGGGTTGGTATGGGAGATATATTGATGACCTCCTCCTAATTTGGACACAAGGCATGGATTTTTCTGATTTTCTTTATCTTTGATTTTTACTTGTAATATTTCATCAGAACAAATAGATTTCTTAGATATTACCCTGACAGGTGATCGGCAATCACAATGTATACACACCAAAATGTTCCATAAATCCTGTGCAGGCAATAGTTTGCTTCACTCATCCAGTTGCCACCCAGAACATGTTATTCGTAATTTGCCCATAGGCGAATTTGTCAGGGCCAGGCGTGCCTCATCTGAGGAACTTACATATATCAACACCTGTTCAGACATCAGAAAATGCCTATATCACAGGTTATGAACAGAGCCAAAAATATAGTTAATTCTAAACCAACTGGTTTTTATCTTCAGGATAAACAGTCTACTAACCCGACTACACATGTTCTATCTACATTCACAGAACCATTCTCTAAACAGTTTCAGGAAATTAAGAGTGTTCTTTACAGACATCTTTCTATATTACAATATGACAAAACCATGTCTAACATTATTTAGGATGGCATCAGGGTAATACCCGTAAGGCACGGTCACTTTACAATCAACTTTCTCACTGAGACTTCAATTCTTCTCCCAAACATGACACATGGCTAACATGCAAAGGGAGCTACAAATGCAGCCATTCCAGATGCTCAATATGCCAATACATGACTAACAATGATACATTTCGTTCATGCACCACTGGACAAGAGTTTAACATCAAAAGTTTCATCAACTGCCAAACTCATCATGTAGTCTATGGCATAACCTGCGTTCAGTGCAACCTACAATATGTAGGCTGCACAAGCAGAAAACTCAAGGTTAGAATACAAGAACATTTTACATACCAGATAATAGTAGAATAATAAACAAATCCATGTCAGGTTTCACTAAACACATTGTTGAGCAACACTCAGGTATTATTCCGAAGATTTCTGTGACTGGCCTAGAAAGGGTACGCCCGCCACGAAGAGGCGGAGATTGGAGTAAGGCCGTGTTCAGACGGGAGGCGTATTGAATTTTGTGCCTCGATACTCGCTTCCAGTCTGGACTTAATTTCAGACGTGATCTCAGCTATATTTACTGAAATGTGTATATTTACGTTTCTGTCTGCCATTAATGTTCTTATATGTAATATATTTGCATTGCCATATGCCCACTCCGAATTTTACATTTTACCCTTAGTCCACCTGGCTCCAGTGTGTGACGTCACCGGTTATAACAGTATATAAGGTACATTCACTGTCTCTAACATTGACCATGATTAAGACTTGTTAACAAGTCAAAACGCGTTGGTGCGTTTCGTTTGTTCTTTTAGCCATCTACTTATTTTTTCTATTTTGGATTTTAATATGGTTCAATAAAGCTACTACTTTTATCCAGTCCTGGGAGCTGGATTTCCTCTTTTGTTTTTCTTAACAGAAATAAATTAACCTTTGCAGTCACAACCACATCACAAGCTATATAGAATAATATGTGACTGAACAAAATATGTTTCTATTTGCGTATTCCAATGTACTTAAAAGGTTTCCAATAGATAAAAAAGAGGTATGCTGACTGGATAAATTATTATGCCAAAACATTTTCTCATATCTTTGTCTATTGTGAGCATCACAGAAAATAGATAAGGAGCATTCCCCAACAAATACACTGAGCACAGCTCATGAACAGCTTGAAAAAGAGGTCAGTATTAGTGAAGTAGAGGTAAAAAGCAAAAAGGGGCTATTTACTGTGTGGGGGACACAATGGGGGTTATTTACTGAGTGAGGGCATAAATGGGGTTATTATATTGTTTGAGGAGCTCAAAGGGACCTATTGAGTACTACAGTGTTCCCTTACAATATTAATTGGATCCAGAATGACCATTGTATGTTGAGACCATAAGTCTATAGAAACCTGGTAATTGTTTTTGATTAAAAAAAATGTCATAAAGGATTAAAGAAAGATTAAAGAAAAATAAGTAGATAAGTAATACAGATAAAGCAAGTCCTTACATATAAAGGTAAGAAAGATCTGCTGGGAGCTGTAAATCACTGTCTATGTAGAGGACAATAGCTTCTTCAGGGTCCTGTACAGTACAACACAATGGGGAAGATTTATCAAAACCTGTAGAGAGGCAAGGTTGTCCATAGCAACCAATCAGCTTACTTCTTACATTCTTAACAAGTTGTAAAACAAAAGAAGAACAGGCGCTCCCTTGTGGAGAATCAACGGGATCACAGGTGTGTGGGGAGGGAGGGTAAAATGAAGGCTCACCCTGCCAAGTTGTGCAAATTCCCACACAACAAGGATAAGCGTTTTGCTGTAGTGAACTAGGTCTACAGCCTTCCTGGAAATGATAGAGATGTGAGGGCGAAAACTTCAGGGGTGCAGGAATACAGGCGCTGACCAAGAAGGGGACCAGTGAAGCCAGGTAGGTAATAAACAGCTTTAATCCAATGCGACGCGTTTCACCGCGCTTGCACGGTTTCATCAGGCAGGCCTCTGAAAAATGAAAGAAGCAATCTGATTGGTTGCTATGGGCAACTGGGCAACTTTGCCTCTCCACAGGTTTTGATAAATCTCCCCCAATGTACCAAAAATTTTACCTTACCTGTGTCCAAAGGAGCAACTAACCCTGGCAAAGAGTAGTACAGAACATAGAGAACCTCCCTGTAGTGTAGGGGGGCGCTACCAGACAGCCAGTCAGTGCATGCACCTCAGTAATACAGGGGTTTAACCCTGGGGCAGACACAGACAGCAGAGGGCCATTGTGCAAAGAATGTGCCAGCCCCCCCCCCCCTCCATACGTCAATTGTTCAGGAACCCCCCCCTCCCCTTCATATGTCACTTACTCAGGTGGATCCCCATATGTCACTTGCTCAGGGGGCCTCCACCCATATCAGTTGCTCAGGAGGACCCCTCCCCCCTTATATCAGGCCCCATAAGCTGCAGCTCATTCAGCCCCTCCCCCCCACACACACACCATACAGGGATAATACACAGTGATGTCACAGTACAGGGATAATACACAGTGATGTCACAGTAGAAACGGAAGCTGCTAAAATTTACAAAATGGCATTTTTTATTTTATTTTGCCCCTCAAATGTTTCTTTCTGGTTTTCCCGTAGATTTTGTGGTTAAATTATTAATGGTATTACAAATTTAATTTGTTGGCGCAAAGAACAAGCCCTCATATGGGTCTGCAGGTGGAAAACTGAAAGTGTTATGATTTTTAGAAGGTGAGGAGGAAAAAACAAAAGTGCAAAAATAAAAAATGGCCAAAGAGGGAAGGGGTTAATGCTTACTAGCCACTGCAGAATAATGGAGGCTGCGTGAAAAACACTAGTGTTGAGCGTGAATATTCGAAATGCGAATTTTTACCACGAATATCGGCATTTCGCAATTTTGCGAATATTTAGAATATAGTGATATATATTTGTAATGATAAATATTTTTTTTTGCGAAGATATGTGGATATGCGAATATGCAAATATTCATGAATATGCAATTATTTGCGGATATCGGCACTTCCAGTCAGAAGACACTGATCCCTCCCTTCTTTTAGGTGAAATATATAATCGCGCATAATGCAAATTTTATTACAAATTTTTGCTGAAAAAAAAGAGAACGAACATAGCGAATATGCGAATTTCGTGAACATAGGACGAATATTCGTCCATATATGCTCGAAATATCGTAAATTCGAATATGGCCCCTGACGGTGATCAGTAACATGGTTTGATGAGGAACACACCTGGAACATGCAAATGCACAGGTTGCAGGCGTGATGAGGCAGCGGCTGAGGGGACTCTGTTTTCTCCTCCGCGCTCCTCTCTGATGAGCAGCCGGGGGCGAGCAGGTATATAACAGACAGGCCTGTGCTTAGCACAAAGTATCAGAGGGGTTGATTGGACTGGTACACTGATGTAAAGTACTTGCTAGAATGAGGCACTGAAGAGCGCATGGCATTAGCTGGCGGTCTTAATGGCCTCACAGAAGAGTTGCCTCTCACTATACATGTACATCATATACACACAAAACAAATATACTGTACACATTTTATACAGATACACTTTATACAGGTACACACAATAAATACACCCATCCACAGGATTTACACACAAATAGGTGTATTACATAGACACAGAAATATGCACACATTTATGCACATCCACACACACAGTTTCCCAAGCAGGGTGCCTCCAGCTGTGGTAAAACTGCTACAGGCTACTGAGAGTTGTAGTTTTGCAAAAGCTGGAGGCACCCATCTTGGGAAACACTGCACACACACACATATAGACACATGCCATAGGGGAGATTTATCAAAACCTGTGCAAAGGAAAAGTTGCCTAGTTGCCCATAGCAACCAATCAGATCACTTCTTTCATTCTGCAGAGGTCTTGTTAAAAATGAAAGAAGCGAGCTGATTGGTTGGTATGGGAAACTGGGCAACTTTTCCTCTGGACAAGTTTTTATAAATCTCCCATGGCCACTTACTAAGCCTCTAGTTGTAGAGTCAGGTCCCTCTGCGTGGGCTCTTCTGCCTCCAGACCCTCCCCCTCCTATCTTCTCAGTCCGGACAGAGGCCAGGGAGACTGTGAGTGCAGGGGAGTGTCGCGGCCCTGCTGTCCTCTGAGAGACCAGCTGGAGGAGCATCTGCCCAGTAGTGTTGCTCGCGAATATTCGCAATTCGAATATTATTCGCGAATATCGCATATTCGCGAATCCGCGAATTTCGCGAATATAGCGCTATATATTCGTAATTACGAATATTTTTTTTTTTTTCACAGCACACATCACAGTGATCATCCCTCTCTGCTTCCAGCTTGTGTGGTGTAAAGAAGGCTCTAATACTACTGTGTGAGACTGCCGGACGAAAATTCGCATATGCGAAAATTAGCATATGCTAATTTTCGCATATGCAAATTTTCGCGTATGCTAATTTTGTACTTGTTAATTTTCGCATATGCGAAAATAAAACGAGAATATTACGAATATGCGAATATTCGCGAATATATGACGAATATTCGTCCATATATTCGCGAATATTCGCGAATTCGAATATGGCCTATGCCGCTCAACACTACTGCCCAGTTGGCTGAGCGCTGCATCCCGGCTCCCAATGGCCACTGCTGCATTAATTAATATTAGTGCATTAGTCTGAAAGGGCGGCGGGCCCCCCTCACATGCTGGGCCCCTGTGCAGCTGAACCGGCTACACAGGAGATATGTCCGCCCACTGGTTTTACCAACAAAATGCCATTCCCATAGATCACTTCTTTCAGACTGTCCGTAGCATTTTTTTTGAGTCTGATTTCAAGTTACAATGGTCCAGAAAATATTGACTTGAGGGACCACTGTAATAGGCTTTATTACTATTTGGACTGGAAATGTGCGAGCCAGGTAACCTCTGACTTGGATGTGTCCCATAATGTGCAACTATATGATCACATGTAAAGTGACAATATTGGTGCTTGTATAATGGTAAAACAAACTTGTTTCTCACTGAAAATGTAATACCCTTGAACCTGTGGTCATTTTGTTTTCCTTCTTGTGTTGATGCTGTAGTCAATTTTTAATGTACCGGTATCTTTTAGGTGACTTTGCAGGATAGGCTGTTGAGTGTGCATATGAAAAGTAGCACTATATTTACCCATTACATAACTTGTATTTTACATTTTACCTGATTTCAGGCTTCAATTCCAATTTTTCCTGCTCCCCTATTTCTCTATAGTATACCATCAGAAGCAGCAGAAAGGGTATTAAAGAGCAGTATTGAACAGTGTAAGCTGTAAATCCAGCTAAGACTTCTGCAGTCTTTGTGTGTCTCTGTTTATCTCTTTATAGACTTCTATGTGTAGCATGAAACCTGATATTTCAATAAGCTGATCCATCTCAAGTTGGATTTAAATTATTTTTGCAGAGTTTTGGAGGGAGAAGAAGCAGAAAAGGAGCCTGATCAGTGGAGAGACATTTTTTTTCTAAGATATATTACAGATATATAGAGCACTGTAGAGTTCAGTTAGAGTTCAGAGCTGGGGGGGGGGGGGGTTAGTGGAGGTTGGTCATAGTCTCAGCCAAACACAGTCTATCTCACACTGAACTGCTCTGGGCTGTGCATAGCAGAGAGAGGGCAGAAGTTCTCCCCTGCAGGGCTTCCTCAGATGATGTCACACCGGCTGGGTAACACCCATTCCCAGTCCATGATGCTGACTGAGCCTGAGCAAAATATACAGCACAATATTGTCACGATGCCGGCTGGCAGGTAGTGGACCCTCTGTGCCAGAGAGGGATTGGCGTGGACCGTGCTAGTGGACCGGTTCTAAGCCACTACTGGTTTTCACCAGAGCCCGCCGCAAAGCGGGATGGTCTTGCTGCGGCGGTAGTGACCAGGTCGTATCCACTAGCAACGGCTCACCTCTCTGGCTGCTGAAGATAGGCGCGGTACAAGGGAGTAGGCAGAAGCAAGGTCGGACGTAGCAGAAGGTCGGGGCAGGCAGCAAGGATCGTAGTCAGGGGCAACGGCAGAAGGTCTGGAAACACTGGCAGGGGACACACAAGGAACGCTTTCACTGGCACTAAGGCAACAAGATCCGGCAAGGGAGTGCAAGGGAAGTGAGGTAATAAAGGGAGTGCACAGGTGATAACTCTAATTGGAACCACTGCGCCAATCAGCGGCGCAGTGGCCCTTTAAATCGCAGAGACCCGGCGCGCGCGCGCCCTAGGGAGCGGGGCCGCGCGCGCCGGGACAGAACAGACGGGGAGCGAGTCAGGTAGGAGAGCCGGGGTGCGCATCGCGAGCGGGCGCTACCCGCATCGCGAATCGCATCCCGGCTAGCAGCAGGATCGCAGCGCCCCGGGTCAGAGGACGTGACCGGGGCGCTGCAGCGGAGGAGGTGAAGCGAGCGCTCCGGGGAGGAGCGGGAACCCGGAGCGCTCGGCGTAACAGTACCCCCCCCCTTGGGTCTCCCCCTCTTCTTGGAGCCTGAGAACCTGAGGAGCAGACTTTTGTCAAGGATGTTGTCCTCAGGTTCCCAGGATCTCTCTTCAGGACCACAACCCTCCCAGTCTACTAAAAAAAAATTTTTTCCTCTGACCTTTTTGGTAGCCAAAATCTCCTTGACCGAGAAGACGTCCGAGGAGCCGGAAACAGGAGTGGGAGGAACAGATTTGGGAGAAAAACGGTTGAGGATGAGTGGTTTGAGAAGAGAGACGTGAAAGGCATTAGGGATACGAAGAGAAGGAGGAAGAAGAAGTTTATAAGAGACAGGATTAATTTGACACAGAATTTTGAAAGGACCAAGATAGCGTGGTCCCAACTTGTAGCTAGGGACACGGAAGCGGACATATTTAGCGGAGAGCCATACCTTGTCTCCAGGGGAAAAAACGGGGGGAGCTCTTCTTTTCTTATCCGCGAACCTCTTCATGCGTGAAGAAGCCTGTAAGAGAGAATTTTGGGTCTCTCTCCATATAATGGAAAGGTCACGAGAAATTTCATCCACAGCGGGCAGACCAGAGGGCAAGGGGGTAGGGAGGGGGGGAAGAGGGTGACGGCCGTACACCACGAAAAATGGGGATTTGGAGGAAGATTCAGAGACCCTGAAGTTATACGAGAATTCGGCCCATGGAAGGAGATCTGCCCAGTCATCCTGGCGGGAGGAAACAAAATGTCGCAAATAATCACCCAGGATCTGGTTAATTCTTTCTACTTGTCCATTGGACTGGGGATGATATGCAGAGGAAAAATTTAATTTAATCTTGAGTTGTTTACAGAGAGCTCTCCAGAATTTAGACACGAATTGGACCCCTCTATCCGAGACAATCTGCGTAGGCAACCCGTGAAGACGAAAAATGTGTACAAAAAATTGTTTAGCCAACTGAGGCGCAGAAGGAAGACCAGGAAGAGGAATGAAATGTGCCATTTTGGAGAATCGATCAACGACCACCCAAATAACGGTGTTGCCACGGGAAGGGGGTAAATCAGTAATAAAATCCATACCAATCAGAGACCAAGGCTGTTCGGGGACAGGCAGAGGATGAAGAAAACCAGCGGGCTTCTGGCGAGGAGTCTTATCCCGGGCACAGATAGTGCAGGCTCGCACAAAGTCCCCAACATCCGTCTCCAGAGTTGGCCACCAATAGAAGCGGGAGATGAGTTGCACAGATTTCTTGATGCCCGCATGACCTGCGAGATGGGAGGAGTGACCCCATTTGAGGATTCCGAGGCGTTGGCGTGGAGAAACAAAGGTCTTTCCTGGAGGAGTCTGTCTGATGGAGGCAGGAGAAGTGGAGATCAGGCAGTCAGGTGGAATGATGTGTTGCGGAGGGAGATCAACTTCTGAGGCATCCGAGGAACGAGAGAGAGCATCGGCTCTAATGTTCTTATCGGCAGGACGAAAGTGAATCTCAAAATTAAATCGGGCAAAGAACAGAGACCACCGGGCCTGGCGAGGATTCAGCCGTTGGGCCGACTGGAGGTAGGAGAGGTTCTTGTGGTCGGTGTAGATAATAACAGGAAATCTTGATCCCTCCAGCAGATGCCTCCATTCCTCAAGTGCTAATTTAATGGCTAGAAGTTCTCGATCCCCGATGGAGTAGTTCCTCTCCGCTGGAGAGAAGGTCCTAGAGAAAAAACCACAAGTGACAGCATGCCCGGAAGGATTTTTTTGTAGAAGAACAGCTCCAGCTCCTACTGAGGAGGCATCAACCTCCAATAGGAAGGGTTTGGAAGGGTCAGGTCTGGAGAGCACGGGAGCCGAAGAAAAGGCAGACTTGAGTTGTTTAAAGGAGTCTTCTGCTTGAGGAGGCCAGGACTTGGGATCAGCATTTTTCTTGGTTAAAGCCACGATAGGAGCCACAATGGTAGAAAAATGTGGAATAAATTGCCTGTAATAATTGGCGAACCCCAAAAAGCGTTGGATAGCACGGAGTCCGGAGGGGCGTGGCCAATTTAAGACGGCAGAGAGTTTGTCTGGATCCATCTGTAGTCCCTGGCCAGAGACCAAATATCCTAGAAAAGGAAGAGATTGGCATTCAAACAGACATTTCTCAATTTTGGCATAGAGTTGGTTGTCACGAAGTCTCTGAAGAACCATACGGACATGCCGGCGGTGTTCCTCTAGATTGGCAGAAAAAATTAGGATATCGTCCAGATATACCACAACACAGGAGTATAATAGATCACGAAAAATTTCATTGACAAAGTCTTGGAAGACGGCAGGGGCATTGCACAGTCCAAAGGGCATGACCAGATACTCAAAGTGTCCATCTCTGGTGTTAAATGCCGTTTTCCACTCGTCCCCCTCTCTGATGCGGATGAGGTTATAGGCGCCTCTTAAGTCCAATTTAGTGAAGATGTGGGCACCTTGGAGGCGATCAAAGAGTTCAGAGATGAGGGGTAAGGGGTAGCGGTTCTTAACCGTGATTTTATTAAGACCGCGGTAGTCAATGCAAGGACGTAGGGAGCCATCTTTTTTGGAGACAAAGAAAAATCCGGCTCCGGCAGGAGAGGAGGATTTACGGATAAAGCCCCTTTTTAGATTCTCCTGGACGTATTCGGACATGGCAAGAGTCTCTGGGGCAGAGAGAGGATAAATTCTGCCCCGGGGTGGAGTAGTACCCGGGAGGAGGTCGATAGGGCAATCATAAGGCCTGTGAGGAGGTAGAGTCTCAGCTTGTTTTTTGCAGAAAACATCCGCGAAGTCCATATAGGCCTTGGGGAGACCGGTTACTGGAGGAACCACAGAGTTACGGCAAGGGTTACTGGGAACCGGTTTTAGACAGTTCTTGGAACAAGAGGACCCCCAACTCTTGATCTCCCCAGTGGACCAATCCAGAGTTGGGGAATGAAGTTGAAGCCAGGGAAGTCCAAGGAGAATCTCCGAGGTGCAATTGGGGAGGACCAAAAGTTCAATCCTCTCATGATGAGATCCGATGCTCATAAGAAGGGGCTCCGTGCGGAAACGTATGGTACAGTCCAATCTTTCATTATTTACACAATTGATGTAGAGGGGTCTGGCGAGACTGGTCACTGGGATGTTGAACCTGTTGACGAGAGAGGCCAAAATAAAATTTCCTGCAGAACCAGAGTCCAAGAAGGCCACTGTAGAGAAGGAGAAGGCAGAAGCAGACATCCGCACAGGCACAGTAAGACGTGGAGAAGCAGAGTAGACATCAAGGACTGTCTCACGTTTGTGCGGAGTCAGCGTACGTCTTTCCAGGCGGGGAGGACGGATAGGACAATCCCTCAGGAAGTGTTCGGTACTAGCACAGTACAGGCAGAGGTTCTCCATACGGCGTCGTGTCCTCTCTTGAGGTGTCAGGCGAGACCGGTCGACCTGCATAGCCTCCACGGCGGGAGGCACAGGAACAGATTGCAGGGGACCAGAGGAGAGAGGAGCCGAGGAGACGAAACGCCTCGTGCGAACAGAGTCCATATCTTGGCGGAGTTCCTGACGCCTTTCAGAAAAACGCATGTCAATGCGAGTGGCTAGGTGAATAAGTTCATGTAGATTAGCAGGAATTTCTCGTGCGGCCAGAACATCTTTAATGTTGCTGGATAGGCCTTTTTTGAAGGTCGCGCAGAGGGCCTCATTATTCCAGGACAATTCTGAAGCAAGTGTACGGAATTGTACGGCATACTCGCCAACGGAAGAATTACCCTGGACCAGGTTCAACAGGGCAGTCTCAGCAGAAGAGGCTCGGGCAGGTTCCTCAAAGACACTTCGGATTTCCGAGAAGAAGGAGTGTACTGAGGCAGTGACGGGGTCATTGCGGTCCCAGAGCGGTGTGGCCCATGACAGGGCTTTTCCGGACAGAAGACTGACTACGAAAGCCACCTTAGACCTTTCAGTGGGAAACAGGTCCGACATCATCTCCAGATGCAGGGAACATTGGGAAAGGAAGCCACGGCAAAACTTAGGGTCCCCATCAAACTTATCCGGCAAGGATAAGCGTATCCCAGGAGCGGCCACTCGCTGCGGAGGAGGTGCAGGAGCTGGCGGAGGAGATGACTGCTGAAGCTGTGGTAGCAACTGTTGTAGCATAACGGTCAGTTGAGACAGCTGTTGGCCTTGTTGCGCAATCTGTTGTGACTGCTGGGCGACCACCGTGGTGAGGTCAGCGACAACTGGCAGAGGAACTTCAGCGGGATCCATGGCCGGATCTACTGTCACGATGCCGGCTGGCAGGTAGTGGACCCTCTGTGCCAGAGAGGGATTGGCGTGGACCGTGCTAGTGGACCGGTTCTAAGCCACTACTGGTTTTCACCAGAGCCCGCCGCAAAGCGGGATGGTCTTGCTGCGGCGGTAGTGACCAGGTCGTATCCACTAGCAACGGCTCACCTCTCTGGCTGCTGAAGATAGGCGCGGTACAAGGGAGTAGGCAGAAGCAAGGTCGGACGTAGCAGAAGGTCGGGGCAGGCAGCAAGGATCGTAGTCAGGGGCAACGGCAGAAGGTCTGGAAACACTGGCAGGGGACACACAAGGAACGCTTTCACTGGCACTAAGGCAACAAGATCCGGCAAGGGAGTGCAAGGGAAGTGAGGTAATAAAGGGAGTGCACAGGTGATAACTCTAATTGGAACCACTGCGCCAATCAGCGGCGCAGTGGCCCTTTAAATCGCAGAGACCCGGCGCGCGCGCGCCCTAGGGAGCGGGGCCGCGCGCGCCGGGACAGAACAGACGGGGAGCGAGTCAGGTAGGAGAGCCGGGGTGCGCATCGCGAGCGGGCGCTACCCGCATCGCGAATCGCATCCCGGCTAGCAGCAGGATCGCAGCGCCCCGGGTCAGAGGACGTGACCGGGGCGCTGCAGCGGAGGAGGTGAAGCGAGCGCTCCGGGGAGGAGCGGGAACCCGGAGCGCTCGGCGTAACAAATATCAAGGTAGAAAACTAAAAAAATAACTAAAAAAAAAAAAAGGCACAGGTGGTGGTTTATCATCCTTGAGGAATGAACTGTGAGAATTAAAAAAAATGATCAAGATCATGACAGGTACTCATTAAAGATCAATAGCAGTTAGTTTATACATCATCACTGTATTTTTGACAACACTTGCCACTGCCACTCCTTCATTATTCATGGTACAATCAAACTGTTATTGCATACTTCTGAGTGAGTTCTATAGAGCGGCAGCCCCTTCAGTGTGCTGGTTTGAAATAGTCCCACTGGTTGAACCCCCCCCACCAATCACACATTGATGATCTATTCTAAAGCTATGGATATCAATGTCAAAGTGCTGGAGAACTACATTGAGAGCATTTTCCTGCATCCGCATTGATGTTTTCTGCTGGCTGTTGTCTGATGACATCAACATCAGTTGTAAGATCTTTAATATTGTAAGAAATGTATTAATGATATAGAGGACAGGATTAACATCTCTTTTTCTATTTATGCAGATGACACAAAGCTTTGAAGCACGGTACAGTCTATAGAGTATGTGCAAAAGTTGCAAGAGGCCAAGGACACACAAGTGTCTGGGCATCTGCTTGGCAAATGAGATTCAATATGGATAAATATAAAGTTATGCATCTGGGTACTAACCTGCAGCATCATATGTCTTAGGGTGCATTCACACTGAGCAAATCAAGAGGGATTCACGCCAAAAAATTGACGGGCGGAAAAAATTATTTTATTTTCATGCAAATTCGCGCAGAATCTGCGCAGAATTTGTGCGGACTCGTGCGCGGAAATGGGGGAGAAAGAAGTGAAGGGTTTTTCAGCCATTTCAGCACAAATTCCATGCGAAAACGATGTTGGACGGAATTTTTTTTTTACCTTTGACTTCTATTGATTTCTGCTAGAAGATTCCGCTTGAAGAATGAACATCCTCTTTCTTCTTCCGCTAGCAGAATTTCCGCAGTGTGAACAGGACAGCGGAAAAAACATTAAAGTAAATGGGCAGAGGAGATGGGAATTAATTTGGAGCAGTTAATTCAAAAGGAATACTCGAGTAAATTCCTCTTGAATTACTCAGTGTGAACGCACGAATAGGGGGGGTTAAACTGGGAGAGTCACTAGTAGAGAAGGATCTGGGTGTACTTGTAGATCATAGACTACAGAATAGCATGCAATGTCAGGCTGCTGCTTCTAAGGCCAGCAGGATATTGTCATATATCAGAAGAGGCAAGGACTCAAGGGACAGGGACAGAATACTACCCCTTTATAAATCACTTGTATGGCCTCACCTGGAATATGCAGTCCATTTTTGGGCACCAGTTCAAAAACGAGTACAGCGACATCTTAACTATAAAGGGGCATGGAACATTTTAGCTATGAGGAAAGATTAAAATAATTACATTTGTTTAGTCTTCAGAAGAGACATTTAGGCTAAGTTTCCACTTGTTTTTTTTTTTTTTATTCTGACAGTTTTTGGAATACTGCCAATGCAGTTTTTGAGCCAAAGTCAGAAGTGGATCCATAAGGGAGGAGAAGTATAAGTCCTTCCTTTATATGTCCTATTCCTTTTGAATACATTTCTGGCTTTGGCCCAAAAACTGCAGTGGCAGTTCTCCAAAAGACTGCCAAAAAAAAATCCAAGTGGAAACTTAGACTTAAAGGAGTACTCTGGTGCTCCAGCGTTCTAAACATTTTGCTCAGAATGCTCGAAGTCGTAGGCTGTGATCATGATGTCATGGCCATGCCCCCTTGTGATATCACTCCATGCTCCCTTGATTCATATCTATGGGAGGGGGCGTGTCGGCCAACATGCCCCCTTCCATAGACATGAGTGGAGGGGGGCATGTTGTGACGCCATGGGGGGGGGGGGGGGTATGGCCATGACGTCAAGACCACTGCCGCAGGAAAAGAGCATTTGTTTAGAACATTGGGTGCTGTGGGAGATTGCGGGATCCCCGTAATTAGACATCTCCTTTGGATAGCGGATAAGATGTCTAGCAGCTGAGTACCCATTAAGGGGGGATATGATCAACTTATTTAGGTACAAAAATGGGCCATTCAAAAAATAAGAAAAACTGTTCCAGGTAAATCCCCCTCAAAAGACAAAGAAGCACTCCCTTTGTCTGGAGTAAAAAAGATTTAGTCTCCATGGAAGACAAGCTTTCTCTACCAAAAGAACTGTGAGTTTATGAAACAGTCTACCTAAGGAACTGGTCACAGCAGGAAGAGTTGATGGCTTCAAAATCGGTTTAGATATATTCCTAGAATATAGTAACATTAAATTGGTTATGCACCATAAGGGGATTTTAGTACATACCTGCCAGCCCATCTTTTTGTAAACTGGGTATTTCCTGTTGGAGTTCGGTCTTTTAAACTACACATCCCATAGTTCCATGCTTGCAAGTGTGAAGTTACATTCCTCCCTCCCACACATCAGCCAATCCACACATTTCAGCACAGATGAGCTGCATCCATTCAAAAGACCAGTGTTTTCTAACCAGGGTGCTTACAGCTGTTGCAAAATGATCTCTCTCTCTCTCTCCCAGCGGTTGCTCCACCCATTAAAGCAGGACAGACTTCCTCTGATCACCTGACTAGTGATATCAGGTCTCAACGCACTGCAACCTGGGAAAACCCAAGACCTGAATAATTTTGTATGCTGTTAAAAATTTATATTGGGACGAAAATCACAGAAGAATTGCGAGACCACCGTCACACACAGGTATAGACACTATATTATCAAATAAAAAAAATTTAAAAAATCCTTGAATACCTCTTTAGTGCATATGCAGAAATATAGATTCACATCCCTTCCCCGTCATCCAGCCCTATCCTTTCCCTTCAATTTCTTGGTTCAACTTGATGGACATGAGACTTTTCTCAACTATGTAACTTAAAAACTTTAAAATACTACCGACACCTGAAGATAATAAGTTTCTGGAACATGTAGGGTTATTAGAAATGATCAGTAAGAGATGAATTATTCTTAGCCTGCTCATCTTCTCTCTGCTCCTGCTGTGCCCCAGGGAATGATCCTCTCCAGGGACATCGGAGAAACTCTCAATGTTCTGTCTTCTGTCTTGAAGCCAAATTTTATCATTCGAGAAGGCAGATTCAAACTAACTTTAGCATGTATCCAGAGCATTAGTAACTTTTTTTTTTTTTTTTACAAAAAGTGCAGTAGCAAGTTTTAATACATATCAATAAGTATTATTGTATTAGTTAAATTCAGTTATTACATGTCTTGAGCTATTTCAGAATTATTTTATCACCAATAAATGTACCTGTGTCTGACAGTACCAGTGGCAAGGTAAAAGTCATGGGCCCCACAGCTGTGACACAATTAGATTGGGTGATCAAATGGTATTTTGTGATGTTCAAGGGACCCGATGTATCCCAGTCTGAAAAGCAGCAAAATAAGCTTCCTTGTTTGTGCTACAATGAATAAATATGTAACAATGAAAAATTACTTTCAGGATACCATTTCACGCAGCGCTTACACAGCATATTTCATGCTGCGTAGCAGGAAATACATTGCATCCTCCGATGAGCATACACACAGGGCTACCCTGTAGCAGCACTGTGTGTTCAGGGAGGTTTGGAGGCCGGGCCATGTGCGGCCCCGCCTCCAAACCTCTCTGAACCCACTGTGCTGCCGTCGGGTAGCTCTGTGTGTATGCTCAATGGAGAATATGCAGCATAAAATATGCTGTGTAAACAATACCTTGGACCAGACTCTAAAAAGAAGATATTTTGTACACACTAATTTCTTTCTTCCCCCACTATACATAAAACTATCTAACCAAATCATATTCTCCCTCACACAGTACTTTGGTTTCCGTGTGTGCCCTTAATTAACACATTGTCTTTCCACTATAATAAATGTATGAGTTTCTATGTAAAATGTACTGTATTAATGGTCCCAGTAGTCTCAAGCTTCCTACGCTGACCTATGATATTATATTCTTATACTCCTCTGCTTCTGGATAACAAAAGCAGCAAGAAAATGGGACCTCACTCTGACATAAATCTCTCTTCTCCCTAAGAGACATCTAGAAGAACACTGAGTGACCTCTTGCCAAAAAAGTTTACCTTACACACACGAATAGTTTATTTTGCTTCTTGAATATGTTTATTCATTTGGTTAAAGAAGGAATTCACTTCATATATATCACCTAAATTGATACTGCACACCAACAGCTTGTATATAAAGATGAGATAGTTTTTAGAAGAAATGTTCTTATCAGAATTTATCTAGCCTTTACGCTTTTTACATCAAAACCCTATATGCTGGCTGTAACCCCTAGATGCAGAGTGTATGCCCTGGAGGGTAAAAGGGGTATTCCATCACTAGGCATCTTATCCTCTATCCAAAGGATAGAGGATAAGTCCTTTTAGTTAGGCTGTAGAAAACACATAACAAAGAGTCCTTGTGCATAATAAGAATGTCCTTGCAAGCTCCAAAAATAAAACATATACAATTTCCCTTTTTTTCTTTTTCTTTTGTATACATATACTAACAAGATGATTTTACATTAATTCACAAGATTGAAAGTACTAGTGAACTCACAAACAGGATTTTGATATCCATGAATTCACGAACAGGAGGATATAACCCTAATTTGATAATAGGATTGGCAGAATCCTATGAGCAGGATTATAGAGAGTTATGACTATGCATGAAATACATTTTATTATTTATTCACCTTTACTGACTATTTTTTTCTTTTGACTGACAAAAGATACTACTAGAAGTATGTATATTAAGTTGAGGTTTCTACATACTAGAACATCAATAATCTCACTAAAATTTTATTTATACCACATTAGATTACCTGTTTAATACACTGTGGTGTATTGGCTTGCCTGAGGCTCTCTGACCACACTCTTATCCCTAGAACTCTTCCTAGATAACTCTGGCATAGGGTTACCTTACTGAATACGTGCTTTAACTTAGGCTTACAGGAGCATCCTCTGGCCAGGAAGAGCATCCTGAACACGTAAAAAAGAAAATAAAAAGTTAGTGTACAAACAGTGGTATGGAACTGAGTAATGACAAGTTACAGTCCCTAAAACTTTTTTGTTGAGTTTGGAAGTGTGAGATACTTATCTGCATTATGTGTACTGAATTTAGCATGAGGTAAGTACACTGAAGAATTATGAAATGTACTATGTGTACATGAAATTATATAAGATTAAACTTGGTATCTTAGAGGAATGTTTCCCAGAAGGTGCTAGTGAGGGGTGACATCAATGTTACTCCCAGAGGAGCTGGGAGAGCCACCTAAAACCAACTACTACAACACCCACAAGAATTTGTGTTCAGGTGTACAGAGGGTGAAATTCCTGTACAATCACCATTTACATTGGGTTTACCTTTTAGCATAACTTTATTGAAGAACACAAAAATTGCAGGTGCATTAGCCTGATATAAGTGCAAATTGGCTGCACAAGATGACAATATATTACTTTAGAGATATATATATATATATATGTAAACAGTCGCATAAGGATCAATAGGTCACCTATGCTAAGAGTCCATAAACACGGCTACCACATATGCCGGGTACACATTTACGAATCTCCTAGTCTCTTGACCATAGGCCAGGCACAAACTTGACGGTTTCATTGCAAAACAAGAACTTTTGTAGCATAGTCCTGCCAGGCACCAGCTGGAACATGTTGAAGAACAGTCTGAGGAAGAAAAAAAAATAAACCAAAGGAATTAGTGCAAGCTTCCCTTGAACCCCCTTCTGATGCTCCACCCTCGCCTGATTAGACTCTTGCCCAGCTGGGGCTCAGGACGAGATGAGGACCCCCTGACAGGGTTGATGGTTGTATCCAAGGCAATTATTGGTGAGCCTAGATTGGGACTTGGAGTAGGCCTAGGCACAGTGGTTGGTGCCTGCCGTTTAGGCCAAACCTCCTCAGTGGGAGTAGGCCTGGGCACATTCGCAGACATGGAGACATCATGGTGGGACCTTGGTTGATGCTGGAGATCCCTGTTGCAGGTCTTGAAACTTGTCTTGGCTCCGGAAGCAATAGGAGAAGACCTTGTCGGCCTCAGTTTAAAAGGATCCGCCTCCCAGTCATCAGAGGGGAAATATGTAAATGGGAGCTGTATGGGGTTTTTAGGCCTCATGACTGCTGCAGCCCACTCACCCCGCTGACTATGCACTGGGGTATATTCCACAATTTCTCCCTTTTCCAGTGAATGGTATTTCCTAGGCAGATAGTCCCTCTGGATGGCCCTCTGATTCACCAGGATGGTACTTCCGTGCCTGCAATCCTGGAGGGTACCATATCCCCTGGACTTATCAAATTTCACCACCGTAGCGTGGCAGCGCTCTAGCGGTGCTTCACCCTCTCGGGGGTAGTACCACATCCGAATATAGAGGGCATCCAGCTGTTTCATGTCTTGCTGTTGCTTAACCCTTTTCTCGTAAGGGAGATGGATGGATTTAGGCCCATAGAGCATGACAGGCTTTCAAGCTCTCCCTGATCTTTGCCATTTTTGGCTCCCCTGCGGGCCCTCTCTCTTTGTGCTTTGGGGACCAGTGCATGAGGTTTTCCCGGAGCAGGCAGAACGTGGTCCCACATATATTGGACGAGCTCCTGTTCATCCCCAAACACCCACTGGGGCAGAGGGAGTGAGTGCGGTCATGCTCTCGGCAGGGTAAGCTGGGACAGGGGGACTTCTGGCTCTGGGCTGGAGGAGGAGGAAAATGCGGCTTCCGCCGGGGTACTCACAGAAGGCTCCTCCGTCGGGATCTCGGCCCAGGACCCCCATGTCCGATTGTGAGGGGACAGGCTCACTGGTGATGCCACTCTTGAAGTCCCTGAAGATTCCCCTGTCGGAGTGGCTGGCCAGTCGTCATCGGCAACAAAGGTAGATTGCAGGTCCCCTCAGTGCCCTCAGTTCCCTCAACCGCTGCAGGCGGATCGGCCAAGTCCTGGAACAGTTGCGCTGCGGCAACTTTCCGTTGTTCAGGTGCCATCTTGGAACTCCCACCACGTGGAACGCTGCTCTCTGCCGTGTCTGTACTCTCCTCTTCCTCGTTCAGACTGAAGAGGTCGCTCTGCATTGGGCTTCTCCAAAATGGCTGCCGACCAGAAGGACGTCATCGGTGCAGCCCCGACTTCCGGTCCCCTGGCAAACAACAGCAATGAATTTAGCTTCCCTTTCGGCTGGCGGGTCATGGAACAGCGCTGGCTTTCTTTGCACGCTTTTCGGGCAAGCAGTTAACCTCTGCAGAGCTGAATGGCCCAGAGGATCGTAGCATGGCTTCGCTTTGCACTTTACACATCTTCGCAGCAAATACATTTTTGCCTCCCCCCTTACTTTTCGTGCGCACTTCTTACACACAGTAACACAAGCACAGTCCTGTACACTTGTGTGCGCACAGTTATTCGCGGCTTGCAAAATCTTTTCACAGTACATTAATCACAGTTCGAAATGGGGGAGTACACTTTAACGGTCGTAACAGCTATAAGCACACACCCGTATACTGTTCGTAAGATGCCAAAAAGCTATGTGGTAGCTTGGGGGGGGGGGTGTAGGGTTGAACAGGGGTGTTGCAATGTAGTGCTGCTGGGTGTAGGTTTAACTCTTGATTGTTGTGACGCCAGGGTGAGGGCTTCCGCTGTATATATATGTCCTACCGCCACCCGACCAAAGAACGATAGGGAGGAATAAAGGATTGTCCACAGCCGGAATTGTAATGAACTTGAAATAACTTTACTGCAGATTTTATGCAGGATTCAAATTACAACAGTCTTTACAAGAGGATCGGGATTTAGGCTCCTCACAGGTTGGCTGGGACTTTGTAGGAAATAAGCTTTGATCCCTTTTGTATGCTGTTCCACTGAATTTAGGGGTATGTTTAGGTTCAGTAGTCACGTAGGATTTGGTAGGATGGAGTTGGATTAACTCCCGGTTTAGCATGTGGCTGAAGTGGAAGGCTTCAGGCCTAGATTTTCTTGTCACTGCAATAACAGATCTGCTCAGTCTGGTAGTCCGGAACTAAGAGAGTGATTATTGGATACAGCACCCTTATATACAGAAGGGGCAGGATCAAAGCTTATTGGTTCCCCAAACCTGTCAGTCCTAGTACAAAGCATTATGGTACCACATGACCTATCACATGACCCAAAGGTCCTTAACCTCAGCATAACAGAATTATTAAATATCACATGATCTAAGGTCTTGTACATTAATTACACTATAATAAAATATATTAAATATATACAGTTTTAATGACATTAGGAGGTGACTAGAGGGTAATCAACTAAGAGAGCCCTATCAGCACGGAGGAACTCTGACGATGGGGACCCACGACTAAGGTACGGGACCAGGTCCAGTACCGGGATACCACACAATTGTGGTGTCTCGGGGTGTGAAGGGTGAGGTGTATGGGGCAGATGTTGTAGCCCAACGGGCAAGGTGTTATTAATCTCTAAATGTTCGTGATACCGAGGCGTGATTTTACTGGTAGCCACCCAAACGGTAGTACCGCTGTCACAAGGTTAGGCAGGGCAAAAATAATCCAAGACCAGGTTAGGTTAACAGTAGCTTTACTGAGGTAGACAGATGGAAATCGTCTTTACAGCTAGGCCAGGATCCCAGAGAGGTGGCCAGTAACACAGAAGGACCTCACAGCTTGCTGGAACTTGTAGTGACTTTGAAAAACTTTAGGACAGCCACTCTCACTATAATAGACTTGACTATAGAACTGACTTGACTGTAGGTAGTTACAGCAGACATAGAAGACTTGACTTACTGGCATGTGGCTGTAGGTTAGGCTTGAGGCCTCCAGATGTGCTGGACACTAGCTCAGAGACATCTGGTCTTTACTGTGCCTCAGGATCTAAGAGAAAGATTGTAATGGCTGCCCCTCTTATAAAGGGGGGCGGCGGAGCCAGAAGCCCATAGGTCAAGCTGCTGGTCACCTGGTTAGCTGGTGCTCTCTGGGTAAAAAAGACATCATGTGAACACATTATCATGTGACTAACTCAAAGGTCCTTAAAGGTCCTATATACCTAACACACATAACACTATACTTAATATATATTACTATGGGGAGACACTGCAGGAGAGCCCCTAGGACACAGAGGGACTCAACCTGACAGAGCCTAAATACTGTATGGGACAATATCCCATACTGGGAGATCACACAAGTCTATGGGATTTCTGCTAAAATCCATATATTTAACATTGTAGTCTCAGATCGCTCAGATGGCGTGGGAAGCTGTGCACAATTTTTTAATCCTTTATATCCTGCCGCTCAAGATATCATCCTTTATATCCTGCCGCCAAAGCCATCACTGCATTTTAAAATCAATACGTGAAATCCCCAGTTAAACCTGTTTTGCACACAGCGTAGTTCAGTACATGGAAAGGCAGCAGGACCACTTACTACTGAAATCATATGGCTTTTGTGCACTGTAGGCTCCTTTCCGCCTGTATTTCGCCTTTATACATCTTATCTCCTATCCAACCGTTGGGGACCTCCGCGATCTCAGTGCAGCCCTCGACATTCTGTGCTGGGTGCTGCCTCCGAGACAGGGATGTGATGTCACAGCCATGCCCCCTAATAACATCACGCCACGCCCCCTCCATTCATGTCTATGGGAGGGGGCGTGATGGACATCATGCCCCCTCCCATAGACATGAATGGGGGAGAGATTGCGGGGGTCCCCAGCGACGGGATCCTTGCGATCATACATCTTAAACCTTTGGATAGGGGATAAGATGTATAAAGCTGGAATACCCCCTTTGAGAATAATGTTGTGCATAAACCATTTTATCATGGTGTTTTTTATTTGTGTCCCTTTATGCCTTTATACACCTCTATGATAGTCATATTAAAGGGGGACTCGGCCCCCTAGACATTTTATCCAATCTCCAACATGGCACTCTAGCGATCTAAACATTTATGTTCAGAATGCCGGCTGTGCTAGGCTTCAGGTTACTGTGGACCGTGCATGGCTGTGGATTACTGGAATGCCAGGCCGCAGATCACAGGGGGTCCAGCCTTTTGAATAGGGGTAAGATCTCTAGGGGCGGTGTACCCCTTTAAAGGGGTATTTCGGCTTTATACATCTTATCCCCTATCCAAAGGATAGGGGATAAGATGTATGATCTCAACGGTCCCGCTGCTGGGGACCTCCGTGATTCTGTGCATGGCGCTGCCTCCGGGACAGGGACGTGACATCATGCCACGCCCCCGACGGACGTCACACCATGCTCCCTCCATTCATGTCTATGGTTGGGGGCATGACGCCCGTCATGCCCTCTCCCATAGACATGAATGGAGGGGCGGGGAATACCCCTTTAAGGCTCTGTCAATAATGTAATTTTTTCTTGCAATGCATTTAAGTTGTCAGATCCCCTACTATCTACTAGTTCTGTACAATGAAAATAGTTTACATGAAGGGGTTTTATTTTGAGAACTACAAGCTAGATTAATGCAGTAATATGAATGGACAAATATAGAAAGGTAGCGTAACAAATGCATTCAAACGTATAAGTTATTTTTTCCTCCTACTTATAAGTAAAGGCAGGGGGCACCCTTTCCCTGTTCCTTCCAAGGTTACAAGCACTTCTATTATCATTTATTTATTTTTCTGTCCTAGACCTGTAGAGAATGTATTATGCCTTGGTTCCTTTATGACTTAATGTTGTTACTTTTTAACATATAGAGTGACAGCTAAGTACAGCAGAAGCTAAAAAGGGATCAGAGTGCAACAAATTGACTACAACCGTGCATAGTGTATAAATGTTACTTAATTGATGGTTAGGCAATGTTCAAAAGGCAAAATACAATGAAAATACTGTATGAAGCATAATTTGTATGTTTCATGTATAATTACATTATTATAATGTATATTATGCCATTTGTATTATGTAATTTGTAGCCTAAAAGTGTTGTACTTGTTACATTAACAATTAATTGACTCAGCTCTTTAGACTAGAATTACTTTCCAGCAGCACATATGTTGTAGTCAGTTCAGATCTGAAACTAGAAGTAAGCATGGGCTCATAGAGGGTTCCCCTCCCAGCAGCATCTATATCAGTGGTCTTCAAACTGTGGCCCTCCAGATGTTGCAAAACTACAATTCCCAGCATGCCCGGACAGCCGTTGGCTGTCCGGGCATGCTGGGAGTTGTAGTCTAGCAACATCTGGAGGGCCACAGTTTGAAGACCGTTGATCTATTTCCTAGGCCTCCAAACTGTTGACCCCCAGTTGTTGCAGAACTGCAACTCCCAACCGTTGGCTTTTCGGGCATGCTAGGAGTTGTAGTTTTGAAACAGCTGGAGGTCCCCATTTGGCCTATATTCTTACCAGAAATAATACAATTTTAGCAGCACCTATATTGTAGCCAGTTCGGCCCTGGCAAAATTTATGGAATCACAAGACATTGTAGCTAGAGATGAGCGAACTTACAGTAAATTCGATTCCTCACGAACTTCTCGGCTCGGCAGTTGATGACTTTTCCTGCATAAATTAGTTCAGCTTTCAGGTGCTCCGGTGGGTTGGAAAAGGTGGATACAGTCCTAGGAGACTCTTTCCTAGGACTGTATCCACCTTTTCCAGCCCATCGTAGCACCTGAAGGCTGAATTAATTTACGCAGGATAAGTCATCAACTGCCGAGCCGAGAAGTTCGTGACGAATCGAATTTACTGTAAGTTCGCTCATCTCTAATTGCAGCCTCAAAAGGAGTGAAAGAAACACAAAGAAAATTATAGTAAAACTATTTACAGTTTTTTCTGTATTTGGTACCCATTGCATGTTTTGGCTAATATACTGGGGAGATTTATCAAGACCAGCGCACGCCTTTACATAAATCCTTATTTAAATTTGGCTCTCACTTTACCACACCCCATTCACATTAAGCCTTGTCACACGCCCCCTAACACCCCCCTCCCCACCCACACACACATACACATACACACACATGACGAGTGCGATGCAGTGCCAAAAAAGTATCAAACCTGTAGTGGTCTTTTGATGTTCCACCAGGCACAGGTATGAATAAAAACCAAGTGGAAACTTAGCCTTAAAGAAAAAGAATACATGTTGAATCACTTATTGTTGGGGCAAAAAATATGGAATCACTTAAATTTTTCAAAAAAATATTGGGACAAATCCAAAATGCAATTAAATGTGCTGTCAAAAGTGAAAAGACATCTCATTAACTGTTAGACTTTGCAAATTGAAGGACATGGAGCACAACAACAGGGTTGCCATTCAATCAATACAAAGGATTCTAAAACCTCTTTAAAGGGGTACTCCTGTGGGGAAAAAATTAAAATCAATTGGTCTCAGAAAGTTATACAGATTTGTAAATTATGTTTATTTAAAATTCTTAAAGGGGTATTATTACTATTACTATTTCTTTTTTTTTTTAAATCAACTGTTGATTTAAATCTTAATCCTTCCAGTACTTATCAGCTGCTGTATACTACAGAGGAAGTTCTTGTCTTTTTAAATCTCCTTTCTGACTGACCACAGTGCTCTCTGTTGACACCTCTGTCAGTTAGGAACTGTTTAGAGCAGGAGAGGTTTGCTATGGGTTTTGCTCTTGACAGTTCCTGACATGGAAAGCAAATCCCCTTAGCAAACCTCTCCTGCTTTAGACAGTTCCTGACATGGACAGAAGTGTCAGCAGAGAGCACTGGGGTCAGACTGAAAAGAACAACTCAACTTCCTCTAGAACATGCAGCAGCTGATAAGTACTTGAAGGAACTAGAGACAGGGCATCAAGGCTGTGTCCCCACTTTGCGGTACCTCACCTCACAGTAATGCAATATGTCCACAACTAAATGACCAATTAAGTCAGATGGCTCTCACCCTATATAACATGCTGTCTCCTCTCCGTGGTTGCCCTCTTTCTTCTTGGCTGAACATTTTTCTTTTATCGAAATGTGGTTTTGAAATAGTTATTGTTTGTTTTTATTTAATTCATTGCTGGCAGTTAATTATTGTTTTTGTTGCCAGTGTTTCATTCGGTAATACATGCTACCAGTGATGGGCATATCTATGGCAGTGGTAGAAAACTTGAGGTTGTAACTTCTGGAGCGTGTCCAATATTTGTGGGACCACGTTCTGCCTGTTCCGGGAAAACCTCATCCACTGGTCCCCAAAGCACAAAGAGAGAGGGCCCGCAGGGGAGCCAAAAATGGCAAAGATCAGGGAGAGCTTGAAAGCCCGTCATCGGGAGCTCTATGGGCCTAAACCCATCCATCTCCCTTATGAGAAAAGGGTTAAGCAACAGCAAGACATGAAACAGCTGGAGGCCCTCTATATTTGGATGTGGTACTGCCCCTAGACATCTTTCACACCACGCCCATTGTGATGTCACACCATGCCCCCCTCCCAAAGACTTGCATTGAGGGGTCGTGGTGTGACGTAACGAGGGGCATGGTTGTGACATCACGACCCCTGCCACCCGTTCCAAGCGTTCGGAACCAAATGTTCCAAACGATGGGGCAGCAGAGTAACCATTAAAGTTATTTTGTTTCTTGTGCTACATGCACAGAGAGAGTGGGGTGTGCATGTTTTTTGTGCCTGATTTTTTCTAAGGTAAGTAAAGGTGTGGGAGTAAATACAATAAGCAAACAGAAGCTAGAAAAGTCATAGTAAGAACGCTATATATTACGTTGTGTCTCTGCGTGTATTCCAGAGGTATTTCAATGGTAAAAATCCCCCTCCTTGCAGATGCATCCTGCAGGCTCACAAAATCAGAACACCTGTATTTCATCAAGATAATTAGCTGCGGAATTATACATGAGAATGCCTGTTGATTTCTCGGTAAGAGATAGTTAGGGGTCTTTAAGTGAGACGTGCTGTGTACTGCTTCAGGATAATTTCACCTTTTTTCCATTAGTACTGCGGGTTACTGAATGACAAATGGAACTCTAATGCCGCCCTCTGTGTGTACTCATCATATCACAAAGGACCCATATTTTATTTCTGAACCCCAAAAGAAAAGAGAAACAAATTATAATTTGTGATTCTAAACTTCATTGGCAAATTTAAGGAGACCATCACCTGTTTAAATTAGCACCTCTGTTTCAACAAACTTTGCATAAATCAATAGAATAAGTAAATATAGGAAACATTGTAATGTATATTATCTGGGCACAAATGCTTCTTTCTTTACTTATCAAGCTTCTTTCCTCTTCCACCCTGTGCAAAACTTTCATTAATTCTGAAAAAAAAAAAAAAAATCTCAATTCCGATCTGTGTTTACAGGATGGACTAGCACTGAGAGATCAGGTTACTCCCAAAGAATCACAGTCAAATATGTTAGAGGGGGAGGTGATTGTTAGAGGGTGAGGTGATTGTTCGAGATGAGCGAAGTTACAGTGATTCGATTCGTCACAAACTTCTCGGCTCACCAGTTGCTTACTTTAGCCTGCATAAATTAGTTCAGCTTTCAGGTGCTTCGGTGGGCTGGAGACTCTCCTAGGACTGTATCCACCCTTTTCAGCCAACCGGAGCACCTGAAAGCTGAACTAATTTATGCAGGCTACAGTCAGCAAACGTCGAGCCGAGAAGTTTGTGATGAATCGAATCACTGTAACTTCGCTCATTTCTAGTGATTGTGCACAGAGGCACTTTATTTCCATACTACACTGAGGTCTGTAGGTCTGTTGGTGGCACTTTCTGTATAGGGGTATATACATTTATTATATATTGTTTTGTGCTGCACATTAATTCAGTGGTTCCCTTCGGTTAGAAGAAAACAGGCATGGTCGCACATGTACAATCTTGTATAATGATCTTATTGCTTCTCTGCATAATATCAAAAACTAACAGGTTGTTAGTATACATTTTTGATCAAAAAGTACAAGCCCACTCACCAAGTCAAGGCCACCTATTTAGAGTGGGTCCCTAACGTCCCTAGCATAAAATGGCGTAGCACCGGGCGGCGACCACCACCGCCGCGACACCAGTGCCCACGGGGGGAACGACCAACTGGCAGAGCGGCCCCAATGCCACTCAAACCAGCCTATGGGTCGCACCTTCCCACAGACACGGTGCCACGGCAGCAACGGACGCCGCACAGCACCACACCAGTGTGAACAAGGTGTAATAGCACACTTACCAAGCTCTCTCAGTCAGACTGGGAGGCTGTTAGGAAAGAAAGGGCCCTTGTGTAGCTAACTACTACTTATATTGGGTTGGGCTGAGGGGGTGGGGAAGAGTGCAGACACATGTTCAAAAAATACAAGATTGTAGATGTGCACCATGTCTGTTTTCTACCCGAATTCACACTGTGTTTTCTATCCCCTCCTTTTTTTTATTTTTTTTGTTTGAACATCTGCACTCTTCCCCACTCCCTCAGCCCAACCCTATATAAGTAGTAGTTAGCTACACAAGGGCCATCAGAAGAGTGCTCGCATCATACACGGCAGGTTCTGGCTGCTAGCAGCAGCCGGGGACCCTCCCGTAATGGCCGACATCCGCGATCCTGCAGTTGTCCGCCATTAACCCCTCCAATGCCGTGATCAATACAGATCACGGCATCTGCGGCATTGCGGCACTTTGATTGGATGATCGGATTGCCCGCAGCGCTGCCGCGGTGATCCGATCATCCAGCATGGTGGCCAGAGGTCCCCTCACCTGGCTCCGGCCGTCTACTCTGGTCTGCGATCGAGCAGAAAAGAGCAGAAGATCACTGATAATACTGAGCAGTGCTGTTTCCTATGCATAGCACTGCACAGTATTAGCAATCAAAGGATTGCTATAGATAGTCCCCTATGGGGACATAAAAAGTGTTAAAAAAAAAGCTGAAAAATGTTTAAAAAAAAGTGAAAAATCCCTTCCCCCAATAAAAATGAAAATTGTCAGTTTTTCCCATTTTACCCCCAAAAAGCATAAAATAATTTTTTTAATAAACATACTTGGTATCAACGCGTATGTAAATGTCCGAACTATCAAAATATAATGTTAATGATCCCGTGCGGTGAATGGAGTAAACGTAAAAATTTTTAAAAGTCCACAAATGCTGCTTTTTTGTCACATTTTATTAAAAAAATGATCTGAAAGTTTTATATATGTAAATGTAGTATATAAAAAAAGTACAGATGACGGTGAAAAAAATTAGCCCTCATACCGCCCTATATACGGAAAAATTAAAAAGTTATAGGTGGTCAAAATAGGGCGATTTTAGATTACTGATTTTGTACAAAAAGTTTTAGATTTTTTTTAAGCAGTACAAAAATATAAAAGTATCTAGCAATGGGTATCATTTTACTCATATTGACCCACAGAATAAAGAACACATGTCATTTTTACCGTAAAGTGTACAGTGTGAAAACAAAACCCTCCAAAATGTGCAAAATTTTGGTTTTCATTAAAATTTGCTACCTAAAATTTTTTTGGGGGGAGTTTGCCGTACATTTTATGGTAAAATGAGAGCTTTCATTACAAAGTACAATTGTTCACGCAAAAAACAAGCCCTTATATGGGTCTTTAGATGGAAATATAAAAGAGTTATGGATTTTAGAAGGCGATGAGGAAAAAACGAAAATTCTAAAATAAAATTGGCCTGGTCCTTAAGGGGAAAATGGGCTTGGTCATTAAGGAGTTAATAGACAGATCGCAGCAAGTGAAACTTTTGACACCTGTTGCGATCTGTGTATTAATGCAGGTACTACAGCTCCCAGCATGGAGCAGAATGTGTTCCATGTTGGGAGTAGTAGTACCTGCAGTTAAGGAAAGATCACAGCGGATGTCACTCCTGACATCCTCTGTGAACCTCCTGTATAATGTATAGATGCGGCCGGCCGCTCTTCTATGGTCTCCTTCACTGACGTATATATACACCTATTCATATTTCCCACAAAGAGCTGTGATTGGCTGGAACTATCTGGCCAATCACATCTCTCTGAGGGAAATATGAATAGGTGTATATATACGGCAGTGCAGGGGACCATAGAAGAGTGGCCGGCTGACCGCATCTATACATTATACAGGAGGATCGCAACGGGCGATCTGTCAATTAGTACAGGTACTACTACTTCCATCATGGAGCAGTGTGTTCCATGCTGGGAGTAGTAGTAGTACTACCTTAAAAAATGTAAAAAATAAGGGAAAAAAAGGGAAAAACACACACACACACTACATTTTTATTATTGTCGGCTACATTTTTAGGTCCCTGCCCGCACATATAAATTGATTCCTGTTTAAAATTAATATTTTTTTAAAATAAAAAATATAAATTTCGTTAGATACCATTTTTTCCATCACTACTGTATCTTTTTTACACATTTTTTTGAAATGGTACCCTATGAAATTTTATAAAAAAAATAGATCTCCATCACTTTTTTGGATCGATAAAGTCCAAAAGAGAATAAAAAACGCCTTAAAAAACGCCAAAGTTAAAACCCACATTGCGTTTTTCTTGGCGTTTTTTTACTCCCATAGACTGTGAGAAAAATGCCACGATTTCAGGAAAAAAAAACACCAGTGGCTCAACATGCTGCGATTTAGCAAAACCACCAAGGAGCTGAGAAACGCCAAAAAAAGAGTGAAAAAACGACAAACTGAAAATTGCCAAGTGGAAAAAGAATTTAGCGATTTCTCATTGATTTACAGCTAACATCTGGCCACAGCGTTTTTTGGCCAAAAAAACGCCATGCGGCAGAAACAAGTAGAAACTTAGCCTAATGCTGCTACAGGACTGGTTAGTGTCCCAGTAGGTATGGGGACCCCTAGTGGTGGGATTTTCAGGAGCCGTTTTATTCATTTAAAATTCCAAATTTTTTAAATAACCATATTACAAAAGATATAAAACGTTTTTGGATCTAATAGTGCCTATTTACGTGCTAACTTCCCCTTCACCCACTACGGATGATGCTGTCTTAACACCTTAAGGACCATGGATGTGTATACACGTCCAGGCTGAATGCACATTCAGCCATTAGGACGTGTATACTCGTCCATGGCTCTCGTGGGTGCTGCCCAGTGCACCCACGAGATCGCAGCAGGGACACGGCTGTAACACACAGCCGGGACCCTGACGCAATGCCGGGACTGAAGTAAATTTCAGTCCCGGCATTTTAACCCTTACAGCCGCGGTCGGAAGTGATCGCTGGCTGTAAGTGTTATGACAGAGGGAGCTCCCTCTGTCTTCCCTGCAGCACTCCGCAGCGCGATCGTGGGGTGCTGTGTGTAATCCCCGGCGGGTGGGGACCTGCCGTACTGCCGGGACAGAAGAAAACTTTGGTCCCGGCAGTTTAACCCTTACAGCCGCGGTCGGAAGCGACCGCGAGCTGTAAGGAGTTTTGACAGAGGGAGGGGCTCCTTCTGTCTCTCTCCTGAAGCACCCCACAACTATCGTGACTGCTGCTTACCTGGGCAGCCAGGGGTCCTTACTAGGACCCCCAGGTCTGCCCCGGTTATTGCCTAATAGGACGTGTTCCAAAGCATAAAAAAAAAAGTGTAAAAAAAGTATCAAATAAATAAAAGTGTAAAAAATAAAGTGTAAAGACAATAAATGTAAAAAAAAAGTGTAAAAAAAAAACATAAAAATAAATTTATTGAATAAATATAATCAAAAATAAAAATGCATAATGTGTAGGATCACACGGTGCACATCCGCAGAATATTACATGCTGTGGATGCCCGCCAGCAGTCACGATAATGAGCTCCCTGCTGCGGCTAGGTAGCTTTGTGTGTCCACTCATAGCGGCGGATTTCCCGTCGGCAGTCATGAGCGGACACACTGAGCTACCCAGCCGCAGCAGTGATCTCGCCCATTGTGACTGCTGCCGGGGGATTCCGCAGTGTCAAATAAGCCATGGATGTGCTCTGTGCCCCTACACTGCGTCCCATTCATACTGCATTTGTGCAGTGTTAGAGGTATCCGTCAGCATCACGTCAAAAAGAGTGATGCTGACGCATTCTGTAGCAGCTCCATTCATTTCTGAATTTTTTGACATGACAACGGACACCGATACTGCAGAAATGCAGTATGAATGGGGACTATTCATATAATGATGCCCTGAAAGCCAAAGGGGGCTCCACTCCTTCTTGGTCCTACCAGGCGGTCAAGCAACCAGATATAGCCTAAGTAGGGGTACTGCCCAGACCGGGACTAACAGGGTGATAAATCATGGGGCGTATTTCCTCCATTTCAAAGCAACTTACCAAAATGATGTCCCACAAATAAAGAATTTGTGGGAAAAAAAGCTAATTTCAATTTTTTCCACTGACTTTGAAATAATTCTAGCCACACAATAAGGGCTCAACGTACTCACTTTTGCCCTAGGTGAATACTTTAGGGCGCGTAGTTTTGAAAATGGGGTCACTTCTGGGGGTGCAGTATTGTTCTGACAGCTAGAATGTTTGCAAGTTGAAGTGCGGCCCATAATTTGTATAATGATATCCTGAAAGCCAAATGGGTCTCCTCTCCTTTTGGGTCCCACCATGTGGCCATACAACCAAATATGGTCTAAGCGGGGGTATTACGGAACATGGGACGAACAGCGTAATAAAATATGGGGCGCATTTCCTACTTTTCAGATGCAATGTACAAAAAAAAACGTATTTATCGGGGTATACCACGCACCGGCCTATAACACGCACCCTCATTTTACCAAGGATATTTGGGTAAAAAAAGTTTTTTACCCAAATATCCATGGTAAAATGAGGGTGCGTGTGCGCGCGTGTATACCCCGATATACCCCCAGGAAAGGCAGGGGGAGAGAGGCCGTTGCTGCCCGCTTCTCTCCCCCTGCCTTTTCTGGGGTCTAGAGCCCTGCTGCCGGCCCTTCTCTCCCCCTAGCTATCGGCGCCGCTGCCCGTTCTCTCCTCCTGACTATCGGTGCCAGCGCCCCATTGCCGGCGCCGATGGCCAGGGGGAGAGAAGCGGCGCCGACAGCCAGGGGGAGAGAAGGGGCAGCGGCACCCGCTGCCCCGTTGCCTCCCCCCATCCCCGGTGGCATAATTACCTGGGTCGGGTCCGCGATGCTGCAGGCCTCCGGCGTGCGTCCCCTGCGTAGTTG